>NC_058090.1:44558952-45758952 GCF_014858855.1 Bufo gargarizans | reverse complement strand
AGGCTAGTGTGAAGATCCGGGTTGGTTCTCCTGTTGTACCTACTGCCACTGGGGCAGCATTGAAGTTGCCGCCTGGTACTTAAAGGTCCTCTGTCAGCAGATTTGTACCTATGAAACTGGCTGACCTGTTACATGTGCGCTTGGCAGCTGAAGGCATCTTTGTTGGTCCCATGTTCATATGTGCCTGCACTGCTGAGAAAAATGATGTTTTATTATATGCAAATGAACCTCTAGGAGCAACGGGGGCGTTACCTATTACACCTAGAGGTGCTGCTCTCTGCAACTGCTGTGCCCTCTGCACTTTGATTGAAAGGGATCACATTTACACTGCTTGGTCCTGTGAAAGTGCAGAGGGCATGGCAGTTGCAGAGAGAAGTAGAGCCTCTAGGTGTAATGACGACGCCCCCGTTGCTCCTAGAGGCTCATGTGCATATATTAAAACATCATTTTTCTCAGCAATATGGGCACATATGAACATGGGACCAACACAGAGGCCTTCAGTTGCCAGGTGCACATGTAACAGGTCAGCCGGTTTCATAGGTACAAATCTGCTGACAGATGCCCTTTAATTGACAGTGCCTTAATTAATGTAAAAGATTCAAATCAGTCAAGATACATTATGTAGGAATAAACACAACTGTTTTTATTAACTAATTGGTTTAAACTAAAGGATAAAAATGGGTTTATGAACGTTACTGCCAAATTGCAAGCTTTATTGGCACCGAGACCTAAAATCCTTTGTCAAATCTTAGACATTAATGTGAGATTTTGAAAAGCATTGCCAAATCACTGGTTTAATGAGGTTTCTCTGCTGTTGTGTATTTAAGTAATAACCCATTCAATTCAGGCAGGTTTGATTTTAATAACTGCTCAGCCCCTTGCTAATGGGTTTAATGCTCTCATTTCTTGGATGAAAACTCTGATAGGCCTATGCAAGCTTTGGACACTCGTACCGAGATAATGACATTGTTATCAAACAGTTGGCTAAATATTCCAGAGGATCTAGCCCCAAAATGACCTTCATACTGTGATATGACCCTCTCGCCATCATTATTGGGCATGTCAGAAAACTTAAGCAATGTGAGGTCAATGGCCAAATAACTGGTTCTCAGTCCAACTCTTCCACCTAGACTGAGCAGTTATCCTGTGTAACAAGCCAAGAGGGGGCAGAAACTTTGAGCGGTCAACTGTTCAGACTTGGCACCGATGCATCCTACTTCTAGGCCGAAGTGCCAAGTCTGAATTTGTTTCCAGAAAGACATGGGCTGATTGGATTTGAAAATCCTAACATTGGCTTCTGTAAGATGTGTATGATGCCTTGAAGAAATCTTTTTAAAAAGAGAGAAAATGACTTGTAAATTATTCCCAGGCATTGTGTGTTTTTTATTACAGTATTTGCATGTGAAATAACTGAGACTATAAACCAATTTCCTCCCCTGGCCAAGTTGTTTAAATCCTTGAGCCGGTCATACACCTTCAATAGCTGTCAACCGAATGATCATTTGACCAACAGCTATCTCTCCCGACTTCCCCCATAGACATACACATTCAGGTAAGCGTCTATGTTGTTATCAATGGTCAGAGATCCGCTGACAGGTGGGTTATCTTCTAGTAAAACAAAAATATTGGGTAAAAAAAAATTCAGTTTGTCCAATCCTTCTCAATCATTTGTTGGGGGAGAGTCAGGAGCTCCCCATGAACCCTAAGTTGTCAGCCGTTCTCGGTGGGTTCAGCCATCAATACAGTAATGTGTATGGGAGACTTTATACCCATTCTGCAGTCTTCCTAGGCCATGTGACTGGTGAACATGACTTAACACGGTCTAAGCTAAGCTGAGAGAATGCAGGGACACCAAGGTGAGTGCCGGTGCCTTCTCAAACAGCTGGTTATCGGGAATCCCGGGTGTCGGGACATTTTAAAGGGCGCTGTTCCATTAGACTTTGATAAAACTGTTTCAAATACCCTAATAAAGGGGTTTTCTGAGATAATGAAAAATTTGGCCAAAGGAGTGTGGCAACATAAGTGCACTCCTGTTATTATACCTTTTGCCTCTTTGGTCCTCCCTAGTATGCAGTAGTAACATGCCCTTATACCCTCAATGGTCTCATACCATACATCGTTGAGGTCAGTGACTGGCTGCAATGGGCACGTCATCACTGCAGCTAAGTAATCCGAGGTTGGCAAGGATTGCTTGAGTTTGGGTCAATTTAAGAAGCAAGTGCTAGTTTTTCGTTTTATCTTTTTTTTTTTTTTCGGTGGCCTGCAAAGTTTGATTTCTCTATTACCTCTTGTTATGTTATCACATTCCCTCCCTTTGGACGAGTTTTTCATTATCTCAGAAAAACCCTTTAAAGTGCACCTGTCTACAGGATTAAACCTATCAAACCAGTTATACTGCCTAGCAGGGTTGACCTTGCTGATTAAAATGATTCCTGTCCAGTGAAAATCAGTACCAATGTTACTGAGAAAAATATATCTTATTCTTTATGCAACTGAAGGCTTCAGTGCACCGAGGGGTGAGACTAAGTCACTCAGTGCACCTCCGCTCCTCAACTTTCCAGTGCTGGCTGGACCCTCACTTCATTGAAGCCTCAGTTGCTTTAAAGAATAATTTTTTTATTATTTTTTCTCTGGAACTCCATAACTAATTTTCACAAGACGGGTATCATTTTAATGAGCAGAAATCAGGATCAACCCTTCCAGGCAGTATGCCTGGTTTAAAAGGGTTAATCCTAAGGATAGGTGCTCCTTAAAGAATTCTCAGTTAATAGATGGAGGGTCTCCCATTCAGGAACTTCATCCGGTAGTCTGCATTGAGAATGCTACAAAGAGTGCACTCAGTTCATTGATTTTAATGGGAATTGTGTAAAGTGTTAAGGCCGCCTACACATTAGTATATTGTTGGCTAAGCCCACCAAGAACGGTGAATTCAGCCAATAGTCTAAAGTGTATGGTGGGCTCCCAACATCTGTTGGGAGAGAGAAGGATCGGGCAAAGGTAATATTTTCATCTGATCCTTTTGTTTTCCTGGCATATAACCTACCACCAGAAGTGTCTGGCAGCATCTTTCTCCTCTCTCCCCACTGAATACTCTTTCAGCCAGACCGAACATGGATGTGTATGGGGGAATACGGAGAGATGGCTGTCGGCCAACAGCTATTGAAGGTGTATGGTGGCCTTTTATTTTGCTGTGGTACCACCAAAGGTAAAATTAACACTTTTTGCTAAATTTCTACACATATTACAGCTGGTTGCAGGTGGGTCCAGGAGCGGGACATCCTTTGATCTGCTTACGGCTGAAGGACCCTTCTAATAAGTACTTTGGGCAAAAATGACCTGGACTCCCATCATCATTGACTGTTATACTGTATGGTACTGCTAGAGCACTAAAGGGCTCTTTAAACTGTCTGATATTCTGGCAGATCATCTCTAAAGAGTGCTCTTAGGAATGCTCATTAGTGATAATCGGCCTATTTAAAGGTGCAACAGATTACCCATTGAACTAGCGAAAGGTTCGCTCATTGGGAAATAGATCATTGGTGCAGTCACCTAAATTATCAACTGTGGGCAGAATATCGTGCCGTCTAAACACCCTCTGCTGCCGGCAAACAATGATTTTGTATGGGGACGAGCGATGGCATTGGCAATCATTCCTAACCATACTGTGGAGGTGATCGCTGTAAATGCAGCGGTCACCTCCACTGACAAGCAGGTGATTGTCAGGAATGAACCCTTCCTTCCATGACAATTGTCTGCTCCATCAAGATCACCATGAAATTTGCAATGTTTCCAGTTCCTTTAAAGTCATATGTAAACCTTACACATCTGGAATTACAGTTGTGCAATTTAAGAAAGTATAGGGATAATCAATGCATTAGCGATCGCTCGCCCCTATACTGAGGAGGAGATCACTGCATGTAATAACAGTGGTCTCCTCTAGTGAGCAGGCCGTTGACGGAAGGGAGCGCTTCCCTCTCGACAATGTTCTGCTCTATCTGCCTGTGTATTAGCGCCCTAAGTCAAGATACAGAACACAAAAGGTGTATTTGTAGAAGTGTGGATGGGATTAATCAAGCACAGTAGTCCGGCAAACATAGCACCTCCTGCATCGGTAAACACTGAATTAACTCTGCACAATCTGTCCAGTAAACTCATTCAATCACTTTTCCATTAAACATTCATTTATTGTTCACCTCTAAAGAATCACATTTGCGTCCAGCATTTTTACAGCTTAAAATTCACTAATGAAATTCCTGCAGCAGCCAAAAAGTTGACAAAGGCTACACGTTGGACATCTACAGACACTTAGTTAATTTAGTTTACTGACCACATTTAGATGCTCCTGACAATTGACTACTTTTCTTTCAGTTTCGTTTGCATACAATGCACAGAGGTTAGTAGACGTACACTTTACATATATAGGTGATAGGACAACTTCTGCTTTCTTTGCATTTAGATGTAGACATTGTGTCTTTGTTAATTTCTTGTGGTTAAATCCGTGCTAATTACGTCATTGCCATCCATATGAGAACTTCATCAGCCATACATGGGACAATATTAGAGCCCAATATCAGGCCCAGATATTGAAAACCACCAGATGTGTACCAGATGATTGAACATGTCAGAAAATCTCTCATCATTGTATGATCCTTCACCTTTCTCATGAAGGCCCCAACCCTCATTGTCACTGAATCATCTCAAAATTTAGGGTCAGTTATACACCGAATACTATGGAAGTAGTAGAAAAGCCTTTGCTTGGAGAGCTGCATGGTAAGTACTTAACCATGGTACAGAAATGTAAATTTTCAATCCTTGATGTGCTACACAGAGCCATGATGTGTGGAAAATGCTTCCAAAAAGTGTGCTGAGGTAACAGTCATATGCTCAATATCCGCATCCTCAAGCACTTCACCCTTTTTGTTCTAGGTGGTAAGTGGTCTGAAATTTATTTTATTTTCTTTTTTTTCTCTTTTGTTAATTAATGTATAAAGATATACAAAAATGTCATATAAAACACATACTGTATCGTTACATAATTCTGTCTGTAGTCATGGCTTGAGGATATTAAATTTTTTATACAAAAGCATCTTTATACATTAATCAATAAAAGAGGAAGAAAAAACAAACGAGGGAAAAAAATAGGGAAAATACATTGAAGTGTAGCGAGATCTCATGGACAACCAGCTTTACTGCAAATTCGTCAAACTTGAAGATCCTATCTGTTGCTCGTGTGTGTTTCAACTTGTAGTTTACTTTGAGTATTTCTTTATATCCTAAACATGTTAAAGTTGGACTTTCCCTTAAGGGACCGGAGAACGACATCTATATTGTCCACTAGATGTCACTGGAAGAGTTGAGGGACACAACCTTTTGTCTTGTTTCTTTCTGCATCATTGCGGAAATCAATTTTAAATAAAACTCCTAAAGTAGTACATTAAATATTATAAACTGAATGGAAGTGCAGGATGGTATATTAGTTGGTTTTATATTTTGTATGTTTTTTATCTAAAATATTTTCTCATATATTGTATAATTAGTATGTGTATGTATGTGTGTATATGTATATGTGTATATATATATATATCCATAGAAAAATTCAGGCAGCACTCCCTTCAGTGCAGATATAATAATGCAGGTGCCCGCGGTGGTCCCTCGATATGGGACAAATTCAATAGAAAAGGAAAGTCCGCAGCACTCCTTTAAGTAAAAAAGTGAAATTTATTCACACATGTCAGACAACGTTTCGGTCCTCTCACAGGACCTTTTTCAAGTTCACTTGACTTGAAAAAGGTCCTGTGAGAGGACCGAAACGTTGTCTGACATGTGTGAATAAATTTCACTTTTTTACTTAAAGGAGTGCTGCGGACTTTCCTTTTCTATATATATATATATATATATATATATATATATATATATATATATATATATATATATATATAATATCATATCTCAATGTGCAAACTGCTTATGCAACGTTTCATTCCTATCACAGGACCTTTCTCAAGCGCTTTTCTTTAAGAGTACTGCAGATTTCCTTTTTTATTACTCTACCTGATTGGGATCAAATACTGGATCTTTTTGAATTCCTGATATGTATAGTCAAGTCAAAAGAATGTCATTTGTCCCTATATGCACTGGACCTCCACGCTACTAGAGTTGTCAACTCTGTTGACTCTTAACGGATATCTCTGTATCATTTTGGGTGATTTCCCTAATTACTTACAGCAGAAGAAATGCTATACATAGAGCATATGCTGGTTTGATAAAATTGTCACCCAAAAAGGCTGCAAAAACTCAACAAACTAAAAAGCTGTGTGTATAGACATTTAGCATGTACAAAAATGTTCATATTCCCTTTAAATGCCAATGTTGGCATGGCATATATAACGCCGGAAAACTAGGCATTCTAAGGACAGGTCATCAATATAAGACTGGCGGGAGTCCAACACTCCACACCACCAATGAACTGTTTGGAAGTAGCTCCAGCACCAGAACTGCACACCTCTGTCCTTCCTGTAGTGACCAAGACTGGTTACTGCAGGGCTGCTCCCAATTGAGTGAATGCTTTCAGATTACAGAATTTGTCTTTCTATTGTTTAATATAGGCAGCTTGGCGAACTTTTTCTATGTTGATTCATAAGGGCCCGTTAAGTCAAACAGAGTTAATAGAATTTGCTAATGATGATTAATAGCCTAATAAACTGTGTCAAATTTGTCACTAATTTGCAAATGTGTATTTATAGGCGTCAACTGAGTGAATTGCCTCCTGTACCTTGGTTTTGTGAAATGGAGCACAAGAAGAATGGGAATGCTATTGACAAGATGTGCCTTTATGTGGACAGTGTGAATTACTGTGGCTGTAATTGTGATGGAGACCTCAATAGAAACTCTCTAGAGCTTTTCTTGGTTTTATGGTTGATCAGGGACTATCCTCAGACCTGTCTGCATACCTTGCAGAGTCCGCCATAACATCGGCCTTTCATCTATAGAGGGAGCAGCTGTAGATGCTGCCCTTTTATTTATACCGCACAACAGTACACATTCAGAGACCAGCAAGGATTGATTTCCTGGCATCTAATATACATAGAGGATGGAACCTACAAACAATTACCAGACCATGAATTAATGTCATTTTATTACATGATTACAAATATCTCGCAAACATGATTAAAAGAATATAGGTGCAGGGGAAAAGCGACATCATCTGGAGGATAAACACAGCGGATACTACGTCCATCTATATACATATCCTGGAGGAAGCACAGCATGGGTAACCATTCAATGTCCTTTTGATTGTGAATGAGCATGGTTTTTGCACTTTATTGCTAATCATGTGTATATAGATGGACTGATCTATGGACGTAGTATCCCCTGTGTTTATCCTCCAGATGATGTCGCTTTTTCCCTGCACCTATGTTCTTTTAATCATGTTTGTAAGATATTTGTAATCATGCAATAAAACGACATTAATTCATGAGCGGTCTGGTAATTGTTTGTAGGTTCCATATTATGGTGTATACCATAGGCTTATGCTGGTTATTTACTCTGAGTAGTGCAAGAATCCCTGTCGGGGCATATATTGGGTTTTATACATAGAGCATATAAAGCAAAGAAGCATTTCTTTAGACTATAGCAATAGATGACAATGAGCCCTCATACCTATAGATCAAATTAGTAGAATGAGTGAGCCACCATGAAAAGCATTACCAATGATTTTCTCACATACTTTTATTAATAGCTATTATGCTAGAGTATGGAACCCAGGAAGTTTAGGGGAAGGATGGGTTTTGGCTGGATAATTTTTCTCTACACAGTGAGCATGGCCATTTTGTTGGAAGTAATCTTCTAGTTACTGATAGTACAAAATAGAGTTGATAACTGTGCCGGCCATAGTACCAGCTGCAGTATATGCTGTACATGGTATCACCCATAGTACATACAGCTGAATAGCTAATCTCCCCAGTTATGCAGTGATAATTCCCATATTCACTTCATAATTGTGCAGATTTGCCTTTCAGCAGCTTTGGAAAGCTGGGGAGCATGTAGAAGTATGCTGGAGATCAAAGAACATATATAGCATATACTCATGTTGGCTTAATTTTATATTTTTAGCTGTATGTACCACGTGTGGCCTTTATTAAATCGCTGCAGTTTTTACCCAATATACCATCATCAGCGCCCCACAGAGATTGTTACCCAGCTTTCCCAGACTGCAGAATGCCAGATCAGTCTATTTATGAATTGGTGTATATTCAATATTGTAGAATACCTAGCTGGATTTGCTAGCCAGGTGCCTGGAAAAGCTGAGTAATAATCCCCATGACAAATATTCCATACTGTAGCATAGCTAGACAGATTTGTCATTCAACGTTCTGGGAAAGCTGGGCTGTCACTATGTGGCATTGTAATAGACTGTGGAATACTAAATCTACTAAGATATGTCCCAGTCCTCACTTGTATATAGTGCCGTGGCTAGGCAAATTTGCCTTTTAGTGTCCTAGGAAAGCTGGGCTACCACCATGTGATGCTGTACTAGTGACTGCAGCATACTAAATCTATCAAGATAAATCCTCTTCCCTACTCCTAAATAGTGCCATAGCTTGGCAGAATTGCCTTTATGGGTCCTGGGGAAGCTGTGTTACTTGCACTATGTAAAGGTGCCAGTATATAGACAGTGTGTAGAACTTTTGCAGTTTTCAGCTCTTTCATAGTGCTCTGGGTGTCTATTGATCTATATTGCCATTAAGCCCTATCTCTATCCTAAATTTCCTGTTTTGACTGTGACGTCATGCTAGTGTACAGAGTCGGCCCCCTGCCGAAGATGGAGGGGGTGGGGCTGGGAAGAAGGAGGCATCTCGCTGACTGCAGGAAATCTGCTAAAACTTCTTTCTGTATCAGTTTGCAGATATCCACGGAGAAAGAGTTATATGCAAACTACTTTGCAGGCAATGCCTTTTCCCTTGTTTTTCAGCCTTTTTTCTTGTCCCCTTAAGGGTACGGCCACACAGTCAGGTTTCTGCATGCTGTTTTGGAAGCCAAAATCAGGAGAGGATCATAAAAGGAGAGAAAGAAGTACAGAACAGATAGGACCTCTTTTTTTTTTAATTCACACCTGATTTTGACCTCCAAAACTGCATCCAGAAACCTGACCGTGCTGCCGTACAACTTCCGAAAATACCAGGTTGGAAAACGGACTCAAACCATTTTTGTCAATAGGTTGGCAACTAGCGGTTCCACATTCAGCCAACATTCCTTTTAAACTGCCTTCACATATATTTAGGGTAATTGGGGACTGATCTGACAGAATTATGTGCTGAACTGATAAATGTATTCCTTCTATATTAAAACTTCTGCAGATAGTTTGAGATTTAAGCATTTCCTTCCCTTGCAAGGATTCAATTCACCTTAGAATATAGCCAAAGGATGGTAAGCATTTTACCCTCAGACAAAAAAAGCACATAATTTTCCACTTTCATAATGATGCTGGCATTGTATTTGGTACAGTATGCCAGCTTCAATATTGTTCAACTGCTCCCATATGTTAAAAATGTGCATGCCATTGAGATTTGTGAAATTCTTTTTAAAATAACACACGATTACAAGGGTGCAGATGACGAATTATTAATAATTCTTCTAAACCGTTTTTTTACTTATCCATTTCTTTCCCCATTCATCCATAAGTAATAAAAAGAAATGGTGTCCACTAAAACTAGCTCCACCACTCAGAGTTCCCAGTCTCCTAAATGGTCTGTATGTCTGTAGCATGTATGTATGGACAGCAGAGAAACAGTAATTCCTATCACACTACCTAACACCCTGCACTGGACCAGTTACAGCTACACTATATCAGGATATAACCTACACTGACTATCTCCCACTAACTATCTGTATTATATATATATGAGCTATCTAACTATCTGATGTAATTGGATAAGGAATAGGATCCAGGTGAAGGCACAGAGCACAGCAATGTCACTGCTCTCTCTCTCTCAGAACTGCAAAAAAGTGCAGAAAATGTCTGCTGGGGAGTTTCTTAAATAGTAAGGGGTAGGCAACTTTCCTATTGTTTGTTAGGGATGTTGCTAAGCTCAGACAAAGACATTGCAGCCTTTTCATTGGCCCACAAGCAAGAAGGGAGGTTACTGATGAAAATAAATCTAGACTATTCACAATTACGAATATATAGCACTATATTCTACACCTTTGCGAATTCTTGAAGTGCCGATATCTGCGATAAAAATTTGTGATTAGAATATTCGCGATTAACACTACTAACTGCGTTGTCATGTTGATACTGCACACAGAGAGGGAGCATCCCCGTCACCCACCCAGATTCTCTGTGCTCAAGCGTTATCACTTTGTTTTCTGTGGTGTTACATTAGTCTGCAGGTGTCATCTACTCAGGGGTGGACTGGGAACTTAAAATTGGCCTCAATGTTGTAGGTGGGCCCATATTGATAGAAGGTGGGGCAAGACAAGTAGATGGCACCAAGTTGGAAGGGTAAGTAATACCACAGTGTGGTGCAAAATGTCTCCCCAGCAGCTCTCCCTCTGTGGTGGCTATCAATGGCTGACAAGTTCTGTCCTCCTATTCCAATTGTCTCTAATATGGATATAGAGCAGGGAGCTTAGGAGGTAAGATGTGGGCCACAACACTAAGCCAGCCCTACGTTTATCATACTGCCTGGACTTCCTCTAATAATGACCTCTATAGTTTCCACAGTATGGATCAGCGGCAGTGAGGAGGGCACGGGTGGCCCTGTGGGCATCGGCCCAAGAGAAAATTCCCTGTAGGGTCTATGGCCAGTCTGCCCCTGCATCTACTACATTACCTGTGGTGTTACATAGGACGGCAGGTTGGTAAAAAGGGGCATGTATTGGTTAGAGGTCACAATACTTGGCTTGCCCCGGGCACTGGAAACCCAACCTATCCAATAGTCAGGAGGCCCCCATACAGAAAGTAAGAGCCACACGACTTCGTCATATCTGTATTAGATTTTTACCATTTTACTATCCGGCGAGATTGTGGCTCAAAACCACCTGTCTCATTGAAAATAGAGAGTTTGGGGTCCTCCAGCACTACATTATGGGCAATGTCTATAGTTCACATTGAATCCAGATATACTTCCCCATAGGGTAGAGTGTCTTGTTTTACAATCGCCAATTATGGATGGTTAGTTGGAAAAAAAATTATTCATTGGTATAGATCCAACATTGTTATAATGTCCGTTAAGAGGGGTATAGGGGGTTAAGATGGAGTCAAAATATGGAAAAAGTAGACGATGAGGTAGCAATCCATCTGAAGGGAAGTTTTCCAAACATACAGAGCAGAATAAACACTGCGGATTAAACGATTTTCATTATTAATCATCCTGTTCATCCTAGAAGAAACAGTTCACCAGTATGGCTCGCATTCAGATGACATTAATGCGTAATATGAAGATTACACAATACAATTTCTGTTAAGTTTCTGGGAATCTGTTATTTCATGATGGATACTGCCCTTTGAAAAATAGAAATATTCCTTTGTGCTAACGCATTTCACAGTGCTGTAGAACAATACTGATGGTGATTTGGGTGGATTTCATAAGACCACTTTACTGTGCCTAGAGGTCCTCTGTTTAGCAACTGGTCAGCTACAGGTTTCTGTAATCACAGCAAGACCATTATGACTGGCTACCAATAGAAGCTCGCAGACCCTTAGTCTCCACATACACACAGTTTTACACCAGATTTTCATAACAACCCAGCCATTTTTTTTTACTGCTGTAGGTCAGCTTTAAAAAGCCAGGGTGCTGTGGATGACACTGTTATGGGAGCAGAGTGCTGTGGAGGTCACAGTTAAGAATGCAAAAGGCAAACTTAAAAACCCTGCCCCCAGGTCCCACTAAGCCACGCCCTCACCGGTTAGGTCACACCCCCTTCCACTCCGCAGCTGGCGGGGTTTAAAAAATGAAGGTAAAAATCAACTTCTGCCACCTGCAGGGGTGGTAGGAAGGGTGACTTTCTCCCTGCAGCTCAAGCTCAGACAGCACAGTGCTGCTGTCTGAGAGTGATCTGTTCAAAAGGACATCCCTATGTCTGTCCAGGCTCTGTGCCAGACGAAAGACAGCGAGTCTGAAAGACGGACTGTCCGGCCTAAAACCGGACCTCTGGCCACCCTAGGGGCAGGCTGCTGTGGAGGTCACAGTTAAGGGGACATTCCGCTATGGAGGTCCGTGTTAAAGGAAAGATTGCTGTAGAGGCCACTGTTAAGGGGACAGGGGTGTTGTGGAAATCACTGTTAAGGAGATGGGGTACTGTGGAGGTCACTAATAAAGGGGCGGATGGCAGTGGAGGTCACTGTTAAGGGGACGGGATGCTGTGGAGGTAGCTGTTAAGGAAGTGGGATGCTGTGGAAGTCACTGTTAAAGGGGCAGGCGCTGTTGAGGTCTCTGTTAAAGGGGCACGGAACTATGGAGGTCACAGTTAGGGGGACGGTCCGCTATGGAGGTCAGTGTTAAGGGGCGGGGTGCTGTAGAGGTCACTGTTCAGGGGGCAGGGTGTTGTGGAGGTCACATTTTAAGGGAACGGAGATCTGTGGAGGTCACTGTTAAGGGGCGGGTTATTGTGGAAATCACCGTTAACGATACGGGGTACTGTGGAGGTCACTAATAAAGGGGCGGCCGCTGTGGAGGTCACTGTTAAAGGGGAGGGTGCTGTGGATGTTATTGTTTAGGGGGCAGGCCGTTGTGGAGTTCACTGTTAAAGGGGCGGGGTACTGTAGATGTCACTGTTATAGTGGATACTGTTTTTATCTTATAAATACACACACAAATATGAAATATACCCGTGCAAAGCTGCGCCCTTTTATATATATATTGGGGACTCGCTCTGCTAGACCGGATTAGTGGAGGCAGTATAGAGGCATCAACAAGTTCTTTGGATCAAGTTTAGTGTTTTATTCACACTTTAGGCAAGTGACAAAACAAGCAGTCATAGTCAAACAAAAAGTCACCTTGCGGTGTTGGTGGTAATTCACACCATGCGGCAATTCTGCCTCAGAGTCCTTGCTGATAGCAGCACCAACATGTTTTCATGCCAAACAAGCATCAAGCCTTCATCCAGACACAAGGTTCCCAGATCCCAACACAGAGACCCAGTTTTGAGCCCAGCTGCCTATTTAAGGACAGCCAGGTGCTGCCAAAACCCTGACCGTCATTTCAAATCCGGTCCAGTATTTGACCTCACCTGGCTGTAAATCAGCTTAGCCGGGAGGAAAATACCTGTTTTCCCAGACCAAACCTCTCACTGTGTCACTATATATATATATATATATATATATATATACAGTACAGACCAAAAGTTTGGACACACCTTCTCATGCAAAGAGTTTTCTTTATTTTCATGACTATGAAAATTGTAGATTCACACTGAAGGCATCAAAAGTATGAATTAACACATGTGGAATTATATACATAACAAAAGAGTGTGAAACAACTGAAAATGTCATATTCTAGGTTCTTCAAAGTAGCCACCTTTTGCTTTGATTACTGCTTTGCACACTCTTGGCATTCTCTTGATGAGCTTCAAGAGGTAGTCACCTGAAATGGTCTTCCAACAGTCTTGAAGGAGTTCCCAGAGATGCTTAGCACTTGTTGGCCCTTTTGCCTTCACTCTGCGGTCCAGCTCACCCCCAAACCATCTCGATTGGGTTCAGGTCCAGTGACTGTGGAGGCCAGGTCATCTGGCGCAGCACCCCATCACTCTCCTTCATGGTCAAATAGCCCTTGCACAGCCTGGAGGTGTGTTTGGGGTCATTGTCCTGTTGAAAAATAAATGATGGTCCAACTAAACGCAAACTGGATGGAATAGCATGCCGCTGCAAGATGCTGTGGTAGCCATGCTGGTTCAGTATGCCTTCAATTTTGCATAAATCCCCAACAGTGTCACCAGCAAAGCACCCCCACACCATCACACCTCCTCCTCCATGCTTCACGGTGGGAACCAGGCATGTAGAGTCCATCCGTTCACCTTTTCTGCGTCGCACAAAGACACGGTGGTTGGAACTAAAGATCTCAAATTTGGACTCATCAGACCAAAGCACAGATTTTCACTGGTCTAATGTCCATTCCTTGTGTTCTTTAGCCCAAACAAGTCTCTTCTGCTTGTTGCCTGTCCTTAGCAGGTTTCCTAGCAGATATTCTACCATGAAGGCCTGATTCACACAGTCTCCTCTTAACAGTTGTTCTAGAGATGTGTCTGCTGCTAGAACTCTGTGTGGCATTGACCTGGTCTCTAATCTGAGCTGCTGTTAACCTGCGATTTCTGAGGCTGGTGACTCGGATGAACTTATCCTCCGCAGCAGAGGTGACTCTTGGTCTTCCTTTCCTGGGGCGGTCCGCATGTGAGCCAGTTTCTTTGTAGCGCTTGATTGTTTTTGTGACTGCACTTGGGGACACTTTCAAAGTTTTCCCAATCTTTCGGACTGAGTGACCTTAATTTCTTAAAGTAATGATGGCCACTCGTTTTTCTTTACTTAGCTGCTTTTTTCTTGCCATAATACAAATTCTAACCGTCTATTCAGTAGGACTATCAGCTGTGTATCCACCTGACTTCTTCACAACGCAACTGATGGTCCCAATCCAATTTATAAGGCAAGAAATCCCACTTATTAAACCTGACCGGGCACACCTGTGAAGTGAAAACCATTTCAGGTGACTACCTCTTGAAGCTCATCAAGAGAATGCCAAGAGTGTGCAAAGCAGTAATCAAAGCAAAAGGTGGCTACTTTGAAGAACCTAGAATATGACATATTTTCTGTTTCACACTTTTTTGTTATGTATATAATTCCACATGTGTTAATTCATAGTTTTGATGCCTTCAGTGTGAATCTACAATTTTCATAGTCATGAAAATAAAGAAAACTCTTTGAATGAGAAGGTGTGTCCAAACCTTTGGTCTGTACTAATATATATATATAGTGGCAATGTAAACAGTGCTGGAAGGTGTGTTGTCCCACTTCAGGTATCTCAGATATGTGAGACAGATAAAATCCAGAGAGTGGCAGTTTGTATACATTTTCTGGGCTGGATTTTACTTGGACTGGTGGCTAGGCTTGGTAAAAGGAGTTTCCAGTCCACACCCTTCCAGTATGGGTTTTTCTTTCTACCTGAGGTGATCGCAGGTGAGGCCTGCTGTAAGCAGGCTTGCATAAAGCGCCTCAGAGTAGGTCAGTCTGAGGAGGGAGAGCGAGACTGTTTTGTGCAGCAGAGGCTCTGTGTGTGGTCTCAGTCAGGAGGACTGAGGGGCCACAAGGCTTTGAATAGCCTGAGGTTTGGAGGACCTAGCGACACCTAGAGAACAAGGGTTGCACGCCCAGCGTCTGGAGGACTTCTGGGCCACACTCCTCCAAAAGGTACTGGAGTTGCCACAGCCTTGAGGCTGCAGTATTGATGTTGGCTGAGGAAAGCCGCATATGTTGTCCATGTGTGAACTGAGCTAGATAGGAACGTATTGTGTTTAGGTAGCGCCTAGACGGGCAGGAGTTTATTTGTGTTTTAAGTGTTGGCGGTGCGGGAACCTCACCCCACCCAGTGATGTATAACTAGGCTATCCTTTATAAGAAGACTGTCAAAATAAATGCACAGTTTGGACATGAAAATCCATTGTCTGGTGAGATATCTGTGAGTGTGACCCCCTGAAAAGAGACGATCCCTTACAATATATATATTTATTTATATATATATATATATATATATATTTTTTTTTTTTTTTATTTATTTATTTTTTACTTTTTTTCACTACATATTGGAGTGCTGTTCATTTTTCTGGACTATTATTTGGGTAAGAAACCTATTTCCTAAGGAACGTGCACCCAGATTTTGCTCATTGGCCAGTGCCGCCATTTTTTACAGATATATATATATTGTACATAATTTAAAATATAGTGAAATACAATGTGAAAGAATATGTTGGCTTCTAGGAGTAACAGGATCCTTGGCAGGCTTTGAAAGCCAAGTACATCTTATCTAATTTGAAAGTTATGTTTCTGTCATTCTCCCAGTTGTCTGGATTAGACTAACACGTGTCTTGTGCCAGTAACTCACCATTAAACTCCTTGTATCAACCTGTATCCCACATTTGTAAACATAGCTGCACAATTTCCACAGATTGTTTGGTGTCGGTATCTAAGCATGTGATACGCGGTGCATTGACATTACATGGTCTATCAGAGTGCGCAGTCACGATTCTATGTAGAATGGACCTACATCGCATCATGTAAATCTACTGTATATAGGGTATGCATAAACTTGCAGATTATCCCGTTGACTTTAAATGGTGTTCTTCTCTGATGACCATGACCCAATTTATCAGCTCAGTCTGACTACCCATCCGATAATCTTGCCATATAATAGTTGTCCCTGTGTATAAAACTCAACTTACTACATCTCCAGTGTCTTTTAGGGCACATCTATTGTAGTTCGAAGTTTTTACTTAGTCAATGCTCTGGGCTTTACTGCCATCAGCTGTTTAAAGGGTATTTCCAAGAGTTTATTTTCTTTTCTTACTGATGACCTATCATCAACCGACAATCAACTGTTTGAGAAGGCACCGGTGCTCACAGTTGTGTGGGAGCTCTCTCCCTCCTCACCAAGCACAGCGCCAAACATTATATAGTGGCTGTTCTTGGTATCGCAGCTCAGCCTCATTCACTTCAATGGGGCTGAGCTGTGCCTAGGCCATGTGACTTGTGAACGTGACATCACATGGCCTAGGGAAAGCTGAAAGAAGGCAGCGGAAATACTGCGAGCGCCGCTGTTTTCTCAAACAGCTGATCAGCGGGGGTCCCGGGTGTTGGACTCCCACAGATCAGATACTGATAAGCTTATCCAGAGGATAGGTCATCAGTAAAAATCTCTTAGAAAATCCTTTAAAATCTGACAATATTGTATATAAAAAAATTGAATAAAGGCTACTATACCAAAACCCACTGCATCAACTATAACATGACAAATATCATATGACCGTAGGAATGGAAGAAATCTTGTCTGGTCAGATCAGCACGTATGCCATTGTACGGTAAGAAATCTCTTACACTGTAATATCCCTATAGCTTACATCTGGTAATATTTTGTGCCATGCATCCATTATGATTTTATTTTGTGTCCTGGTCCCACCTGTATGCAGCGAAGAATATGCCATCCTGTTCTCATGTACTGTTCATGTCAGAATATGCAGAGATAATGGAACAAATTTACTAATAGTGTTGCACTTTGCACTGTATAAGGGTACGGATCCCATTCCTAATATTAGATGAATTTACTTTATTTGACATTTGCAAATTTGGAGTATTGTAAATCCTGCGCCAGATTTGCACTAGAATGCCATTTGTGCGCTAAAAATTTGACCGTGCGCCAGAGTTTTGTCTGCATTATTTCCACATTTACTGATAGTACTAGGTTGAAAGGCTGTATATTACCGACCCATACATTTTAACAGTGCTAGATTCAGTGGGGTAGTCCTGGATTTCAGGTGCTGTGCCAGAAGGATGCTGCCATTTCATGGGACTCAGTCAGGACTTGTAACATATCTCCATTTATTTTCATTTACCATGCTGATATTGACTGGTGAAAAAGACTCCGGGGCTCCCTTGCCTTCCATTAAAAGCTCAGACATTATGGGCAATGGGCGATGCAGCGTAGCTGCTAGACTGTATCCCACAAGAGCTGGGTCTAATGGGCAACTTTATTACAATCCTGGTTCCCACAAGCTTTGTACATAGTACAGCAGCTTTAGGGCTCATACATACAACCACGCCGCAGTCCGCAAATTGTGGATCCGCAAAACACAAATGCTGTGTGTGTTGTGCAATTTGTCCCTGCAACCAGCAGTGCTCTTTTTTCCACTAAGGAGCCATTGTGTGTCTCTAACCCTGCTTTCACACCTGAGCGTTTCTCAAACGCGCGTTTTAGTCGCGCGTTTTTATGCGCGTTTTTTGTAATAGTAAACGCGCGTTTGCGCGATTGACTGCAGTGTCCTATGGCCACAAATGCGCGTCAAAACGCCCCAAAGAAGCTCAAGTACTTGATTATGCGTCGGGCATTTTACAGCGCGATCGTACGCGCTGTAAAACGCCCAGGTGAGAACCATTCCCATAGGGAAGCATTGGTTTTTATGTGTTGAGCGTTTTTACAGCGCGTTTGAACGCGCTGTATAACGCTCAGGTGTGAACTTAGGGTAAGAGTACAGAGACCCGGATGGAAGGCTGTGTGTTAGATTCTGGAGATCTTGCAAATGGAGATCTCCATGTAAAAAAAAAAAAAAAAAAAGACTGCAAAGCTGCTTTGAGAACTTCATTTTATTTTGCCTAAGGCTTTGTTGACATCTGGAGGAGCCTTACTCATAGATTCCTTTTAAAAATCTTCTACAAAATGGCGCTGCATGCTATTTTTTTCTGATAAAATGTTGAGCCACATACCAGAAACCTGATAATCCCACATTATCATCAATGGGGTTTGTGCCATTCATAACCTTCATGCTAGGGATCTGGCGCTCCCATTATTTTCATTGTTCTGCTCCTATAACAGAGTAGGACAAGGGAAAATACAAAGCTATGTGAACAACGCCTAGCTCTAATTCATTCGTGATGCTTTTAATTACTGATTACAGTATTACAAATAGACTAATCAGGATGAAACTATCATAAAGTAATAAGCAAACAGAACAACTTTTACCAAACCCTTTTCATCCTACAAAAGTTAGCGTATCACCACTGCATGTGAATTATATGTGCATAATTAGTCAAAAATGAAGTAAAATGATTTATGCAAAGATATAGAAATCTGTGCTATACGCAGCATTTCATTTAGTTAGTGTGTATAGGTTTGCATACTTGTATTTAGAGAGTGACTGCATGCACGCAGTGGTGTAACTAGAAATGATTGGGCCCCACAGCAAATTTTTGAGTGGGCTCCTCCACCCCCCCAGAAACTTCTTCTCAACCCCCTCCTCCCGTGCAACCCCCACTCCTGTGGCTAGTCAAGAGCGCTCTCTCAAACAAGGCCCAATAGCTGCTCTGTCCGTTTCCTACAGTTTCCCTGTATAATACTATTGAGGGGGCCCTGACAATAAAATCTTTTAGACCTCATCCTGGGTGGGCCTCAAAAATGACAGCTTCCTCTATAGGTACGCCCCATTTATGTACACCTGTATGTACGAAGTGTGTTCCTAGTGTGTATATGATGATGGCTTTGGTGGTTTTATTTGAGCACCCTACATTATATTGACACTGTAAGGCAATTATATGCACTATATCATAACATAGCATATATATCATAGCGTATACTTGGATTGCGTCACATGGATTAAAGGACCACAATTTAGTTTTCATTGCAAAAATATGGGTGCTGCCTCTCTTCTTTCTTCGTTTATCATATGCACTGCATGGTGCAATTATTTATGCACTTTATTGTGGACAGTGTATGTATTGGAGACTGGAGAAGATGGGAAAGGGGGAGGGTATACTAAAACTTTGTCTCCTAGGGGCACACATAAACCTGGAGCCGGCCCTGTGTGCAAGGATTAACTGTACTAGAAGGTCAGTCAGGCAGTGCTGCCACCCTCTGGCTCCAGTGGTGGACCCCGTGCTTGTTTACTACCTATCAGATGCAAACAAAGTATTTTTTTTGTAAAACTTTTTAAAAAGATGCTTTGACCAACGGTATGAGAATAGTCATGTTATTTGAAGGAGGAAGATGTTTGGGATAGGATGAGGTAAGAGACCTGGCATAAAAAAAGCCTCTAATGTCCTTCTTTCCACACCTTTTAAGGTGCATCCACACGTGGCATAAATGTTCTGGATTTTTTCTGTATGCAAATTAGTGGCAGGGAATTTGCATGTTTTACAGTGGCAACAATGTGAATGAGTTTTTAAGAAAGTGGAACCTGACTTGCGGTGCAGATTTGAAATCCTATGCAATGCCTAGGGTGAAATCCACAGCCAAATTTGGAACACTTCTGCAGTGGAAATTCTGCTGCATAATTACACAAAATCCACAGTGGAATTTCTGCCCAAAATCTGTTCCATGTGGTCCTACCCTTAAACTTAGAAGGCATGCATTGCCATCTTAAGTTGGCTGTGTTCTAGGTCCCACTCGGTGATGTGAATCTAAACTTTGCTCTCCCTCGGCACTGCAACATTAGCAGAACAAAAATAATTAGAGGGTTGTGCCCTTCTTTTATGCAAGGGATGAAAACAAGCATGGCCTAAATGCCCTAGATAGAGGAGGTGGCACCAGAATCAGAAGAGTGCAACAAGAGTTTTATGTACACTTCTATTAGGGCACCTTTACACTAGCCGACGCTGAGGAATGAACGCTCCTTCGCTTGATCCTTGCCTGGGGCTACCATACTCCCAATTATCCAACAAACAAGCAAACCCTTATTTGTCGGGTGATAAGGATTGCATTTTTATCTGGATTAGGAATGTGTAAATGGAACCTGTCACCTCTACTGTGCTGCTCTCGCTGAGGACATCATAGTATAGTGACAGACCCTCTGATTTCAGAGTTCTATCACCTTTGAGTTGGCAATCCATAGGTTTATACAAATGGCATGCCGAACCCTGCATAGTGCACCAGAGTTGTGAGGGAGGAGGTGAGTCCGATGAGTCTTGCTGGTCCTGACCATGAACTGCAGGTCTCTTTCCTATGCGTCGTAACAGGAAAGAAACCTGCCAGCCATGGTCCTTTAGGTGGGGAAGGCCGTGGCAAGTGAGTCTCATCAGACTCCTCTCTCTTGCGGTGTTGTGATGTTCGGCATGCCAGTACTATAAAAGTACCGACTTCCAAATCAAAAGAGACAGACTGCTTCTCTGTCACTATACTATGCTGGCCTCAGTAAGGGTAGCATAGCAGAAGTGACTAGTTCCCTTTTAATATATCTTCAAAACATATCCAGCCCTAGCAAAATGCTTCATGTCACCAGACGATCCTCTAGTGGGCCTGGGCTCTAATACCATAGTGGGCCACAAAGGTTCAGGAGGAAAAAAAAAGGTTTGGCTTCCTTTTGGAGGTGATCTCTTTCCAGTAGGGTTTATTCCTTTGATTTAAAACCTATTTACTGATATGGGGGTTGGGCCTTGAGAATAATATCCTTTGGTGGGCCCAAGGAATCCCAGTTTGACACGGAGAGCCACCAAAAAAATCTATGATTCTGGTGCTTTACGCTTCAGTGTTTAGATGTTGGCAATGCCTGACCATCGGGCAAAAACTGTATCTACCAATCTGCACTGGGACCATCTTTGGCACATTTAATTCTTGACTACCAGACTAAAGGCCCCTTTACACAGATGAACTGTGCAGGCAATTATCTCAGGAATGAACCGTTAGTTCCCGATAATTGCCTGATTGTCAACGGAGGCGAGAGCTACATTTACTTATAGCAATCACCTCCAGCAATCAATGCAGATTCATTGTTTCTAGGCAGTAGATTGCTTACACAGGATGATCTGCTGCCCAGAAACAATGATTTTGGTGTCCACAACTCCACAATAACAATGCTTTCACCCCAACAGTTCATTGGTAGCACCGCTACACAGGCCAGTTATCAAGAGTGAGGGGCCTTAAAGGAGTTTTACTGCGGTCTTTCTTGTAGCTGGTTAATACTTGCACTCAACTTTCAGCAGTTTCATGGTGTAAGGAGTCAAAGAAAGCAATATCTATGCCAGTCAAGCCGTGGAGTTTATGTATTCAGTTTACATTCAGCCTTTAAAACCCTCTCTTTCCTGTATATTGTTCTCATTGTTGAACTGTGTGCAATCCCACTGGAGCCTGTATATGGGCACTTCTGACACCAATTGGACAGTCCTGCTGCAAGGGTTACCCCATGCAGAGAATGATTCAGCCCAGCGGATCATTTCACCACTAACACCATTCAGAAATTGCTTCAATTGAACAGAGCCGCAGCTGTATTTGCTCTAAAGGGATTTAAAAGACACCAGTTTGATTCTGCTTCTTCTGACAAACTTGACTCATGAAAAAAACAGTGTATTTTCCAGGAAGCCAGGACATTAACCTTCCCACCCCTGGGACGGTGGGACCTATTGGTCTTTTATTCTGTACAAAAGCAGCACTGTATAATAAAGAATTGGAAAGCTAAACTTCAAGACAAAATAGAAATGATTTATAATATGAATACGAAATTTCTCGAGACATTTCTGTTTGCTTGTATGTGTGTGCACTAGTGTACATACTGTATATGAGTAGTACGTAACGTTTCTAGAGGGCAGGGGTGCACATGGAGAACACTCGGACCATTAAACAAAAATGGGGCCCTATCCTAGAGCTGGTCTACCCTATTACAGACATTCCTTCCCAATATCCTTGTGATGTCCGAGACAAAAAAAGCTGACAAAAACAAAGTGGTCATTGACTCATTGATTTGAACATCCATATTACTTGGATGCATCATGGCCTGACTGCGGGTTTAACTGACCCAAACTCACAGCATTATAGGGATCTATTGCTGTAAGTTCAGGTCATTTAAACCCACAGTTAGGGCTCGTTCACACGACCATATGAATGGGTCTGCATCCATTTTGCAATTTTGCGGAACTGGTGCAGAACCATTTATTTCAATGCGGATTCAAAAGATGCAGACAGCCCACCGTGAACTGTCCGCATCCCTAGTTCCTTTCAAGGCCCCCGCAAAAAAGATAGTGCAAGATAGAAATGCCTATTCTTGACCGCAATTGTTCTATCATGGGGCCGGCCATGTCCAGTCCGCAAATTATGGAACGCACAAGGGCCGGTATCTGTCTTTTGCACATCCGCAATTTGCGGGCCACAAAACACTACGGCTATCTGAATAAGCTCTTGGGTTGTAACATTATCCAAGTAACATGGATGTATATTGTGCCGTGAACAGGTGTAAATCCAGCCTAAGAAGTTGTCAGGGTTTTCATAGGTATCAAAGATTATGTCAAAACCTGACTGTAGTGTACCCCAATATTCTACTGTCCAATGTCACCCAGGAAGGAGACCAAGATACTGAGATATAGTGGTTCCTGACAGCATTGGTTAACCAAAAAGTGGATTTACAGGGCTGAAAGGGATTGTGTCACCAGAAAATGACCTATTGTTTAAATCAAGATTTTTTTTATGTTAAACATATTTTTTTGAATTTTTGGGGATTTTCTTTTTTATGTCCATGTCACTAAAATGGTGCATTTTTCACACTTGCCACTAGGCTTAAAATATATAAAGACTTCTTGTTCTTTAAGACCCACCACATGGGCCATAGACACAATGGACAGGAGGAACCTCACTGACTGACTTCTATGGGAGAATTTTGTAGGCAAGCTCTGTGACCTGCGCAGAGGTCAGGAGGGAGAAGATAAACTGTGATATCAACTATTGTAATTCTGCCTGTGATGATAATGCGATGGCTACTGAAAAGTTGCGTATACAGGAGGGAAGTCTTGACATATTATTAGGCCAATGTGAAAACTGCACAATTAATAAATAAATATATATATATATATATATATATATATATATATATATATATATATAGATATGAAAAATGGCGGCACTGACTACTCCACGGGAAAAATAGGGTGCACGTTCCAGGGGAATCGACTCCTTACCCCAATCAATGGATCCGGAAAAAGGACGGCACACCGGTCTTGAAAAAGTAAAAGTGGTTTTAATCAACCTTGCGGTACAACGTTTCGGCTCCAATACTGAGCCTTTTTTTTTAGGTCTGTAAAAGGCTTTATGGCAACAAATAGGAATGTTTGTTTTCCAGCAAAGCACAGGAAGTGTAAGCCTTTTTCACAGTAGGCCTGTAACTTCAACTGCATATAATCTGGCACAGCGTTCAAGCTCTGTCCTTGTAAAACACAGTAAATGTTGTTTTATAGAACTTTTGTTCCCTTTTAACACCAAAGTAATGTATGTCTGGCTACCACCTTTTTGGGTGCAGATTTAGGTAGTTTTTTTTAAGCCAAAACCAGTATTAAGACCTGATTTCAGCTTAAAGGGGACCTACTATCAAATTATTATTTTTTTATAATAAATTAACTTTTTTATAATTTTTTTTTTTTTTACAAAATAAACAGTTTTTTTTTAACATCCTCATTTGACTGTTGGGCACAACAGACAGCCCCGCTTGAGTTTCTCAGCCAGACCATTCACTCCATCCAGTTAGGGAAAGGGAATAAGTCACTCAATTACAACAGCATACAATACTGATAAGTGCATTGCTCCTCTTTGGGCATCTTTATCTAGGCCTATCAAGAGAACAACAAAGGTGTCATAGTGTTTTCCCAGTTATACTAATCTACTATTATACTAGCAGATAACATCTTTCTCTCACATCAGCAGTAAACAAACAATAATTTACCTATCTGTATAGGGATTCTATTTCATTTTCAATGGAACAGTACTGCCACAATGAAAAACATAACCCAATAAAGTTATTTTTCTATGAATATTGGCCCAGATTTGCTAAGCTTGTAGATGGCAAAAAAACTGCTGTCTAGACCTGGTCCAACTTTATCACAGTAGCTCAGGCTGGATAATGTGGCACAGGGATAGACACTTTTCTCTGACTCTATACAACTATTGTTTAGTTTACTTTGAGATACATTTTTAGGCCAGAATTGCACTAAAATTTTGGTGCATCTTGGGCCATCTCTTTCACATAAAGGTCTGCCCACTTTCTGTTAAACTCCATCCTTTCTTGAGTGTGTTGGGAAAAAAAGTTAAAAGTGTAGAACTCATAGATATGCAGAATTGTGTCAATTTGCACCATTTTGCTCCACTTTTTTGGCAGATTTTTGGCTCACATACATTAGTAAATATGGGCCATTGAATAAATAAAAAAATTACCCACTTCTAATGGAAATGTGTCTTTAAAAAAAAGGAATTCAAAACCACAAGGAAACCTATAAAGTGTGAACATGGCTTTTAGGGACTCATAGAGTACCCAAAGGCCTAGACCTTTCCAGTTCAGTCTTAGGACTCTTTCACACGAGTGACTTTTCCATGCAGATGCGATGCATGTTGTGAAGGGATAGCATCCAGACTAAATCCTGACCCATTCATTTAAAGCGGTCTGTCCACATGAGCGTCGATCATCTCTGTGTTCAGGAAAAATCACAGCATGTTCTATATTGTGCGTTTTTCCTGCAGCTCTGGCTTCATAGAAGTGAATGGGGCTTGCATGAAAAATGGAAGGAATCCGGTTGCGATAGCAGATGAATATGATTAAACTTGTGTGCAAAATCATTAATTTTTCCCTGGACAGACCCTGACAAAATCCATATTGCTCGTTGGCAATTAGCCATATTGAATCATTAATGACCTTGACAAGAGAGCTAATCCACCAAAACAATGGACATATTCTTGTTGTTTCTTTGCAAAGTTTCCATATATGAATATTGACTTTTTTTATCCCAAATTATAACCTCCAGACCATCGTGTAGATGGTCTGGAGGTTATAATTTGGGATAAAAAAGTCGGACAATATGTACAGGACACAATTATATAGTCTAGTTAACCTCTCACAACTGACTAGTTCCAGTCCAAGGTAGTATCCTTAAAGGCAATTAAAAAAAAAAATTCTCACAGTAAGTAGGGGGTATTTTCCGTTATGACATGGTTAACCTCTGACATGGGCAGGTCAGATCTTAATTTAAAATAAACACATAAAGAGCCAGAAAAAATTCCAACATCAGAAGACACAAGGAGGACACCAATGCAAACAAATGATCAATTAAGATAAGGGCTGCAAATGAGCAAGGCCCCATCAAGAGTTGGCCCATGGGCTTTCATATTAATTGAACTGCAATTGGTTCTTTCTAAATGATGGGTCCTGGTTTATCAGCTTGTAAAGGAAATGGAATAAAGTGAAAGCATTCAGCCATGTTAGGCTCGTCCATCAGTACTTTTGTATCCCCCATGGGGCTTTTTGGCTTTGTTTTTCCACATGGATGTGAATTAGGTCATTTGGATACTGGGAAGAAACAACAATCTGACTTGGATGCAGTTGAATGGTCCCATTAGTTAGTTACACATTGACTCTTACAGCCATTTTACATGAGCAGATATTCATATTAGTAATCGATATGATTGCTGGAAGTGGCCTAATATTGATTAAATGATAGCATTTATTCTAATATGACATGCCGACTATTGATCAAACAATGCATGTTTGCATACCACATAACACCAATGGTTATTTTTACACTTGCAAAAATGATTAAGATCAACGATTTTGTTAAAGTAAAAAATATATACCGTATATATTTGTACCGTGTTAGCCAGTAAATATAGGATGAAAAAAGATTGAGATTCCTCAGTGGTTGATATTTTTTAATGGCTAACTGAAAAGACGATGACAGAATTGCAAGCCGATGACAGAATTGCAAGACTCTGGTGCAATAGTGGGTAAGGGCACCTCTATTATTATAAATGGCCCATGAAATGTGGAGGCGAGGGGGGTCTGTTTTTAGATTGGCCCAGAGTTTTCAATTTGGACCACTAAACATATAGTCTGGTGACCTCTAGTCTTTTTAAACCATTAACATAAACAGGGCCCTTTCACACCTGCGTTATAGTCTTCCGGCATAGAGTTCCGTCGTCGGGGCTCTATGCCGGAAGAATACTGATCAGGATTATCATAATGCATTCTGAATGGACAGTCCGTCCTTCAGGATGCATCAGGATGTCTTCCGTTCCGGAACGGAACGTTTTTTGGCCGCAGCAAATAGCGCAGCATGCTGCGCTTTTTGCTCCGGCCAAAAATCCGGAACACTTGCCGCAAGGCCGGATCCGGAATGAATGCCCATTGAAAGGCATTGATCCGGATCCGGCCTTAAGCTAAACGTCGTTTCGGCGCATTGCCGGATGCGACGTTTAGCTTTTTCTCAATGGTTACCATGGCTGCCGGGACGCTAAAGTCCTGGCAGCCATGGTAAACTGTAGTGGGGAGCGGGGAGCAGCATACTTACCATCCGTGCGGCTCCCGGGGCGCTCCAGAGTGACGTCAGGGCGCCCCAGGCGCATGGATGACGTGATCGCATGGATCACATGATCCATGCGCATGGGGCGCTCTGACGTCATTCTGGAGCGCCCCGGGAGCCGCACGGACTGTAAGTATACCGCTCCCCACTACTACTATGGCAACCAGGACTTTAATAGCGTCCTGGGTGCCATAGTAACACTGAAAGCATTTTGAAGACGGATCCGTCTTCAAATGCTTTCAGTACACTTGCGTTTTTCCGGATCCGGCGTGTAATTCCGGCAAGTGGAGTACACGCCGGATCCGGACAACGCAAGTGTGAAAGAGGCCTTAATTAGACTGTTATCAATGTTATAAAGGAGTCCCTTCCATGGGATCTACTTTTATTAGTTATGTCAAGCTTGTCTCTGAAGGATTTTGGCATCCGTTGGTTTTCAGGGCACCATGCAATCCTTAATTTTCCTTCTACTAACAACTACACAATGGCTTCCTCTGAGATCACAGGTGATCGAGGGGATGCCAGCAGCAAGACTCCCTCTATCAGCTGGTCTTGGGAGTCCTGTAGTCTTAAAAGTTACTTTTTCAGCTGAACATATACATAAAAAAAAAATCCAGTCTCCATTTCCTCCATTCAGACCTCATGCTCAAGAACATTACTGATCCATTTCCAACAAAAATCTTAAAGTTAAGACCCTGTAAAAGACACTGAAAGCAAATGCAAAGTCTGTTTCCCATTCCATGTGCTCGATAAGTATAATACCTTTCCTCCTTCGTGTTTACAGATGCGAATCCAGAAAATAATTGTGACCTGGTGATTTGCAGTAATATAAATGGCTCCCGGCAACAACATTTTGATGAGCATGCCAATAAGGATTAAATCAGGATTGCCTGTCCTTTCATTTGTAGATGCCAGAAACGTATTTCTTTTATTAATAACATCTCTCATAAAAGCAAATAATTATTCCCAGAGTTATTCTGCTATTCTGAATCTGTCATAAACTATTATTACAGTTCAGAAAGACGGTCACGCATTGAAGAGATTTTCTCCCCAAAAACACCAGTAAATAAAGATGTCCTTGAGTTGTCCAGTGAGATTGTCCAGCCCACGCTGCCGCCATTATAGCTTGTACTGGTTTTATTAATCAGCTTTCCCTGGCTCCTGAATGGCAAATATACCTACTTCTGATGTAATATGGGAATGTGAGATGCACTGCAGAAAAACCAAGCAGAATTTGCACTTTGGGCAAATTGGGTGAAAACCTCTGAGGGAGCCGTTCAGTAATATGGATCATATTGGTTGTGTAAGAAGGTGCAAGGAATCATCATGGATGATAGGTATGTGTCACCGAGGTTCCTGGCCTCGGTTTTTATGTGTCAGCAGCAGTTGCTGTTTGACACCTTAATACTTAGCATGGCTGTATAGCTGATCCGGGACGGCTCTTACTGGGAGTAGTCAAAGTGCTGGGTGGGTGACTACTCCCCATGTTCCAGGCCGGGATTTGCCAGGCCTAAAAACCAGCCAACACTGCCAGGTGAGGAGGATTACCTCAGTCTGACAGTGGAGCTCAGAAGGTGTGAGTTCTGGGATCCGAGGCTTATGCCGTGTTGGAGGGCTGAGACCCGTCTGTAAGGGAAACAGGCCCCCTAAAAGCCTGCTATGGACTGCTGGAGGCAGAACTGCCAACAAGGTGATTTTTGCTATGTGGACTTTCCACTGTGTGTGAACTAACACCAAGACTGCAAAGTGACGTTTTGTTTTTGATTTATGTGTGAATAAACCCGGAAGTTTGATTTAAGATCTGGTAGTTTGCCTCTGTACTGCGTCCGCACACCCTGTCTACCAGAGCGAATCCCCACAGTTGTCACCCAGTTTTCTCAGGAAAATATACAGCATAATGAAGAAACAACTGGATGAAAAAGTGTTAGAATTAGACATTAAAGTTATTGAATGATTCCCCATCTAATGTTAGGATATGCCATAAATGTTTTCAGCGAGGGAGGACCAGGGGTGTGCGTTCTCGATTACCAGTGGAGATGTAGACATGGTTGTCTACATATTCCCTGTTTACCAAAATGGAGAGTGAGTACACAGAGGTGCAGTCACTGCTACCCTTCTACCCGTGAACCTGGCACCCGCAGTCTTAGGATTGGCATGCAGACTCCAGCTAAAGGCCCTATTACACTGCAAGATTTCAGACTGATAATTGGCTCGTATAATCGAACAGCCAATAATCGAGCAAACACTTGTTCATCAGCTGAGCAGTATCTTTCATCAGGATGAAAGATGCCCGATTATCAGCAGCACATCTCCCTCTATAATCATGGATGTGCTGTTGATAATGAATAGAACTGAATGAAGGAGGAATGCCTTTGGTTGAAATCATTCCTCCCACATTCAGTATGCATCAGCCCAGGGGCATAGCTAAAGGCTCATGGCCCCCTGGTGGCAAGAGTTCAGCTTAGGCCCCTCTTACTTCAGTGCTTTGTGGCCAGGGGCAGGAAAACACATTGCCTTCATGCTGCCTGAGGCAAATTCTTGACCTAACTGTTCCCTCCTGCCAGAGTTATAACTTGAACAGCATGCACTTTCTATAATACCAGTGTCTTCCTATGTGGCACAAGGGTCTTTGGGCCCCCTCAGGCTCCTGAACCCGGTAGCGACTGCTACATCTGTACCCCCTATAGCTACACCCCTGCAATCAGGCCGGTGCAAACGAGTGGAGTTTTCTCTTACAACGGCGCTTGCAATGGCCGAAGATCAGGCAGTGCAGCACCCCCCCGAAGGCTAGTTTCACATTTGCGGCACAGAGATCCAGCCATCTGGACGCCACCAGCATGCAGCGGATTGTGTCAGTTTCTCCGCATTTTTTGCAGGAAAGTGGCTGGATCTCCGCCAGACCCCATTATACTTAATTGGTCCGGCAGGCATTCTGTTTCCATCCAGCAGTGCCATATCCAGAGAATTTCGTCAGGCTTTTCTCTACCAGAACAGCCTGCCGGAATACACGCCACAGATGTGAAACTAGCCTAGGCAGATAATCCTGGCATATCCTATCAAGATGTCCTAAATGTATGAAGATGAAAAGCTTCAGGACTAACATGTGCCAATCATTTGCGCATTTTTGCTGTAATATCGTAGACCTTTGCACAATTATGGAAGCGTACACACAGGTTGCAAAATTGTGGACCTCATGTTCCTCATAGTGCTTCCAGATGTAAATAAAAATACTTTGTGGTACAAGACCTTGGAGTGGAATCCTTGGCTGTAGACTGAGTAGTCCCAGCAGCATTCCCTGGTCAGTCAATAACCACCTGAAGCGTCCTGTACTCCTGCAGAACTTTAGTAGACCTACACAAATATTCTGGGGTATCTCCTCAATAGCAGTTCCCTAATGTACTGTTACTACTGAGGTTATTGCAGTGGCAATATCCTGATGTTATAAAGGGGCAACCAGTAGAATTCAGACTATCTACAACTGAGCTATATTCAGAACAGTCTACAGATGTGATAGATTTTGTTTCAGAAAATTCTGCAACAAAAAATCTGTTCCATTCAACTGAATGCTCAGGCTACGAAAACATTCCCATTCAGAAGAATGGAACAGATTTTCAGTCACAGAAATTTCAGCAACAAAATCTGGCACAGGCGTTTCGGCACCAAATCCACATAAAAATCTGCATGGAACTTGCAGATTTTTTTGCAGATTTGATGCGAAGGTCTCACCCTTCCATTGAAAAGGGTGAAATCTGCACCAAAAATCGCACAAACAATTGACACGCTGCAGATTTCAAAATCCACCCAGCAGGTGAATTTCCAAACGGAAGAGAAAAGGTATGTGTATGTGAGATTAGTCTACTGTACTGTAGTACACTGCTGTTTTTCTGCACGTAATCCACAACGTGTGCAGGGAGCCTAATGGTTTGTGAGATTCTACGATTCTAGTCAGTCCCGCAGGTATTTTATTATGTTAGGACCAAATCATTCCCAGGAGGCTGAAATGACAACCTTTGTAAGGCTGCATGCACATGGCGGTATCCATATTTCGGTCTGCAAACCATGTATCCACAAAATACGGATACCTTCCGTGTGCTATATTTTTTCAAGCAAAAAGTCCCAGTAAGGGGACTGAAATGAATTTGTGTACCCATACCTACATTGTGCTGAGACCCTGGAGTTTACAGTGGAATAGTGGACCTGTGTATCTAGGAGTATTGCATGGTGCACTTCATTCCCAACTCCTTCATAAACATGTATGTGTGCATAATTTTATTTCCAGAAAGGGAGGGAGACAAGCCACTCGGACAGCTCTGGCAGTACTTATCTCATGGGGGAACCAAAGACCTTTCCTCAGTGGCACACCTTACAGAAATTGACAGGTTGGGCTCTGTTCACATCTGTTGTTTGTTTTTTTTTTGCTTTCCTCTGATGTATATGTTGGGAACATTCCTCGGATTACACCTCTCATGGTACCCTCCAAAGTATGCTACTGTATAGGCATATGTTGGCCTTTCCCATAAAAAACCCACAAACTAGAGATATGCATTTGAGGCATTGCACCCCGCCAGCCAGAATCCTACTGCGTACTAGTGAGGGGCAAGCACCCCAAAACAGATGCCTATGGATATGTGGCTTGGCTATATTTCCTTGTCAAATCCCAAGGCTTGTTGGAAAGTCCGATTTTGACTCGAGATGGTGGAGAAATGTGGAGATTAAATTTTTTTTAATTTTTTTTAAATCCCACATTCCTTTAACAGCAAACAAGGCCCCATGCTTAACGGGTAAAATAAAAAGTGGGTAGCTTCTCTTCAGGGTAAGGATTCTACCAGAAAACTCCCCATATAGCCGTTAGCGAGTATTTGGTCAATATTTAGCAGTAGTTGGTCAGTATTTGGAAGCCTTAACCAGTAGTGAAACCTGTATAGATAATGTAAAATGGAAATATTTGTGCCTCTTTTGTGTTTTGGACTTGTTCTTGGTTTTGGCTTACAAATACCAAAAGTGTCCTATCTCAACTTCCTGGTACGTGTGGCATAGGAAATGGGGGATATTGTGGTAACTTGCAGGCCTACAATTTAAGGTTAAATTCACAAACAGCCAGCATTTGTCCTCCATATTTATATGGGCAATACAAAAGAATAAAACAACAAAGCAGGTGTTTTCTAGAACACCTTCTGAGGTCAACAGATGTCTAGAAGAAAAAAGAAACTGAGCTGAATGTGTCCTGTGTCCTTCACTGAGACGTGGCAGGAAAACAAATTCCAGGCATCCTCACACTTTTCTGTGACCTGGGATCATTATTTACCTTGTTACAAAGAGACAGCAACTTCCATGATCTGTCTCTTTTCACACCATCAAAAAAACAAAAACAAAGCAATCTGATGCTTCCAACTTTCAGCCGTCAGTACTTAGGGGTATCCAGAGGAATATTCTAGAGCAGGGGGCGGTGGGGGAAGCAAACTCTCATTTCTAAAGACTCACGCACGCGACCTTACTGGCTCAGACCCTGTATTGCAGACCGTAAACGACCAGTCCACAATATATGGGCACGTGTGCACTCCATGGTGCGGATGTGGACCCATTGACTTGAATGGGTTTGTAATCCACAAGATAATAGAACCGAAAATAGAATTTCAACTATCTTTTGGGGAGCGGAGGCACAGATCAGAAACATTCAGAAGCCCTTCCGTTGGCTTTCTGGTCCATGCCTCTGCACCACAAAAAGATAGAACATGTTCTATCTTTGGCTGTATGTTGCGGATAGCGGGCCTATTCAAGTCAAGCCTTTTTGCATAATATATATGATAGTCTAACTCAAACTTGCGCCTGGTCAAATCGGCCTAAACAGCCATTGTTTTCCTGTATACCATAAACAACTGAAAGTTATTTAGCCTTTGCGGCAGAATTTCCAGGTGCCTAAATTATAGGATTACTCTGTTGCCTATGGTTTCACTAAACTGAAGCATACGGCAAACTATGACTGACCTCTCTAAAACAATAAAACCATAAGGTAATGGAAGCAACAACACTTTGATGCTTCTGACATAGCAAGATACTTCTCTGTCTCATATCTATGCCCATCAGAGAAAAAGTTATGTCCAGGCATGTGATCCTGGGAAGAGGTTAGGCACATTCCTAAAGACTGGAAGTATTGTTGGTACGCAGACCTGGACTTTATCCAGAGGGATCATTGTGCTTGGTGTGGCATGTTTATTACCAGGGGGTATTAATGTGTGTATGTTATCTGTGATAAAAGAGGAAGAGAGTGGGGGGAGATGTCCTACCATATCCTGTCTCAGAAGGGGGGAGGGAGATGTAATGAGTTCCACAGGAGGGGGAAAACCCATCAGGTACTGGCTGCAGACAAGGTTATGAACTTTCTCTAGTTGAGTGGACATCTGATGAGATGATACTGCACAGCTATTCTGTGATTGGCCATAGATGTAACAATTTTTTGGTAAAAAAACAAACGATTGTGGATGCAATGTTTTTGATCAGCGTCCTATGAATAAAATCTTGATGCAAGTTTTTATTAACTCAGTAAGTATTTAGTGATGTTCAACGTACCATACTGTAAATTATCGCTCATGACCCAGTAATGCAACGACTAGAAAGCAATTTTAGAGTATGCCATGTAAATACTTCTCATGTTTTAAGGAGCTGATTGTGTTCGATATGTGTTCGTTTCCTTACCATAAACACAATTGTTACCATTAGGAGGACTCATGGTTGTCCATTGTTGTACAAAAAATTTAAAAAATGGCACAGTAAGTGCAAAACTCCCTGAAGTGTGCCATGTGAAGATGTCATTACTTGGCAAGGTGAAGGGGGGGAAGTGATCTCAGACAATTTGAGTAGACCAGACGAGGAGATTAGTAGACATCTGAAATTGGCACTCTGGGTGACATCCTGAGGCTAAAGCATTGTTTGGGGGGTACTTATGGGTGACATCCTGAGGCTAAAGCATTGTTTGGGGGGTACTTATGGGTGACATCCTGAGGCTAAAGCATTGTTTGGGGGGTACTTATGGGGCATCTGTGGCTAGAACTCACTGTAAGGGAATGATAGAGTAAAAAAAACAGCAGTTTCATTCTTTTCCTTTGCTCCAGGCCGAGAGGAAAGAGGAGGTTTGTAAATGCTTGGAATGGGAGCACAATACTTGCATAGGCCCACCAATGGACTTAAATGGCGTTGAGCGAATGGCCATTTCTATTTCAACACTGGTTAGAGAATTAAAGTTAGAATCCGGTTTGTTTCATCCAGGATGCTTTTTGTCTCTACTAGTTTTAATGCATGAAGCCCTGTGGATTTTCTCGTCAGACTTAAAAGAATAAAGGGTGCCTAATGTTTTTGGCCTTTGAAGAAGACTGAATACTATGTTATGATAAAACATACTTGCCAACTCTCCCAAAATGTCTGGGAGGCTCCTGGACAAAGGAGAGACCCCCCTGGACTCCCAGAAAAGTTGACACATATTCTGGGCACAGAAATGAGGTCTACTTTCTCCCAGGAAGCATCACTGAATGAACTGTAACTGTATGTGGCACCAGGAATCTGTATCATTAGACCCAGCCCTGGCACCCAAAGTGCCTTCAGGGGGGCAGGCCACTGCTCAAAATGGGGCAGGGTGCAGTGCAAAAGGGTGCACAACCTATAAAAGTGTCATATTGATTGCAACAAAAACAACAACGCCGTGCACGCCTCGGCCTCCCATCTCCCAGAGGCCAACTTTCAGAAGTTGGCAAGTATGTGATAAAGCAGAGCTCCAATGAAAATATTTTACATGAACAGTCAGCGAGCCAAAACTCCCATTGTTTCATGTGACAAACCGCTATCCAACAATTATGAAGAAAGGGTGTGGAGGTATTTTGTAGACAGTCATTATTTGTGAAGTAGAAAACATTTGCTTTTCATATCAAATATACAATTCTCCTTGATAAAGCCTAACCATCTTCAAACCCCTCAGATAATGGCAGCGCTACATGGAAGGTGGGGTAGGGGGAGTTGTTTATCAGTTTCTATAAGATTAAAGTGGTTTTCTTATCTTAAAAGGGTTGTCCCATATAAAAAAAAAAAATTTACTTGAGTATCTGGAGGACGTTCTTTCCTTTCTGTGGGTGGGCAGCAGCTCATCAAGCACCTGAATCTCTCAGGATGCACTGCAATTGTCAATCACTTCCTCCCCTTCATAGAAAATAGCCCCAGAGATACACATGGTATGTAACACCCCACATTTTCCTTCTCCACTGTCTAGAGAGAGATATAGCTATATAATAACAGTTTATAAGGCCGAAAAAAGAAAATTTGTCCATCCAGTTCGGCCTGTTATCCTGCAAGTTGATCCAGAGGAAGGCAAAAAATACCCCTGTGAGGTAGAAGGCAATTTTCCTCACTTTAGGGGAAAAAAATTCTGCAATATACGGGCATTGGCCACGTCCGCACCGTATCATGGATGCAGACCGTTTCACTTGAATGGATCTGCAATCCGGAAGATATGGAGTGGAAGGCCATGGAAGCACTACAAAGTGTTTCTGTAGCATTTCAGTCCACACCTCCGCATCGCAAAAAAATAGACCACGCTGTATTTTTTGCGGTGCGGACGGATTGCGGACCTATTTAATGCAGACCACAAGGGCGACACACATTTGTGTGCATGAGCCCTTAAGCTGTACCTTTTGAGATACTTTTCTAATTGCATTAAAATACTGTGTATTTGTCGGCGCTTCTGAAATGTCTGCTTTAGTAAGTACAACTGGGCAGCACTATTCCCCTGACACACTATAGGGACATGCCTCATTGACATGGTGGATGGCAGCAACCAGTTGTCAATTTTTTCTTGCATTTCCAAAAGAAATTACAAAGGAAAGGCACAGTTCTATGAAAAGTATCGTCAGGATTTTTTTTTTTTTCCTTGCCAATACGAGTATTCACTAAAGACATGTCAGGAGAGCTATCCTCTAATATTCTTGGGAGCATGCCAATGAAATTTAATACAGCTGCAATATAGATTTATAAAATTGTTTATATTAGGTTCCTTGTAAAAAATTACCCTAAGTGGTGAATGTTGCATTTCATTTTGCTAGTTTAGCAAGATGCTCTGTCATATCATACAGCTCATGCAACTTCTGCTACCTCTGCCAAGTAGCCTTAAACTTGGGTAGATTTACACCGCACAAATTTGGGGTTGATTATCGGGAATAAACATTTCGCTCATTTCCAATAATAGACCTGTTTTAATGTGCTGCCCATCACCCGATGAACGAGCACTCTGATGAATTAATCGTTGATGCAGCACATTAAATCATAATTTGTGGGCAGTAGATTGTGCTGTGCGAACATGACTCCGTATGAGGAAGAGCAATACCAGTAGCCATCTCTTGTCCCCATGCAGTGGAGATAATTGCTGCATGTAAATGCAGCTCTTTCCTCCACTGACGAGCAGGCAGTTATCGGGAAGGAACAGTCCCTTCCCAATAATTGCCTGCTCACATGGCGTGTGTGCCCTTTAGCCCTAGGCCTGTGCAACAACAAAGGTTATGCCTCCTAGGTAAGGCATACTATAGGGGGTGCTGAGACAGGCATCCAGGCCCTGGTGCATTAGGCGACTCAAAGGTTCCTCTGTCATATAAGAAAGCACTTATATGATAGATGGCATATTGTAGTAAGTATGTGGGGGGGGGGGGGAATTACATATTTTGCATTTAGGCCCATGAACTTCAAGTTGCATCATTGCCCATATGTCTGCATTGGGTTCACAATGTGTACTTCCCAATACTGAAAGTTCCAAGTTGGCTATTGACTGTAACTTTTCCGCCTAGTAGAGCACCATCATGTGACTACTGCATATCCGTACGACACCCACTGAGGTACCAGTCGGAATTGAAGCCGAGTTCGGTTCCAAGTTTTAAAGTGTTTTTTTTTTACTTTAAAAATCATTTACCGAAGTTATTCAACGAAGTCTCAAGCAAATTCACGAATAACTAACTTCAGCTCATCGGAGCCCATACATTTGAACACTGTATCGAGACGGATGTCCGTAGAGCAGGGATGCTCAACCTGCGGCCCTCCAGCTGTTGTAAAACTACAACTCCCACCATGCCCTTCTGTAGGCTGATAGCTGTAGGCTCTCCAGGAATTATGGGAGTTGTAGTTTTGTAACAGCTGGAGGGCCGCAGGTTGAGCATGCCTGCTGTAGAGTATTAATGCGAAGTATTGAACCAAGTGACTTTGAATGTAGCATCCAAAGCTCGCTTCTCTCAACACTACTAAGAATACACACAGTTCAATCTATTTTTACATATATGTTCCCTTAGACAGCATTCCACCCGGGACCACTTGTAACCACTGGTCTACTGTGTGCCCTTTCACCCAGGACCACCTTTAAGAACTGGCCTATCTGTCTGTTCCTTCACCCTGGACCACCTATAGAAACTGGCCTATTTTGCCTATCAGTTAATTCATCCCTGGTTATTATATAGGGGGATAAAATAAGCAAAAAATAAATTAAAGAAAATATGAATAATTATAACAATAAAATTCTTGTGCATCACCACAATTCCAAAATCCACTTGCAGTGTAATGTTCAGTATTGATGAGAAACAACTCTATGATTGATCTATACATTTAATACATACAATGTGTGTGTATGTATGTATGTGTGTGTATATAAATATATATATATATATATATATATGTGTGTGTGTGTGTGTTTATATATATATATATATATATATATATATATATATATATACCCACACTCATAGGAATACATTGGAGGACCAGAACCACTTTAATTACCATTTTCAGAACGTAAAGCGTGCCATGGGTTAAGGATTAGTCATCTTGGTGTCTTCGTGCCTAATAAATTCGAGGGCTCTGATTTTCCAATAGAGACAAGTCTGTTAGGATTTTGCAATGAAGTGTATGATTAGGATGGAAAAACAAGCAAAGGCGCTGTGCGACTCGTGCTGGGCCATGTGCATGTAAGTGTGTATACAATAGCTAACATGATAAATGAAAATAAAAATGTCAGGAGACTGTCAATCTGTTTTACACATTAGCTCCTGGCAAGTATAAAACTGTTGAAGCATAAGCAAGCGATTGTTCTCACAAATGTCTGTATTCTGAATGTAAAACAAGGAGACCAGTCAAAATACTCCAATATATTCCAGACCACTTGTGCAAATGCTTTGCCTCATTGAATTTCATGCAAATATTGCCTTATTTGTGCTCCTTGCTCACCCTTCTTGTCTTATCATTACATCACTTAGAAGACCTTGCAACACTCACTACTTAGTTATTCAGATATCTAGTGTTTGGCATCTATTAAGCTGGTTTATCCATGGCACATATTCTTCTGAATAATATTGTTACAGCAGTGGGTGTGGAACCACGGTGCCAACCAACCGGTTTGACTGTGGGCTAGCTCTGAGGGTGTTATCCTGTCAATCCTCCAGTATTCAACCTGTACAGGGATCTGGAGTTCGCTGTATGGGAAGCCACCAGGCCTCTACTTCCTAAGATAGTCCCGGTGTGGTGGGCGGATGCCCTATGGGGGTCAGAGACACTGGTGCACAGTGCAAAGAAGTCAGGCAATAAGTGTAGATTGTCTGAATATGGGCCAAGGTCAGGGCAGGCAGAGTACTAGCATAACTAGAAGACAGGTCCAAGGTTGGGCCAGATGGCTAAAGAGCAATACAAGGAACAAGCAAAGATCAGGGCAGGTGGCATGGAGTCAGAGTCTGTCGTCAGGCAAAAGTACACGGTAGTCAGACAGGATACAACACTTTCGTTGGTATACTGGATACTAGAAACCTAAAACACCCTACCCTAAGGTGCACATTTTGCACACCCTGGCCCTTTGGGAAGCAGGGGAAGTGCATGCCCTATAGGACACTAGGATATCCTAGCAGGAGGAAGGCGTCCAGGCTGCAGACTGCAAAAGTCACTACATGTGCCAGCAGCTGAGACAGCTGCCTCTAGAAGAAGGGCTGGAATGGACCAGGAGATGGCCTCCTGGGTGAGTAGAACAGGGCCCATGGACAGCAGTGGGCACAGGATGCCGGTGCAACAACTATACCTTTCTTGTGCTCCGTATTGTACCTGCTATAGCAGCAGTCTGTACTTCTGAGCTGCTCTTCTTAAAGGGGTTCTGCAGTTTGTTTAAACTAATGATCTACCCTCTGGATAGATCATCAGCATCAGATCGGTTGGGGTCCTACACCCGGGAACTCCGCCAATCACCTGTTTAAGAAGGCAGCGGCGCTCCAGGAGCGCCGCGGCCTTCTCGCTGTTTACAGCAGGCCTAGTGACGTCACAACTAGTATCAACTGGCCTGGGCGCGGCTAAGCTCCATTCAAGTGAACAGAGCTTAGCCACGCCCAGGCCAGTCAATACTAGTCATGACGTCACTGGGCCGGCGGTAAACAGTGAGAAGGACCCGGCGCTCCTGCTTTCTCAAACAGCTGATCGGCGGGGGTCCCGGGGTGTCGGACACCTAGCGATCAGATGCTGATGATCTATCCAGAGGATAGATCATCAGTTTAAACCAGGCATGCTCAATCTGCTGCCCTCCAGCTGTTGTAAAACTACAACTCCCACAATGCCCTGCTGTAGGCTGTGCGGGCATGCTGGGAGTTGTAGTTTTGCAACAGCTGGAGGGCCGCAGGTTGAGCGTAACTGGTTTAAACAAACTGCAGAACCCCTTTAAATGAACACTAAACAGAAAATACACAACAACAAAAAATCTACATTTTCCCAGCGCCACTTCCCATTTTTTTTTCTTTGATCTTATTTTGCCTAATATTGCTACTAAAATTAAAAAAAATATATATAACAAAATTATGTTTCACAAGGGATCAGCTATTTTTCCCTTCTTCTCACAATATCTGGCTGTAAGGCAACGGACTGCACAAGGAACCTTCCTGTCTGCTATAGGTGACACTAGACTGCTAGTGATTAATTCATAACTCCTAGAAGGTATAATAGAGGAATAGCATATCATAGTGTTAGGGTACTTTCACACTAGCAGCAGGACCTCTTTGCCATTTTCAAAAGTTATATAGCTTGTCACCAAAAGATACATTAGAATCAGCAAAACTTGACAGTGTCAGCTATGTTTTTAATAAAACATTTAATGTAGGGTCAAAATATATGTAAACCTAGGCAACATTTTATTTATGTTGCATTTAAAGAGGAGCCGTCCCCTCTCCTGACATGTCTTTTTTAGTAGCTACTTGCATTCCCCATGTAACAATTATTCTGGAGCATCTATACTTATTAGGCTACTTTCACACTAGCGGCAGGACGGATCCGACAGGCTGTTCACCCTGTCGGATCCGTCCTGCCGCCGCTCCGCCCCTATTAACTATAATGGAGACGGGGGCGGAGCTCCGGCGCAGCACAGCAGTTCAAGGCCGCCAGACTAAAAAGTCGGACATGCAGTACTTTTAGTTCGGCGGCCTATCGTTGTGCACTGCTGCGCTGCGCCGGAGCTCCACCCTTGTCCCCATTATAGTCAATCGGGACGGAGCGCCGGTCCGGCGGCAGGACGGATCTGACAGGGTGAACAGCCTGTCGGATCCGTCCTGCCGCTAGTGTGAAAGTAGCCTAATAAGTATAGATGCTCCAGAATAATTGTTACATGGGGAATGCAAGTAGCTACTAAAAAAGACATGTCAGGAGAGGGGACGGCTCCTCTTTAAATGCAACATAAATAAAATGTTGCCTAGGTTTACATATATTTTGACCCTACATTAAATGTTTTATTAAAAACATAGCTGACACTGTCAAGTTTTGCTGATTCTAATGTATCTTTTGGTGACAAGCTATATATCTCCCAACTTTTGAAAATGGCAAAGAGGTACAATATGTGCGGCGCACATCACGGCCCTTTTTTTCATTCTAGGCCACACCTCTAACTCCGCCCAAAGCATAATTACTCACTCCATCAGAACTGCAGTAGCTGGGGATCGGTTTAGGTGAGTATAAGTTCCTTTTATTTATTTTTTACAGCATGTGGAGCCCCGGGACAATTTTCTTCTCTTGCACTTTAATATCCATTTAAATATTAGCACCTAATTCATGGGATTATAGATATTTTAAGGTCCAAATTGCACCAAATAATGAAGTTATGGCCTAATATACAGGTAGAAACCGTACAGATAGTTTAGTAAGGAGCAATTTAGTAAATGTATTAATGCACATTTATACACTAATTCCCCAGCTCAAAAAGAGAGACATTTAAGGATCAAAGAGGGACAGACGGACATGGGTCCAAAAGAGGGACATTTGGGAGGTATGAGCTATGCCACCCTTGCCCCCATTAGAGTCTGACCCATAAAATTTAGCCTACCAGGCAATCAGCCAGCTATAATGTAACATTTAAAAAAAAAAACTAGACAAGATACAGTACATTACCTTTAAAGTGACCACTATTAAAGGTAGATATCTCCCGTGTAAATTGCAATTTCCCTCAAGTGAAAGAGTCTTAGTGCAAACGCTAATATTTTCTTCATGAGATAACGATTCTGGAGCATCTTTTCTGTGTTGTTCAGATCCCCCATTATTCATCCTAGAAACTAACGAATACATTTACAACCAATGTCAGGTAGGTGCAGGTATTGGTTTAGAATGGAGCTCTCAAAGTGAACAAGAGCGCACCACACTACATTCATTTCTGTGGGAGAGCAGAAAATAGCTGAGAGTTGGCTCGGCTATTTCCGGCCGTTCCATAGAAGTGACTGGAGTGGTGGCCGCACTTGCGCAATGCCCTCTACATTCATTTCTAGAGGAGTTCAGAAAATATCAGAGTACAGTGCTTGGTTATTTTTGGCACTCCCATAGAAATGAATGAAGGGTGGCAGTGCGTGTGCGGTGTGCTCTCCTTCACTTTGGGAGCTTTGTTCTAGAGATAGGCGCAGGTCCCACCTCTAGGACCCACACCTATCTGACATTGGTGGCAAATCGCTAGATGAGACAACCCCTTCAAGTGGACACCAGTGGTGATTCAAAGCTGGTAGCGATGGTTGATATAGCTGTTGGCTACAACCAATAGAGAAAGGTCAGAACTAGTGTTGAGCAAAATCGAAGTCCACAAAGTGGAGTTCGATCCAAATTTAATGGAAAATTCGATTCACCGGGAAGCCGAATTTCCTTGTGGTTTGTGGTAACGAATCGATTTCCCTGAATGGTGGTAAAAAATACAAATAAAATCATACTTGCCTCATCCATTTGATTGCGAAAAGCCGGCCACAGCCATCTTGATTGAAAATCTTGCGCAAAATCCCATGCGCGGTGACGTATGACGTCATCACGGGCTGTGCGGGATATAGCGCTGGATCTTCAACCAAGATGGCGGCGGCGGCCATCTCTTCGCGATCAAATGGATGAGGTAAGTATGATTTTATTTTTTTATTATTTTACACTGTACTATTGATGTCAGATGCCGTAATCCGCTATAAACGTGGCATCTGACAGGTACAATGATGGGGAGCGGTGCAATAGCTGTTCCTTGTCATTGCACTCACTACTTACAAAGAAGTGATTTTTTTTATTTATTTTTTGTAAAATTAGGTGAAGCAACCGAATTGAATTTTCCAATACTTTGCTCATCACTAGTCAGAACCTTGAGATTGTTTGTATCGGTCCATTGTGGTCTACACTAGCATTTAGCAAGTATTGGCGAGAAACGGGCAATATGTATAATCATCATAGTAGAACACAGTAGAAGTCCTATTACCTGTGTGCCTCGAAAAACATAAACCGCTCCATGTTAATAAGAACGGCTTTAGCAAACAAACCCCATGATCGTTATCTACGGGGTGTGTTGTAAGTAGATGAATGAGTGTTAATTTCCTTCTCACGAGGAGATGTATCATCTGTGCCATCATAGCAATGGCATAAGAAAAAAACTGTGCCCATGTTGATAGAGCCAACCGCTAAAAGGCAAGTCACGGCGGCTTTAGAACATTGCTGCACATGTAAACTAAAGATGCTATACTGTAACAGTATTATCAGTGCTGTCTCTAGAAGGGAATAACATTGAAGTCTTACCATTACACTATGTAGATACCTATATAGATAAAATCGCCATGTTCAAAGAATATTGGTCAACTCACCAACTGCTTTTCACATTTGACGCACCAGTATACATTGCGATGAGCACTGTTACAGGCTGTTCTCTGGAGCATTGTGTGTCCGGCAATGCCCACCGGCCCTATTGACTAACTATATAATGGGATCCAGCTGCTACCTGGCAAATATGCCAGGATTCAGCTGGACAAATACTACTGCATGCAATGTTTTTTGCCCGTCCGAATTCTGGCATATTTGACTGTAGTGGCCAGATCTCCGCTGAATCCCATTATAGTCAATGAAGGACACTGTGGCAACATCTGGCAATGCCGGATGCAGAGAGCTCTGGCAGGCTCTTCTCTGCCGGAGTGGGAACGCCACTGAATGAAGCCAAACAATATGGTGTAGCACAGAAGCTAACACATGCAGCCTGTATGAAGGCACATATAATCCATACTTACTCACATTTGTGTTAGGAAATTCATGGCATTTAAGCCTCATGGCATTTAAGCCCCACCTCAGAACACCCACTTATGGGTGGGATTTACATAATCCTACCCATTTTAGAGTTTGGACCAACCAAATTTGTTGGCGTGGTCTCTGAAAATTTGGGATAATTAAGCCAAATTTTGGAGCGTTGGCAACCATGATAATCTCAGCGGTACCATTTGGCTCCATAATAAGGAGGCATAGGAATGTTCCATACATTTCTATCGGTGTCACTGTAAGGACATGCCACGTGCATAAGCCTAACTCTAAGATTAAGTTCTCTTTCCATTATGAATCATACCGCAGTATAGAAATACATGTTTAACTTGTTTAAATCTTAAAGTATTAAGAAACCTCTATTTTGTATTCGCCGGTCAGTTTGATAGGTGTCATATTCCCATTTGCTCTGTATGTCAAAAATAATTGTAACCAAATTGCAAAGTTCATAGAAACCAAAGAAAATGTTGAGTCATTGGAGCTTATTATGGGTCAAAATTGGTCCAAATGTAGAATTTCAGCAGAGTCAATGAAATTTGAACAGGAAAAGTGCAGACACATTATATATACAGTGGCTTCTTGGGAAACTCAAATATACAGATCCAGACTTCACATATTAGTGGCTGCAGGTCTACTATATGGACATATTTAAAGGGGCTTTCATGCTAATATAGATTTTTAAGCAAGTGCCTGCAGCCTGCCCCCCTGAAATAGAATATTCATACTTACCTACTCCACGCTGCTCTGGTCCTCCATGTTGCCCCCACCATCTCCAACTTCCAGTCCCCACAATATTTACATCCGGTGGCCATGGTCACATTCACAGCTGCAGCCAATAATTGGCTTCAGCAGTGATGTGCCCACAAGCGGCACGTCACCACTAAAGTCAGTCATTTGCTGGAGCAGTGCGTGTGAGCATACCCATGGCCAGCCGGATATAAGCCGTGCGGGGACCAGAAGATGGAGACAACGCGGACAGCCAGGAGGACCAGAGCGGTGTGGAGCAGGTAGGTATGAACCTTCTATGTTTAAGGTACTCTTTGTTCCAAGTCTTCGCATTCTAAGCAAATGTCTACTTCGCAGGTACAGCATTGCTTTGAAGAGCTGACAAGTGCTCACCACAGAGGCAAGAAGAGGATATTTCCACAGCAATACCATTAGAAGGTATGTGGACGAATGTAATCTCTACTGAACTATAGATCTGTATGCATCATTGTTATATGGGTCTTGGTGTCATTACCTCCTGGCACAGAATGACCTATATACTGTATTTTCTTAGAGGGTTGTATATGCACTTCCAATACACAGTGTGTTGTATGTACAGTCGGCAGAGTGTGTGCCTGGAGCAAGATTTAAGCAGGATCGTGCAATGAACAGCAAACAATTACCATTTTATTAAGAGTCTAGCCGCTCTGACATTCTATCTGATTTACACTGAAGACACATTCAACCCAACAGAGGCTATTACAGTGGTGATTCCATGGGTCAAAGATGGCCCTACAGGATTTTTACACTGAGCAGAAAAGCCTTGACGTGGCAGTGTTTATAGCTGGAGATAAACCAAGGTCTAGATCCAGAGGGGATTACCAGGATCCTGGTCTGGACAAATACTTCTCTTCTGGCCAGAGGAACCCAAATCTTTATGTCCCAGGAAGCATACAGCACAGGACACAAATATTGTTCTCCAAGTCTAACACAAATTCTTGTTATATTTTGGCCTATCTTCTAAATCCTATTATCCGCTATGATTAAGCATGAAGCATCTGGTTTAAGATGAAATACGCAGATGTGATGTGATTAATCCTTATGTGAAATAGAGAGAAAATTGTTCAGAGCTGCTGAGTTCAAGGGATCTACAAGGCAGTTCAAAAAGGTAGGATGCACCCATAAAAAATCTGGAAATTTTAAGGTCCACATTCGTTGGTGGTGGGATAATGAAGTCGTTTATAGTCCAACCGTACAGCGATGCATTCGGATTGCCGTTATGGAAGCCAAAATCAGGAGTGGATCATAAAAAGTCCCTTTCTGAGCTCTGCCATACATGTATGGAGGAGGTTCAGTATTTAAACATGGTGCCCGCTGTGAAGATGAGCGGAGAGGTTTTACACAGCAGGCACCCAGAGCTAATAATGCCGATCACAGACATTTCAGTCCTCATATGCCATGGTCAAGTGTGACCATGGCATCTGAGAGGCTCCTCTGCACTAAGATTGGGGAAGCTGTTCATTCACTATCGTAGCCTTGAACCTGCTATAGGCTCCGAGGCCTGCCACAGCTGTATTCTTAAGGCAGGGCTCCATAGGAACTCACTGAATCTCCCATAGGCTGCAATGGTAATTCTTAGCAGTCTATGGGACAAGCGATCTGACGATCGCAAGTTAAGTTCCCTAAGGGGATGTTGAATTTAGTTAAATTTTATTTATATATATATAATAAAATAGAAAACACCGCAGCACATCCGTTGGTGAAAATAGTGGATCTTTATTCACCCAAGATATACAGACGTGGACAAAATTGTTGGTACCCTTTGGTCAATGAAAGAAAAAGTCACAATGGTCACAGAAATAACTTTAATCTGACAAAAGTAATAATAAATTAAAATTCTATAAATGTTAACCAATGAAAGTCAGACATTGTTTTTCAACCATGCTTCAACAGAATTATGTAAAAAAATAAACTCATGAAACAGGCATGGACAAAAATGATGGTACCCCTAACTTAATATTTTGTTGCGCAACCTTTTGAGGCAATCACTGCAATCAAACGCTTCCTGTAACTGTCAATGAGACATCTGCACCTCTCAGCAGGTATTTTGGCCCACTCCTCATGAGCAAACTGCTCCAGTTGTGTCCGGTTTGAAGGGTGCCTTTTCCAGACTGCATGTTTCAGCTCCTTCCAAAGATGCTCAATAGGATTGAGGTCAGGGCTCATAGAAGGCCACTTTAGAATAGTCCAATTTTTTCCTCTTAGCCATTCTTGGGTGTTTTTAGCGGTGTGTTTTGGGTCATTGTCCTGTTGCAAGACCCATGACCTGCGACTGAGACCAAGCTTTCTGACACTGGCTAGTACATTTCTCTCTAGAATTCCTTGATAGTCTTGAGATTTCATTGTACCCTGCACAGATTCAAGACACCCTGTGCCAGACGCAGCAAAGCAGCCCCAGAACATAACAGAGCCTCCTCCATGTTTCACAGTAGGGACAGTGTTCTTTTCTTGATATGCTTCATTTTTTCGTCTGTGAACATACAGCTGATGTGCCTTGGCAAAAACTTCGATTTTTGTCTCATCTGTCCACAGGACATTCTCCCAGAAGCTTTGTGGCTTGTCAACATGTAGTTTGGCATATTCCAGTCTTGCTTTTTTATGATTCGTTTTCAACAATGGTGTCCTCCTTGGTCGTCTCCCATGTAGTCCACTTTGGCTCAAACAACGACGGATGGTGCGATCTGACACTGATGTTCCTTGAGCATGAAGTTCACCTTGAATCTCTTTAGAAGTCTTTCTAGGCTCTTTTGTTACCATTCGGATTATCCGTCTCTTAGATTTGTCATCAATTTTCCTCCTGCGGCCACGTCCAGGGAGGTTGGCTACAGTCCCATGGATCTTAAACTTATGAATAATATGTGCAACTGTACTCACAGGAACATCTAGTTGCTTGGAGATGGTCTTATAGCCTTTACCTTTAACATGCTTGTCTATAATTTTCTTTCTGATCTCTTGAGACAGCTCTTTCCTTTGCTTCCTCTGGTCCATGTCGAGTGTGGTACACACCATATCACCAAACAACACAGTGATTACCTGGAGCCATATATATAGGCCCAATGGCTGATTACAAGGTTGTAGACACCTGTGATGCTAATTAGTGGACACACCTTGAATTAACATGTCCCTTTGGTCACATTATGTTCTGTGTTTTCTAGGGGTACCATCATTTTTGTCCATGCCTGTTTCATGAGTTTATTTTTTTACATAATTCTGTTGAAGCATGGTTGAAAAACAATGTCTGACTTTCATTGGTTAACATTTATAGAATTTTAATTTATTATTACTTTTGTCAGATTAAAGTTATTTCTGTGACCATTGTGACTTTTTCTTTCATTGACCAAAGGGTACCAACAATTTTGTCCACGTCTGTATATATATATATATATATATATATATATATATATATATATATATATATTTTTTTTTTTTTTTTTTCACATCACCCCTTTTCCCCATATTGAAAGTAAAAACAAATGAGCAATAAAAAATAAATAAAGGTCATTGGTATCGGTACCCAAAACACCCTTACCATTAAAATATAAACATATTCATACATAGGGCAAATGCCATAATGTAAAAAAGAATCAAAATGGCCATTTTTGTCACTTCACCTTCCAAAAAATTGAAATAAAAAGTGATCAAAAAGTCATACACACTCCAACAGCATCAATAAAAACTAGACTGCCCCACGATAAATGAGGCCCCACTCAGATCCTTAGACATACTGTAACTATTAAAAAGTTATAGGGGTCAGAATATGATTACAGAAAGAAAAAAATAATTTTTGTTTTCCCCCTCAAAGTTTTTACTTTAAGTATTAAAACACAAGAAAAAACTGTAATTGTACTGACCCACAGATGAAGGTAACAGGTCCGTATTGGGAACGCCATAAAACTGCGGCGGAATTGCATTTTTTTCAAATTCCACCCTACTACATTGTATGCAATATTAAATGGTGCCATTACAAAGTACAACTTGTCCCGCAGAAAAACAAGCCCTTGTGTGCCTATGTGAACAGAATAATAAAAAAAGTATGGCTTCGGGAAGGCAGTGAGTAAAAAATGATAACGCAAAAACAGAAGATTGCAAGGGATGAAGGGATAAAGGACAAATACGACCTTTGGCAAGGTCCTTGTGCTGGAAGCCCGGTGGGCACTGTATGTCTCCTTAAAGGATAACTGTCACACTTAGACCCTAATTTCAATTTTCATATATGTAGTTACTAATAACATGATATTTCAGAATCAGTTACTATTAGACTGACTTACCCCATATTTAATAAGATTCAGCCCTTAGCAACCAGTCTGCATAAAACTGCTATATCACTATTCAGTTAAGATGGCCGTCGCTGCCCTCACCCTGAGGCTAATCCCGCCTGCCCTCACTAGCCAGTAACAATAGCCCCCCAAAAGTGTCAGTAACCAGAGCCCTCCCCCCAAAGGGTTAATCTCCTGCAGCACAAAGGGGTCCTCTTACCACATGTTGCTGTCATTTATACACTGAGCAGATGGCAGATCTCCCTTCTCCGGTCTGCGCTGCTCCAACTCTGCATTCTCCAGCTCTGCTGAGTGAGGGAGCGTCTGCCAAGTGCAGGGACAGGGAGAAGTGCACACAGCCCAGGCACTGTTATCTGCTGCTGGGGAGGACCTGGCTTTAATTATTTACTTACAGTCCCTGGCTGTCAGTGATGTGACCTTGCACGCAGCGTGCTTCTGCGTCCTCCGTCCTTCAACACATAGACGGACCATGCCTAGCAACCTGATTTTAAGCACAGGTAAAAGTAGGCAGTAGAGGGGACAAAACTGTGGAATTAAGGGGTAATTGAATACACAGTGAAAAGTTTAAATAGGGCCACCAAGGAGATATTAATCACCACAATCCAATACTCCCAAAAAATATATATACGACAGTTATACTTTAATGACAGTCAGTACTAGATAATATGTATTTACCATTTTAGTGATTTTTTTTTTTTTGTGTGACCAGCACATGGGAATATATAGGATATTAACACCGGCGTCTAAAAACGCTGGTCCTAATAAATGAGCCGCTTAGTTTCTATTGGCAATGTGTGACTTGGAATAACTCCTCTATAATTTAATGCATACAAAAATATTAAACTAAACTAATTTTTGTCACTGCTGTCTGTCTATCTGTCGTGTATATTTACACACACAGTTGACATTACTATGACCACCAGCTAATATCCAGAGGAACCTCCATGTGCAGCACGGACAGCAGCTAGACGGGCAGGGAGTGGCTCAGTAAGTCCTGGTAGGTTGTCACAAGTATCTGGAGCCATGCTAACTGCAGTACATTCCCAATCTGCTGGAGGGTACGTGGGGGAGGATCCATAGAGTGAACAAGACCATCAAGATGGTCTCACAGATGATAAATTGGATTCAAGTCTGGGGAATTAGGGGTCCAGGGTAGTACTTGGAAGGCTTGGTTATGCTCATCCAACCAATGTCAGACATTTCTAGCTGTGTTACATGTTGCATTGTCTTGCTGGAAGATCCCATCCGCCCCTAGGAAGACAATCAGCATGTATGGGTGTATCTGATCTGCAGTTATGGATTCATACCCATATCGGTTGATAGTGCCTTCCAAATGAAAAAGTGGACGCAGAGGATGCCACGAAAACATTCCCCAGACCACAACGCTGCCACCACCAGCTTGTGTTTTTCCAGCAATGGTTGCAGGGGGTTTGTTTTATGATAATTCTCACCTGATATGACAACATCCATCCATTCAATGATGCAGAAAATATGACTCATTGGAGAAGACAACCTTTTGCCAATCAGCGGAGGTACAATTCCGATACTGCCGTGAAAATTGAAGTCTTTTCTGACCTTGCAACTTTGTTAGCAGAGGTTTATTGACCTTCCTTGCATAGTAGGGTGCCCTGAACTGTTTTAGATACACATCTGGTAGCCCCCTGGTTCATTTTACCTGTGAGCTGCTCCACTGTGGCATGTCGTTCTGCTCTCATGTACCTTCATAGCCGACGTTCTCACATCAGTGGATGTGGAGCTCTGAAGTTTTGCAAACTGTTCCCAAATTGCGCAGTTTCAGAAATGCTGCCACCTTTGGCCCCCAATGCCAATAATCAGCTCTGATAAATCGCCCCTTCTACACATGACCGCAATGAAGGATAAGTGTGCAGACAGCCTATCACACACCTTATATACCCACCGGGCCAACTCGCCACACCTGACTTCACGAGCTATGCAGTGTCTTTGTCTAGAATACTTTATTATTTGGGTACATCTGATATATGTGATGGTGAGCATCAGGTGATAGCAGGTTATGTCCTAAGATGGTCACTGATGCTCCAGGAATATGTGACAATATAGTGCACAGTGTGAGATAACTGATGCATCTATGACCAGAGGACAGAACCATCTGGACCTGCGTACTTGTCATGGTATTACTGATCTGCCACAGTGCATGTACCATATGAGGGAAGCGCTCTGCAAAGTAGTCCTATGTGGTTTGACTGGGAATGTGATGGTACCAAAATGTTCTTTTGACCTCGGTGAAAGCTTTGTGCTTCTGGCCACCTTATTCCCCAGGGGGTTTTACTGTGTGGCGCAGAGTGGCCCTGCACAGGTCACACTACAAAATGACATATCATAAGCTCTTTGCAATGTAATGCAATATGACATCCATAAAACTGCTTGTGATATTACATGCAGTTTTCTCTGATTTCGAGGTGGGACTTTCTTTTTAAGGAATGCAAAATAAAATAAAAATACCAATTAGAAATGAGTGAATCAATTTTAAACAACTTGGATTCTACCTAAATCACCGCATTTGCAAGTAATTTCATGTAACCAGAGGAATACAAGATGCGATATATCGCTAATCATCCTGCACAACGCACTGCCCCAGCCTTATTGGTAAGCATTGCTTTCATTAAATCCAACTTTACACATAGACAGTTACATTATAATTTATGTCTAATAGATTGTCAGCCAATTTTTTTAATTAACGGGGCAGCGTATTGTGCTATCCTTTACTGGGAAGAAATGCGTAGCACTTTGCACCTTCTGAACAATGCATGAGTGTTAGGACTGCAGTATCTCCTGCAGCTCTCGTGGCCTCTGTTCCAGTGTTAATGGCTTTAATATAGAGATGTAGCAGAGCTGAACCTGTTGCATACAGAAGAGCCTTAATGCAACTCATATGATCAGTTGTCTGTGGTTTTTACATTGGAATACAGGTAATTCTTGGCTGATGCTAAGGTTGAATGACGCATTCACAGCTCTGCTGCTGTCCATCTCTATTTCCTTACGACATCTTCATGAGAACTTATGTCATCTACTATTTTTTTCTGAGAAGACAGAATACCAAGAAAACGGAAAAAGGCCATTGAATGAAACCTGACCCCGCTCTACAAGATCAGCATCAACCTCTACAATAGAGAGATTAGATAGCATTCAACTCAATGGAAAAAAAACTGAGCAATCCGATATTGCATAGGACCAGAACCAAATAACTTTCCCCAACAAGAGGTTGCACTGCAAACACTTTCGAACTATCAAGACGTTGACGATGAATACACCAGAATTTTGAAGCTAGAGATGACAGAAACAGCCGCTGAGACGCACCTTACGGATCACGCTTTAGCCATAACTAGAAGTGAATCTACTCCACAATGATCTGTAATAGAGACTGTCCATAGTTCACCCCCCCGACTCCAATATTCAGCTAATCCTTATACAGAGCAGCTTTCTATGTCACCGGTTTTATGTGTGCGGACTGCAGCGTTTCCGTGTTTCACGTTTTAATAATGCGTACCACCATAGCAGAGCTAAATCTGTGAAGGGGGCACAACTGTGCTATCTATGGTTTTCCATAGGACCTGCTAGTTATCTTAACGCAGGCCTCATGCACACGACCATGTCCGTTCTGCAGTCCGCAATCCGCGGATCCGCATTATACAGATGTGATCCATGTGCCATCCACATTTTTTTTTGCAGACCCATTGACTTCAATAAGTCCGTGGTCCACATTTTGCTGACATATATTCTATCTTTTTGCGGACATAAGGATGCGGAAAGCACACAGATCATCCTGTGCGTCCGTTCCACAAAAAGTTAGAACATGTCTTATGCTCGGCTGCAAAATGAGGACCACGGACCCATTGAAGTCAATGGGTCTGCAAAAAAATACAGATACAAGACGGACAGTATCTGTATTTTGCATGCCACAAAATACATACAGTTGCGTGCATGAGGTCCAATAAAGGCAAAAAAAGGTCACAAACTCAGCCCTGCTACATCTGTACAACACTTTTTTTTTTAAAGAAAGCTCCGCAGAGCACTGTGATAATAAACTAATACCAGGTCTTCAATATTTCTGTTAACATTGCAACAATATCTGTAACAAGCTAATATATATAATATTCAAGACAAAAAAAGTGAAACTATATTTTCATATCCTAAAACAATAATGATTGAATCTCAGATTTGTCTGCAGTTGGTATTGTCTTGTCATAGAAGCTAAGAAACCCTGCAGGTCAGATTATATGTAGAGACCAGAACATGTGTGTGTGTGTAAATATATATATATATATATATATATATATATATATATATATATATATATATATGTGTGTGTGTGTATATGTGAGATCTCTTACCCGGGGTCCAGTTCCCCTGTGGTTCAATGACTGTGTCTCATGCAGCAGGACAAGGAGTAAAGTGACAATCATGGCAAAACGTCTCTGGATCATTGCGTTTCCTCTTCAAAACAGGTGCAAAAGTTTATAAAACAGACGTATAAGGGTTAATCTTCAGATTTTCTGCCGTTTGGAAAATTAAGCCAAACCTAATACTTAAAAAAAAAAATTATTCAAATAATAATATAAAAAAAAGAAAAATCTAGGAAAGCAAAGTAAGTGGACATGCACAGATGTCTCTCCTGTGGTTCTCGCCTTGTCCTTTGCTGGCAGCAGGTTTAAAGCATTAACACTTCCATTGGGATCCCATTATAAACCCGCCTGAAAGGGGAGGGTGAGTAGGGGAGGGGGGGGGGGGGGTAAATTAGGTCTGACCCCTTCTTTTTAACTTGCTTATATGGTACTACCTTGGGAGTGTTGCTGCCACCTACTGTTCAATAATTGAGCGACAAAAGTTTTCATTTTTAAGCCGCATTACCATAGGTTAGATTGGATTTCCTTATCAGTTGTGTTTAAAAGGTGTTTCCTAATCTAAAATATTTATAAAGCAAAAAGAGATTTGCTTCCCGAGATGAGCCATACACATGCTAGGATCCCCTTATACGTGGTAATACGGGAGATAATGGTGACATAATCTTCACACCTACAGTTTCCAATTGTATGAATCACTGGCAGGCACAGTTCTCGTAAGGTTAGGACTAAAGAGATTTTGAGCTCTTGACAAGAAGAACATGATGAGTCTTTTTTTTTTATCATTAAAGTATGTTAGATTTACCCCCCAGTAAAAACATATTATATTAGCTGCGATTCTCCTGGTCTGCTGCCTTGAAGATCCACCATTCCTAGAAGTCTAGTTCTTTAAACGCATCCATTGCTATGTGTGTTAATAATATTTGTGCAATTATAACGTTCTGATGTCAGACTATAAAAAGATGAGCGGCGCTACATGGACACTGCTTATCTTCTTCCAAAGGCAATCTTGAAGTTCCTTCTACTGAGGCTAAAAGGAGGTTCTGTAGCATCTGAGGTGAGTATAATGACTAATGTACCCTTTTGATATGAATGAAGAATATTAGTTATGATCAGTGGCATACAGTCAATGGAGACAGATCATGCATCTGCTGTGGGGCCCGGGGGAGGGGAGCCCAGCACTGAACTCCTCCTTTCTCTTCCTGATGTGGAAACACTGCATTTCCATGCAGCCACCACTAGGTGGAGCTCAGTGCAAACATTGAGAATTACTGTAACTGTATGAATTCCTATGCACTGAGCTCCCCCTAGTGGTGGCTTCAGGCAGCCAGCTTTGTAGTAGGGGGGAAGCAGGAGATTTATCAATGTATTCATGCCAGTTGTCTGGAAATATGGTTGTCAGAATGAAGCACCTGCTCCACTTTACTGACATAAAATTTGGATAAAGTAGATAAGGCCAGGTGATTAATATTTTCTTATTTTGTTTTTAATTAAAATTCCTTCCAATTATTAAAAAAATATAATTCATCAGAAATCTGGGGCACTGCATTCTGCATTTCCTGGAAGTGATTGAAACACACATACTGGGAAACTGGCTGGGGTAGGAGGGCCCATACTAAGCTTCTGTATGGGGCCCTAGGAGATCTATGTACGCCTCTGGCTATTATCCAAATAAAACTCCTTGTATTTTTAAATCGTTATCATGAAACTTCACAGATGCATATCGAATGTTTTTTGGCCGTCTGAGCATAGCCTAACATTTTTGTGATTTGCAGTTGGAGTACGCAGTGGCAGGGTTTGGGATATCCCCAACGCTATGCTGGGTCCTCTGGACACCATTGAGATGTCATCACGTGTTGCTACTCTCTGGAAGTGATGGTAGGGCATGGTGCACCCCAATGGAAAATAAGTTCACAGAGTCAGGGTGTTCAGTAAACCAATGCGATTCTTTACTGGAGGAAATCAAGTGCAAAACAATACAGACATGGCACTGAGCTGGCTTCTTCAGTCTCCTCCTAACAAAAGAAGATTTCATGCTGAGGAAAGGTCTGAGAGTTAGCTGTCCCTCTCTCCCTTAGAAGGCTGGCTCCCTGGCCAAATTCTGGTGGCCTAGGGTCCGTGGCTCAGTGGTCTCACCAGCTCCTTGGTCACAGAGCTGGTGACCTAGAATCTGTGGTAGAGTATACCTGTCGCGGAGTCTTCTTTTTCTGAGAAACACAGGCAGAGTTTCTCCTACTAAGCATGGGTCCTTATCTGCAGATTGGCAGAGTATCTACTACTTAACACTGGTCCCTATCTACAGAGCATTAGGGGCTCTGACTGCTCTCCTTATATATAGTTTCTAGCTGAACTAAAACTTCTAGTTGGAGGGGTGGAGTGGAGAAGCACAGCCTAAACAGAAACATTCTTACAATTTGTGTTTAATATAGACTTGTATAGAGCTTCAATTCAAATCTATGGGAATGATTAAGCCATTTATGCAGACATAAACAAGTCTTCAGACACAAACAACAGAGGTAAACCAGACATTTTACCTCCAAAACTTTGCATAGTTAGAAAGTCGTAAAGTATCTTAGTATTAGCTGGCTGTGCATTGATCCTTTCTGCAGTGCAGCTATAGTGTGATAGTGCAAATGAACAGAATATATTATAATAAACATATAAATGCAGTATGAAATATGAAACTGTAAAAGTGCATGCAATAGCATAAATCACGGTGCAAGTTAACCCTTCAAAGTGCAGTGAAGTAGGGAGTTGATGGCTTTGCATAGTAGCCAAACGGCTACAGAGTTCTAAAGGTACATCCTTCCATATATAATGCATACATGACTTATATAGTCTCCTCTAGATTAAAAAGTTTTAGTGGTACATACAGAAAACCTAATAACTATATAATAAAAAGTTCTACAACTCATATACTTTGTGTTTTGACCACTCGCCATTACACTATTTCTGCTTGCAGGCTAAAATCAGAGGCAGAAAACCCTGTGCAGACCTGATACTTCACACAGTTGGGAGATATACTATATATTATGACACTGCATTTATATATTTGCTAACAGCAAGAGGGTATATTAAATATGGAAAGGAATTGAAAACACAAAAGTATAATAAAAGAATTGCGCAATTTTTCATTATTCAAAGGGTGTGATACATATAGGGGTGCACCTAACCTTTCTGCTGCCTGAGGCGAAAACTGAAATGGCGCCCCTCCCACGCCAATGCCAATTTCTTACCCTAACCCCTTCCTTTCAGCCCATGGCCCTTCAGCTGCCCCTCTCTTGCCCCTACCTAGTGCTGCCTGAGGCAATTGCCACACCTAGCTTCTTTGGTGGTGCACCCCTGGATACATAGAATAGTGTATCAGAATCTAAATCGGGCAAGTCCAACTGTGGCCTTCCAATTGTTGCAAAACTACAACTTCCATCATGCCTGGACAGCCTAAAGCTATCATGGCATGCTGGGAGTTGTAGTTTCGGAAGGATGCAGGTTGGACATACCTGATCTAGATAATTCTAGATAATTGCTACAATTTGTCTATCCCTGGGGAGCAGAAAGCTGACCAGATGTGACTTGACCTATGCACTTGACAGATGCAGTATTTTAAGATAAGGGGTTCTCCACTTTAGACACTCTGTAGTTGTTAAAATGATTTTCATTATACATAGTAGTATCCCCCTGCTGGAAACCCCTGTGATCAGCTAAAATCTGTGAGGAAACCTGTCAGGAAGTGCTCTGTTTCCCTGCAGTGCCACCACAGGAGAAACTAAACATAACACATTCAAGGGTGGACAGGGAACTTAATGTGGCCCTGGAAAGTGGCCACATATTGTAGGTAGGTTCAAGTTGACAGAAGGCAGGGCAACACATGTAGGCAGGGGCCAGCAATACCTTAGTGCAGCACAAAACGCAGCCCCAGCAGAACCAAATTTCATAGTGCAGCACAAAACACTGCCGCCCTCACCACAATATTCAACGGACACAAGGTCCTGAGAATGGTGATACAGTTTAACCCTGGGTTCAGACCTGAGCGTTCTGAAACGAGCGCTCTGTATGCGCGATTGTACGGGCGTTTACAATCGTGCATACAGAGACAGGCGTGCACACATTGTTGCGCGTTCCCGAATATCTATGTGCGGGAACGCGCGACAAACGCCCCAAAAAAAGCTCAAGAACTTGTTTGAGCGTCAGGCGTTTTACAGCGCGATCGTACGCGCTGTAAAACGCCCAGGTGAGAACCATTCCCATAGGGAATCATTGGTTTCTCCTTGTTGAGTGTTTTACAGCGCGTAGGAACGCGCTGTAAAACGCTCAGGTGTTAACTTAGGGTTATTCTGGAGGGCACCTGTGGCCAACAGCCAAGTGCCTGATGCTTCTAGCATTAGTTAATGCTGAGAGGGTATGATCGTTATGTACCTGGCTGGCAGAGGTGCTGAGGCCACCTGGGTATTGGCCCACTGGGAAATTTCCATGTAGGGTCTATGGCCAATCCACCCCTGGACACATTCAGACCAATGGGCAGGCTGTGTACTGCAGGACTGGAACGGTCCTTCAGAGTGAGAGACACTCTTTGCAACTGATCTCCAATATGACCAATTGTAGAAATGCAACAAATGCCTTATAGGTGTGCTCAGCTCATAAAGGGCTTGCGCAGTGGCATAATACTGTATTGATGACCCATCCTAAAATGTAAGTTATCAATATCAGATCGGTCCTTATCCCAGCAGCACCACTGATGGGCTGTTTGAAGCTTCCTTCTAAGGGCTCATGCACACGACTGTATGTATTTTGCGGTTCCCAAAACACGGATCTGCAAAAAATACGGGTGACGTCCGTGTGTATTCCATATTTTGTGGAACAAAACAGCTGGCCCCTAATAGAACAGACCTATCCTTGTCCATAATGTCGACAATAATAAGACATGTTTTATTTTTTTATTTTTTGGGGGGCGGAACGCACATACAGTAACGGAATGCAAACTGAGTAACTTCCGTTTTATTTGCAGACCCATTGAAATGAATGGTTCCGCATATGTTACGCAAAAAAACCAGAACTGACACGGAAAGAAAATACGTTCGTGTGCATGAGCCCTAAGTCTGTTGGTGCAAGACTGATATAACAGTCAAACCTAATAATCTAAATGTGATCACAAATGTTCCTCTTCTCTTTGTTATATACAGTAGTTCTCTTGTTAAAACAGTAGTCCAGATAGTTCTACTGTATCTGGATGCAAAAAGTTACAATCATAGTCTGTTTTTTTTTCCACTTGGTCACCTACCTTGCCTACACCTTCCTCCTTGCTCCACCTCTTTTTGCTCCATGTCTTATGTATGGTAACATTTCTGTGCATTCTGTACACCTATGAAATAGTGAAACTCCCCTGGATGAATTTAAAGAGGTTCCCAGGGAATTAAGAAAATGAAAATACTCAAAGAGATTCTGTCACCTCGTTTTAGCTTATAGCGATGCGGACATGCACGGTTAGATCGCCGCTAGCATGTCCGCAATATACCTGTCCCATAGCGCTGTGTGCTTTTATTGTGTTTAAAAAATTATTTTATAGATATGTAAATTACCCTGGTAAGGTGCCCAAGGGGCTGCACTAACCTTCTTGGAGCCCAGCACCGCCTGTGTCCTCCAAATCTCCTTCTTGCTCACAGTTAGATCGCATCGCGAGATTACGGCAATCTAACTGTGAGCAAGGAGGAGATTCGGAGGACGCAGGCGGTGCTGGGCTCCTTCACAGGGGACATGGCTGGGCACCAGGTTAGTGCAGCCCCTTGGGCACCTTACCAGGGTCATTTACATATCTATAAAATCATTTTTTAAACGCACTAAAAGCACACAGCCCTATATGACAGGTATATTGCGGACATGCTAGCGGCGATCTAGCCGTGCATGTCCACATCTCTATAAGCTAAAACGAGGTGACAGAATCCCTTTAAATATTACTTTATTATAAATACATTCCCAATTACCTTTCATTAGTTATAATAGCTTGTTTTGTCTAGGGAGCAATCATTAGGAGAAGCAAAATGGCTGCCGTCCTATTAGTACACAGAAAACCTGTCCCAATCATACGGCAGGACAAGTTACTTCATAGCACTGAGGTAAAGAGCTGCCTCATCCTCCTCTCTGCTTGTCAGGGATTATGATCCTAAATGCAGTTGATAAGATCTTTAGCTGAATCTCTGTAGGAATGGAGTTTATGAGCAGCAGCACTTGTGTGCAGTCTCCATTACCACAGGCCCACAATGCCACAGTCTGTCCTGTCCTTCCTCTCTGTACTTCATGTCTCTTCTTGAACTCCATTCCTACAAAGATTCAGATAAATATCATATTAAGCTGTATTCAGGATCATAATCCCTGACAAGTAGAGAAGGATTAGGCAGCTCTTTACCTCAGTATTGTGAAGTAACTTGTCCTGCTGTGTGATTAGGACAGGTTTTGTGTGTACTAATAGGACAGCGGCCATTTTGTGTCTCCTAATCATTGCTCCTCCCCAGAAAAAACGAGCCATTATAACTAATGAAAGGTATTTGGGAATATATTTATAATAAAGTAATATTTACGTACTTTCATAATTCCCAGAGAACCCCTTTAAATTGCTGGTTGTCTTTTTATTGCATGCTACTGTTAAGCCCTGCTTTCATACAACATTTTTTTTGTTGTTGAATTGTACACACAATGTGATAAGCTAATAAAAAATTCACCATTTTTTTTCTTCTGCAGCCTGCATTTGTTCTGATACATTGCAGACTGCTCAGTCCCATTCAGAGTCAAATCTGTCAGACGAGCTGTGATGGCTCAGGGTGATAACACAGGCCAATGCAAAGTGAATGTGGGAGGAATGATTGTAATGGCAGTGGTTCCTACCATATTCAGGGCTATCAATTATTAGTAGGACATCCCTGATTATACAGGGAGATGTGCTGCCAATAATGAGTCCTGTTTCATCCTGCTGAATGAAGGTTGCCCATCAGCCAACAAACGGGCATTTGCTTGTTCATCAGCAGATCAACTGCTTGATTATACAAGCCAATTTTCGGGAACGAGCGTTCCTATGAGTGCTTATTCCTGATAATTTGCCCAATTATCATACAGTCTAATAGGGGCTACAGGCTGTAGCCCTCATGTCTGCTCTCCTGAATGATCCTTTATAGAGTCACTGTACTTTCACATGTTTTCATTTCATTTAATATAGAGAATGGTGTGACCAGCAAATTTCTAAATCACATTGAATTTGAAGCGACCTGAAAAAAGCTGTAAAGTCATGACCACTAGAGTTCTCACTTTACCTAAGTTGCAGTCCACTGCCTGTTGTCAGGCAAGATTCATCCCTAGTAACAGAGACACAGAGGGTGGTAGAAAAGTGAGGGCGTCTCGGAGCTAGCTGAGATACTGAGCTTGATAAAACCTTGGCTTCTACACTGCTTCTGCGCAAAACAGGAGCCTCATGTGTGTCTGTAAGTGTGATTTCCATCTCCTTATCTGTTCTGTAAGCTCTAGTGCTGAAAACGAATATAGTGGGAAGTAAGGAAAGCACAGTGCTGGCAGATTCCCATAGAAGGGATACACTCCCTGCTTCTGAGTGAAATGCATCTAGCTGTGCAGCTGAAAAGTTATGATTGTACAAAGAAGCAAAGCAATCTTTTTTTTTATAACTCAGTTATATTTTTTTGGGTTGTAAGGATATCAGTTTGTTCAGAAGACCAGAGATAAGGCTACAGAGTGAAATGCTCCATGTTGTTTTTTTTTTAAGAAGGGCATGCCTCAGTGCATTTGGTGTATCTTGGACTGTCCTAAAGACAGAAACTTCCATTGCAGGTTTAGATTTCTGCTACAGTTTGTTCCATTTTGTCTTTAGTGATGATACATCTGTCGGATAGTTGTTTTCCGTGCTCCAGAGTAGAGAAATTGGAAATTATTGTGCAAATAAGACTTGCAACATAATGTGCCACCTTTTAAACACCTCAAAACTAATGTAGATAGCTTAAAACGGCCTTGTCAGCATGTTCACTCTTATTAAACTAGACATACTGCATGGTAGGGTCGATCATGCTTATTAACACAATTTATTTCACTACTTTGTACCTGTTAGCGTTGGAAAGATAGGTGGACTTTTATCCATATGCAAATTAGCATTTGGAGCATCGGTACAGCGACACCATGGTGCTCAGAACACTCCCTCCCCCACACTTGATTGACAGGGAAAGACAACTCGAGATGTCTTGCCCTATGTTCTGTGTCCGGATCCATTTTGCCTGATGACACCGGAAAAACGGATCCGGTATTGCAATGCATTTTTCTCACTGATCAGGTATTTTTCAGACTGATCAGGATCCTGATCAGTCTGAAACATGCCTGATCAGTCAGAAAAAATGACATGCGTTTGCATACAGTTTGCCTGATCAGGCAGGCAGTTCAGGCAACGGAACTGCCTGCTGGAATCAAACAAAGCAAGTGGGGAAAGTACCCTAAATAAGGGTACTTTCACACTAGCGTTTTTCTTATCGGGCACTGAGTTCGGGCTCAATCCCGGAAAAGAACTGATCAGGTATATCCCCATGCATTCTGAATATATAGTAATCCGTTCAGGATGTCTTCCGTTCAGTCATTTTGACTGATCAGGCAAAAGAGAAAACCGTAGCATGCTACTGTTTTATCTCTGGCGAAAAAAACCTGAAGACTTGCCTGAATGCCGGATCCAGCATTTCTTTCCATAGGAATGTATTAGTGCCGGATCCGGCATTCAAAATACCGGATGACACCGGAAAGACAGATCCAGCATTTCAATGCATTTTTTTGACTGATCAGGCATTTTTAAGACTGATCAGGATCCTGATTACTAATGCCATCAGTTGGCATATGTTTTGCCGGATCACTCTGCCACAAGTGTGAAAGTAGCCTAAGCATCTTATCTTTAGATCTGCTGCTACTTGCCGAGAAGCGTAGTTTTATAGTGCACAGACGCCGATGACGTCAGTGAACTCTGAAGTGGAGGCTCCGATGTCTCCGAAGCCAGTGGCACTTCCAGGTTCAATTATGTCATCAGAACCTGTGCACTATGGATCTGCGCTGCTTGGCCCTGCAGACGTAGAAGACGAGATGTCTTGCCCGGTCAGTCATCTGTCGGGGGAGTGTTCTGAGCAGCAGGGCATTGCTGTAGAGGTGCTCCAAGCTCTGTAGCCCGCCCCTCAGTGCTCCAAATGCTATTTTGCATATGGATAAAAATCTACTTATCTCACCAATGCTAAAAGGTACAGAGTAAAGAAATATATCATTTTAATCAGCATGATCAACCCTACCCTACCAGGTAGTATGCCTGGTTTAATAAGGTTGATTATGCTGACAGGGTCGCTTTAATAAATTTCCCTTATTCTTTTGTGTAACTTGTGGCATAGTTATACAAGGAATTTGTTTGAAAAACAAAACCAAACCATAAAAAAAAAATCGAAAACTGGCAATTTTTTATCTGTTTTACATCCGTTTTTAATGGCCTTTAAAAACACATACATTTCATAGTTTTTTTTTGTTTTTTTTTGTTTAAAACCCAAACCCTGCAGTGCCTTCAGAATATATCACTGCCCCCATACTGTCCCACATGGTAAATAATGCCTCCCATAGTGTCCTTCACTGTAAATAATGCCCTCCATAGTGGCCCCCATTGAAAATAATGTCTGACACAGTAGCCCCTATTGTAAATAAAAATAATAATAATACTCACCTCCCCACTTGTATGTGAGCGAACACTCATCCCACACTGGAGGCAGCAGGACCTGACGCACACAGCATGATCATATGACGTCAACACGCTGGCAATATCCAGACCTGCTGCCTCCAGTGCGGAGCGGGTGTTCCCTTGCGTGCAGGTAGATGAGATTTTTTATTTTAACCCCTGAAAGGCCATTTTTTTTAAAACAGTGTAACCATTTTTAAATGGCCATTAGATGGGTGTACTCCTGTTTAAACTGCATTAAAAACGCACCAATTGAAATCAATGGGGTCCGTCTGGCCATGAAAACGGCCAAAAATAGAACATATCCTCTTTTTGGACTGCCGCTAATTACTGGCCATTAAAAAAACTAGCCATATAAATAGCTCCATAAACTGTTCTGGAAATTGCCATCACACAGCCATTTTTGTGTGCATGAGGCCTAGTTCACACTTGAGTGATTTGGTCAGTGTTTGATCAGTGATTACCAAAAGTGTGGAGGGGCCTGGATGTATTTCTGGAGTGTAATAATATTACAGGCTATAGCTACTAGAGAGGGGTCGTTGATCCAGGGAGTTATTCCGATTGCCTGATTGGAGTCGGGAAGGAATTTTTTCCCCTAAAGTGAGGAAAATTGGCTTCTACCTCACAGTTAATTTTTTTTTTTGCCTTTCTCTGGATCAACTTGCAGGATGACAGGCCGAACTGGATGGACAAATGTCATTTTTCAGCCTTATAAACTATGTTACTATAAGTGGAGGAGTGGAACCTACACAGAGATGAGGTGTAATGGAAAGATCTGCACCTGTTCTGTGTTTTTGACCCGCACCTGGCTTTGGCTCACAATCACTGATGGAAATCGCTGACCAAGCACTGACCAAATCTCTGAAGTGTGAACTAGGCCCGAGGCCTAAGAATGACATTTGACATTTGTGTTTGAGGGCACATGAGACATAAGAGTTCAGAGCTGTCCAATTTCCTGCACAAATGTTAAGGGTATAACACTTGGCAGCAATGGCTGTCTAATTCAGCAAAGCTCTTCTTACACCCCAGAAATGACAGCCTGGTTGAAGTTTTACAATGTGCAATAACCTCATGCTGAGCAGTGACAGGAGTATAGGGTGGCGGAAAGGTTAGGATATTGTCTCTGCTCGGAGCAAGCAGGAATAGCTACAAGAATCACTGATACTTCTCCTCTCTGATGCCCAGGGGGTTTGCAATTCACACTCCACCACTGAACTTTGTGATTAGCAACTTGTTAAAACCAAACTGCTCAAGGGGTTATGTGCTGTGGAGGTTGAACGGCAGGGACAAGTTATTTTAAGATGGGAAGAAGTAGAGCTATGTGATAAAAAATGAAAAAAGTGCCTTAACACATTCAAAAAAATAGTATACAGGGGGCAGACATGGCAGAGGATTTTCATGCCAAAATACTCTGTTAAAGCCTCATGCGCATGGGAAAGCCGTGTGGCAGGACACCTCAGTGGTTCCATACAAGATCCACATGTAGAAGCGGGCGCAGGTCCCCATTATGGTGCAGAATGCCGAGTTTTGCCACCCAACGCAGAAGACAGAACTATAATAATATAACTATGGCACTCTGGGTCAAAAAAATTAAGAGCCACAAATTCCTAATAAAGAAGATTCATTTGAAGCCCTGAGTGTGCTGCCATCTATCTCCATATAGCTACATGCGATCCTGGCCAGGGGGGTAAAAGTCTTGCAGGTGTATTGAGTTTATCCTGCAGACACCCCCTCCAGCGAAGTGAGTACACACATTAAGTTTTTATTTGAATTTGAGACAGATTTCATGCCACAATAACTGGTCTTTTTTTATATGGTTTAATTTAGCCCCATAGATATGGGATTCTGATGTCTATGCTTTTACAACCACTTATGAACCACCTATCTGTGCTATGCTAATGCTCCCATTCAGTTTTGCTATTTCACAGATTTTGCGTTCTAGAACTAATGGTATATACAAACCTGAAGGATCTAGGGTGCACTGATCTATTGATCTGCTATATTCTCTTCACCTGATCAAATTTATCTCTACATAAGATCACAGGGAGTGGCGCTTCAATCTAGATATTATATGTCTAGTATAGTTATCCTTTACTTCACCACCGTTATCTGCCTTAGGCCTCATGTTTTTTCACTGTTAGTGATTTGGCTTCAGTGGTCCGTGTCCGATTTTGCTTCAATGGTGTTTCCTCGTGTCTTCCTTTTTTTTTGTCTGACGGGGGGAAAAAAATGAAGGTTAATGAAAAGTGTAATTTTATTGCACCAAGGTCTTGTAAAAAAAAAAAAAACTGACGCGGACACGGATGACATACCAGTTGTGCATCAGTTTTTTTTGACGGACCCATTGACTTGAATGGGTCCGTCTTCCGTTTTCCACTGACAAGAATAGGACCGGTTATATTTTTTTGACAGACTGGAATCACGGATCACGGACGCGGAGAAAAAACGGAGGACTATCAGTTTTTTTCACAGCTCCATAGAAATGAATGGGACCTCCGCTAAACTGTGAAAAATGAAGGAACGGACACGGATGCACACAACGGTCGTGTGCATGAGGCCTTAGGCTACATGCACACAACCGTATGTGTTTTGCGGTTCGCAAAAAAAAGATGACATCCGTATGCCATCCGTTTTAGTTTTTTTTGCGGATCCATTGTAACAATGCCTAAAATGGACAAGAATAGGACATGTTCTATTTTTTTTTGCGGGGCTATGGGACGGACATACTGATGCGGACAGCACACGCTGTCCGCATTTTTTGCTGACCAGTTGGATGCGAATGTCTGTAAAGAGCTGCGGAATATAGTAGCGCTATATAAGTGCATAAAATAAATAAATAAAATGAATGGGTCGGCATCCTATCCGCAAAATCAAAAAGGAACGGACATGGAAACAAACAACGTTCGTGTGCATGTAGCCTTAACAAATTATTATTTACTCTGGGTCAAACGCACTCAGTATGCCGAGAAATTTTGGTAAGGGCACTGAGGTATATCGCCCCAGCCACTATGCAAGAAAGTCTATAGCTTGTTAAAGATACATGGGGAGGGGCATGTCTATGACCTCTGGGATCCCCCCCCCCCTTCCCGTGAATGAAAGAGGCCCCTTCAATAGTTTTACTGGTACAGCGGCAGTCCCAGCCACCCAGTTATACGAGAAACTGTAGATGGCGCTAACGGTCAGAGAGGTAGCACTGAATTAGCGATACAGCCCTTTCATTCTCAAGATTGATGGGCATTCCAAAGGTCAGACCTTCACTGATTATAAAGCTATGGTATATCCTAGTAATGAGCTTTCACTGTATGAGATAGAAAAAACACTTTGATCAAATTATCACTTTTGAATTGTCTTCTCAGCAAACAACTGGTACTCTGTAATAGAGAAATGTATCTTAAGTTATGTGATTGATTTATTTAACATTTACTGAAATGCTGATTAAAAACTGATGACGATATGGCTGCATTTTCTGTTAGTTTTCACCAAGGTGTTTTTCTGTTTTTATTATTATTATACTAACTTAGACTACTTTCACATATGCATTTGCATTCCGGTTTTGAGATCCGGCAGAGCTTCCGTTTTGTCCCCATTCATTGTCAATGGGGACAAAACAGAACAAACCAGATCAGGATGCATTCCGTTCCTGTTTGTTCCGGTTTTTGACCGAAACAAAACCAGTACAAGCTTCGGTTTTGTGTCCTGTCTGAGAAACTAAACAAACCAGATCCAGCATAAAAATGAATGTAATTCAATGGTGCTTGATTTTTCTGGTAACGAAAAAAACGGTTCTGGCACCCCTTGGGGCTCACAATCTAAGTTTCCTATCAGTATGTCAGTAAATCCACGTAAACATGGGGAGAAAATACAAGCTCCTTGGTCGGATTCAAACCCAGGACCCCAGAGCTGCAAGGCAACAGTTTAGTCCGGCGGCTTTCGCCGTGCACCTCCGTGCTGCGCCGGAGCTCAGCCCCCGTCCCTATTATAGTCAATGGGGACGGAGCGGCTGTCCGGCGGCTCGGCGAAACAGCGGAAGGACGGATCTGACAGGGAGACCAGCCTGCCGGATCCGTCCTGCCGCAAGTGTGAAAGAGCCCTTAACCACTGAGCCACCATGCTGTTTGACATCAATCCATGTTTTAAGATTGCAAAATGTAAGTGGGATTTTTTTTTATAAATCTCATTCATGTACATACAGCATCTGTCCATTTTGAGTTCTTTGTGAAAAAAAAAATCTCTCAACTTGACCATACAGGGAGTTTAACAAAGGTATAAAAAAAAAACAAAAGAAAAAAAAAAAAACATTGTCACGGTTGATCGGTCTGCCATCTGGTGGTTGGTTGGTGTTATTTCAATGTAAAATTACCATATAGAGCTGTTGTTTTGCACATGCAGTAAACAGTACCTGATAAATCCATACAGATGGTCTGTCCTGTCATTACCCAAGCACCGTATACCGATATCACAACAATTAAAGTATATAATTAACTTGAATATGCCATGTAAATGCATATGTGCGGGGAGAAGAGTGGAGGACATGAGTGGTGGTAGCAATAATGGTGGTAAAAATCATTCCAGTTTTCTCCAAGGTTGTGTGTATAGGATAATACGCAGTTTACTAGTCCCTTATGAGTCCCTTTTCTGTAATCAGCTTGTACAACCTCTCTTCTCCGGCCTAAGGCCAGACAAGGACGAGCGAGATTAGTGCGAGAAACTCGCTGCGTGTGGCAGTGTGAGTTCCCGTTCTCACCTCTGCTCCTCCATAATGATTTATAATGCTGTGTGTCCCTGTGAGACCTGTATCTACTGTTGGAAGTGGATGCAGGCGCCACCAAACTGCTATTACCACGGGGCTGGGCTGGCAGGTTAACCACTACTTCCCACGCACAATCTTTGAGATACAAGGTGCATAGTGCTACTACATCAACCCCTTATGCGGTGATAAGAATGGTTTTAAAGGATAACTGTCACACTTAGACCCTAATTTCAATTTTCATATATGTAGTTACTAATAACGTGATATTTCAGAATCAGTTACTATTAGACTGACTTACCCCATATTTAATAAGATTCAGCCCTTAGCAACCAGTCTGCATAAAACTGCAATCTCACTATTCAGTTAAGATGGCCGCCACTGCCCTCACCCTGAGGCTAATCCCGCCTGCCCTCACTAGCCAGTAACAATAGCCCCCCAAAAGTGTCAGCAACCAGAGCCCTTCCCCTAAAGGGTTAATCTCCTGCAGCACAAAGGGGTCCTCTTACCACATGTTGCTTTCATTTATACACTGAGCAGATGGCAGATCTCCCTTCCCTGCTCTGCGCTGCTTCGGCTCTGCATTCTCCAGCTCTGCTGAGTGAGGGAGCGTCTGCCAAGCGCAGGGACAGGGAGAAGTGCACACAGCCCAGGCACTGTTATCAGCTGCTGGGGAGGACCTGGCTTTAATCATTTACTTGGCTGTCAGTAATCTGACCTTGAACGCAGCGTGCTTCTGCGTCCTCCGTCCTTCAACACATAGACGGACCCTGCATAGCAACCTGATTTTAAGCACAGGTAAAAGTAGGCAGTACAGGGAACAAAAATGTGGAATTAAGGGGTAATTGAATACACAGTGAAAAGTTGAAATAGGGCCACCAAGGAGATATTAATCACCACAATCCAATACTCCAAAAAAATAAAAAAATGACAGTTATACTTTAAGTGTATTTTTCCCCTAAGAGTCTGGATTTTATTGGTACAGTCGTATATTACTGACACCCTTCTGGTAGAAGTGAAAGATCAGATTTCTCCACGGCACAACCAGATGGACGTAGCTTTCATGGCTAGCATCTGGAGGTTGAGGTTGTTCTTGATTTCAGGGCTCCATGGCTGTTAGCTGATTCTTCCCACAATATGAAATGTATGAGGGCAGCCTTACTGTCCTGAGGTCTGATAGAGATACTCTGGGTGGCCTAGTTCCTTCTCTCCATACTCAATTAGCATACATGTGGTGGAGTTAAGTCAGGTTAATGAAACGGTTGAGTCAGTCACCCAGTCGATATCTTGTGCCTGTCATAAGGGCATTGTAGAATGACACTGGAGATATTGTAGATAGCACTGATATAGGGCATTGTAGGACTTTAGAAATCTGTGTTTACATCTCCATGCCTCTCAAGTGGAAGGTGGTGGGGATGTATAGTTGTGACAACACAGGTAGCTTATTACAGCAGTCCTGACACCTCAGACGAGTCATATATCTTGGGAAGGGGTTTCGAGGGGCATGTGCAGAGGATGTGTATTAAAAACTGAAGAACCTCAAGGGTTCCAGTGGGAGATGCACTGCTTGTGATGTTTGTTGCATTGTAATATGTGAACCATTGGTGGCAGTTCAGGGTTAACTGCCTGGTAACATGGCAAATGGTGGCCAGAGTCAGGGGTCAGCTTGAGTGTCACACTGTTAGCGTCCCAGAGCAAAATAGCACATCCCTAGGTGGGAGAAATTAGGAGTGCAGGCAGACCTTGCAAAGAACACGGAGAGACGCACAGCACTAGTCTAAGCTGGAAGATGCTGCAGATTCCTGCATGTAGCTAGGTAGCAGTAGAGGTTAATACCATGGCCATTAAGTTGCACCACATCAGGGCCTAGATCAGAGGTGGGCAAACTTTTTGACTTATGGGCCACAATGGGTTCATATATTGGACCCGGGGGCCGAACCAAGAGTAGATGGATGGGGCGTTTGTGTGAATTAATATAAATTAAATTTAAATTTCGTAACATTAAAGGTTTAGTTTAATTCAAGGTAGAAAAGCATAAAAAGTTATTGTACAAAACTTTTATGCAATGTATTGCTTTCCTAACATAGTATGTATAACTCGCCTTCAATTTTAGTGGGAACAGTGTTGTTGGTCTCCCTTTTTTGCTAAGGCATCAAAGTCTGGAGTTAGCTTTGTTGTTGCAATTCACAGAATAGATACTGTGCCAGTATATAGGGCCCCCACATATTGTGCCAGTATATAGGGCCCCCATAGTGCTTCCCCTCTTCTCCATAGTGGCCCCCCATAGTGCTTCCCCCTCTTCTCCATAGTGGCCCCCCATAGTGCTTCCCCCTCTTCTCCATAGTGCGTCCCCTCTTCTCCATAGTACCAATCCATATTGAGCCAGTATATAGGGCTCCCACCCCCTTCTTGCCACAGTATACTATAAATAATAAAAACAATAAACACATATACTTACCTTATGCTGCTGTCAGTGATGCCATGTGATGCCTGTGTCCCCCTCAGTATGGCTCAGGCGGTGCGAAAACATCGCGCCGCCTGCACCGGCCTCTGATGGGCTACAGGCTTAGTGCCTGTAGCCTATCAAAGGAACGGCAAGGAAGACGTCTCTCCCCTGCTCCTCCGCACCATTCATCTGTATCACTGTCCTGAGGACGGCGATACAGATGAATATGGAGATGAGCGCTTCCACAATGGAAGTGCTCATCTCCACTCCTGTTTCCTCCGGACAGCTCTGCGGGCCGGATAAAAAGGTCCGCCGGGCCGTAGTTTGCCCATCACTGGCCTAGATACTGCAAAGATGCTCTTAAATTCTGCAATGAGGTTAAGATCTGAGCTAAGGGCAATAAGAAAATGCCTAGCATCCTGAGAGCAGCTATGACCTGTGTAGCAAACAGGTCTGTAATCAATACCAGCCAACCTGCCACCAAGTGTGACTTCCTCACGTGACTTCCTTTTTTTTACTCAAAAGTGAGGGAAAAATGGTAGAGCGTCATCTAGTTCGAATGCTAATGACAGCTTCCATTATGGAAGTTGGTATTTGTATACAGGAGGTGCGGGGAACATTGAGGGGAGCGCTGGAAGAATACCAGGGAGCGGTGAGTCCTGGATCTACAGAGTTGCAGCGCAATCTGGAGCAAACAAGGCAAGTATATACATTTTTGTAATGTCTCATCTGAGGCTGATGGAGCCTGGGCGTCTGATGGAGCTTGAGGGTCAGATCTGAGGTCTGATGGAGCTTGGGGGGGCTGGTTTTGGGGTCTGATGAGGATTGGGGGTCTGATCTGAGGTCTGATGAAAAATATTATTTTTTCTTATTTTCCGCCTATAAATCCTAGGTATGTTTTATAGTTCAATACGTTTCAAGAAAATACACTAATAGGTTCTAGAACGACCATTGTATGTTGAAACCATTGTAACTTGAGTCCATAACTCTACCCAAATAGTCACCCCAAAATAAGAGAAAATGAAAATTAAGAAAAATAAGCAGATAAAGTAAGTCTTTACATGTAAGAGCCAGGACTAGATACTGGCAACTGTAAATTATATTCTATGATGAAGGCTGGAGCTTCTTCCGGGTCCTGTATAGCAAATAGTGCACCAGAAAACTAAAATAAAGCCAACCTTGCCTTACTTTTAAAGGAGCAGCTCATCCTAGCACAGACAGGGGGCAGTACAGGACATGATTTCCGGACCGTACTATAATGAGGGACTACTAGACAACCAATACATGTGTTTTACCAGAAAAATGGCCATGTCAATTGGTTGGATCTGAGTATGAGACATTCTATGTTGAGTCTAATTCCATCTTGTGATGGCTCTGGAAAATAACATTGGAAATTGAAATTATTGTATTCTGAGGCCACTTTGATTCTTCTAGTCTCCAATCCTATGGACCATATTTTTTTGGTAAATTATTTGTATACTGAATGACAAGTTATGCAACATAACAAAAAAGTAATTTTTAAGAGATTTTATTTAATGATTGAATTATTTCCTGCTGATGATATAGCACCAGTATATTCTACACCACTGTACAGGAAATTACCATTCATATTAATGACAATTTTTAGTAGGAAGCCAATTAACTTATTAGTATATTTTTGGAGTGTGGCAGGAACTTGTAGTACACAGAGGAAACCCACACAAACATGGGGAGAACATACAAACTCCATGCAGATAATGTTTTTGGTCAGATTTGCCCCCACGACCCTAGAGCTGCAAGGCAACAGTGCTAACCACTGAGCCACCGTGCTGTCCTGGAAATGATTAGCGGATGTTATTTTGGTGGAACGTCTTCATGATGACTTTGTCCATTTGCTGCCATTTTGGCTGGGCCTTTGTTTTGGCTGATGGAACGTCTTTTCAGGTGTGTGAGAACCATCTTGTTGTAACAGGAGCCACACACATACTTCTCAGTGTCAAGAGAAGCTGACCAACATCAGACTCTAGAATGAGAGACAAAAATTACATTAAAGGCATTGTAAAAGCTCTAACATATCCAAAATCAATAAGATAGGTTTTCATGTGTGTCTACAGAAACCAGGATGAAGCTCCAGTCTGTCCATTGTTTATGTACTAAGAACTATGACCCAACATAATGTTGCATGTTACCTGAATTCGCACCCTAAGCATTGATAAATTACTGAGTAGTGGAGCTCTTAGGTATGGTGTTGAGTAATTGGTGGTAGCTCAGGATGAGTCGTCATGGCCTTTGCACAATACAATCACTCATAACAAGCCATAGACATGATCGGATTGTCCATCAATGACGTCATGGCACATCTCATAAATTAATATGTCTCAAGGTCATTCTGAAGACAGAGGAGGATATACATACAATCAATACTAAAGACCTTTAGGAATTTTTTACAGCAGCAAATATGTGAAATGTACATAATATAAAACGTACCTGCAGAATCGCAGACTTTATCAAATAATTAAATGATGGCATAGCTATTCTACCGGAAGTCGGTGCGACTAGATGTTTTTGTCAGCCTTTGATTCCAGCTGATGTCCATATAAGCATGAAGCTGCAGAGAAAGGGAGACGAAAACAAGAAGGGTCTGATCATGATTCTAAAGATATATTCTATCTATCTATCTATCTATCTATCTATCTATCTATCATACTAATCCTACCTTCTTTCTCTGCACCCACATATTACCCAATATCTGGCTGTTTGTTATAATTGAATACCTATTTATCAAAGACTATTTGGTTATAAAATTTGTATAGACGTCTTATCATCTCCTATTTGTGCTTATGGAAGTTGGTCGCATATTTGGATGTGGGAGAAGACAGATCTTTTAAGAGACAGTAATGAATGGAACAATTGTGTCTCTGGGGCCTGTAACATATAATAGAGGATCACACATCAACAATATTCAGAGAATATTCACTACATGCAAACGCACGTAACCCCTTAGCTGAGCCTACACCAAATTATACTACAACCTAATGACCGGATAATATGAAGCGAAGAACATGGTTTGCATAGAAATACACTACCTTGGTGTCTCCTCCTACACAAAACTGCACAGTGGAGAACTTTGCTCTGGAAAATATACTCAATATCATCATTAAAGGGATTCTGTCACCTTCCCTAACCCAAAATCGGATTTTAAAGCAGTCATGCAGCACAGCTTACCTTGAATAGGCTGTGCTCTTCTATCTTGTAATCCGTCCAGTAGTTTATGAGAAAATCTACTTTTATGGTTATGCAAATTAGCCCTGAAGGTGCCCAGAGGGGCGTTTTGTTCCCCTTAGTGAGCCCAGTAACGCCCCTCTTACAGTGCCCAGCCCGCCTTCCTTCCGACTGCCTAACCTCCCACAGCCTCTCATCCCTCTCCTCCCTCACGGCCGAACGAACTCTCGCACAGGCGCAGTACCCACTGAGGGCTGCGCCAGTGCGATCTGCAGGAGACTGAGGGCAGGAGCTTCATCCTCGTCACTGGGCATGCGCCGAGCCCAGTGACGTCCGATGCTCGCTCTTCCCCCAGTCAGCAGGGAAGAGTGAGCATTGGACGTCACTGGGCTCGGCGCATGCCCAGTGACTAGGATGAAGCTCCTGCCCTCAGTCTCCTGCAGATCGCACTGGCGCAGCCCTCAGTGGGTACTGCGCCTGTGCGAGAGTTCGTTCGGCCGTGAGGGAGGGGGAGGAGAGGGATGAGAGGCTGTGGGAGGTAAGGCAGTCGGAAGGAAGGCAGGCTGGGCACTGTAAGAGGGGCGTTACTGGGCTCACTAAGGGGAACAAAACGCCCCTCTGGGCACCTTCAGGGCTAATTTGCATAACCATAAAAGTAGATTTTCTCATAAACTACTGGACGGATTACAAGATAGAAGAGCACAGCCTATTCAAGGTAAGCTGTGCTGCATGACTGCTTTAAAATCCGATTTTGGGTTAGGGGAGGTGACAGAATCCCTTTAAGTACTTCTAATTCACTTTCAGTAATTCAGTTTACTAATCATCAAAAAGTCTATGTCCATTAAATAGCCTGACACTATGTATAGCAGGTGGGGACCACAGCCACCATCTTCATCTTCAAGGTTCCTTGGATACCTTGGAATAAGTGTATGAGACTGGAATAAAGAAACATAAAGACCCCAATCACTTAGAATTAAATAAAGGATGCAATATAATAATCTAAACACAGAATGTGTCGGTCACAGCTGGAAACCAAGAGCCATAGAGCACAGTGTGCGAAGAGACTGGCTCACCTCAAAAATTTGGAAACATGTACAGCCAGGTCCATAAATATTAGGACATCGACACAATTCTAAGATTTTTGGCTCTATACACCACCACAATGGATTTGAAATTAAACGAAGATGTGCTTTAACTGCAGACTGTCAGCTTTTATTTGAGGATATTTACATCTAAATCAGGTGAACGGTGTAGGAATTACAACAGTTTGCATATGTGCCTCCCACTTGTTACGGGACCAAAAGTAATGGGACAGAATAATAATCACAAAATCAAACTTTTACTTTTTAATACTTGGTTGCAAATCCGTTGCAGACAATTACAGCCTGAAGTCTGGAAGGCATAGACATCACCAGACGCTGGGTTTCATCCGTGGTGATGCTCTGCCAGGCCTCTACTGCAACTGTCTTCAGTTCCTGCTTGTTCTTGGGGCATTTTCCCTTCAGTTTTGTCTTCAGCAAGTGAAATGCAGGCTTAATCGGATTCAGGTCCGGTGATTGACTAGGCCATTGCATAACATCTCACTTCTTTCCCTTAAAAAACTCTTTGGTTGCTTTTGCAGTATGCTTTGGGTCATTGTCCATCTGCACTGTGAAGCGCCGTCAAATGAGTTCTGAAGCATTTGACTGAATATTAGCAGATAATATTGCCCGAAACACTTCAGAATTCATCCTGCTGCTTTTGTCAGCAGTCATATCATCAATAAATACAAGAGAACCAGTTCCATTGGCAGCCATACATGCCCACGCCATGACACTACCTCCACCATGCTTCACTGATGAGGTGGTATGCTTAGGATCATGAGCAGTTCCTTTCCTTCTCCATAATCTTCTCTTCCCATCACTCTGGTACAAGTTGATCTTGGTCTCATCTGTCCATATGATGTTGTTCCAGAACTGTGAAGGCTTTTTTAGATGTCGTTTGGCAAACTCTAATCCTTCCTGTTTTTGAGGCTCACCAATGGTTTACATCTTGTGGTGAACCTTCTGTATTCACTCTGGTAAAGTCTTCTCTTGATTGTTGACTTTGACACACATACACCTACCTCCTGGAGAGTGTTCTTGATCTGGCCAACTGTTGTGAAGGGTGTTTTCTTCACCAGGTAAAGAATTCTTGGTCATCCACCACAGTTGTTTTCCGTGGTCTTCAGGGTCTTTTGGTGTTGCTGAGCTCACCGGTGCGTTCCTTCTTTTTAAGAATGTTCCAAACAGTTGTTTTGGCCACTCCTAATGTTTTTGCTATCTCTGATTGGTTGGTTTAGTTTTTTCAGCCTAATGATGGCTTGCTTCACTGATAGTGATGGCTCTTTGGATCTCATCTTGAGAGTTGACAGCAACAGATTCCAAATGCAAATAGCACACTTGAAATTAACTCTGGACCTTTTAGCTGCTCATTGTAATTGGGATAATGAGGGAATAACACACACCTGGCTATGGAACAGCTGAGAAGCCGATTGTCCCTTTACTTTTGGTCCCTTAACAAGTGGGAGGCACAGATGCAAACTGTTGTAATTCCTACACCGTTCAATGATTTGGATGTAAATACCCTCAAATTAAAGCTGACAGTCTGCAGTTAAAGCACATCTTCGTTTCATTTCAAATCCATTGTGGTGGTGTAAAGAGCCAAAAATCTTAGAATTGTGTCGATGTCCGTACAGTATTGAAACAAAGTTTTATGCGAATCAACTTCGGATGTTTAATCCAAAGTCAATTCGGTCATCCCTACTTATCAGCACAATGGACGTCACTAGGGGTTCACCCCCTTTATACGTGCTGATATATAATTGGTAAATGTGAATGGACATTAGGCCTCATGCGCACGACCGTATTTTGTTTCCGTGTCCGATCCGTTTTTTTTTGTGGATAGGATGCGGACCCATTCATTTCAATGGGTCCGCAAAAAACGCGGACAGCACACCGTGTGCTGGTCGCATCAGTATGTCCGTTCCATTGCTCCGCCCAAAAAATAGTACATGTCCTATTTGTTTCTAGTTTGTGGACAAGGATAGGCATGATTACAATGGATCCGCAAAAAAAAAACGGATGCCATACGGAATGTCATTCGTTTTTTTTTTTACGGATCTGCAATTTGCGGACCGCAAAACACATACGGTCGTGTGCATGTAGCTTTATTGGGGCTGACAATACTGCACAGATGCCAATATATGACTGGTAAAATTGGCAATAATGTATGATTAACACATTTATGTTTCATCTGGTTGTCCCAAGTTCCCCAGGCTGACACTGGTGCAAGGGAAAGGGCTGAGGAAGTTATTGCTGCGCAAGGGGGTCACACCAGATCACGAGAACCAAGGTTCACATACTTTTTCTACTCAAACATATTAGGTCATTACCCTCAATGAATAAATGAGTGAACCTAATATTTTTGCTAGGTTCAAAAACTTTTAAGCACCACTGTATATACTATATCAAGACCTAGGGATGGCATAGAACGGGGTCTTCTCTTATTTGTGGTGGAAAGCGGCCATGAAGAGCAAAGCAATCTGAAGGATTCTGCCTGATCATATAATATTCAGGTGGGGGTGCTGCTGAGCCATGCCAATTAGCTGATTGTCAGAGGGTCCGCATTTAGAGAAGGGGTTGTCTGTAAAGGACAACTCTTTTTTACATTTCCAAACTGTAATGCATTACACTACAACCATCCCAACCTAATGCATGAGAACCCAGTGACAGATTTGGTCACTGCAAAGAGATTAGGAGGGGAAATCTATAATATGAATATCTATTTAATCTGATTTTAATCTATTTAACCTATAATATGAATAAGGCTGGGAAAAGGCTTCTCTGCTTTTCTTCATTGACTACAGTATTTCAAAATGTTCTTCCAGGTACTGGAGTTGAGGAATGTGCGTAACAAAATTTGGAGTTGATAATGATAATAATAACAATAATAATATTGTAATTGTTAATAATGATTTGCCCAAAAGTCGCAGCTGCACCAGTCCATAGCAAATCCTGAATAGCAGAGTCTCCAGAGAGTCAATGTGGAGACCTCAGAGTAACAAATATGAAAGCAATTAAAATCATTGAGGAGTTATTTATGGTATGGAGGTGAGGGGATTGCAGGACATCACACAACAAGTTTACAGGGGGGATAAGAACACTTTTGTCTGGGGCTCTTTTTGCAGATGTGTGTAGAGAACCTTTTTCTGCACACGTCTGGCAGCCAGAATCGTTTCGTCTTTGCATTTGCAGGTGTTATTTTGATGAGGTCAGGGTCAGCCGAGTACGCGCGGACAAAAACTAATTTCAAGTGCCAACCCTTCAAACTGTGACTAAACAGAAAATCCCTCTTCTGTACATTGAGGCGTAGCTTGAAACCCCTGGACCCCTATTCAAAATCTGTAACAGATCCCCCAACAGGTCTTCTTGTGTAGCGGTGGGACTTTTGGGGTCCCTTTAGACACCAGTGAAAAAAAGTGTCTTGATAATTTATCTGATTACCAAAATGATTGCATTGCGTAAGTGCTAGTATCTGGAGTGTGCTTACTGAAATCTGAAATGTCATACAAATGTTCGGAAAAAACGAAAGCACACATTTATTAAGACCTGCGCATGCTTGGAGTTGTAGTTTCACAACAGCTAGAGTGTCAGAAGTTGCTGACCACTGGATAAGAGGCTTAATGCACTTAAATGGAAAAATGTATATGATGGGTGACAGTTTAGTCATATGTTCCATCAGTTTTGTATTCGTCATATAGCCTGACAATGTTTCTGGTTCACTTCCCATTGAGAATCACACCCCTTGACAGGGTATGGCCCTGGTAGCATTATGGGTGCTGAAACTAACAGCACTGATTGCTTGGGATTGTATAAGACAAAGAAAAACAGCTGTAGGCTCTGTAAAAATAAGCACCAGGGCCCTAGGCACCAAGTCTGAATACTTTCTATCAAAGCCAGGATGAGAGGAGTGCTAGACAGAGTAGTGTCTGTCTGGGGCACCACTGAAAACATGCGTGGGCACAGGGGCAGACTGGGAATTCAAAGTGGCCTTATGTTGTAGGTGTGCCCAAATTGATGGCAGGTGGGGCCAACACAAGTTCTGCACTGCTATATTTAGTTCTTATGGACTATATTTGCTGCACTTTGGTATTTAGTTCTGCTGCAGAACCAACTACCACAGTGCAGGACGAAGTACTGCCCCAGAAGAACCAAATACCACAATGCAGCACAATATACTCCCCCAGCAGCACAAAATACCTCACTATAAGGTGCCCATCTGTGGTAGCTAGGACCAGTTGCCATGTTATGTCTCCCCAGTTGTCTTTATTTAAGGTATGGAAGGGCGGGTTGACAAGGTAAGATGCAGGTCACAGCATCGGCATCGAGCTAGTTCTGCCAATAACATATTGCCTCTCAGCACTACCAAACATAAAGGAGAATACAGCTCAACATACCTCTTACATTCAGTGATGTCTCCTCTGATGAGGATGTTTTCTTCCCTTAGCTTCTCTGTTTGGACCAGACCACCATGATAAATTCTTTCATCCACATCTTCTCTGCAGAGTGTTCCACACAGAAATCTTAGATTACTAAATTTTCCATCATTCTTCCCACCTTTTCAAAACAAACCCCCAACCTGGTGTCTCAACAGTGTGTCACGGTGGGGAGTGGGGGGAAACTCCCCACCATATAATGAAGGAAAACGGGGAAGCAGTTAGGCCTGAACACCAGTAAAAGGGAGCAGGTCACCTTCTAAAGCCGCCCTAAACCTGGCCCTGACTCCTAACCGTCTGAGCAGACCCAGGAGGTAGGTGGGCTCATACACAGGAACCTGGGACCCTGAGTAGCCCTGAGGATCCCTAAAATAAGGTTAGGAGCAGGAGACGACCTGCTCATCCCAGACGCGGATGGACAGGAGTCTCCACTGGCCTAGCTGCAAGGAAAAGGACAGCCAGTGAACAGCTACTGGATCGGCAGATAAGAGCCCAGAAACAACATGCACTTACCTGCCGCGGCCACAACAACCACCGAACCCCCATGCAGACAGGAAGCATAGTAGCCCCAGGCAGAGTTGCTCACGACTTGTGATTCCACCTCCAGGGAACCCTGACACCCCCTTTCGGAGGTTATGCGACTCACAGGAGAAAATGTCTAGCAAACATTCTGGAAGACAGACACCACATGCCAGACATGTAACGACAACTAGACATACAACACAGATCCCGCACATAACCCACACCAAACATAGATACAAGGGAAGGTAAAGATATAGGGGAGACATCAAGGTGACATTGATGTCTAGCTAAGAGGCCCTCCCACTGGACAGATGGTATATCCAGGATAAGAGCAGCACTCCAGCTCTCACAAAGGCTGAAAGGCAACGAACCTCAAGCTCACAACATATAAAGAGCCGAGGACACACCTAAATCCATACCAGCCAGATAATTAACCCCTCCGGCGCCAGACAGGGAAGGACCCAGGGGAAAGAAGGAGCCACCTACATGCTGCAACAACACGTTGCCGCTGGCAACAGCATGCACGGCAACAGTGTCACGGCACACACAACAGAGGCTGTGACCGTGTCAACCTGCTCTCCCCTCCGATACTTGTGCCCATTGTGTTCTTCAATGCTCTCAAATACTATACTGCTGAAAAATAGTTCCCCCAGTAGTAGTAATACCCCCTAAAATGCCTCCATTAATAATAATACCTGTGTAATGTCTTCAGCAATAATAATGTCCCCTATAGGGGCCTCAGTCATAATGTCCTCTAAAATGCCGCTAGTAATAGAAATGCCCCTACTGTGCCTTTAGAAATACCCCCTATTGTATCCCTAGTAAAAATTCCCATATACTTATCCCAGTATTAATAATGTCCTGCATAGTGCCTCCAGCAATAATAACGGCCCCTATTGTGCCCCCAGTAATAATAATTCCCCAGTACAAAAATCCCTCAATAGTGCGACAGTATTAAAATGCCCTTAGTGCCTCCAGTAATAGTAACCCCTATTCCCTGATATGTTCCTTTAGTGCCGCAGTATTAAAATGTCCCCAGTGCCTCCAATGTACTCTATAGTACCCCGGTATTAAAAACCCCTGGTGACTCCATTAATGCCCCTTATACTGTCCCTAATATTAAAAATTCCCCATGGTGTCCTAGTAATGCCCCTTATAGTGCTGCCAGTAATGTCCCATGAACTGCCCTGTCTAGTAGTAATATCTCCCAGTGCCCCCTCAGTAGCAATGTCCCCTACAGTGCTCTCTCTTGTCACAATGTTCCCCAGTGGCCAGAAAAAAAATAAAAAATAAACTAATACTCACCAAGTCCCACTCCATTAAGTGATGCTGGCCTCTTCTAGGTCCCAGCCTTCCCGCTCTGTGCTGGGATTTACTGCCTAGTAGGACTGAGGCCTATGAGGGTGAACGACAAGGTAAGGAACCATTGGCTCTCGTGCCCCGCCACAGTATTCAACCGCATTGCTGTCCCGAGGATGACAATACAGTGGGACTTGCGGCCACTGGCTGGGTATAAGATCATTCTGTAACCAGCCAGTGGCGTGCTTAATACAGTGGTGCCCCCCAAGTTCCTGGCGTCCTAGACACATTCCCCTGGGTGCTTTATTGTAAATACTGCCCTGCAACCCAGCACACATACAAGGATGATGGTGCTTGTAGCTTTGAAAAAGCACTCCTGCCAGCTCATGCTTTTATGATTTTTGGTGAAGCTTTAGGTTTGGAGACGTGAAAAGCTGTAAATTTAGACATGTTTCATATCAGAATATTTACTACCATTATTTGTTGCCAGACACTTGCAACACCTTTCTGTACTTAGAAATGTGGGGAAAAGGTTTTTTTTTATGCAATGAGCAACTCATGGTGATGGAACGACAAGAACTGTGTTGCTTTATGTATATGGCTGAAGTATGAGCAGCACGTGGTTAGTACTGTCGTCTTGCTGCTTTAAACCTGAGCAGGCAGCATATGGCTGCAGTTTGTATACACTGGCATGGGTTTCTTCCAACTTAGTTTCCTCCTCTAACACCCCAAAATATTATAATAAGGTAGTTTCAAGATCCCTTGTGGTCTGAGGTGGCCACAGGGTCTAGAAATTCTATCCCTGGTGCTCTAGTGTGCTTAATAAATTATACCCATGGTGGGTCTGGTCCTTAGATCACCAGAGTAGAGAGGGTCACACGTGATTTCTAAATCAGGCATGCATCTGCAATATTTTTGACCACACCTGTATAGAAAATGGTGATGGCCAGATATAATACAAATACACATTTTTTAAAGACTTTAGAACATTTCCTGCCACCAAAAGACAATCTCTTTCAGAAGACCACCATCCAATCCACCATAAGTGATCTCTTGTCTGTAAATCTATTTAAACACCTTGTTATCAAGGACTGTCAAAACCAAAGCTGAAGCCGAGACACATAAACAAGACATTTAACTTGTCCATTCATAAGTGACCACAAAGATGTGGAGTGAGACTTTATTGGTTGCAGATGTATGGAGCAGTCAGGTGCGGTAAGAATCCCTTCACTGTTTTCCCACAGCTGCCAGGAAATTCCCATTACACTTTGCAGCTTGTTTGAAGAGTCAGTAAACAATTACACTACACACTCCTTATGGCACTGAGATGCTAAAGCTGCAGGCCAGAAGTGATCAAAGTCAGTAAAACAGCAAATTTACAAGCAAGGAACATATAGACATTGGATCATCAATATGCATGTGCTTGCAGATAACCGAAACCATGCCTACATTCAAAATTCAGACACAATTTACTAGAACTTGAAATGTCTTTCATGTTAGGGAATAGCAAGTCCCATACATAGAAATGTGCTATATTAATGCCCCCCTGTAGTTTTTGGGAGTTCTAGAACAAGGAGAGAGAAGTGCTCATAGTGAGCTCTCTTTCCTTGCTGTAGAAGAGGGAATCAAGACTTTCTTGAGCCCATCTCCTGCAACAAAGAGAATTGTGCAATATGCAAGCACTTCGCTCTCCTCGTTCATGATCGTTGGGGGTCTCGGCACTCAGACCCCACCACTCAAAGCCTTTGATATACTGTATCGCTATGACATATCAAAAGTTTTTGGAAAGATTGGTGATCTTTTAAAGATTCAGAGAGTAAACATTAAAAACATACAGTACAGACCAAAAGTTTGGACACACCTTCTCATTCAAAGAGTTTTCTTTATTTTCATGACTATGAAAATTGTAGATTCACACTGAAGGCATCAAAACTATGAATTAACACATGTGGAATTATATACATAACAAAAAAGTGTGAAACAACTGAAAATATGTCATATTTTAGGTTCTTCAAAGTAGCCACCTTTTGCTTTGATTACTGCTTTGCACACTCTTGGCATTCTCTTGATGAGCTTCAAGAGGTAGTCACCTGAAATGGTTTTCACTTCACAGGTGTGCCCTGTCAGGTTTAATAAGTGGGATTTCTTGCCTTATAAATGGGGTTGGGACCATCAGTTGCGTTGTGGAGAAGTCAGGTGGATACACAGCTGATAGTCCTACTGAATAGACTGTAGAATTTGTATTATTGCAAGAAAAACGCAGCTAAGTAAAGAAAAACGAGTGGCCATCATTACTTTAAGAAATGAAGGTCAATCAGTCCGAAAAATTGGGAAAACTTTGAAAGTGTCCCCAAGTGCAGCCACAAAGAAACTGGCTCACATGCGGACCACCCCAGGAAAGGAAGACCAAGAGTCACCTCTGCTGCGGAGGATAAGTTCATCCGAGTCACCAGCTTCAGAAATCGCAGGTTAACAGCAGCTCAGATTAGAGACCAGGTCAATGCCACACAGAGTCCTAGCAGCAGACACATCTCTAGAACAACTGTTAAGAGGAGACTGTGTGAATCAGGCCTTCATGGTAGAATATCTGCTAGGAAACCACTGCTAAGGACAGGCAACAAGCAGAAGAGACTTGTTTGGGCTAAAGAACACAAGGAATGGACATTAGACCAGTGGAAATCTGTGCTTTGGTCTGATGAGTCCAAATTTGAGATCTTTGGTTCCAACCACCGTGTCTTTGTGCGACGCAGAAAAGGTGAACGGATGGACTCCACATGCCTGGTTCCCACCGTGAAGCATGGAGGAGGAGGTGTGATGGTGTGGGGGTGCTTTGCTGGTGACACTGTTGGGGATTTATTCAAAATTGAAGGCATACTGAACCAGCATGGCTACCACAGCATCTTGCAGCGGCATGCTATTCCATCCGGTTTGCGTTTAGTTGGACCATCATTTCTTTTTCAACAGGACAATGACCCCAAACACACCTCCAGGCTGTGTAAGGGCTATTTGACCATGAAGAAGAGTGATGGGGTGCTGCGCCAGATAACCTGGCCTCCACAGTCACCGGACCTGAGCTGGACCGCAAAGTGAAGGCAAAAGGGCCAACAAGTGCTAAGCATCTCTGGGAACTCCTTCAAGACTGTTGGAAGACCATTTCAGGTGACCACCTCTTGAAGCTCATCAAGAGAATGCCAAGAGTGTGCAAAGCAGTAATCAAAGCAAAAGGTGGCTACTTTGAAGAACCTAGAATATGACATATTTTCAGTTGCTTCACACTTTTTTTGTTATGTATATAATTCCACATGTGTTAATTCATAGTTTTGATGCCTTCAGTGTGAATCTACATTTTTCATAGTCATGAAAATAAAGAAAACTCTTTGAATGAGAAGGTGTGTCCAAACTTTTGGTCTGTACTGTACATGGATAGATGTTTTCTTTCTTTTCAATTATCTTTTTATTGATATTTTCAAAATTATGAAATAGACACATAATGTAGAGATTAAATTGCAAGCGGACATAAATTATGTCATGGATATTTTTAACGTCTCCTCCCCCTAGCCCCAAAGGGTGTGATGGGGTGAGGCGGCCCAGCAGGGAAGGACTCTTTAGACAAATTGTTACTTTAATATGATACAATGTCTAATAAAGAAAACTGTGGTTATTATTCAGAGAACAATAGGGAAGGGTGGGAGGAAGGGGCTAGGGCAGTGGATATCATGAGCTTTCATTTAACTATGAGGACACTAGACGATTTGAGTCTGAGAGTTTGAAGAGACTTGTTTTCTGGAATAATGACCAGTCAGCCGAAATCTGCTGGAAATTGAAGTGTGTTCTAGCTTCCCAAGTTGATAATTCCTCCATGTGATAGATGTGGTCCACCTTCTGTAGCCATTGTGACAAAGTGGGGGAAGTTGGTTGGTTCCAGTGTTGTGGGATTAAGGATTTGCCTGCGGAGGCCAGATAAAGTACTAGTTTCTGTTTTTTGTGAGGGATATCTTGTAATCTGATGTTCAATAATACTGATGTGGGGGAAGGGGGGTTGTGTAGGGAGCAGATTTGTTTAATAAACCCCATAACCTCAGACCAGAAGGGCCTCAGAACCGGACAAGACCACCACATGTGGAAGTAGGTGCCTTGTGATTGGGTACATTTCCAGCAAATGTCGGAGAAGTGGCTTTTCATTTGCTTGAGACGTATTGGGGTTAGGTAGCATCTAGTGAGAAGCTTGAATAAATTTTCCTGCAATCGTGTACATCTAGAGATGCCGTGTGAAAATCGGTACAGATATTTAATGTCTAATTCTGTCCACTTTGTGTTTGAAGTCCCTACTCCATTCCTCAATGTACCCTCTGTTGAGAGGATATTTTAGCTGTTGGAAAAGGTTGTACGTCTGGGATAACAAGTGTCTTGGGGGGTGTTTAGTTGCCATTAATTTTTCGAATGGAGTAAGGTCTCTCCCAAAATCAGTGTTTTTGAAGTGGTTCAGTAATAGTGATCGGATATGTGCTTTTTGTATCGAATGTAGTGGCATGAAGTCTAATGGATCTTCCCCTCCTTCCATAGCTAGACAGGAAAGAATTGAGATATACTTTAGATCTGCTATTTTTAAAGGTGTGTTTGCAAATTTTGGGAGATATAGTTCTGGTAAATCTGCAACAGACATTAGTGGGTATAAGCTCGGGCTGAGTCGGTCCTTGAGTGCGTGCCAGATCTTAAGTGTGGATCTGGAGACCAAATTCGGTGTGTTTAGAATGGCTTGTAGGTCGTCTCTGCCCCAAACTAGGGAGCACAGCAGGATGCTTGTTTGGTGTTCTTCTAAGGCTATCCATAATTTACTGCCGTCTGCTCTTACCCAATGTATCAGCCTAGTGCAGTGATAGGCAAACTGCGGCTCTCCAGCTGTTGCAGAACTACAACTCCCACCATGCCTTGCTGAAAGCTGTAGGCAGTCTTTGCATGCTGTGAATTGTAGTTCTGCAACAGCTGGAGAGTCGCAGTTTGCCTATCACTGGCCTAGTGAGATGTACTGCTTCATAGTAAAGCTGCCAGTCTGGAAGGGCCTTGCCTCAGTGCGTTTTATGTTGGGTGAGGAGGGAGTGGCTGAGGCGAGGTCTCTTATCTCTCCATAGGCACTTGTTTTGTTATTTTCCTAATTGACGAGAAAAAGGTAAGCGGAAGGGGGATGGGGAGGGTTTGAAATAAATATAGTAGCTTTGGCAACAATATTGCCTTGATGAGGTTTTCCCTCCCATTCAAGAGAGAAATGGCAGGGACCATGACTCTAATGTGGACTGGAATGTTCTAGGTATAGGGGCATAGTTAAGTGTGTACAGGTCTTTCCAGGATGTACTTATTTTAAGACCTAGGTAGGTGATGTGAGTGGTGGGCCATTGGAAAGGATACTGAGTTTGCAGGGTCTTATGTTCCTTATCACTAATATTTACTCGAAGGGCTTCTGATTTGGAGGTATTGATTTTAAAATTGGATATGTGGCCGTAATCCTGTAGTATAGATTGTCTGCGTACGCAGCTACGTTATGTCTATATCAGGGTGTTCCCTTATCTTTTGCAAAAGGGGTTCAAGGGAGAGTACAAATAGTATAGGGCAGAGTGGGCAGCCCTGACGTGTGCTTTTGCTAATCTGAAAAGGGGATGATAAAGCATAATTAATACGTAGCCTAGCAGATGGGGACACGTAAATTGCGAGGATGGCCTCTATAAAGGATGGGGGGAAATTAAAATGAAATAGTACTTGCCGCATGCAAGTCCAGTCCACCCTGTCAAAAGCAGATCCATCTCACAAATGCATTGCAGGAACAAATCCGTCTCTCCGCTTGTCATGTGGACAGACGGATCCGTCTTGTATCTTTTTTCACATTTACCGGATCCGGCATTCAGGCAAGTCTTCAGTTTTCTTCGCCGGAGATAAAACCGTAACATGCTAAGGTTTTATCTTTTGCCTGATCAGTCAAAATGACTGAACTAAAGACATCCTGATGCATCCTGAACAGATTGCTCTCCATTCAGAATGCATGGGGAAATGAAAAACTCTAGTGTGAAAGTACCCTAATGTAAGTCTATGAGAATGAGTAAGCAGTTTTTCCAGACACTGGAGCTTAAACTGCAGAGCTAACTCAGATAAGGGTACTTTCACACTTGGGTTTTTCTTTTCTGGCATAGAGTTCCGTCCTAGGGGCTCCATACCGGAAAAGAACTGATCATTTATTTTTTTCCATAGGAATGTATTCAAAATACCGGAATGCCGGATCCGTCCTTCCAGTCTGCGCATGCGCAGACCGAAAAAAAGGTTAAAAAAATAAATGCCGGATCCGTTTTTCCGGATGATACCAGTAAGATGGATCCAGCACTTCAATGCATTTTTCTGACTGATCAGAATTCTGATCACTCTTACAAATGCCATCAGTTGGCATGCAGTTCCGGTGACGGAAGTGTGAAAGTAGCCTAATCAAAAAGTCAGTGTGTCTGTTTGTTCCCTCAAAAACATTATAGTCTCTGATGGTAACTGTGTAAGATATCTAACTTCTCAGTGAAAAGGCAGAAGTTCCCAAAGTCTCTGTATTAGCTGGCTGTGCATTAACCCTTTCCACAGTGCAGATATAGTGCAATAACAGATTAAATGAACAGGATATATTGCAATAAACATATAAAATGTGTTCAACAATATAAAAGAGTATAAGTGTAAACAAAGGCATAAATTAAATCATAGTGCAAGTTAACCCTTCCAAGTGCACCAAAATAGCGAGTTGATGACTTTACATAGTAGCAATGAGACAAATGTCCACAGACGTCCATAGTAAAAAAAAGTACCGTAGCTCCGGGGCACTACAATTATGTCATCCTGTAGTTCACAGCAAGTCAACAACAGGGGAAAGAATGAGTTCCTGTTTACACATTAGAGCAAGATCTGGGCTGCAGGTCAGACTTGAGGTCACATGACCAGGTTTCCATAATGAAAAGTTTTAAAATCTATGGATGCAACTGAGCAGGGCTGGTGCAAGGATTTTTGTCAACACAAGCAAAGCTACATTTTCGAGCCCCCCCCCCCCCTACCCCCCAGCTCACCTGGACCTGATCCCGTCTGTAGCAGCTGGCTAATCCTGTATCTTCTCTCTGCTTCAGACAGTCGCTGGTTTGAGGACCGTATTTTTCGCCCCATAAGACGCACCTAGGTTTTAGAGTAGGATAATAAGAAAAAAATATTTTCCATTACACCTCAGGTCAGACCACTAATCAGACCCCCAATGTTAATCAGACCTCAGATCAGACCCCCAATGCCTCAGATCAGCCCCCCATGTCAGCCATCATGCCCCCCATGTCAGCCATCATGCCCCCCATGTCAGCCATTAGCCCTCCATGTCAGCCATCATGCCCCTCCATGTCAGCCATCATGCCCCCCCATGTCAGCCATCATGCCCCCCCCATGTCAGCCATCATGCCCCCCCCATGTCAGCCATCATGCCCCCCCCATGTCAGCCATCATGCCCCCCCATGTCAGCCATCATGCCCCCCCATGTCAGCCATCATGCCCCCCCATGTCGGCCATCATGCCCCCCCATGTCGGCCATCATGCCCCCCCATGTCGGCCATCATGCCCCCCCATGTCGGCCATCATGCCCCCCCATGTCGGCCATCATGCCCCCCATGTCGGCCATCATGCCCCCCATGTCGGCCATCATGCCCCCCATGTCGGCCATCATGCCCCCCATGTCGGCCATCATGCCCCCCATGTCGGCCATCATGCCCCCCATGTCGGCCATCATGCCCCCCCATGTCATGACATCATGCCCCCCATGTCAGACATCATGCCCCCCTATGTCAGCCATCATGCCCCCCTATGTCGGCCATCATGCCCCCCCATGTTGGCCATCATGCCCCCCCATGTCAGCCATCATGCCCCCATGTCACTTTTCTCCCCCTCCATGTTAAGTAACCCCCGTATGTCACATCAGCCCTGAGCCCTCCATGTTACAGTTCTCCCCCTCCATGTCGCATTTCTCCGACCCCCTTTTTTTTTTACATCACCCCCATGACCCCTATTGTATCACACTTCTCCCTTCCCCTTCCATGGCACACCATCCCCCCCATGGCAGATTTCTCCCCCTTCATGGCACTGCTACTGGTGCTCACCTACCACTCCATTCGGCAGTCTGGCTGTGTGTGACTCGCAGCATGAGTCAACACCAGCTCCCTCCAGTCACACCCCCTGACCCTGTGACCGGCCGTGCTCACTCACGTGCTGCTCTGTGAGTGAGCTGCCGCCGGGGCCGCACACACGCACGCAGCGCAACTGCGCAGGGCGCCCAGCGGCGCTGCGGTGAAGAGAATAGATTTTTTATTTTATTTTTAAAGTTCATTTTTTTCCGCCCACCGCTTCTCTGCGCCGGGTGCGCCCTAAGGCAGCCTCTTGGTCTGCCTTATGGTAGTGCCGATCCTGCAACTGAGTTAGGGTGTAACAATTGAGTACTGGTGGTGAGTAGCACTATATGTAAAAAAAAATGCTTCTTTAACATAAATTATTATAGATTTATGTGTGTTTCTATGTGGATTTAGTGTGGATTTTCTGCATACAAATCTGTATCATGTGTACATACCCTAAGGGCCCATGCACACGAACGTATGCCTTCTGAGACATACAGTACAGACCGAAAGTTTGGACACACCTTCTCATTCAAAGAGTTTTCTTTATTTTCATGACTATGAAAATTGTAGATTCACACTGAAGGCATCAAAACTATTAATTAACACATGTGGAATTATATACATAACAAAAAAGTGTGAAACAACTGAAAATATGTCATCTTCTAGGTTCTTCAAAGTAGCCACCTTTTGCTTTGATTACTGCTTTGCACACACTTGGCATTCTCTTGATGAGCTTCAAGAGGTAGTCATCTGAAATGGTTTTCACTTCACAAGTGTGCCCTGTCAGGTTTAATAAGTGGGATTTCTTGCCTTATAAATGGGGTTGGGACCATCAGTCGCGTTGTGGAGAAGTCAGGTGGATACACAGCTGATAGTCCTACTGAATAGACTGTTAGAATTTGTATTATGGCAAGAAAAACGCAGCTAAGTAAAGAAAAACGAGTGGCCATCATTACTTTAAGAAGTTAAGGTCAGTCAGTCCGAAAAATTGGGGAAACTTTGAAAGTGTCCCCAAGTGCAGTCACAAAAACCATCAAGCGCTACAAAGAAACTGGCTCACATGCGGACCGCCCCAGGAAAGGAAGACCAAGAGTCACCTCTGCTGCGGAGGATAAGTTCATCCGAGTCACCAGCCTCAGAAATCGCAGGTTAACAGCAGCTCAGATTAGAGACCAGGTCAATGCCACACAGAGTTCTAGCAGCAGACACATCTCTAGAACAACTGTTAAGAGGAGACTGTGTGAATCAGGCCTTCATGGTAGAATATCTGCTAGGAAACCACTGCTAAGGACAGGCAACAAGCAGAAGAGACTTGTTTGGGCTAAAGAACACAAGGAATGGACATTAGACCAGTGGAAATCTGTGCTTTGGTCTGATGAGTCCAAATTTGAGATCTTTGGTTCCAACCACCATGTCTTTGTACGACGCAGAAAAGGTGAACTAATGGACTCTACATGCCTGGTTCCCACCGTGAAGCATGGAGGAGGAGGTGTGATGGCATGGGGGTGCTTTGCTGGTGACACTGTTGGGGATTTATTCAAAATTGAAGGCATACTGAACCAGCATGGCTACCACGGCATCTTGCAGCGGCATGCTATTCCATCCGGTTTGCGTTTAGTTGGACCATAATTTATTTTTCAACAGGACAATGACCTCAAACACACCTCCAGGCTGTGTATGGGCTATTTGACCATGAAGGCGAGTGATGGGGTGCTGCGCCAGAGGACCTGGCCTCCACAGTCACCGGACCTGAACCCAATTGAGATGGTTTGGGGTGAGCTGGACCGCAGAGTGAAGGCAAAGGGGCCAACAAGTGCTAAGCATCTCTGGGAACTCCTTCAAGACTGTTGGAAGACCATTTCAGGTGACTACCTCTTGAAGCTCATCAAGAGAATGCCAAGAGTGTGCAAAGCAGTAATCAAAGCAAAAGGTGGCTACTTTGAAGAACCTAGAATATGACATATTTTCAGTTGTTTCACACTTTTTTGTTATGTATATCATTCCACATGTGTTAATTCATAGTTTTGATGCCTTCAGTGTGAATCTACAATTTTCATAGTCATGAAAATAAAGAAAACTCTTTGAATGAGAAGGTGTGTCCAAACTTTTGGTCTGTACTCTACGTTCTGTGAGCGGGCCATATGTCTCATAGCGGCATTGATCATGTACACCGGATACTTTACTATGATGCTGTGCGCATCGGGCCACCTGCGGGACTACTGTCCCACACTCATATGCAACCTACACTCGTATGTAACCTATGATGCTGCGCACGTGATCAATGCCACTCCGGGACATATGGCCCGCTCACGTTCGTGCGCATGGCCCCTAAGTGTACCTTTACAAATTGTGGATTACACACAGTTTTCCTGTGTGTATTATGTGTGGGAAAAGTACAGCTGATACAAGACAAGCAAAGTGAATGAGATCTGAGAAATCTCAAGTACACTTAGATTTTTCCTTGTTTAATTTGGTTTCAAACCTGCACCTATATGCAGGTAGCCTTTAGGTGCCTATACATATAAGAGCAAAGTTGGCCAGACCAGACTATGTGTATAGGGTGTATTGACTCTTCCCTGACAGATCATGGCCAAAATGAGCATGTATATGTGTGCATGGGGGATTCGGGAGGAATAGCTGTCGGCCAAACTTATGTTTGGTTGACGGCTATTGAAGGCATTTGGCCAGCTATACACATCCATGTGAACAATGGGACTCCCAAATCTTCACCAGGACTATATTATCACATAAAACAGAGATCTGTATCTTTTTTTTTTTTCATGGGTTTTAGAAGTAGATTTAGACTGTAGTGTCTATGTTTTATACTGAATACTTATATTGGATATCTATGTTGATGCCTTGCACCCGTTCCAAAAGCAACACCAAGTGCAAATTCTTCTCAAGATAACCGTAGACGAAACATGCTCAGAATATTTTTGCCTCCATTCACTGCCAAAATTGACAGTTCTGTAAGGTGAGAGTCTTTTGTCTGATACCTTGTAAAAATAGAAGATTCTTACAAAATCTTTGATATCAATCCATATCCATTTCCCCCTTCGGCAATATTACTCTGGAATAGGTTTCTGCTGAGCTGTTCCAATAGCTTTAGGTTATTTTGTATAGACATATTATACTTTGCAGCTGGGAATATTGACTTCACAAAGCAGCCTTATAAGATACGAGTTAATATATACTGTCTGCAATTCTAGCCAAGACCTCCTGAATTGATCAGAAATAGATGCTATCGACTCTAAGTGAACCTCACCAATGTCATCTGTGAGTTATGTCGTATACACCTACACAGGGAGTCTGAGTAAGTATTTAATTATAAGTAATATCAATTTAGAGTTTTCCTACATGTCTATTAAACAAAACTGCTTGGGCTACTTTCCCACCAGCATTTTTGCTAGATCCGTCATAGATCAGCAAAAATGCCTCCGTCATGATAATACGGCCGTCTGCATCCGTTATGAATGGATCTGGTTGTATTATCTTTAACATGGCCATGACAGATCTGTCTCTAAAACCATTGTAAGTCAAAGGGGGCCAGATCCATTTTCTTTTGTGTCAGAGAAAACAGATCCGTCTCCATTGACTTACATTCTGAGTCATGACGTCTTGCTCCGCATCCCAGGACGCAATGCTTTCTGCGCTTTTGTGTGGGGCATGGGAACGCAATGAAATGGAACGGAATGCATTCTAGTGCACTCCGTTCCCTTCAGTCCCCATTGACAATGAATGGGGACAAAACTGAAGCGTTTTCCTCCGCTATTGACACCCTATGACGGATCTCAATAGCGGAAAGGGAAAACGCGGGTGTGAAAGTAGCCTTAACAGACAAGTCATGCATGGCACTCTTGGCAAAATTAATATCCTGTTATGGTGGTTAAGTTGCAGGCGGTTCGGTGTATGACAGAGCTACAAAGACTAAGCAAAAATCTATATTTTTATGCACCATTTCATGCACCATTGACTATTCAATGGCAGATTCCCAACTGTCCCCCAGGGAAGTTTGTGGGGGTAATGAGAAGAATCAGAAATGTTAGATTTTAGCATGTTTTATCTTTAGTTGAGGATTAGTTATCGCAATAGACAAGGGTTAAAGAGGATTTCACATCTCCTGATATGCAGTGCCTTGCAAAAGCATTCACCCCCATTGACTTTTTTTGTATTTTGGTACATTACAGCCTTAAGTTCAATGTTTTGTTAATCTGAATTTTATGTGATGGATCAGAACACAATAGTCTAAGGCTACTTTCACACTAGCGTTCGAGCGGATCCGCTCATATTAATACAGAAGTGTGAAAGTAGCCTGAGCGGATCCGTCCAGACTTTTACATTGAAAGTCAATGGTGGACGGATCCGTTTGAAGATTGAGCCATAGTGTGTCATCTTCAAACGGATCCGTCCCCATTGACTTACATTGTAAGTCTGGACGGATCCGCACGCCTCCGCACGGCCAGGCGGACACCCGAACGCTGCAAGCAGCGTTCAGGTGTCCGCCTGCTGAGCGGAGCGGAGGCTGAACGCCGCCAGACTGATGCATTCTGAGCGGATCTGCGTCCACTCAGAATGCATTGGAGCTGGACGGAAGCGTTCGGGTCCGCTTGTGAGCCCCTTCAAACGGAGCTCACAAGCGGACAGCTGAACGCTAGTGTGAAAGTAGCCTAAGTTGGTGAAGTGAAATGAGAAAAATATATAACTAAAACTATTGTTTAGAAATACAAAACAGAAAATGTGCGTATGTATTTACCCCCTTTGTTAGGAAACCAATTACCTTTAGAAGTCAAATAATTAGTGAAATAATGTCCACCTGTGAGGTAACCCTGGAGGAGCTGCAGAGTTCCACAGCAGAGACTGGAGTATCTGTACATAGGACGACAATAAGCCGTACACTCCATAGAGTTGGGTTTTATGGCAGAGTGGCCAGAGAAAGCCATTACTTTCAGCTAAAAAAAAAAAGGCACGTTGTGAGTTTGCGAAAAGGCATGTGGGAGACTCCCGAAATGTATGGAGGAAGGTGCTCTGGTCTGATGAGACTAAAATTAAACTTTCCGGCCTTAAAAGAAAACGCTATGTCTGGCGCAAACCCAACACATCACATCACCCAAAGAACACTATCCCCACAGTGAAACATGGTGGCAGCATCATGCCAAGGGGCTGTTTTTCAGCAGCCGGGGCTGGGAAACTGGTCAGAGTTGAGGGAAAGATGGATGCTGCTAAATACAGGGATATTCTTGAGCAAAACCAGTCCCACTCTGTGCGTGATTTGAGGCTAGGACGGAGGTTCACCTTCCAGCAGGACAATAACCACAAACACTCTGCTAAAGCAACACTTGTCTAGTTTAAGTGGAAACATGTAAATGTGTTGGAATGGCCTAGTCAAAGCTCAGATCTCAATCCAATAGAAAATCTGTGGTCAGACTTAAAAATTGCTGTTCACAAGTGCAAACCATCCAACTTTAAAGGGTTTCTACCACTTAGGCGTCACATATTTGGCTGTCAGACACTAGCGATCCGCTAGTGTCTGCTCTGGCCAACCATCCTAATACAATTGCTTTTGGGGCGGTGGTTTGGCTAAAAAAACTACTTTTATTAATATGCTAATGAGCCTCTAGGTGCTATGGGGGCGTCATTAGCACCTAGAGGCTCCGTCTACCTTTAGAAACTGCCACCCCCAGCGCGTCCCTCCAGCCCGCCCATCTCCTCCTGAATGCGATCCTCGTATGTATTCTGCGCATGCGCAGTAAATGTCTGACAGCTTCCCTGCTCAGACATCTCCACTGCGCCTGTCCTCGGAGCACTATGGCGTCATCGCGCAGGCGCAGTGGAGATGTCTGAGCAAGGAAGCGATCAGACATTCACTGCGCATGCGCAGAATACATACGAGGATCGCATTCAGGAGGAGATGGGCGGGCTGGAGGGACGCGCTCGGCGGCGGCCGTTTCTGAAGGTAGACGGAGCCTCTAGGTGCTAATGACGCCCCCATAGCACCTAGAGGCTCATTAGCATATTAATAAAAGTAGTTTTTTTAGCCAAACCACCGCCCCAAAAGCAATTATATTAGGATGGTTGGCCAGAGCAGACACTAGCGGATCGCTAGTGTCTGACAGCCAAATATGTGACACCTAAGTGGTAGAAACCCTTTAAAGAGAGTCTTTCACCTAATCTGAGCGTTTTAGACCGTTCAGATCAGGTTATAGACTCTTTAACCCTCATTACGATCATACCTTTCTCTTGAACAGCTTTTCATATTGCGCATGCGCCGGCCAACTAAAGACAGCCGGCCGGCGCATGCGCAATATGAAAGGATGTTCCTCTGCCCATAATGGGCAGAGCAGTGCTCAGGTGCGGGCCAGTTCCCAGCCCGCCGTCCTCTGGTGCCGCTCGTGACGTCCGCCGGCTGGAGGTGTGTTTTTCTGGGCACATCGCCCAGTAACGCCGCCCCTGGGCACCTTCAGAAGGTAATTTGCATAAGTTAAAAAAGTGTTATTTTCATTATCTGGGCGAGGGACACATAAGAGAAAGGTATGATCGTAATGAGGGTTAAAGAGTCTATAACCTGATCTGAGCGGTCTAAAACGCTCAGATTAGGTGAAAGACTCCCTTTAAGGAGCTGGAGCAGTTTTGCAAAAATCCCAGTGGTAAGATGTGGCAAGCTCATAGAGACTTATCCAAAGCGACTTGGAGCTGTGATTGCCGCAAAAGGTGGCTCTACAAAGTATTGACTTTAGGGGGGTGAATAGATACTGTAAATTAATAGCGAATGCATTGTGCAGCTGTAACAACATTTATATACAGTTACCGCTTTGTATAACCATTGTGAATTGTCAATACGAGTGGGCAGTGTGTTAGCAAAAGGGGGGGGGACCTATATTTGGGTGCCCCTATATTTAAATTAAAAAAAAACACTTGCAAGTTCGCTAGTACCATTTCATAATCTGTGTACCAAACCTGTGATTTTTCATTTACAGGCCTCATAATACAATGTCTGGTAAATGGAAGAGTGCAAAATGAAAGACCCATGTCTCATCATCTTAGAGTCAGAATGTGGGTAGTAGTGCAAATAGCAGTAGCAGCACCAGTCATGTGGCAAGTAGTAGTAGTAGTAGACTACAGTTCTCTCTTGCTTCTGCTAGGCGGCAGATTGTTATTAAGGACAAAGAGGATGGGATTGTGGACTAGATGGCTTACTCCTCTGTCACAGCAGGATGATGCCTATGTCGCCTCTAAGTCTGACATCGTGCATTGGAGCCAGGGGTCACAGCATTCCTCCTGCTCCTCCTTTTTGCGGCCCCAGAAAAGCCTTTCACTTGCATTATCGCTGTCTTCACTGCCCCCTTCCAGTTCCCCCTCCTTCTTTTTTCCTAAGAAGAGGCAACAAAACCCCTCACGCTATTGAAGATACTCAAGAGCTTCTCGCTGTTGATGCGTGTTGGTAGAACATACATCGTTTGGACTGCCATGGCGACTAGGTTCAGTGGGAGACCCCATGCATAGCTGTGTTGGTGCTAGTGTCACTTGTAGCCACGGTGGTGGTAGGGGCAGTGGTAGCCACAGCAACAGTGGCACTTGAGGCAAATACAGAGCAGGGAATCCATATCACAGTCTGATAAAAGTGGTGGAGAGGGTCATAATTATCATGATGATTTTGTGTTGGACAGGACTTAGGAGCCGGGTAAGGATGCTGAGGATGAGGTGACATCAGAGGAGGAGGGGGTGGCTGTGTTGGCAATAAAGAGCAGAGGCAATGTAGGGCTAGAACCTTAAAAAAAAAACTGCCAGGGTCAGATCTGCTTCTATTATGGTCAGCTCAGGAACTGGTGATGCCATGGATACTATGGATGCAGTCTCAAAACGTGCCACACCGAAGCCAAGCTTGGCTGCCGCTAGCTCTGTGCGAGTATCTCCTATCTGGCAGTTTTTCTCCACAGTGCCTGAAGACAGAAGCATTGCTGTGAGCTAGATCTGCAGGATGAAAATTAGCCGTGGATGTTCAAACTTAGGCACCACTGCTCTATTGCAGCACATGAGCCGGCATAAGATCATGTGGAAAAATAGAACTGGTCTCCTTTCCAGCTGCCAGGCCCCATCCACGTGTAGTACAGTGTCATTGTCATCATCATAATACGTTACTACATCTCCCGCTCAGACTCCTCCTCCTCTGCTCCATCATTAGTCATCGATAATGGAATGTGTGACCAGGAAACAACTGTACGCACCCAGCAATTAGGTGTGTAAGAATAACTTCCACCTGGCCAAGTTGCTAGTGGTTCAGTCATCGCCTTACCACGTATGTGATTCTTCTGCCTTTGGGGAAATGATGGCTTGGGATCAGCCTCTCTTGAAGATTCCTAGCCTTGTATGGTCACGTGGCACAGAACGTGGGCCGCTCCCTGCAATTGTTGCTGTGTGGCAAGGTGCACACCACCGCCGACACTTGGAGCAGCTGTTACACACAAGGCACCTGGGTTAATGTTTTTTGTGGCGACGCAGCAAGGAAGCGCCCTTCTCTTAACACCTCCACGTTTGTGCCAGTCTGATTAAGACACCAGGCACTTATCCACCTCCTCCACATTGTCCTCAATGGATACCGTCCTGTATCTAAAATGAAACCGGGCAGAACATTGCTTTCACTCCTCCTCCCGTCTATCATATGTATACAGTGAAGTGTTGCCATGCTGTGTTAGAGCTGAGGAGCCTGAGTGAGAGAAAAAACACAGCAAATCAGTTGCTAAAGTGCATGAAGCAGCAAACATCCCGCTGGCTGTCTCCCTAACAACACCAACTAGGCAAGGTGTTCAGCTACAACTGGTCATTACTAGTACCAGGCTGTGTGACGCCAGGCAATGCCATTTGTTATAACCAGCTAGTTATCAATATTACCAGGCTGGATAACATTAGGCTGTGAGAGCCATATGTGTTGACCAGTTTTTGAAAAGGAATTATCGACGTCATTTCAAACTCTCAGCATATCATCTGCTTTCAAACAAGTCACACGCACATATAAAAACTTTATTCGGTCTTGGTGGGAGGTTCAATCCCTAGATAATTATATTAAAAATAGAATTGTCCCCCGTGGGTTACGTAATCCCATTGTTCCAGCTGCTCGCCTGTGGTCTGGTGACTCCAAGCTATAACTGAGAGATATACAGCACAGCTTAAGGAGAAAAAAAATCTTCTCTTTAATAGAGATATCAAAGATTTTAAGGAGGGCAAAGTCTTTGACTACAGTGTGAAGCACACTGATGCACTTGAATTAGATACTGAAGTATCCTCTTCTGATTGCGAGACGGAGCCTGAACAGTCTCAAGTAGGGGACAGAATACACAATTCTATAGGAACACGTACGGTGGTAGAGGTCAAGGTAGACGGGGACGTGGAGGTAGAGGTGGCAGGTGTTTTTTTTTTTTTTTTAGACTATACCCCTCCTGCGTCCCAATATATGTTGAGAAACAAGAAGTGACCCCCAAACAGCACCCATCTGCCAAAAAAGACAAGTAGTAAATCTATCATCCCGTACCTTATCCGAGATCGAAATGCAAGTTCTTCGGAATAGTCTTTCTTTCGTTCCCATCCAGAGATTTGATCTCTTTGGATGGGTGAAAGATCTCCACCTCTTCGCTCGCAAACTTAAATGGCAGAAAGTTTTCATTACGAACGATCGGCGTAAATGCAAAGAGCTGGGGATCAAGGAAGAAGACCTACCTGATGTACAGATTCTGGCTGAACTTTTTACTGAAGGCCAGCGGGATCCAGGTGAGGGTCCATTTGCAACTTTACATTTATCATCCAAAAAGCTTCCTCCTATTGGTGACAGTACTCCGATAGATACTTTTGTGACAGTCGTTATTAACAAACTTCGCTCCATCAAATTAAATCCATGCGGGGTAGATAATTTAGTATACTCGTAAAAAGAGGCTCTTAAAGTACTCAAACAGGACAGTACGATCGTTATCAAGCCGTCCAATAAAGGGGGCAATATTTTGGTTTTAGGTCATGAACAAGACCAAGATATGTGTAAGAAGATTCTTAGCGATAAACAAATATATAGGCGCCTGCACGCTGACGCCAAACCGCTTTTTAAAAATGAACTAGCGGTGATCTTGAATAAGGCCTGAGTGCTGAATCTTATCAGCAAAACTCAGCTGGCATATCTTTTACCAGCGTACCCAGTCACAGACGCCTTTTATGGTTTGCCCAAGCTCCACAAAGGATGTCATCCTTTAAAAGGCAGACCAATTGTGTCTGGCGTGGGAAGTTTAACCGCTAACATCAGCACATATGTTGATACGATTTTGAGACATTTTGTGACCAGTCTGCCTTCCTATGCTAGGGATACCATGGACGTTTTAGGTTGCCCAAAATGATATCCAATGTGATAAGGGCACATTTCTTGCCAGCTTGGATGTTGAGGCCCTCAACAGCTCTATTTCACATAATATGGGCTGTAGTGCGGTACTCACCTTCCTCCAACAGAGAGGGGAGCATCTCAAACGACATAACCAATTTCTCATGGACCTTTAACAATTCATTTTGTCACATAATATTTTTCTGTTTGATGGGCAGATCTTCCACCAGCTCAGGGGAGTGGCAATGAGGAGGTCGTGTGCACCAACTTTTGCCAATCTCTACCTGGGCTGGTGGGAGAGAGAATATGTATTCAGCGACGAGTTGGAACAATACACGTCACTAATCCCCCTGTGGATTAGATACATCGACGATGTATTGTATCTCTGGAGAGGAAGTAAAACACAGTTCCAGGATTTGTTGCAGTCCTAAATCAGAACCGGATGGGGTTGTTTTTTACCTCAGAGATTAATGATAAACAAATTTTGTTTCTGGATTTATCAATTGCTATCAACTATTCCGGTCAGATTGTCACAAACGTATACAGGAAATCCATGGCTACCAACAATCTCCTTAAATTGGAGAGTGGTCATCCTGTGGCCCTGAAAAATTGAATACCGAAAGGGCAATATTTGAGGGCTCGCCGGAATTGTTCCAGATTATCAGATTTTTAGGTCCGCTGCAAGAGATTTGCAATTTGTTCTTAAACAAGCGTACCAACATTCGCTTTGTGCCAACAGGGAGCAACTCCTGACTCCCGAAATCAGGGACCAGCAAGATGAGAATCTCAGGATTATTGGTACATATGATAGAGCCCATAGGGAAGTGCGACAAATTCTGACTGATAATTGGGACATTTTACTGTCCGATCCAGATATTGGGAAATTGGTCCCCACATATCCGGCAATTACATAGCGCCGCAGTCAGAATCTACAGGATCAGTTGGTTCACAGTTTTTATCAAAGTCCAACTCGCGAGACATGGCTGCAAAAAAATATGATGGGCACCTTTCCTTGTGGATCTTGTAAATTCTGTTGTCTGTTCTGTTCTGTTCTGTTGACATCAAGAAAGGTAAATCCTTTACTGATGGCACTTCCACTAATATGTACTATATCCTTTCATTTATTAATTGCAAATCTATTGGGGTTGTGTACTTAATGACATGCATATGTGGCATCAAATATGTTGGCAAAACAAAACGGGAATTCAGGAGACGTATTGGCGAGCACATTTCTGATATCAAAAAATTGAAGGATACACCGGTAGCCCGCCATGTCTCTGATTGTCATGATGGCAGAACTTAATCTGTTACATTTCAAGGAATTGAACTTATTAAAATATCTCAGAGAGGAGGTGACATGGATCATCTTTTATTACAAAAAGAGGCCAAGTGGATATTTAAACTGAATACCGTTAAGCCGACTGGCCTCAATGACATGATTTCTTATGTGCCATTTATTTAATTTCAGGTTGCCATCTGTGGCTGGATATTAGTTTGTTCATATTGTTGTCACCTATAGTCATTCTTTATTAGCAGCACCCGATTATCCATCCGGTTTTGCTAACCAATTACCAATATGCCATGTGTGTTCAATATTAGTAAGCCCAGTGTGTTCATATATAAAATACATAATATCTGTTTTTGTATGTTACAGTAGCGGCTTGAGTACTTTGTTGCTGATTAGCATTTGTTTGTATAAGTCAGGTCCATAAATATTGGGACATCGATGCAATTGTAACATTTTTGGATCTATACACCAGCACAATGGATTTCAAATGAAATGAACAAGATGTGCTTTAACTGCACACGGTCAGCTTTAATTTGAGGGTATTTACATCCAAATCAGGTGAACGGTGTAGGAATTACAACAGTTTGCATATGTGCCTCCCACTTGTTAAGGAACCAAAAGTAATGGGACAGAATAATAATCATAAATCAAACTTTCACTTTTTAATACTTGGCTGCAAATCCTTTGCAGTCAATTACAGCCTGAAATCTGGAGCACATAGACATCACCAGACGCTGGGTTTCATCCCTGGTGATGCTCTGCCAGGCCTCTACTGCAACTGTCTTCAGTTCCTGCTTGTTCTTGGGGCATTTTCCCTTCAGTTTTGTCTTCAGCAAGTGAAATGCATGCTCAATCGGATTCAGGTCCGGTGATTGACTTGGCCATTGCATAACATTCCACTTCTTTCCCTTAAAAAACTCTGGTTGCTTTTGCAGTATGCTTTGGGTCATTATCCATCTGCACTGTGAAGCGCCGTCCAATGAGTTCTGAAGCCTTTGGCTGAATAGGAGCAGATAATATTGCCTGAAACACTTCAAAATTAATCCTGCTGCTTTTGTCAGCAGTCACATCATCAATAAATACAAGAGAACCAGTTCCATTGGCAGCCATACATGCCCATGCCATGACACTACCACCACCATGCTTCACTGATGAGGTGGTATGCTTAGGATCATGAGGCGATGCAGTGTCCCCAGGGGGTCAGTTGTGTATGCTGGGCTTTGTAGTGCAGATTACCCACTAACCTGGGATCCACTGTCGTCTTCAATTCTGGGCGAATGCTGGAACAGGCAGGTAGTTCAAAGTTCGTGACGCCAGTGTCAATTAAACGGTGACACGCCGTGTATGATGTTATAAAAGAATGAAGCAAGCATAGGGTAGCCAACAAAAACTGGAACTTTACTGAATATCAGCGATAATAATACATGGACGCAGTTGGAAGCGCCGTTCCATGAAAGACAGTTGGTTTTCTATAGGAATACAGGTGGTTCTTGGAATTACAGGATGGCCGGTCTTAGCAATGAATAATACAGAGTGTTGATTGCAGGAGATGCAGTACAGGCGGCTTGCACACTATTCCTGACTGGTCCTGACACATGTGACTTTCTCTCCAAGGTCTAATGCCCTTTATCTGGCGTACCCTTGAAGCTGTCCTTATCTAGTACCTCCTCTGTTATCTTGAGTACCTCTTGCTTTATCTGATCGGCCCCTGTGGTATTCTGTGTCTTGGCTGATGGCTTACTTATGCTGTTTCATCTGAACGGATGGTGACTCAGGAGGGGAACCTTCTCCTTGGATCCGGAACCCGGTTACAGGGCCTTTACCACCCTCTCCTAGTCGGCAGGCTTCAGGCCTGCTCTGCTCTCACAGGCCCATAGCCTGGCCTTGGCTCAGACACAGGATCATTTCTGACCTCTGCTCCCACTGTCTGTCTCCTGCTACTACTTCCTGACTGGGCCTTATATAACCTAGGGTTCCCTAGCTCCCTCTAGTGACTTAGAGCTGGAATGACACCCTAGCCGGCCTGCACATGCACGTTTCACAGTAACAGGAAAATATATAGCAGTACATTGACAAGATGTTCTATACCAACCTCCCCTTAAATACAGGGGGAACGACAATACCCAAGTGACCCTTCAGTAGTGACGGGGTATTACTCTCCCGTACACTACACAGTTCCTTTCCTTCTCCATACTCTTCTCTTCCCATCACTCTGGTACAAGTTGATCTTGGTCTCATCTGTCCATAGGATGTTGTTCCAGAACTGTGAAGGCTTTTTTAGATGTCGTTTGGCAAACTCTAATCTGGCCTTCCTGTTTTTGAGGCTCACCAATGGTTTACATCTTGTGGTGAACCCTCTGTATTCACTATGGTGAAGTCTTCTCTTGATTGTTGACTTTGACACACATACACCTACCTCCTAGAGAGTGTTCTTGATCTGGCCAACTGTTGTGAAGGGTGTTTTCTTCACCAGGGAAAGAATTCTTCGGTCATCCACCACAGTTGTTTTCCGTGGTCTTCCGGGTCTTTTGGTGTTGCTAAGCTCACCGGTGCATTCCTTCTTTTTAAAAACAGTTGTTTTTGCCATGCCTAATGTTTTTGCTCTCCCTCTGATGGGTTGGTTTTGTTTTTTTCAGCCTAATGATGGCTTGCTTCACTGATGGTGACAGCTCTTTGGATCTCATCTTGACAGTTGACAGCAACAGATTCCAAATGCAAATAGCACACTTGAAATGAACTCTGGACCTTTTATCTGCTCATTGTAATTGGGATAATGAGGGAATAACACACACCTGGCCATGGAACAGGCAAGAAGCCAATTGTCCCATTACTTTTGGTCCCTTAACAAGTGGGAGGCACATATGCAAACTGTTGTAATTCCTACACCGTTCACCTGATTTGGGTGTAAATACCCTCAAATTAAAGCTGACAGTCTGCAGTTAAAGCACATCTTGTTAGTTTCATTTCAAATCCATTGTGGTGGTGAATAGAGCCAAAAATCTTACAATTGTGTCGATGTCCCAATATTAATGGACCTGACTGTATATTCACCTTCTTTCCCTTTTCATGTCCTTGTTTCGATATTTGTCAGTGACGTGCTATTGATCCCTCCTCGCGATCATCTCTGGTCTCCTCTTTACTATTATCCTATGAGCGGCCGCCGCTTTATGTCCCCCTGTTATTGTAGCGATGTCGCGCTTCCCCACGGGGCATACAGTTGTCTGTGTTTCTCCCAGCCTGTCAGTGCTATATGTGCAATGTTTCGATACGCTGGGAGAGACATAGCCATGCCCCTAGGGGCGGGGTGTGAGTCTATTTAATCTCGCGTCTGCGTGGCCTCGTGCGGCCATTACAGCGCTGATGCTTACATCAGAGCAGTCATCACACATGACTGCATCTATGCCTTTAGATGTAAATATTAGGCAGGTGTCCTGCATGAATATCGACGCTCGCACCAGAGCAACTAGTACACATGTTAGTGTCTGGACTTTAGTTGTAATCGCTAGGCAGGTGTTCTGAGATATGTAGTGCTCCTGATGAAGTGGGATCTTTTTGGTTCCACAGAAACGCGTCGAGCCGCATATATTAACCAGCTGGTCATTACTAGTACCAGGCTGTGTTACGTCAGGCAATGCCATTTGTTATAATCAGCTAGTTATCAATATTACCAGGCTGGATAACATTAGGCTATGAGAGCCATATGTGTTGACCAGTTGGTCATTACGAGTACCAGGCTGGGATATGTCAGGCAAAGCCATTTACTATAACCAGCTGGATATTACTATCATTATGCTGGATAATGCTAGGCTGTGACCTGAATTCACGCCTGTATTTTTGTGGTTACCCATTATCTGCTGGTATATATTTTATATTGGCTGGCAGATCTGGCCTCCACATTTTATGTCCCTGATCACACGTTAGTAGCATTGTTAATGCTTATCATCAGAGGCAGTTACATATTGTAGGCATATATTCTGCTGTTTTCCAGCTTACTGGCATGATCATTGCTCTGACTGATGGTGGCTCTAGTTGAGTTTAACCGCTTTAGGCCTCATGCACACGACCGTTGTGTGCATCCGCGTCGGTTCCCTCATTTTTCACAGTTTAGCGGAGGTCCTATTCATTTCTTTGGCGCTGTGAAACAAAAATGATAGTCCTCCGTTTTTTCTCTGCGTCCGTGATCCGTGATTCCAGTCCGTCCAAAAAATATAACCTGTCCTATTCTTGTCAGTGGAAAACGGAGGATGGACCCATTCAAGTCAATGGGTCCGTAAAAAAAAAAACGGATGCACAACTGGTATGTCATCCGTGTCCGCCTCTGTGTCCGTTTTTTTCTACAAGACCTTGGTGCAATAAAATTACACTTTTCATTAACCTTCCTTTTTTTTTTTTCCCTGTCGGACAAAAAAAAAGGAGGACACAAGGAAACACAACTCAAGCAAAATCGGACACGGACCACTGAAGCCAAATCACTGACCGTGAAAAAACACTGTCGTGTGCATGAGGCCTTAGTCTTCTATATGCCTTTCTAGTGGCTGTGTGTTAGAATAAAGTGGGTTAACACCCTATTATCTTTTTATGTCTGAATATTATTCATCTAATAAACATTTTATGTTTTATTTTAACGTCCTAGTCAGGCTTTTGAGACTTTAATTATTAGGAACGTATACCATCTATACCTTGCTCTGGTGTTTTTCAGTGGAGTACAGGCCCCAAAAATTAGGCATTCACCTGACAGAAAAGAACAAGTGCTTATGTGGCTGGAGGTATATTAGAGGGTCAGTGGATAACAATTTTACTGTAGGCCAGTACAGGCCCCAAAAATTAGGCATTTACCTGACAGAAAAGAACAAGTGATTATGTTCCTGGAGGTACATTAGGCGGTGACTGAATAATAATTTTACTGTAGGCCAGTGGAGTACAGGCTTTAAAAATTAGGCATTCACCTGACAGAAAAGAACAAGTGATTATGTGGCTGGAGGTACAATAGGCGGTCACCGACAATTTTTTTTACTGTAGGTACTTCTTCAAACACTGGAGCATGAAGGCCCCCATTTGCACTAAATTGGAAGCAGTGGAGCGCCCTGGTTCCTGCTCATCGCCCAGGAGAATGTCATCCTCTGTCTCCTCCCCCCAGCCACCATCCTCCCCTGACTCCTCTTCAGACTCCTGCTGACTTGTCCCAGATGGAGTGGCCCCCCTGGGAATTCATTCAGCATTACGACTTCCTCATCGTCCATAAAAAAGGCGTAAGGTACGATGTCACTGATGGCACCCTGGATGCGACTGACCAGTTTAGTGATCTCCTCAAATCACCGCAAAAGTCTACATTTATCGCGCATGAGCAGCCACTGGCGTGGTGAAAAAAAAACAAGCTCCCAGAACCGGTCCTGCCGCAGAGTTCGTACAGGTAGTCGTTAACTGCATGTTTCTGCTGGAGTAGCCGATCAAGCATATACAAGGTGGAGTTCCATCATGTCGGGCAGTCAGAAATCAGACGTCTGACAAGCAGGTGGTGTCGCCACTGAACGTCAGCAAGGCGAGCCATGGCCGTGTAAGATCTTCTAAAATTTTCCTGGCCTGCCGCAAGATGTCCTGGACCCCGGGGTATTTGGCAATGAATCGCTGCACGACTAAGTTCATTTTGCCCTGTTTCAGCGTGCTCAGCAGATTGGCACCATTGTTGCACACCAGTTTACCAACTGTCAAATTGAGCGGTGTTAGCCACTGATCGGCCTGTGACCGCAGAGCTGAAAGCGGTGCAGGACCGGTGTGGCTCTTGGCTTCCAGGCACAACAGCCGTAGCACAGCATGGCAATGTCTCACCTGGCATGTCGAATAGGTTCTGGGGAGCTTGGGGGGGTGCAGTGGAAAAGGAGGAGTCAGCCAAGGATGCAGTAGGAGGAGGAGAAAAGGAGGCAGGCCTGCATGCAATCCGTGGCGGTAACACCAAATCCACACGGGTGCCACGGGTTACAAACTTGACGGCCGCCAGAAGGTTCACCCAGTGGGCAGTAAAAGTTATGTACCTTCCCTGCCAATGTTTGCTAGACTACGTGTCTCTGGTCAGATGTCTGTGCCAGAGATATAATCACTTGCCGCTTAACGTGGCCATATAGCTCTGGGATGCCCTTCTGGGAAAAATATTTCCTTCTGGGGACTTTCCATTGCGGCGTGCCAATGGCCACACATTTTCTAAAGGCCTCCGAGTCCACCAGTTTATATGGCAGTAGTTAGGCTAGCAGTTCCGACAAGCCAGCGGTCAGATGTTGGGCAAGAGGGTTATCCGGCGTTATCAATTTTTTACGCTCGAACATTTGGACCACGGAAGCCTGCCTTCTGCCAGATGAACTCGACGACGGCACGGTGAAAGGTGGAGTGGAGGACGAATGGGAGGAGGGAGAAGGAGAAGAGGCAGGACGTGGAGTGGCGGGAGTGTGGCTTTGTGGCTTCTGATGGCGTTTTTCCCACTGGGCTTGGTGATGGGAGGCCAGGTGCCTTCTTAAGGCTGTCGTCCCTAGTTGAGTGTTGGGCTTACCGTGACTTATGCGTTGACAGCACAGGCTGCAGATGGCAACACTATTGTCAGCAGCTGACACGTTAAAAAAAGCCCACACTGTGGAGCCATGTGCCGGTGTCTTGGGAGCGCAAGATGTGACTGTGCATGGTGGATGGCTCGCTCCAGATACATTTTTACCTCAGGAGCACTGCGAGTTCTGCCTGCTTCTCCTCCCTATCTGCTGTTCTGTCTCTCTCTCTCTCTCTGAACTCCCCTACTCTTACTCTCTTGTGGGCACCCACGTGACGTCCATCGACACCTCATCATCATCACCTTCACCACCACTGACACTAGAGATCTCTGAGTAGTAGCAACAGTGGGGACCACCCTCCTTGGGCTGATCTGGGTACTGTCGTCAGATCGCGTTGCTACCTCCTCTTCCTCATCCGATGCCAAGAATGGTTGTGCATTGGTAAGGTCTGGGAATGGATGGGAAAATAATTCCTCTGACTCGAGTGGAGGGGCTATAGTAGTGGTGGTCGTGGTGTCTTTGGGGGTGCACACAGCAGAGAGTGAGGAGAGTGCAGATACAGAGGATGAGGGGGGTGCAGAAGCGGAAGACTGAGTGAGCCACTCAACCAACCCGTGCGCCCTTTGACGTAATCACACGCACCTTCTCCAACTTCCCACTTAGGCTCCGGCCTGGTGCACCTGCCCGACCCCTACCACCCCTGCGGAATGGCCTGCCTCTTCCTCTGCTTGTCATTTTCAAAATTACCCTGTGCCAAATTCCCTAGAGTAGAGCAGTATTTGTGGAAGCAAGTATATCACAGACCTCAATCAGTATTTGGTGGAAGTAGGTATATCGCAGGCCTCAATCAATATTTGGTGGAAGCAGGTATATCAATTCTCTTAATCAGTATTTTGTGGAAGCAGGTATATAGAACCCCTTAATCAGTATTTTGTGGTAGCAGGTATATTGCACCCCTCAATCTGTATTTTGTGGAAGCAGGTATATAGAACCCCTTAATCAATATTTGGTGGAAGCAGGTATATCGCAACCCTCAATCTGTATTTTGTGGAAGCAGGTATATCAAACTCTTATTCAGTATTTTCTGGAAGCAGGTATATTGCACACGTCAATCAGTATTTTGTGGAGGCAGGTATATCAAACCCCTTAATCAGTATTTTGTGGAAGCAGGTATATAGAACCCCTTAATCAGTATTTGGTGGAAGCAGGTATATCGCACCCCTCAATCAGTATTTTGTGGAAACAGGTATATAGAACCCCTTAATCAGTATTTTGTGGAAGCAGGTATATCGCACCCCTCAATCTGTATTTTGTGGAAGCAGGTATATCAAACCCCTTAATCAGTATTTTGCGGAAGAAGGTATATCGCAGGTCTCAATCAATTTTAGGTCGAAGCAGGTATATCAATCCCCTTAATCAGTATTTTGTGGTAGCAGTTATATAGAACCCCTTAATCAATATTTGGTTGAAGCAGATATATTGCAACCCTCAATCTGTATTTTGTGGAAGCAGGTATATCAATCCCCTTTAATTAGTATTTTGTGGAAGCAGGTATATGGAACCCCTTAATAAATATTTGGTGAAAGCAGGTATATCACACCCCTCAATCTGTATTTTGTGGAAGCAGGTATGTCAAACCCCTTAATCAGTATTTGGTGGAAGCAGGTATATCAATCCTCTTAATCAGTATTTTGTGGAAGCAGGAATATCAATCCCCTTAATCAATATTTTGTGGAAGCAGGTATATCGCACCCCTCAATCTGTATTTTGTGGAAGCAGGTATATCAAACCCCTCAATCAGTATTTTGAGGAAGTAGGTATATCGCAGGCCTCAATCAATATTTGGTGGAAGCAGGTATATCAATTCCATTAATCAGTATTTTGTGGAAAAAGGTATATAGAACCGCTTATTCAATATTTGGTGGAAGCAGGTATATCGCAACCCTCAATCTGTATTTTGTGGAAGCAGGTATATCAAACCCCTTAATCAGTATTTTGTGGAAGCAAGTATATCAATCCACTTAATCAGTATTTTGTGGAAGCAGGTATATAGAACCCCTTAATCAGTATTTTGTTGAGGCAGGTATATCGCACCCCTCAATTAGTATTTTGTGTAAGCAGGTATACCGCACCCTGAAATCAATATTTTGTGGAAGCAGGTATTTAGAACCCTTTAATCAATATTTGGTGGAAGCAGGTATATCGCACCCCTCAATCAGTATTTTGTGGAAGCAGGTATATCAAACCCCTTAATCAGTATTTTGTGGAAGCAGGTACATCAAACCCCTTAATCAGTATTTAGTGGAAGCAGGTATATAGAACCCCTTAATCAATATTTGGTGGAAGCAGGTATATCGCACCCCTCAATCTGTATTTTGTGGAAGCAGGTATATAGAACCCCTTAATAAATATTTGTTGGAAGCAGGTATATCAATCCCCTTAATCAGTATTTTTTGGAAGCAGGTGTATCGCAGGCCTCAATCAATTTTTGGTCGAAGCAGGTATATCAATCCCCTTAATCAGTATTTTGTGGTAGCAGTTATATAGAACCCCTAATCAGTATTTTGCGAAAGCAGGTATATCAATCCCCTTAATCAGTATTTTGTGGAAGCGGGTATCTCAATCCCCTTAATCAGTATTTTGTGGAAGCAGGTATATCGCACCCTGAAATCAATATTTTGTGGAAGCAGGTATATAGAACCCCTTAATCAGTATTTTGTGGAAGCAGGTATATCACACTCCTCAATCTGTATTTTGTGGAAGCAGGTATATCAAACCCCTTAATCAGTATTTTGCGGAAATAGGTATATCGCAGGCCTCAATCAATATTTGGTGGAAGCAGGTATATCAATCCCCTTATTCAGTATTTTGTGGAAGCAGGAATATCAATCCCCTTAATCAATATTTTGTGGAAGCAGGTATATTGCACCCCTCAATCTATATTTTGTGGAAGCAGGTATATAGAACCCCTCAATCAATATTTGGAAGTAGGTATATCAAACCCCCTTAATCAGTATTTTGTGGAAGCAGGTATATCGCAGGCCTCAATCAATATTTATCACACCCTGCCCTGTGAGAGGCCTGAGAAGATCTGACAGACTTGCTTCACATGAGTCTATGACAGATTGTTCTGTTTCTCTTTGTTGTGGTTTTGGGCAGGATCCCTCCTCCCCACAGGTTCTGCTCATTTAGCTACTGAGTGGTGTTATTTATACCCGCCTCTCACTATAGCCCTTGTGGTTTATATTTGCTTCTGGAGTTCTCAGCTGGTGTTTGGTGGATCTCCTGCTCCCCGTCCGTCTTAAGTCCTATTCCTTCCCTTTTGTTGTGTGTTCTGGATAGGCCTCAGGAAGACGCTGGTTCCTGCACCAAGTGCTAGGAACCGGTTGTCTTATCTCCAGCTCCCTAGCTGAGAGTTTGTTACAGTTTTTAGCTAGGCTTAGGTTCCAGCGCATGAGCACTTCCACCTTTTAGGATTTGCTCATGTTGTCAGAAGTCGGGGAAAGACTCGGGGATTGTCAGGTGGTGACCTTTCCCTGTTCCCTAGCTTTGGGGCCTAGCCTGGTGTTTTGTTGCTTTTGTTGTATTTGGTTTACTTCCCTTCCCTTGCCTTACCTACCATGACAATATTTGGTGGAAGCAGGTATATCAATCCCATTAATCAGTATTTTGTGGAAACAGGTATATAGAACCCCTTAATATTTGGTGGAAGCAGGTATATCGCACACCTCAATCAGTATTTTGGGGAGGCAGGTATATCACAGGCATCAATCAATATTTGGTGGAAGCAAGTATATCGCACCCCTCAATCAGTATTTTGTACAAGCAGGTATATCGCACCCCTAATCAGTATTTTGTGGAAGCAGGTATATTGCACCCCTCAATCAGTTTTTTGGGTGCAACAGGTATATCACACCCATTGCAAATAGTTGTTCCAATAGCGTTTGTCCCTCTATATAGCTGCGGTATCGCAGCAGAACTGCACACAACTGCTGCACAATACAAATGCACTATATAATTTCTATGTTAGAAAGTATATTATAAGTATATCACACCCCTCAGTAAGTCACACCTATCGATAGCACACCTATACCAGTCCTTAAAAGGACGTTTGTGGCCCTATTAGCTAGCGTTTGGTGTCCCTAACAGTCTGTCCCTGCTCCACAAATCAACCTCTCCCTACACTGGCAAAACACGGAATGTAAAATGGCTGCCAGATCGGGTTCTGTTATAGGGTGGGGTTGTGTCTATGTGCTGAAATATCTCAATTGGCTGTCCTGTCCCACCTGATGGATGTGTCATGGGTCAAAGTTCGGCGCAATGCAAAAGAATATGGCACATGCGAACATCGCCATATGTTCACATGTTTGGCGAATCGCGAACTAGCAAAGTTTACCGCAAAACAACAGCCGGGCGAACCGCAAGGCCATCTCTAATGAGCATATATTAAAGCCCCTACAGCATCCATAGACAAGCTGTTTCATAGGTTTAGTACTGTTTGGAAATTGTATCCATCATTGGTTCCATATAAATTCCATTTAAGGCTTGATTTTTGCTCTATTAAACAGTATAAACAGAAGAAATAAAAATGCATTGCCAGAGGCATTTATCAAAGGTAGTCAAAGTTGCAATATACTAGGATTAAAACAGGACATAGATCCCAATGCAGAGGGAGCTATATTGCACGTTTGAACACCAAAGATCACTACATCAAACCATCTATTACAACCAGCAGCAACACACCTACACAGGCAGACCCCCCCACCCCTAAATCGGCAAATCAAAGCGTAACACAGCGCAACTTAAGAAGCTGATCAAAGTAAAACCCAGCAGTTCAGAAAGCAGTGGCCTCCAACCAATGCCACCACACCTTCTCAAATTTGTATGCACATTTCCTATTCGCATGTCATATTTTCATATTTTTAAAGGTGTTTTCCGAGACATTAAAGGGAGTCTGTCACCTAATCTGAGCTTTTTAGACGTCTCAGATTAGGCTATTGACTTCTTTGCCCTCATTACAATGGTACCTTTATTTTTCTGTCCCCCGCCGAGATCTTCAAAATGCTAATGAGGTTTGGCAAGTGCCCAGGGGCTGCGTTACTGCAGCAAGAGCCCAGGCTCCTCGGCGATGTGCCCAGAAAACCACACCTCTTTTACCCCTCTGGCCCGCCCTTGTTTCCTATTATTACCTCCTCCTCTCAATCCTAGATCTTGCGCCTGTGCCACTCCACACTTGTCCCGCACCTACGCACTGCTGTGCCCATTATGGAACAGGTAGTTGTACTGCGCATGTGACAGTGGCACAGGCACAAGATCTTGGATGGAGAGGAGGAGGTAATAATAGGAAACAAGGGTGGGCCAGAGGGGTGAAAGAGGTGTGTTTTTTTGGGCACTTGCTGCAGTAACGCCATCCCTGGGCACTTGCCAAACCTCATTAGCATAGGTTTAAAAAGTATTTTTTTTGAAGATCTCGGTGAGGGACAGAACAAGTAAAGGTACCATTGTAATGAGGGCAAAGGAGTCTATAACCTGATCTGAGCGGTCTAAAAGGCTCAGATTAGGTGACAGACTCCCTTTAATATTGAAAGCCCATCCTTAGGACAGGCTGTAAATATTTGAAGGGGTTGTGCAGTGCTACAATATTGATGATCTATCCCCAGGATAGGTCATCAGTAGTGTTGAGTGAACTTGCAATTTGCAAGTTCTATTCTATGACGAGGTTTCATCATAGAATAGAAGTCTATGGCCAGCATAGTGTCACGGCCATGGCTATGTCCGTGACTCTCTATCCGCATGCGGTTGCCTGCGGTTTCGTGTGGGTTAAAACCACAGGTGAGGGCCGCTGGCGTGTGGCCTAACTTGTGGTTGCCGCGGGCAACCCGTTGGCTCATGTGTATGTGCAGCAGCAGTCTGAGCGTGGCTAGGCAGCGTGCTGCAGTAGCATGCGGTCTCACCTGACTCCCTTTTTGTTAGGTGTGTGTGTTGTGTGCACGGTGTATTATGTTTTGTGTGCACTTCCCCTTATATGTGTGTTTTCCCTTCTGTGTGCTGGAAGGGTTAACTTCCTTCCCAGTGTGTGTGATGTCACTGGGTGTGGTTGACCGGTGGGTGTGGCCTTTTGGCCTATATAGCCTGAGTCTCTTGCAGGCTTCAGTAGGTTGCTTCAGCCCTGCTAACTGGAGCAGCCTCCTGTGTATTTGATCTGCCTGTGAGAGCCACCACTGTGGTCATAAGTTTAAGTTTATGTTTAAGTTCAGTTTCTCTTTGTCTGTGTGATGTTCGGTCTATGCTTTCTTGTATAGTTGTGTGCTGCCATGTATCTTGGTTCCGGTGTGTGGATGTATTTGTGGACTTCAGATTTCCTGCACACTGGTCCAGTCAGCAGGGCTGTGGCAGGTGGCTGGAACTAGTGCAGCACCTGCCATATACATTGGTTTGCATTTGTGTTCCCCTTTTCTCTACTGCTTGGCCTTTGGGACTCCTGATCCTACCTGTCTTGGAGGAGTGGGTTGTCCTACTGTCACCTAGGTCAGGGCCGACTTGAGGGCTTGTAGGGACTTTAGGTTCCGGCGTATGAGCCCTCCTACCATCAAGGTCGGCTCATACTGACAGGAGACAGGGTCAGCGTTAGGGACGCAATAGGAGGTGACCTGCTCCCTAATGCTGTGGTCCTGGCCAAGCAGCGACCGGACATCCTCTAACAACACACGGCTGAGGATTTCCCCCATCCTCAGCCGTGACACATAGACTTCTATTATGACAGAATGCAATATGGAATGCCTCTTATAGGCTTCCGTGGTGCCATTATAGAATTCTGTTATGGTCCATGGTAGCGGAATCCATTATGGCAGTGGTGTGCCTGGGGGGGGGGGGGGGGGGCGGGGGATGTGGTCCGCCCCAGGTGCTAGCTTTCAAGGGGGTACCAGAAGCAATCAGTGCTTCCATCAATACAGATGGAAGCGCTCATTGATGGAGCGCTGACGCCCACATACTGCGGCGGGGCACGGAAGCGCATTGTTCCCTGCCCCACCGCCAATCACCGCCATAGGCTTCAGGCCTAGGCAGTAGTGAAATCCCGGCTTTATTTTATGTGCCAACTTTGGGGGACGACATGGAGGGGGAAAAATATTATGGTGGGATACTGTGTGGAGGCAAATTATTATGGGAGGAATTACTATGTGGGGGCAAATAATTATGTGAGGGATCACTATGTGGGGGCAAATAATTATAGGAGGTATTACTATGTGGGGGCAAATTACTATATGGGACAATGTGGGGGAAACTACTGTGTGGGACAAATTAATATATTGGGCAGTGTGGGGGAAATTGCAGTGTGGGGGAAATTATTGTGTGGGGGCAGTGTGGGGGAAATTACTGTGTGGGGGGGAAGTTACTATGGGGGGATTATTATGGGGAGCAGTGTGGGGGAAATTACTGTATGGGGGCAATGTGGGGAAAATTACTGTATGGGGAGGCAAATTACTATGGGGGATTACTATGGGGAGCAGTGTGGGGGAAATTTCTATATGGGGGCAGCGTGGGGGGCGTTGTTATTGGGGAGGCACTGTAGGGGCAATTCTATTATTTCTGGGGACACTATACAGGGATTATTACCTGGAGCACAATATAGATTGTTATTATTACGGGGGGCACTCTAGGGGACATTATAGCTGCTGTAGACACTATAGGGAAATTTGGGGTAATTTATCAAACTGGTGTAAAGTAGAACTGGCTTAGCTGCCCATAGCAGCCAATCAGATTCCACCTTTCATTTTTGACAGTTCTACGTTACACCAGTTTGATAAATGACTCCAAATATGTCTACTGGGGGTCACAATTTTTTCAGCAGTATAGTACTTGGGGCATTGGGGGGCACAACGGGCACAGTATTGGGGATGGCAGCAGGATGACACTGTGGGGACACCAGAATGGGGGGGTTGATGGAAAAACTGAGAAATCTAACGCATCTGTGTTACAAACTCTGTAGAGACGAGATGCGGCTGAAAGAATTTGTCATGGCGGTCTAACAGAGGAGAAGAGGAAAGAGAAGGTCTACATGACAGGAGATGTCCCTGGATGTAAGAGGTATGTGGTCAAGTATTGGGGGGTGGGGGGGTGCCAGAGAAGACCCGCCCCGTGTGCCAAACACCCTAGACACGCCACTGCATTATGGAATTCTTAGATAACCCCAACGCCGAACTTGCAAATCGCAAGTTCGCTCAACACTAGTCATCAGTATCAGATTGGCAGGTGTGCTGGAAGTCGGACCCCCGCCAATCTGACATTGAGGGTAGGTCATCAATACTGCAGCACTGGAAAGCCTGTTTAATGGGTGAGGTTCCAACTGCCAAGACACACAACACTCCTTCCCCCTTAAGTCTGCTGCTCTTTTATGTGCCTGATACTATTGAACTAGTAAATATGTTGTGTGTTGTGCTTTCAGCAGTCAAACCTATAAAAGATCTTGCAGTCTGCATATGATGGGGGTTATCTGTAGATTGTAAGATGTCTGAATCTAGCCATACATGGAAACACTTGGCCAGAATTTGAGTTGTTTAAATTGTATCATGGTAGACTGTGTATATGCATGGTTCAGCGGGCCTTTATTAACCATCATGAAAAGTGTGCAGGCAACAGATTCCGTTTTCTATGTAGTTTTTGAAGCCAAAATCAGGTGTGGATCATAAAATGAGATAACTTATTAAGATAATAGTTCTTGTTTTTTTTAAATCTACTCATGGTTTTGACTTTAACAACTCCAAAAGAAAAACCTGAATGTGTAGTTGCACCCAAAGTCTTTTATCTTCATGATTTCTATTTTTAATAGTCCTCTCTGTTGGGTTCATATAATATATTAATGGCTTTACAAAAAAACTGATGCACAACTGCATTTACTTGAATAGGGCTGACCTGTATATTCTCGGGGCAGGTGGAGGTCTCAACAGTCGGATCCCCACAGATAAGAAATTGATGGCACATCAAGAACCCCCTTTAAATATCTCTCAGACATATGTTTTGTTCTGTTCTCTCATCAGGTCCATGCAATCTTTCATTTGAGCAATGAATTGTTCTTTTACACTACGATTTAGAATATCCACTCTTTTTTTCTGCACATCTTTTCTTTCAGTGAAAAGGGTATATTAGAGAGCCTATAATCGCTAACAAGGGTTCCTATGACTGATGAATGAGCAAACGCTTGTTCATCGGACAATTCAGATCTTTCAGCATGCTGAAAGATCTGGATTTGCCGGCGGCAGATTGTGCTGTGTAATCACGATCTGCCGCCAGCACAATGCTGTCCTGCATGGAGATAAGCAATGGCACAGGTATAGACAAGAATAGGCAGATCTATGGGGGGGCCAGCCGGGTGTATTGCGGATCCGCAATACACTACAGACATGTAAATGGACCCTTAGGGTGCCTTCAAACATTAATTTGCATCTTTGTTTCCCATGGACCATTGCCTGTAAATAAGTCTTTATACATCAGCTCGGTCTCCCTAATGAGTCTCCCAAGGACATGGAACAACCCCTTAAGGGTCCTTCGCACACTGCAAATTTTATTGCTAAATTTCTGAGGCTGACAACCAGAAAGTCACGTGCCAGTGAATCAGATGAATGGAACAAATTTTCAGTTGCAGAAATTTCTGCAGCATAGTCTGCCACGTGTGAAGGAACCCTTAAGGTTATGTGGCACTATTTATGGGACCCTGAATACATCTGGGTTAGGCTAGTTTCACACTAGCTTTTAGAGATTCGGCAGGTTCTGTGGATCCAGCATTGCCGGACGCTGCCTGAATGCCCTATAATAGAGACCGGCGGAGATCCGGCCTCAACCTGGTAAATATGCAGAGAATCGGCTGGACCAATATTGCTGCGCCAAATCTCTTAACGCTGGTGTGAAACTAGCTTCATTCAGTGATACGATTATTACTTCATGTAGGCCGCAGCTATGCTTTGATTGGCGGCACAGTTCAGCCATTGTTAAAACCAGGGCATGTTTTTTTTTGGGACAGGGCCACCAACCTTTAAAGGGGTATTCCAGTGTAATAAAAAATTATATTTGTAAGCCCTGCTTGTATATTTATAAGCAAAATCTATATATTAGTAATCTACGGTCTTCCAGCATCATTTCCTCGAGACCAGACATTCAGAAGTTTCTTGCTTGCCTCTCAGGTTTCACTCTTGCATCTAATCAAGTGACCAACAGGGGCTTGACTCGCACACCGTGCCGATAGTGGGGCAGATTATCAGGGGCGAGGCTTCTGCAGCCTTCAATGTACTGTGAAACATAGATGGTGCAGAAGCCAAGCAAGCAACATAAAGAAAAAAAAACGCTCACATGACATTCAGGTGTCTGTAGCCTTAAAGGGGTTGTATCACGGCAGAAAATGGCATGTATCATGTAGACCAAGTTAATACATGACTAGAGATGAGCAAACTTCTGTTTTAAGTTCGGCGTCTAAAGTTCGGCTTCCGGTTAGTGGAGAATCCCGATCTGGATCCGGATATGGATTCCGACTTCCGTTGTGGTCCGTGGTAGCGGAATCAATAATGGCCGATTATTGATTCTGCTACCACGGACCACAACGGAAGTCGGAATCCATATCCGGATCCAGATCGGGATTCTCCGCTAACCGGAAGCCGAACTTTAGACGCCGAACTTAAAACAGAAGTTCGCTCATCACTATACATGACACCTTCTAATGTATTTTGTGTCACATGACCACGCTCCTCGCAACTTCAGAACAAAGTATATTACAAACGTTCTCCTGCAAGTGTGTTACGTGTAATTAAGGTGGCTTTGTGGGACTCGCTGGCTCCCAGAAAAGCCCCTTAACACTTTTCTTTTTTTTCATTACGTCTGGATAACAGTCTATGGACAGGTTAGATGTATAGGCTAGGTTTGGTATGTTTTTTTTTTTGTTTTTTTTTTGTTTGTTTTTTGGGACATGGCCACGAACTATTAGTCTAGTGACAACTTTTCGTTAACTGAAGACAAATAATGATGCTGGCTTTATTCATTTTTCCATCACATTATACCCTTCTTGGATGCATGGTTACGTCCACCCTGCAGTCCAGCAGTGGTGGCCGTGCTTACACACCATAGGAAAAAGCGGCAGCATCTCTAGTGGCTGGTACCGTGTGAGAGCACATAGAACAGCACTTTTTCCTGCATTGTGCAAGCATGACCACCTTTGCTGGATTGTAGGGTGGTCATAACTGTGGAAATGAAAAGTGTATAATGCGATGGAAAAATGATTCAAACCAGCAAAGGAGGCAACATGGACAATCACAATACATTAGTAAGTGCCTTGTATTCACTTTCTCTACATGATAAATGGAGTTTGCTGAAGTGAGACAACCCCTTTAAACGTTGTGGGGATTCGCTCTAGTAGGCAGGGTAAGTGGACTCAGTACAGAGGCAAAAACAAGGGTGTAAATCAAAGTTCAGTGTTTTATTTACACAATAGGAAAAACAAGAAAAAAGTAACTGTGTTCAGTTTTGGTGCTTGTTCACACCACAGTCCGTAGTGCACAAAACCTTCACCTGGTCAGTAGATTTCCACCCACCGTCCACAGTAGGCTTTAGAGGCCTGTTTCCCCCAGCACACGGCTCTCACAGCTTCACAGCTTCTCGGTCATGGAGGATAAATCCACACCAGCTGAACGTGCTGGCTGGGTTTTTATATCCCAGCCAAAACCCAGCCTGGAACCGTGGGGTACAGCCACCCACCCTGCTTTTTGGCTGCTCCCAATAAGAACCGGCCCTGGCTGGTGTACTTTGTAATCTACCTCTCCAATATTTCAAGTACCTCGTAGGGCCCCTGCCACCTAGCTCCATATAGCCTCCATATGCTCCCTAACCAGAAGTAACACTGTTTCCATCCATCCCTGCATCTGGGTGACGTACTCAACAACACTTTTGTGCGGGGTGGTTTGTTGTTCCCACGCCTCTTTGACGACGTCCAATAAACGACGAGGGTGTCTGCCGTATAGCAGTTTGAAGGGCGAGAACCTGGTAGAGGCCTGGGGTACTTCTCGCACTGCGAACATGAGATAGGGCAGAAGAAGGTCCCAGTCCCTCCCATCCTTAGACACCGCTCTTTTCAACATATTTTTTTGTGTCTGGTTAAACCTCTCTACCAGGCTATCCGTTTGCGGATGATACACGGAGGTCCGTAATTGTTTTATGTGGAGCAACTTACAGAGTTCCCTCACTCATGACCTTGGACATAAATGGGGTCCCTTGGTCAGTTAGAACCTCCTTAGGCAGACCCACTCTAGAAGACATTTCCATTAACTCCTTAGCTATGAGTTTAGCTGACGTATGATGCAGTGGCACCGCCTCCGGGTACCGCGTGGCGTAGTCGAGGATGACCAGGATGTGCTGGTGCCCTCTAGCTGAATACTGGGCCTATGGAACCTCAATAATCGGGAGAGGGACCAGGGACTACGGAAATGTGGCTGGGGGCTAGTTATCTGGCAGGTTGGGCAAGACTTGCAATACTCTTCTACCTCTCTGAACACACTGGGCCAGTAGAACCTCTGTAGAATCCGGTCTTGCGTTTTCTGCTGGCCCAGGTGTCCCCCAAAAACATGTTGGCGGGCTAAATCCAACACGAGCTTGCGATACGCCTTGGGCACCACCAGCTGTTCAATAGGCTCACCCCGTAGTTGATTTACTCGGTACAGCATCTTCTGTTGAACCACAAAACGGGGGAACATAGACTCGGCCCCCGGTTGTTGCGGCTCACCCTCAACCACTACTACATTTTCCCAGGCTCGAGATAGAGTAGGGTCCTGGTGCTGTGCTGTACCAAAATTATCTCCAGAGACGTTGAGGTCTGCCAACTCTGGACCCGGCGGCAAGTCCTCCACGTCTTCTACCATCACACTTAGTGGGGTTGTCTCCCCCTCCTCCACCGAAGTGGCGGTCCCCCCTACCGCTGGCCCTTCGGACTCAGGTTCCCATGGTTTTTGTCTCCCCCCTGAGCCGGGCCACTCTGCTAGGGTTACATCTGTCTCACGTGTATTGGTGACTTTCGTATCCGGCCAGAGTGCTGGGAACCCGGGAAAGTCTCTCTCAATTAATAATTCATAAGGTACCCATGTGGCGACGGCCACCTTATGAGTCCACCTGCAGGCCACTGTTTTTAGACAGACCAATGCAGTGGGATAGTCCTTTAAGTCTCCATGGATACAGATTATGCCGACCTTTCGGCCAGTATACTCAGCAGGCCGCACCAGGGCAGCTCTTACCAGGGACACCAGGCTCCCTGAATCTAGCAGTGCCACCGCCAGAGTCCCCCCCCCCCCCCCCCCACTTCCACATGGCACAGGTGGCTATTGTCCATAGTCTCTGAGGTTCCTGTGGCACACAACTTTCTGGCATATAATGAGTGGCGGTAGCCATAGTTGGTGTCCATTGCCTCCCCCCGATGGGGACAGTCGGCCCTTATGTATCCAGGCTCCTGACAACGCCAGCAGACTACCGGGGTTGGGTCTGCAGGGGGTACATCCCGGGCGGGTCTAACTGGCACCGGCTACCGGGTCTGGGGTGGAGTTTTCCGGGGTTTGACTGGCCCCCTCCTAAAATAACCCCCCTGTAGATTTCTGGTGGCCTCGTAGCACTCGACCAGGTCGACCATCTCCAGGGCATTACCCGGAGACACCTGGCCGATCCACTGCTGGAGAGGGTACGGCAAAGCCCGCTAGAACACATCCGCCAGCAGACTGTCCAGCATAGCCGTGTTTTAGACTCATGCAGATTTCTTTGAGGAAATCAATGGAGAAATGGGGATTCAGAAGATCCACAACACGTACAGATTTTTAGAGTACACTGATTTAAACTCCATAGGAATACATGGAAAACTATTAATGATGCTGATTTTTCCGCAAATGCATTCCGTCAGATATAGGATAGGTCATCAGTATCTGGTTGGTGTGCGTCCGACACCCGGGACCCTCACCGATCCGCTTTTTCAGAAGGCAGCGGCCTTCTCTCAGCATTCCCTAGATCAGTGATGACATGTTCATCCATCACGTGGCCTAGGAGCAGCTCAGCCCCATTGAAGTGAATGGGGCTGAGCTGTGATACCAAGCACAACTGCCATACAATGTATAGATGCTTTGTAAACTGCGAGGTCAACAGTATCAAAATCTTGGAAAACTCCTTTAATGCTCCTTGGCTTAAAGGAATTTTCCTGGATTTTCATATTGATTGCCTATCCTGAGGATAGGCCATCAATATCAGATCAGATCTTAGCGATCAGCTGTTCGGGAGTAGCTCGGATACTAGAACTACACAGCTCCCATCCATTGTGTAGTGGACGAAGCTGTTTACTGCAGGGCTGCTCCCGGTGTGTAAGGCTAGGGCTACACAACGACATGTGTCGTGTGCCAATTTTTATAATGATAGTCCATGGTGTCACACTGCGACATACTGCGACATCTTGGTTGGAGTTTTTGCTACTGTCGTGTCGTAGTCGCAGCATGTCGCAGTGCGACACAATAGACTATCATTATAAAAATTGTTGCGCGACACGTCGTTGTGTAGCCCTAGCCTAAATGCCTGCTTTTTATCCTGCTTTTATGTTTGTAGAAATGGTGACCTGCAATTATGACAAAATCACATGTGGTGCAGCATTACCCCCTAATGTGAATGTATCCCTTGTATCCATTCACACACAGCAGAGAGCAGCATCATTACTGCAATACCGAAGCCTGAGACAGAAAATACATTCACGTGCTCAGTGATTCTTGGTATTGGGAGGGAGGAAACCGCCGTCATCAAAATTATTGCAAGGACATTGTATTGTAAGACAGCAGCCCAGCAGGCGTGTGATTCCTGCAGCAGCCATACTGCCAACCATTACTGCTGCACCAATATTTATCCACCGGGAACAACTATGATTATGAAATCTTTCTATAATTAATATAATTACCTTGAGTGAAATAGAAGAGGTTTTCTTTTATTCATCTTACCGCATAGTAATAGTACAAAAAATTCACAATATTAAGAGAAAGCACAAGATGGCAATGACAAAAATAGCACAAAAACAGTTTAATCTGTTATTTGTGACCAAATACATGAGGCTCACATCAGTGGCAGAGGTTTCATAGGACCCTCAGTTGTGGATTCTGAGAAAAAGCAGGCAGCAGCATTTTGTCTGGCAGGATGCCGGAAGCCACTGTAGTCCATGGGGTCTGTTAGGCGTCACTCGGGTCCGTAATTTATAATGACACTATATTGTCTCATAGATGAACCAAGTTAATTTAGCTTTTAGGCTGACTGCGAATAAGTTCCAAGCAAGTAGTAAAATTGTGCCAGGCAAATGGTGGACTGGCATCAGATAGTATAATGCCACCAGGAAGATATTGGACTTGTGCCAAGCAAGTAGTAAAATGGTACCAAAAGAGTAGTAGAATGGTACCAACCAGATAGCAGACTGGTACTAAGCAAGTAGTAGAATGGTACCAAGTAGATAGGGGACTGCAACCCAAGTGCCCCAGGCTTTAGTGTTATGCCACCTTTGTAAGTTTAATGTCTCCTGTGACCATAAGACCCGTCACTGCTTTGAGCTGTGGGACACGATGTGTGAAGTCGCAGAGTCCTTGTCCATCTAAGAGAACCCGCATCTGTTGGTGCTCACAGAGGATCTCCATCTAGAATGAAAGCGATAAGCTTGTTATGCCTCCGGGAGAAAATCAGACACATGGACATGGTACAGGGGACAGTTACTTTCTGTAAGAGCTTTCTAAAGTTTTGTATAATTTGCGTTTAATGAGGGGGATGGCAATGATCTGGTTCTATAGGGCTCACGTGCTGGTGAAGGCTAAGTCAACCCCCAGGGCTCCCCTCTATATGCACTTTCTCAGCAGCTTGCCCCTTTTGCCTTCAACTAACGTCTGCATTGACTGTAGCGCAATGTACATAATTTTTGTCTCTTTCTCCATGGAATCAAACATCCCAACCCATGTTCCTATAATCCCATGAAATATTCATATTTTTCCTTATATTTTGTGAATATGTCATATGATATGATATATACTGGGACCTGGAGAACAATGACATAGACCTGGAGAGGATTCAGATGTGGGCAGCATAACTATAGATCAGTGGTCTTTTAGTCAAGTAATATCTAGTAATGTTTGGAGCCTTACCTTAAAGTTATTTCCAGGAGTGAAGGGGAAATATGGAATTTTTTTCTCTTCTGCACCCCAAATTCCTGCAAACTTGGCATTTCAGATTATAGATCTGTCTTGGAAGTTGACTGTCAGTAGGAGAGCCACGTCTTCCTCTGCATCTTCGGGACTGCACAGCAAACTGACTGTAAAGCTGTGGACAGAACTGCAATGATCAATGCTCCCCCAAATGAAGGACTAAACACTTACTGATATGCTATCCATCTATACACAGGTATATGCACCAGTTTTTATCTATGATCCATTTTGTTTATCTGCATAGGTTTAGAAAAACAAACTTCTACCTCACAGGTTTTTTTTTTTTTTACTTCCTCTGGATCAACACCTGCTGAATACTAAGTAAATCCTGAAAACCTGACCGAGATGGCCCCTGAGGACTCGAGTTGAAGAACACTGATCTAGAACATCCATGTATTACATCGACAGCCCATTAATTAATTTTAATGGTTATTGTGTAATGCTATATTTTCTTCTGTGACGCTACAGAGTAACTGAACACTTTTTAAAGTCATCTCTTAAATATTATAGCTGCTCACTTGTGGTCATGCCAGCAGGACAATTTTTGAGGAACCCCCAAACTACTTATAACTGCTGGTTGCCTTTCAGAGAACCTCTAAGCAGGTTCCAAGGAAACTCCAGAAATTGGTTAGGAAACTCTGCTGCAGAACGTTTGCAATGAAGATCTGAGACCTGGAGCCCCCACTATCATGTTTTATACCCTAGTAAGTCTTACGAATGGGATAGTGATGGGCTGAGGGAAGAACCCATCAAAGTTGTGTCTACCAGAGGGATCAACCAACTTTTAGAAAGGTTGCTTCAGCTGGTGGCTACTTGTGGGTGGTTTGCAACTTCTAGTACTTCTTTCTGCACAGACAACTCAACATTAGCAAAAATAGAACCCACCTACTGGCCAATCCTTCCATAATTTTCTCCTACAAGACATAATAAAAGGGGTGTGGAGTAATGGGGGTCCACTGTTACTTCTTGGCGCAAAAACCATGACCTCGAAGGATTGGAGACGGTTCTATTTTATTAACATATAGGTGACAACGCGTATTATGTATAAAAAAGGGACAGAAATAGTAAGGTAAGGTGCACACGTGTGTGTATGTGTGTGTGTATATATATATATATATATATATATATATATATATACACATATATCCATATGCACCTTATCTTACTATTTCTGTCCCTTTTTTATACATAATATTATTTGTCCTAATATATGGAATCTGATCACCTTTTAGACTTGAAAAAGTAGTGCTTTTCAACTCCGAAACGCGTTGTCACCTATATGTTAATAAAATAGAACCATCTCCAATCATTTGAGGTCGTGTTTCGAAAACAGTGGACCCCCATTACGCCACACCCCTTTTTATTGTCTCTCATCACTCCTCTGGAGGATTGGCAACTCCACAAGTGAGGAGCGAACGATACCGGCAGCAGCGACCATTATTTAAATACACGTCTACACTAGTGTTGTGCCTATGCTTGCACAACACCAAAAGGTGGTGATTATGCTCAACTTGTCCAAAAATTATTACCCTATGAGCGCCTCTCCCCCTCTTTTGCCACATATGCTGTCCTACAAGACATAGGACGATGGTCCAGTTTTGACTTTTGCTATCCCCATTTAACCCATTTCTTTTACATGGTTGATTTTAGGGGTGGCATATTGATCAATTGCTTAAGGCTCCTAGAAGATGAGAACCCCAGGTGCAAGCTAAAATCAGTCTGTATTATTATAGTGGTATTTTTTAGGGACTGAATTATTATATTAGTGGGCTGTATATTGCGGTTTTGGCCCTTACATTTAAAGGGACGACCTGGGTTAGACAAACATGGCTGCTTTCTACTATAAACAGCACTCAATTTGTCCACAGGTTGTGCTAGGTATCCTTCCGTGGACTGTAATACCAGAGAAATCTCAGGCAAAGTGTCCCTGTTATTATTGAAAGAAGCAGCCATGTTTTTTTTAACCCTGGTTAGTCCTTTCAAACTGTCTAAAAATGGCGAGGGAGGGCCCTAATTTGTCTAGTCACCCAGGGCCCCATTTTCTATAAAACTCCCCTGCCTTTTTGTATACCCCCTGTAAGAAAAACGCATATCAATGGCCCAAAACAGGCTAATAAAAAAATTGTACTAACTCTACAGACAGATGTTACCATATGAAATGTACTGCTTTTCTTTTACCTCTTGGGTCTGACGTCTACAATTCCCATGATGGTGATCTTCATGGCTGGTTTCATCCCTCCTTTGATGGCGCCAACATATTTTTCTCCCTTCAATTTGAATACATTGAGGAATTAGCTTTATCAGGAGGGAATAGTTATAATTGTATGTGTCATGTTAATTATTTTGTGTTTTGGCTTAAAGTAGTTGCCCGGGAGTTTAATATTGATGGCCTATCCTCAAGGTAGGTCATCAATATCTGACTCCCGTTACCCCTCTGATCTTGAAGAGGCTGCAGCCTCCTCGGAGCTTACTAAGTACAGTGCCATACATTGTATAGTGGCTGTGCTTGGTATTGAATGGGGCTGAGCTGCACCCAGGCAATGTGAACAATGATCGTGACATCACTGGCCTAGAAAAAGGCCGCGACACTCTTCAAACAGCTGATCGACAGGAGGTGCCGGGAATCAGCACCCCACCGATTCATATTTTATTTTTTTAGCACTATTATATTTTTCATTTGTAAATTACAATATAAATTGACTGTTATTTTCAATTCCCAGTAATCAACCATTTCCCAAACCACCCTACCCTTGCGATGCGTCTCAAAGGCCCTCCGTGATCCCACTCAGACAACAATAGTAGAAACATACAATTTGGGGGCAAGAAGGATTAGGGCTTCCAAGCCTCCCATATCTTAATCCACTTCTCCTGACTTTTTCTTTGCATATATAGGACATTCTCACCCACCGATCAGTTATTGATAACCTATCCTGAGAATAGGTCATAATATTTTCCTCCTGGAAAACCCCTTTAATAAAATTCTGTCTAAAAGATGATGGCACAGTTTTGCACTTTTTCCATAGGCCAGCGGAATTAAATGCATGTACAAGATGATACTAAATTAAAAGCGCCACCAAAAATTTCCATTAAAAAAACATAAAACCAAGCATTTTTTAATGCTTTTTTTGTGTATGTGCTCTGAACATGTGACAAAAAGACCAATTTCTTCTATTATAGAGTCTCATTACAACTATAGTGTCTCATTAGTCCTGTTGGCCAGTAAAAGATATTCCGTGGTGACAACATTTTACTTCCACCTCACAGTCCTTCAGTGCAAGGATCCTGTATACAGCAGCCTAGACCTCAGCTTCCTGGACCTCTATGATGAGGACTTTAGAGCGAGGGGTGAGATATTGGGCTTAGCTTGCTAAGTTTTTAGGTTCTTATGAAATAAAGGCTAGGGAGGACACAGTGAGGTAAGCCCTAGAGACAAAGGTTACCATCCTAATGGCGGTCACAGATATTTCCCGCCTACCCTGTCTTTGACTACAAGAACACAAGAAGTATATGCAGTGTCCTGTTACCGGGGTCAATGGGGGTCCCACGTCCTCTGTTTGAATGGAACATGCACCATGCTGCTCCTAACCGACTCTACGGGACTGCCAGAGAGGTGAGCACTGTACTCAGCAATCCTCGTCAGTCCAATAGACCTTAAATAGAAGGAAACGTGCATACTCCACCTTTCACACTGGAAAAATAGGAACTCCGCTCACTGTGGATAAGCAATAAGGTCACTTACACTGCAGCTCTGAGCAGTTTCACCAACAGTATTTAATATGAGAGAATTCCAGAAATAGCGCCACTATTGTTCAAAGGCTGTACCTAGTATTGCAGCCCAGTCCCATTTATGTGAATTGGGCGGCACTGCAATACCAGGCCCAACCTAATGGACAAAAGTGGAGCTATTTCTGGGGGGGAGACTAACCTGATTGTCATAATGTCAACTGATTTCATATAAATCAATAAATCTCTCTCTTTCTACAGGAGATCATTAATAATACATAGAACACTAAATGATAGTTATAAATGATGGCCCACTGATGATTTTGGCAAATTGCAAGGTAGGCGATTTGCGAGTCAGTACCAAGTGCCCATGTTGCTGATTTTAAAGGCAGAGCTGATTCACACGTAATTTTCGCCACTGTTAATCCACGTTTTACTGCTCAGGTTTTGATGCTTTCTTGTGACAATTACAGAAAAATATTTTTTCAAAAGCTCCTACAACAAAAAAAACATGATATTTGAACGTGTGACAAAAAACACTAGGGCAGATTTATTATCGTGTCTGCGTCTATTTTTAGTTTTAGGGCTCGTGCACACTAACATATTTGTTTTCCATGTCTCTTCCGGTTTTTATTTTTTAGGGCCCATATGCAGAACCATTCACTTTAATGGAAATGACTCTGTGCGCATTCCGTTTCCATATGTCCGCATGGCCGTTCCGCAAAAAAGATAGAACATGTCCTATTCTTGTCCATTTTGCGGACAAGGATATGCATTGTTACAATGGATCCATCATCCGTGTTTTTTTTTTGATCCGCGTTTTGCGGACTGCAAAATACATACGGTTGTGTGCATGAGTTCTTAGACTGCCGCCCCTTTCATGGAGACGTGTGACTGTTTTCAACTCACTTATGCAACATTTTCATGCTCATACTAATTAGCCCAGTCTTAGTGAATATGAACCTGTCTGCTAAAGAACCACCAGAGGTCAGCCTAATAGCAATATGCTATTGTCTAAGGGATCAGACCGTGCCCATATTGCGACCATATCACGGATGCAGACCCATTCCTCAGGATAGGCCATCAATAACTGATCAGCAGGGGTCCGACACCAGGCTCCCCTGCTGATCAGCTGTTTGAGTAGCTCCAGTGCTGGAAGTCCACACCAGGACTACAGCTCCCTCCATTGTGTAGCGGACGGAGGTGGTAACTGCAGCGCTGCTCCCACTGAAGTAAATGGATGAAGCTGAGGTGTCGGACCCCCTCCAATATGATATTAACAGCTTAACCTGATTACAATCCTGGTATACTGGCTTAGTTGCCCATAGCAACCAATCAGATTCCACCTTTCATTTTCCAAAGGAGCTCTGAATAAGCCGTGGTTAAACTACGACTCCCAGCATGCTCCATTTATTTCTTTAGAGTTCTGAGAGCAGCCAAGCAAGGGGGGCATCTTGGGAGTTGTAGTTTTACCACAGCTGGAGTGCCAAGGTTAGCCATCACTGACCTAAAGCAACCTGATGAAAGAAACATCTGTGCTGTGAATGAACTGCATTTAAAGGGGTTGTCCCATCTTGGGCATCTAGAATGTCTGATAGGTGCGGGTCCCACTTCGTTCTATACTTAGAACGGAGCCCGCAAAGTGCTGGAGGGCGAATCACGCATGTGCGGCCGCCTTCCATTCATTCCTATTGGAGCGCTGAAAATAGCCGAGTGGCACACTCAGCCATTTTTGGCAGTTCCATTGAAATAATTTGGAAGCGCGACCACCGCTCCATTCACCTTTATGGGACTGACAGAAATAGCTGCGCCAGCGCTTGGCTATTTTTGGAGCTTCTATAGGGATGAATGGAGTGCCAGCACTTATCAGACATTTGGAGGACATCCTAGTCATATGCCCCAAATGTTCAAAATGGGACAACCCCTTTAAATGCAGTCCATTCAAAGCACGGATGTCTGTTTCATCCGGTTGTTGGTATATATCAGGTAAGACTCTGTTCACACCACTTTTTAACCCTGAAATGTATTTTAGGAGGATCTCCCCACAGAGGGCTGGGAAGTATCCCAATGTATAGGCATATGTGAACGCAGACCTATAGATATAGTTGTTGTTGTATTCACCAAATGTGATGGAGACATAATTTGGAAATATCTAGATTAGATGCAATTGTAGCAAATCATCAGCTCTGAGAAGTGTTATGTCTATATGGGTTTTTAGCCTCTAGATGTAGACAAGAATCTTCTCAGTCGCTGACACCAAGCAGAGATCTTTAAAATAGAGAGTAGCAGAACTTTTCATTGGGTTTTGGTCAATGATCTGATGCCGCCATTGTCCCCTACTCACGTTTGTGCAGATGTCGGTCATGACGAGTGGCTGGTGCTGGCGACGCTGATCAGCGTGAATGTCAGATGGAAAGTTTTTGCTCGCCTTTCAAAAATAAACAGTAAGGAGGATGAGAGAGGAGCGCGGGGAGACTTATCTGTGCCATGCAGTCCTAATACTGGGGAATGATCAGCTGAGTCACAACCACAAACTGAGGCGTGGCGTAACCATGGAAACGCTAAACTGCTGTCATGACAGGGCGCACTGCTTACAGGCAGTCACTTATGAAACAGTAATTTCCAGTGCCCCATCTCTCCCAGTTACTGCACGTTCTGCTCAGCAAGGTGCCTCCAAATATTGTACCATGTATCAGTAACAGCCACTAAATCTATATTCTCAGATGCCAATATATGCTGTGTGTCTGGAAAAACAGTCCGGGGTCAGGGCAGGCAGCAGTCAAAAAACATAGTCCATTAGTCAAGCCGAAGTCAAAACCAAGAAAATCAATCCGAATAACAGCAGTGTGCTAAGATGGTACTCGCACGCTGCAGGGAGGTTCACCACTACATTACTACGCAGCACCAGGATCTTTTACCTTGATAAAAGGTACTCTGATCATAGATGAGATGTTTTCTCCCTCATCCCTCACAAAGTTTCTGGATGGCATGGCTTTCATGTTCTCCCGAGCCTCGTAACTGATAGGGGCGCCTAGTGTTGTGTCCTAGCGCGGTCCTGCAGTGACCTGAATGCGCGGTGGTAGGGCGTAAGGTGCACTGCGGACTGTAGCTGTTACTTTCCCTGATAACAGTCTCAGAAATCTCCAGATAGATGGTAACCTGGGCATGTGGGGATGGGTCTGTACCTCACCTGGTGTTCTGGTGGGCTTCGGTACCTGATGTTCTTTCTCTACCTTTGCTGCCATGATGGTCTTGGCAGGTGGTGCTCCTCCCTGCAGTTGAAGGTATCGGCCAGTTTCCTGTCTAGATGTTTCAGACGGTGATGTTATAAACGGCACGATACCTTCCAATCCTGCTGTCAGATGGCACGTTGTGAAGCCAGATGTTGTTGGCTTCTGGCCGTACGGGGGCCTCCGGGGACGAAATATGTCTCCGGGGCTGGAGTTTTCCTCCAGCCCCCGTAGCAGCCATGTGGCTGCCTCTTCTGTCACACACCAATGAAGGTGTATGTGGGGAAGGGGCGGGGGGGATGAAGGGAAAAAAAAAAACGGGATAAAGGTAAGAACAACAAGAAATTGCTTGCTAAAAGTGGTCAGCCTCCTCTCTCCGCAATCCTCGCCTCACACTCACTGCTCTCACCCAGTGTTCCAGGGCTCAAGGGCAACGCTTCTGTGATGTCTTAAAGCCGCGCTCAGCAACGGGTTGCTAATGCAGATAAACAGTGGTGTTGCCCATGGCAACCAAACCCATCCTAGCTGTGTAGGGCAGGAAACAGACATAAGGAGGCAGATTTTTAACAGTATTGAACCCAATGTGTTTTTCTTCCATCTTCTCAGTTCCATGAGGAGCCAGTGGAGATGTTATATTCTTCACAGTCCAGAATTGGCAGGGACTTGGCCTAATTTTTTGAGACAATCCTGGCAAACCAGGGTAGAATATGACACAAGCCTCGCCCAAGAAGCGGGTGTTTACAGATGGATTTAGTCTGGGGGGTGGGGCTTAGTATACTAGGTATGAAAGTCTCAATCTACACATGTCATAGTCCTTTCTGACAATAGAAGAGCATGCTGAGAGTTGCAGTGCACATGGCCTTTGCAGTTGACAGATGCAATTTGAAAAAAAAGTTAGTTTGATGTTTTCTATTGAGGGGATGAGAGAGAAGTGATTGCGCCCCAACAGCTTTTCCTCACCGCCATATGTACTGGCCATGGGCGAGAGGTGGCTGTATTATACAGCTGTCACCCTGTTTAACCCCTTATCGACCAAGGCATCTGTGTGATTAGAGAACGGGCTCCTGCTCCAGTGACACGATCGCCTAAAACTGACGGGTTGCATTGGCAACCAAGGGCCCTAAAATATATCCCCAATATCTGCCCTTGAAGTAAACCTACTAAAAAAAAATATGAAAAGTTATCGTTCTCAGTGTTTTTAAATGTTTTTTACTGTGTAAAAGTAGTAAAACATAAAAAAATCTATTTACTGTAGCATGGTGAATATAAAAGGATAACACAACACCCCCATATGACTTGAATTGTAGTTCCTTTCCAAATATCCTACTCTGCAAGAAAATACGTTTTTCAATAAATGATATGTACCCCAAATTGGTATTAAAAAATATATCCCATCCTGCAAAAAAACGACCCTCATACTGCAAAGTCAATGGGGAACTGGGAAATAAACAGGTGATCAGTGTCGAAAGGCAGAGGTGAAAAAGCCCCCAAAAATAGACCATGATGAATCCAGCACATACATGCTACATTGTGTGGTGCGAAATGTATGCAATTCTGAATGCAAAATGCTCCTATGCAAGAAGTGTGTCCCCGTGTCTTCAGAAATGGCAAGAAAAAAATTGATAAAGATGGATCTAACACATACATCACATACATGGTGCATGTCTGTCAGATATACATGGGACGCATGTCACATTCACCGCTCATACATAGGACTAATGCCATACACAAGACACTCACACATAGAGAACACATGCAGCAATCCCCTGGGGAGCAGGTGCAGAGGATGGGAGTAGTAGTGCCCTGATGAGGTGTTGTGTCTTGGTGTACTGCCTCTGGCCATTGCTCCCTGTGGATTGGTGCAGTGGAGATGTAGATGAAGAATGAGCTTGCTGCATTCTCAAAGTGCTGCATTTATAAGTTCATCTGAGATATTCAGGAGATACTCAGGAGGTAATCTGGAGGTGGATACAATCTAAAAAGTTAGATTTGTTTAAAATCTTTCCCCTCTTTAAAATGGCAGACCTGGTTCTGTGCAGGAATTGTTGTGCTTTTATTTCAGGTTCCACTCTTCGGAGGTTTCGATGCTGTCTGATCTGTAGACAGCTCTCCATAATGTTGCAGGAAATTGCATTTTTTAAATCTGAGATTTGTAAATTAACTGTTAAACAAACTCAGGCCGGGAATGTTGCAATGCCACTGCCACAGAGGCTCCCTAGAAATGAAAGATGGGTTACTGCAGGTTCTGGTAGACTTAGAGTTGTGGATAGAAGACATGTCCCACAGTCTGTGGCTCTCCAAAATTCATTTGCAGCACTTTCAGAGCGCAGGAGCAACATGGAGGATGGTTCAGGCACAGTGGGTGAGGAACAATCATCTCCCATGCCTAAAGTATGCAAGACTGCAGCCAAAGACAAAAAGGAGAAGGTGAACACTGATGGTAAGCAGCTGTTGGTGGGCAATTCTATCATAAGAGGTGTGAAGTTTGAGGAAAGTGGTTTTGTGAGATGTCTCTCTGGTGCTACTGCTAGCAGGGACAGACGGAGTATCCTTAATATTGTTAGGCAAGCAAAGCAGGAAAGGGAGGTGGATGTTATTGTCCATCTTGGGACAAATGATCTGGCTTGCAATGAGTTTTCAAAGGTGAAGGAAGCTTTTCACACACTTGGAAATGATGGTATGGCTTGGTGAATGGTGTCTGAACCAAGGGTTTGGCTTTGTGTCTTATGTTAGCTCTTGTTGGAATGGAAAAGAACTGTACAAGAAAGATAGTTTGCATCTTTCTCTCAAGGGAACGAATGTCCTCAGTAAATAGTTCAAAGTATTTGCTAAGGAGCATTTAGACTAGGAAAGGGGGGCAAAAGAGTGATAATCCAGCAGTCCGACTGCCCCCCGGAACAATGCCAGAAGATACCAGTAGCACATAGGTTAAGAAATGACAAGCTCAGAGTCTTGTCTACAAATGCTCGCAGTTTAGGAAATAAGATCAATGAACTTGAGTCTGTAATGGTATCTGAGAATATAGATTTAGTGGCTGTTACTGATACATGGTTCAATGGGAGTAATGACTGGGATATAATAATACCAGGATTCTCTCTATATAGGAAAAACAGAGAAGGCAAGAAAGGGGGAGGGGTGGCCCTGTATGTGAAAGATAGCATAAATTCTAATCTAATACAAGTTAGCGAGACCAATTTAGAGTCAGTTTGGGTTACCTTGCAGCTTGATAATCATAAGGTAACACGTGTAGGTGTGATATATAGACCACCTAGCTAAGTCAAAGAATTAGATGATCTTCTAGTTGAGGAAATAGCTAAAATGACATTGAAAGGGGAAGTTATCATTATGGGAGACTTTAATCTTCCTGATGTAAACTGGAAAAACAAAATAGCTAGTTCTGCCAGGAGTACAGATATTCTAAATTCCCTACTGGGATTATCTTTACAGCAAGTAGTGGAGGAGCCAACCCGGAAGGACACCATTTTAGATTTAGTATTCACAAATGGGAATTTGGTATCTGATATTACTATAGGGATATTACTATAGGGGAAAGCTTGGGATCTAGTGATTACAAGTCAGTGTGGTTTACTATAAGTACAGTGACTGAGTCACACCACACAAAAACAAAAGTTTTAGATTTTAGAAAGACTGACTTTTTTAAAATTAGACTAATGGTATACGAGTCCCTATCAGATTGGAACAGTTTCAACTGATTGGAACAGTTTCAGACTACTTAAAAGTGGCACTATTGAAGGCAACAGATAATTGCATTAGGCTTGTCAGTAAAAGCAAAAAGGAAGAGACCACTGTGGTACTCAGCAGAAGTGGCCAAAAACATTAAAAACAAAAATATAGCATTTAGTAATTATAATAAAACAACTAAAAAAACGAGGATGACAGGCATATTTATAAGATTGGGCAGAGAGAGGCCAAACAAGTTATAAGAGCTTCTAAAGCACAGGCAGAAGAGAAATTAGCTCAGTCAGTGAAAAAAGGCGATAAGACATTATTCAGATACATAAATGAAAAAAGGAAACTAAAACAAGGAATTACCAAATTAAAAACAAAAGACGAAAATTATATGGAAGAAGATAAAGAACTAGCTGACTGCCTCAATGAATACTTCTGTTCATTTTCTACGAAGGGAAAGGACCTCAGTTAGGAAGGAAGACTAATTAATCTTTTGATGCATGTGTCTTTACAGAGACAGAGGTTCTAAGTCAGCTGTCTAAAATTAATATAAATAAGGGGCCTGATGGGATACATCCAAAGCTATTAAAAGAGCTTAGCAGTGAACTAGAAAAAACATTAACAGACTTATTTAACCAATCACTGGTAACAGGAGTCGTCCCAGAAGATTGGACTTGGCAACTATAGGCCAGTAAGCCTGACATCAATAGTGGGAAAATTAATGGAAACCATAATTAAGGAGAGGATTGTGGAACATCTAAAATTCCATGGATTGAAAGATGAAAAACAGCATGGGTTTACTTCAGGGAGATCATGTCAAACTAATCTTATAGATTTTTTGGATTGGGTGACGAAAATAATAGATGGCGGAGGTGCAGTAGACATAGTTTATCTAGACTTTAGTAAGGCTTTTGATACTGTCACACATAGAAGACTTATCAATAAATTGCAGTCTTTGTGCTTTGACTCCCATATTGTTGAATGGATTAGGCAGTGGCTGAGGGACAGGCAACAGAGGGTTGTAGTCAATAAAGTATATTCAGACCATGGTCTTGTTACCAGTGGGGTACCTCAGGGATCTGTTCTGGGACCCATATTGTTTAATATCTTTATCAGCGAAATTGCAGAAGGCCTCGATGGTAAGGTGTGTCTTTTTGTTGATGACACAACTGGAGGGATACACCAAATGGAAAATGATTTAGGAAAACTAGGGGAATGGTAAAAAATCTGGCAACTAAAATTTAATGTGGATAAGTGCAAGATAATGCACCTGGGGCGTAAAAACTGAAGAGCAGAATATAAAATCAGTGATACAGTCCTAACCTCAGTATCTGAGGAAAGGGATTTAGGGGTCATTATTTCAGAAGACTTAAAGGTAGGCAGACAATGTCATAGAGCAGCAGGAAATGCTAGCAGAATGCTTGGGTGTATAGGGAGAGGCATTGCCAGTAGAAAGAGGAAGGTGCTCATGCCGCTCTACAGAGCACTAGTGAGACCTCATTTGGAGTATTGTGCTCAGTACTGGAGACCATATCTCCAGAAGGATATTGATACTTTGGAGAGAGTTCAGAGAAGAGCTACTAAACTAGTACATGGATTGCAGGATAAAACTTACCAGGAAAGATTAAAGGACCTTAACATGTATAGCTTGGAAGAAAGACGAGACAGAGGGGATATGATAGAAACTTTTAAATACATAAAGGGAATCAACAAGGTAAAAGAGGAGAGAATATTTAAAAGAAGAAAAACTGCTACAAGAGAACATAGTTTTAAATTAGAGGGGCAAAGGTTTAAAAGTAATATCAGGAAGTATTACTTTACAGAGAGAGTAGTGGATGCATGGAATAGCCTTCCTGCAGAAGTGGTAGCTGCAAATACAGTGGAGGAGTTTAAGCATGCATGGGATAGGCATAAGGCCATCCTTCATATAAGATAGGGCCAGGGCTATTCATTGTATTCAGTATATTGGGCAGACTAGATGGGCCAAATGGTTCTTATCTGCCGACACATTCTATGTTTCTATGAGGCCACAATTGAACATATAACAGTGTCTTTTTACTAAGTGCAAAATATAACTTCTGGTATGTTCAATGGCAGCAGATTCAAAGTGCAGTTTCTGGCACCAAATAAGAAGGTAAGGGGGCAGGTTGGATGGCTGTAGAGGATTAATTGTAGGTATAAGTGTCCACTGTCAGGTTCAGACTTGAACTTTATCTGGCCTAGTGGTAGTTTGTTTGATGGGTGTCTCAGCAGTAGTCCCTCACCTTATAGCAGTGTCTGTAATGTTGTTCTCAGATGTTCACTCTGCTCCCTTGTTTCTTAAAGGGATTCTGTCATGAGATTTGAGCCCTATAAGCTAAACATATGGCCATGTCGGTACTAATAACATGAATCCTAAACTGCTCTATTAGCCCAAAAAACAAGCTGTCACTCACCTACCTAAGGTGCCCATGGGGTTTTACGTTGATCCAGGGTGCCCGCCCGCACCCCTCGCCGCCTGGTGCCCAGCGCCGCCTTCCTCACCTCAGCGCCGCCTCCTCAATCCACCCGTCCCTCTGCCAGATCCGGCGCCTGCGCACTAGGCTTAGCCTGATGTGCAGCGGACTCCTGGTAGCAGCTTCGTTGAGCGAAGTGCGCATGCGCCGGCCTGATGTGCATGTGCACTTTGCTCAACGACATGGGGGGCACACAGAAGGACATGTGGGGGAAACATTTTATGGTGGGATACTGTGGCAAATTATTATGGGAGGGATCCCTATGTGGGGGCAAATAATTATGGGAGGGATCACTATGTGGGGGCAAATAATTATAGGAGGTATTTTTTTTAAATCAGATAATTTTTATTTGAGTTTCATAAAAACAAAATATTATTACAATAACAACCCCTTACACCCACCCACCCCCCTCTTCCCTCCCACCCCTTTTTCAGTCCTGCGACCAATTAAAGTCCAGAATCATCTCCGTGATAGTCTTTGTAATACCATACACCATTAACATACTCTCTCCTATATGTCTTCCGTGACCGCCATTCCATCCTCTGTCCTCAACAGACCCCATATTCATCTTTCATCCATCCAACATATAAATAATCACCATACTTCCTAACAGGCAGGAAATAAAATAAGCCAGCATACAATATTTTGGACACATTCCACCCAATATATTGTTAAATAATGTTCAATATCCAATATCTCCTAAGCTTTGGGCAATTCCACATCAAATGGATAAGGTCAGCGTTATGCCTATTACACCTTGGGCAGCAGTCATCTGCTCTATATCCCATCTTTTTCAACAGAACCAGAGTTCTGTACACCCTGTGCATCAAGTACAATTGTGATACCCGTTGTGCTTCACTCACTGCTATGATTTGAAAATTCTGCATTACTTCATCCCATAAGTCCTCAGTTAGATCCCCAATGTCAGACTTCCATTTCCCGTACAATCCTAACGGTCTATTTTTATGCTGCATTTCCATCAGGGTCATGTAGTGAAGAGATATTACCCCATTTGTGCTCCCCTGCGTTATGGTGAGGTCTATAATACTATGCTTTGGTGCCTGAACAATACTTTCTTGTTTTATTTGCGATTGTATAGCATGCCGGAGCTGAAGATAGAGATAAAAAGAGTTATGCGGTATATTAAATTCTTGTTGTAGTTGTGCAAATTCTTTTAGAGTATTATTAGAGAATAACTGAACCATTCTATTAAGACCATACCTCTCCCACACCTTTATTTCTGACACTTTACCTACTTCTTTATACATATAATTCGGCCATATTGGTGTATATACTGTATATCCCGATATTTTAGCCATGGACCTGGCTTTCCACCATATTTTGTGTATCACTCCCAATATCTGATATTGCGCGCCTCTATCATAAAAAGTACCCTCCTCCAAGGCTGATAGCAGACATGTTTTCCCTATAAGGTGTTTCACTATTTTCCCCGTCTTGTTTAGATTTTCACTATCACCCCAACTCATGATATGCTGCAACTGGGCTGCGACATAATAAACCCAAGGGTCTGGTATAGCTAGTCCCCCATGTGTTTTAGGCTTCTGTAATGTACTTAATTTTATGCGCGGAACACCTCGTTTCCATATAAGATCCCTAAAGATTGTATTAATCTTGTGGAAAAAACGGATTGGAATCCATGTTGGAGCATTATGGACAAGGTATAACAGTTGGGGCATAAGGATCATTTTAATAAGGTTGGCTCTACCAATCAGCGTAAGGGGTAACTTAGTCCATCCTTGCATTTTACTCCTGAACTTTTCAAGTAGGGGTACTAGATTCAGATCACTGTATTCTCGAGTATCAGTAGATATTTTCACCCCCAAGTACGTAAAGGATGTAACAACTTTGAGATCCGAAGACACTAGCGAAGACGGATTCACCGCTTTAGATAAAGGCATTACATTAGATTTTGACCAATTTATGGTTAATCCAGATAGTTGGCCAAAGTCATTTATGACCTTAATAGCTTCTGAAAGGGACGTTTCCCAATCTTCCAAAAATAACAATAAGTCGTCTGCATACAATGCGACTTTTTCAGTAAGATTCCCATACTGAAAACCTTTTACTAGGCCTGCACTTCTAAGGGCTTCAGCTAGCGGCTCTATCGCCACCGCAAACCGTAACGGTGACAGAGGGCACCCCTGCCTAGTCCCCCTATAGATATTGAAAGGGTCTGATAAATTACCATTCACTCTTACGGACGCTCTGGGACTAGCATATAATAACTATCAATTTTATGAACTCTGGGCCAAAGCCCATCTTCTGGAGTACAGACCACAAATACCGCCATTCCACACTGTCAAATGCCCTGGCCGCATCAAGAGATGCGACCGCCGCATTTGAGGTATGAACCTGGCCCGCCTGAATATTTAAAAACAGACGTCTAATATTCACCGCTGTGGACATATTTGGCATAAAGCCAGCTTGGTCAGTATGTATGAGAGACGTAATTACCGTATTTAAGCGATTTGCCAGAACTTTAGCTAATATCTGCACGTCCACTGAAAGCAAAGATATAGGTCTATAAGAGTCAGCTTCTAGAACGTCTTTACCTGGTTTTGGTAACAACACAATTATAGCCTCATTTATGGATAACGGTAAACTGCCCAAACCCTTAGCTTCCTCACACACCTCCAACAACTGAGGCAAAAGTGTCGAAGCATAAGACTTGTATATTTCCACCGGTATCCCATCTTTGCCCGGGGCTTTATTATTGGCCATATCACTGAGGGCTAACTTCATTTCTTTTAATGTTATAGGCCCCTCAAGCACATTCCTCTGATCTTCAGAGAGGACATTTAAATGTAACGGGTGTAAGAAGGCCTGCAAATCCTCATCCGATGCACGCATCTTAACCTCATATAAAGAAGAATAAAATGTGTGCATGATTTTCAGTATATGCTCTGGTGATGTGTGCATGTTCCCTTCCCGATCTCTAAGGGCTGCTATGTATGCTGTTTGTTGTTGGGCTTTAGAGATTAATGCTAACATCCTGCCTGCCTTTTCTCCTTCTTCATAATGGGATTGTTTCTGAAAAAAACTTTTATTTTGTGCAGTTTGTAATAGATTGTCGTTCAGTTTTTGTTGTGCCTCCCGCCATCTCTTTTCCATTGTTACGTCAGGAGAAACAATGTTCTCTGCTTCTGTTGCTTCCACCTCAGCCATTAGTTTACGTACATTAAACCTGGATTCATTTTTCTTTTTATTTATGTCAGCTATCAATAACCCACTCAAGAAAGCTTTCATTGTATCCCATACTAGCTGATGGAGTATTAAGTATGAAAAACTCCTTTAATTTCTCCCCAATTCCACCAATATCCGGAAGTATATGCAACCAGTACGGATTGAATTTCCATACCCTAATGCCTTTATGTTGGGAAGAAAGAAAGTCAGCCGTTGCCATTACTGGAGAATGATCTGAGATCCTGCGTGGTAGATACTCTACCTTTTGGACAAATTGTCCCATGCTCTCATTACCCAATATCATATCTATCCTTGACAGGGAACCATATGTTGTAGAGTAGCATGAATATTGTTTTGTTTGTGGATGTTTCATCCTCCAATAATCCAACAGGGAAACCTCTTGAATTAATTTGCCAAACTGAGTGACACCCCCCTCCGCAGATTGTGGACCCCCACTCACCCTATCCATATCAGTATGTATTACCGTATTGAAGTCTCCTAACAGTAAAACTGGGACCTCTGGTAGATCCGTCACAAAACCCAGAACAGTTCTGAGCACAGTAGGGGAGTACGGTGGTGGCACATACAGTCCTATTATAACACATTGTGTATTAAATACAGTACAATATAAACAAATAAATCTCCCTTCAGCATCTAGTTTTTGGGATAGGCATTCGAATGGTATATTCCTGTGTATGAGGACGCTCACTCCCCTTGCGTACGTGGAATAGGTAGCATGGAAACAATGCCCCGCCCAGCGAGGTCTGCTCCTTAGACAAATGCGTTTCCTGTAAGCAACAGATCACGGGGTGACATTGTCTCATGCTATCCAATATTGCCTTTCTCTTGTTGTTATCTTTTACCCCTCTGACATTCCAACTAATAAATTTAATTGTTCCTGCCATCTTTACACGTTTCACACATATTCTGTCACGAGGGTGTCAAGAGCCACGTCTGACTCCGTTATACCCGGGGTCAGGAAGTCGCAGCGGGTGGCTGCGCGCTCTATGTCTAAAGATCACGTTGTTTCTTAGTGATTGTTTTCTGTGTTTGCCTTGCAATCCTTTTTGTCTCACTCAGGGATCCGTAGCTTCTCCTCCTCAGCTGTTTCTTGTCTGCCACTCCCAACCTCCTTATATTCTCCTCTCACACTTCTCTAGTTGCCAGTTATAGAGCTTCCTGCCTGGACATCTATACTGACCCACTGGAGCTGTGAATCCTGGTTGTTGTTCCAGAGTGCTACCCTCTGGATCCCTGTTGGGCTTTTTGTTGTCTCCTGTTGTCGCCCACCTGGGATTATATGTTTAGTCTGTATTGTCTGTTCTCCCCTTGGTGTTTTCCTTTAGAGCTAGTGGTGCGGACTAGTGTTCCCACCGCTCTGTTCACTATCTAGGGCTCATCTTAGGGAAAGCCAGGGTTTTAGGCACGTGATCGGCGTACGGGTGAGGAACCCGTCTAGGGACGTCAGGGCAGCCAGGTGCCAGCCGCAAGGTGAGTCAGGGGTCACCACCTTCCCTCTCACTTGGGCAGGGCCTTCCTCTTTCCCTCCCTCTGTGTCACGTATGTGATAGTCACGCCGATCGTGATATTATAACTGGCCCTTATTTTTTGAGAGAAAAAATAAAATAATATATTTTTTTTTTCTCTACTTAGAATCCAATATGGATCCTATTGCTGCTTTGGCAAAACAGCTTCAAGGCCTGTCTTTGGAGGTGGCAGGATTGAAGGCGTCTGTCCTCCAACAACAGCAGCAAATGCAGCAGACCGCAAGCCCAGCGGTTGCTATGGGTAACCAGGTTGTTACAGAACCCAAGGTTGTTCTTCCTGACAGATTTTCTGGGGGAAGGGACAAATTTGTGACGTTCCGTGAGGCCTGCAAATTATATTTCAAGCTGCGCCCTTACTCCTCAGGTAATGAAGAACAGCGGGTGGGGATTGTTATTTCCCTGCTTCAGGGGGACCCGCAATCCTGGGCGTTCTCGTTACCCCCTGGTTCCCAGGCTCTCCGGTCAGTGGAGAGATTTTTTGGGGCTTTGGGTCTCATATATGATGACCCTGACCGAGTCGCCCTGGCTGAGTCGAAGTTACGGAGACTCCTACAGGGAGATCGGCCAGCAGAGGAATATTGCTCAGAGTTCCGTAGGTGGGCTACGGATACTCAGTGGAACGACCCGGCTCTCAGGAGTCAGTTCTGCTCTGGGTTATCTGAAAGGGTTAAAGATGCGCTGGCGCTGTATGAGACCCCCCTTTCCCTTGATGCTGTTATGTCCCTCTCTATCAGAATAGATAGACGTCTTAGGGAGAGATCGAAAATTCCTGAGCAATCGGTAACCTCTCCCAAGCAGCAGTTAGTCTGTACTGACTAAGGCTACTTTCACACTAGCGTTCGTCGGTCCGCTCGTGAGCTCCGTTTGAAGGGGCTCACGAGCGGACCCGAACGCAGCCGTCCAGCCCTGATGCAGTCTGAATGGAGCGGATCCGCTCAGACTGCATCAGTCTGGCGGCGTTCAGCCTCCGCTCCGCTCGCCTCCGCACGGACACGCCTGGCCGTGCGGAGGCGTGCGGATCCGTCCAGACTTACAATGTAAGTCAATGGGGACGGATCCGTTTGAAGATGCCACAATATGGCTCAATCTTCAGGCGGATCCGTCCCCCATTGACTTTACATTGAAAGTCTGGACGGATCCGTACGAGGCTATTTTCACACTTAGCTGTTATATGCTAAAATAATGCAGACGGATCCGTACTGAACGGAGCCTCCGTCTGCATTATTATGATCGGATCCGTTCAGAACGGATCCGATCGAACGCTAGTGTGAAAGTAGCCTTAGATGAGCCTATGCAGCTAGGAGGAACTTCTCGTCAGGTCCGTCCTCCTGAGGTTCGCCGTAGGTGGGGGGCTTGTTTTTTCTGTGGGGGGAGGGGTCATTTCATTAATGTCTGTCCCTCCTTTCTCAAAAACAAAAGACCGTTGGAAAACTACTAACCCCAGGCTGTGCGGAGGATGTCAGCCGGGGGGTATACGTTTCCTCCATACGAACATCTCAATTTGTGTTGCCAGCGGTTATTGTTTTTGGTGTTAAGACGGAGTCTATTTCTTTTTTTCTAGACAGTGGAGCAGGGGTAAATTTGATAGATGCCCATTTTGCCCGCACTATGGGTTTGTCTCTCTGTACGCTGCAGAGACCTATTCCCATATTCGCTATTGATTCTGCTCCTCTGTCTCAGAGAAACCTCACTCACATTGTCCATAACTTACACCTTCGGGTAGGGGACCACCATAATGAGTGTCTTTCATGTTACGTTCTGGAGGGCCTTCCCTCTCCTGTGGTATTGGGTCTTCCCTGGTTGGTAGCGCACAATCCAGTGGTGGATTGGCAGGCCAGGGAGATATTGGAGTGGAGTGAGCATTGCAGAGAGAATTGCTTAAATAACAATTGCTTAATCGCCTCCATAGCTTCCCTACCTACATTTATTTCAGACTTTGAGGACGTTTTTTCTGAAAAGGGTTGTCAGAAGCTACCACCTCATCGTCCTTATGATTGCCCGGTTAACCTGATTCCCGGTGCAAAATTACCCAAGTCCAGGTTGTATAATCTTTCGGGTCCCGAGAGACAAGCCATGAAAGATTATATCTCCGAGAGTCTGGCTAAGGGACACATCAGACCCTCTTCTTCACCCGTGGCTGCAGGGTTTTTCTTTGTTAAAAAGAAAGATGGGGGCCTGCGTCCTTGCCTAGATTTCCGTGAGCTAAACCGGATAACCATCCGAGACCCATACCCTCTTCCTCTCATTCCTGACCTTTTTAATCAGATTGCGGGTGCTAGGTGGTTCTCCAAACTTGATCTTAGGGGGGCCTACAATCTGATTCGTATCAAGGAAGGGGATGAGTGGAAGACAGCTTTTAACACCCCTGAGGGACATTATGAAAATTTAGTCATGCCTTTCGGTCTGACCAATGCCCCTGCTGTCTTCCAACATTTCGTTAATGATATTTTTAGTCATCTCATCGGCAGGTTTGTAGTCATATACCTAGATGATATCTGAAAACACATGAAGTTCATGTCAGGCAAGTACTTCAGGTCCTACGGACGAATAAATTATATGCGAAAATTGAAAAATGTGTCTTCGCCGTTCAGGAAATACAGTTCCTGGGATATCTATTATCTGCTTCAGGTTTCCGTATGGATCCTAGGAAGGTCCAGGCAATTTTAGATTGGGATCTTCCTGAGAACCTTAAAGCTCTACAACGGTTTTTGGGTTTCGCAAATTTCTATAGAAAGTTCATTAAAAATTATTCAGTGATCGTTAAACCCCTTACTGACATGACTAGGAAGGGGACTTATTTTTCTAAATGGTCTGACGCCGCTAAAATTGCATTTTCCTCTCTAAAAGAGAGATTTACCTCGGCACCTGTTCTAATGCAACCTGATGTCTCCCAGCCTTTTATTGTTGAAGTAGATGCGTCAGAGGTGGGAGTGGGGGCTGTATTGTCTCAGGGTCCGTCTCCTGGCAAATGGCGTCCTTGCGCTTTCTTTTCCAAAAAGTTATCTACAGCAGAAAAGAACTATGATATTGGAAATAGGGAACTGTTGGCGATTAAACTGGCGTTTGAAGAGTGGCGTCACTTCTTAGAGGGAGCAATCCACCCCGTCACAGTGATTACGGATCACAAAAACCTTCTGTACCTAGAATCGGCTAAGCGTCTCACCCCTAGACAAGCTAGGTGGTCGCTATTCTTTACCAGATTTAACTTTGTAATCGCCTATCGTCCTGGGGCAAAAAATACCAAGGCAGACGCATTATCTCGTAGTTTCCCTGGAGGGGGTAATGTTAGTGATCCGGTACCTATTTTACAAAGAGGAGTGGTTGTCTCTGCTGTACACTCTGTTCTAGAGGGAAAGGTGTTAGAGGCCCAGGGGGACGCCCCGGCCTCTTGCCCCTCAGAGAAATTGTTTGTACCGTTAAACCTGCGTCTTGAACTATTAAAGGAACATCATAATTCGGCACTTGCTGGGCACCCGGGTAGTAAAGCAACCTTGGAGCTATTGTCTCGTCGTTTTTGGTGGCCAAGGTTGCGTCAGGATGTAATGGATTTCGTGTCTACTTGTTCTACTTGTGCACGCGCGAAAGTCTCTCATACACGTCCATGGACACATCTATCAATGGATTTCATCACTGACTTACCTTTGTCTGCGGGTAAAACAGTTATCTTGGTAGTAGTAGACAGGTTTAGCAAGATGGTACACTTTATTGCGCTACCCGCACTTCCTAATGCTAAGACTCTTGCTCAGGTGTTTATCAGTGAAATCGTGAAGCTTCACGGGGTCCCTTCCGATGTGGTTTCGGATCGGGGAACCCAGTTTATTTCTAAGTTTTGGAAAGCTTTTTGTTCCCGTTTGGGGGTACACTTGTCCTTTTCCTCAGCTTTCCATCCTCAGTCGAATGGACAGACTGAGCGTACCAAAACCAAAACCTAGAAACATATTTAAGGTGTTTTGTGTCTGAAAACCAAGAGGTGTGGTCATCATATTTACCGTTAGCCGAGTTTGCCATAAATAATCGCTGTCAGGAATCCACTGGCAAGTCACCATTTCTTGGTGCATACGGTTTTCATCCCCAATTTTGTACTTTCAAAGAGGGGGGGTCTTCTGGGGTTCCCGAAGAGGAACGGTTTTCTTCATCTCTTTCATCGGTATGGCAGAAGGTGCAAGCTAACTTGAAAAATATGAGTGGTAAATATAAATGCATGGCCGATAAGAAACGGTCGCCAGGTCCGGACCTAGGAGTGAATGACTATGTGTGGTTGTCTACTAGGAATATTAAGTTGAAGGTTCCCTCTTGGAAACTGGGTCCTAGGTTCATTGGTCCTTATAAAATAGTAGCAGTCATTAACCCTGTGGCTTTTCGCCTGGAGCTACCTCAGACTTTTAAGATCCATAACGTCTTCCATAAGTCATTACTCAAGAAGTATGTTCCACCTCTAGAACCATCACCGCTGCCACCTCCTCCTGTTATTGTGGATGGTAATCTGGAGTTTCAAATATCCAGAATTGTTGATTCTCGTCGGGTCCGCCGCTCTCTTCAGTATCTGGTGCATTGGAGGGGTTACGGTCCCGAGGAAAGAATGTGGGTTCCAGCGTCAGAGGTAAACGCCAACAGGTTAATTCAGGCTTTCCATGCCTCTCATCCTGAGAGACCTGGTCCTAAGTGTCCGGAGGCCCCTCGTGAAAGGGGGGGTACTGTCACGAGGGTGTCAAGAGCCACGTCTGACTCCATTATACCCGGGGTCAGGAAGTCGCAGCGGGTGGCTGCGTGCTCTATGTCTAAAGATCACGTTGTTTCTTAGTGATTGTTTTCTGTGTTTGCCTTGCTATCCTTTTTGTCTCACTCAGGGATCCGTAGCTTCTCCTCCTCAGCTGTTTCTTGTCTGCCACTCCCAACCTCCTTATATTCTCCTCTCACACTTCTCTTGTTGCCAGTTATAGAGCTTCCTGCCTGGACATCTATACTGACCCACTGGAGCTGTGAATCCTGGTTGTTGTTCCAGAGTGCTACCCTCCGGATCCCTGTTGGGCTTTTTGTTGTCTCCTGTTGTCGCCCACCTGGGATTATATGTTTAGTCTGTATTGTCTGTTCTCCCCTTGGTGTTTTCCTTTAGAGCTAGTGGTGCGGACTAGTGTTCCCACCGCCCTGTTCACTATCTAGGGCTCATCTTAGGGAAAGCCAGGGTTTTAGGCACGTGATCGGCGTACGGGTGAGGAACCCGTCTAGGGACGTCAGGGCAGCCAGGTGCCAGCCGCAAGGTGAGTCAGGGGTCACCACCTTCCCTCTCACTTGGGCAGGGCCTTCCTCTTTCCCTCCCTCTGTGTCACGTATGTGATAGTCACGCCGATCGTGATATATTCACCGGGTAAAACCCTATATAAATAGAAGACACATCAAGACATTTCTCTGGTGCATGGTATACAAACCAAGCTCTAACATAGTTAGTCTGAACTATCATGGCCGCAGTATCTGAACAAACAACTGGTAACTTCCCCTTTAACAGTTTTGCCTCCAAAAGGACAAGGTTAGTGCTTCAACCTCCTCCACGAGTCCCCACTACAACACCGTTTGATTGGCCCATGGGATAAAACAGCACCCGCTGCTGAGGCCTAGCACTGATCAGCAATTTACCTTTGATAACACAAGGTATAGTAACTGGGCTGGCTAACCCTAAAACTTATCAACACTTAAATTGCTTATGTGGTATAGAACCCTCCTTTACCTTTAAAGGCCTACTTGCTCCCTCTGCATCTTCATATATAGTGATAATAATAACGGGCTACTGAAACCTGCTAAATACTCTGATGCATATTTTAACCTTATAACAACTGTTATGCAGCCACTACAGCATTCATACCCTCCAATCACTCTCACATATACTCATATCGCCAGATGATGGGCAAAGATTAAGCCCACACGGGGGAGCATGTTCTTTATCATCTCGGATAACTTCAGTTGTTGTTTTCCGCCAGTTGCCGTTCATGTCGATCCAGCCATCTCAGCGCCTCCTTCGGATCCTCATGAAATGTTGTATTTCCCAGTGCGACAATTCTTAGCTTGCTGGGTAAATCATAGAATAGGATACATTCAACGCCCTAAGGCGACGTTTAATGTCCAGGAATTTAGCTCTTCTTTTTTGCACTTCCTGAGAGAAATCTGGAAAAAGCGCCACCTTTTGCCCGTTAATGGTAAGATCAGCCACATCTCTGGCTTTTCTCAGGAGAATGTCCCGGTCCTTGTAGTGTAGTATTTTCATCAATACTGGTCTCGGGGGTGCGCCCGGAGGCAACGGGCGAGTCGGAACTCTATGAGCCCTTTCGACCGCAAATAGTGGTGTCATTGCCGCCTCCCCAAATTTTTCTTTTAACCAGGTTTTAAAAAAGTCTGTAGGATTAGCCCCTTCTGTTTTTTCAGGCACTCCCACCAACCTTATATTGTTACGGCTTGACCGGTTCTCTAGGTCATCTTGTTTAGCCGCAATAACGTCTAGACGCCGCATGTATGCCTGGGGTTGCCGCTCCGCCATCTTGAAAATCTCTGTCCCCGCTTTTGGCGTCTTTTTTTATCTTCATGGCTGCGATTTATCAGCCCTGCTGCGCACCGGACAGGTCAGTAGCGGCCTAGAGATAGATTAGGGGTTGTTTGAGAGCTATGTTTGCCCGTTTTCAGGATGATTTCGCCGATAATGCAGAGGAGCTCAGCAGCCTCGCGTCTGCTCACATGCCGTGCCTGGCTCCGCCCCCCAATTATAGGAGGTATTACTATGTGGCGGCAAATAATTATGAGAGGGATCACTATGTGGGGGCAAATATTTATAGAAGGAATTACTATGTGGGGGAAAATTACTATATGGGACAATGTGGGGGAAATTACTGTGTGTGGGAAATTACTATATGGGGACAGTGTGGGGGAGATTATTGTGTGGGGGGCAAATTACTATGGGGGGCAGTTTGGGGGAAATAACTATATGGGGAAAGAGTGGGGGCAATTCTATTATTTCTGGGGACACTATACAGGGATTATTACCTGGAGCACAGTATAGGGTGTTATTATTACTGGGGGCACTCTAGGGGACATTATAGTTGCTGTAGACACTATAAGGACATTTGGGGTAATTTATCAAACTGGCGTAAAGTAGGACTGGCCTAGTTGCCTATAGCAGCCAATCACATTCCACCTTTCATTTTTGACAGCTCTTTTGGAAATCCAGTTCTACTTTACACCAGTTTGATAAATGTCTCCAATTATGTCTACTGGGGTAACTATTTTTTCAGCAGGATAGTACCTGGAGCATTGGGGCACGCAACTGAGAAATCTAACGCATCTGTGTTACAAACTCTGTAGAGACGAGATGCGGCTGAAAGAATTTGTGATGGCGGTCTAATGGAGGAGAAGAGGAAAGAGAAGGTCTACATGACAGGAAATGTCCCTGGATGTAAGAGGTATGTGGTCAAGTATTGGGGGGGTGGGGTGCCGGAGAAAGGACCCGCCCCGGGTGCCAAACACTCTAGACATGCCACTGCATTATGGAATTCTGAGATAACCCCAACGCCGAACTTGCAAATCGCAAGTTAGCTCAACACTAGTCATCAGTATCAGATTGGCAGGTGTGCTGGAAGTCGGACCCCCGCCAATCTAACATTAAGGGAAGGTCATCAATACTGCAGCACTGCACAGCCCGTTTAATGGGTGAGGTTCCAACTGCCAAGACACACAACACTCCTTCCCCCCCTTTAGTCTGCTGCTCTTTTATGTGCCTGATACTATTGAACTAGTAAATTTGTTGTGTGTTGTGCTTTCAGCAGTCAAACCTATAAAAGATCTTGCAGTCTGCGTATGATGGGGGTTATCTGTAGATTGTAAGATGTCTGAATCTAGCCATACATGGAAACACTTGGCCAGAATTTGATTTGTTTAAATTGGAACAAACGTTGGTAAATGCAAAATGATTTGTATCATGGTAGACTGTGTATATGCATGGTTCAGCGGGCCTTTATTAACCATCATGAAAAGTGTACAGGCAACAGATTCCGTTTTTTATTTAGTTCTTGAAGCCAAAATCAGGTGTGTATCATAAAAGGAGATAACTTATTAAGATAATAGTTCTCTCTTTTTTTTTTTTTAAATCTACTCATGGTTTTGGCTTTCACAGCTCCAAAAGAAAAACCTGAATGTGTGGTAGCACCCGAAGTCTTTTATCTTCATGATTTCTATCTTTAATAGTCCTCTCTGTTGGGTTCATATAATATATTAATGGCTTTACAAAAAAACTGATGCACAACTGCATTTACTTGAATAGGGCTGACCTGTATATTCTCGGGGCAGGTGGAGGTCTCAACAGTCGGATCCCCACAGATCAGAAATTGATGGCACATCAAGAACCCCCTTTAAATATCTCTCAGACATATGTTTTGTTCTGTTCTCTCATCAGGTCCATGCAATCTTTCATTTGAGCAATGAATTGTCCTTTTACACTACGATTAGAATATCCACTCTTTTTTTTCTGCACATCTTTTCTTTCAGTGAAAAGGGAGATCGCAGCACAAAGGAGTTGGCAAACATTTCCTAAAGGGTATATTAGAGAGCCTATAATCGCTATGAACGATTGTTAACAGTCATCGGGCAGTCTGATACTGATGAATGAGCAAACGCTTGTTCATCGGGCAATTCAGATCTTTCAGCATGCTGAAAGATCTGGATTTGCCGGCGGCAGATTATGCTGTGTAATCACGATCTGCCGCCAGCACAATGCTGTCCTGCATGGGGATGAGCGATGGCACAGGTATTACATAATTATTACATGCAGCGATGTCCTCTGCTAGCTATCTGGCAACTGCCGGGAGGGAACGCTTCCCTCCCATCAATTGCTTGCAGCATCGGAGTGTCTAATACACCCTTAAGGAAATGTTGGTGAATCTTTTCCCTCCCCTTGTGATAAAATCTGATCTCTCAAAAAAAACTTTCTAGTGTGTAGATATACCAAACGTGATATAAAATGTACCTTACAGAAGCAGTGTGCATCTGGCTAAAGTATTTTAATGGAGATGGCCCATGAAAAATATTTTGAACTTTTCAAACCAGCACCTGGATCTGTTAAGTAATTGTTAGTAATTAACAATTTAGTACAGCAACCGAGTTATTCAATAAAATGCATCTGTGTAGCGCCACCTGCTGTTTGTTCTTTTCCTTATTTCCCTGTCCACCTCGATGAGGTAGTTGCACATGCTCAGTTCTATCTTTCAACTACTATAGCTGGATTTTTTGTTAGAAGCTGTGACAGTTACAGGGAAAGAGCTGCAGCAGAAAGGACACTTCCCTGAGCTGCTAACTTGAAATAAATCGAGAAGAGCGATTAACGGGGAGATCTCTTGTTCCAAATGCCCTAGTTTTGTTAGAAAGTGATAGTCATGTTCTATAGGATGTCTGATTTTAATTTTTTACGTCCGTCATGGGATAACCTCTTTACATTGACATAGTCTTATTGATTACTCAACAAAAATAAAGTAACAAATGGTAGTTGTGGTAGTTGTATATAAAACAAGCAAAAAACAAAAACCAAACAACAATATCTAATAGCAGAAATAAAATAGCTTAGAAAGTAAATACATTTAGTTATAGATACAAACATAAAAAAATAAACAGTTGATGAAGAAAAGCAAACAAAAAGTATCTGCAAGACCCAGTAGGGAAAAAAAAGATACTTGTCAATCTTGGAGTGAACTTTTACATCCATCCACAGCAGCACATCTCCTCCTTAACAAACCCCTCTTTGACCAGGCTTCATTTTTTCACAGCCTCCAGTCCACCCCTGTCTCTCTGTCACCGCAGGGCTAGTTAATATGTGCCAAGTCTTCACACCCTCAACAGTTTGCTAACGCCGACACTAATCACGTTGCAGGGAGCAGGTCACCAGTGAAGGAGAAGAAATTCGTGTGAACAAGTCCCTAGGATGGCCCTGATGCCTCACACCTGCATGGCCTATTCAGCCGCACTGTTTACACATTGTCAGCCACAATTAATTCTTTACAACAACGGTCTAGTGATTGCCCTCCCATGGCACAGGGACCCCATTCTGAGCTCTTGTGTATGTTAAATTGAGCATAGGGCTCTGTGATTAAATTAAGTTTTGTAACTCCAGTCCCCTCCCTCTCCGGGCTTTCTCTCTGTTAATAACGATTCTGGGGATTGTGAAGCGCTGGCACTGGCGTAAAAAGTTAATTACAGACAATCAAAACTAGGGAGAAGTAGAATTTATATCGTAAATATTCATCGGAGCACAAGGAGAGGTCTGCCCGGTTATGCATACTGCGGATGTACTGGGGCAAGGACAAAATCGATTGCAAGCAAAGCTGTCAAAATGCATGAATCCTGAAGACTGACACGGTAGCACTTTACAGCCAAACACAAAAGATACATGGACTCTCTTTAGACACAGCCAGGAAAATGTCTCAAAAAGACAATGCCAAAAATGTTACGTTTTCTATGCAGGAAAATTCTACAATTAAAATGTGCAAACCATATGTTATATTGTGACAAGATTTAAAGGGGTTGTCAAGTGCTGTCAACTTCTACCCCCGGCTCCGTCAGCCCAACGCTGTCTTCACTGCACTGGTCCCTGCGTGTTAATTTCCTGCAGAAAGTGCAGTGAAGACAGCGATGGGCTGACGGAGCTAGCAGCAGTGACACACTACTTGGAGACAAGTCACCGCTGAGGCCAGTCACTGACTGCAGCAGTGCATGTGACCCCATCAGTGCAGGACATTTACATGTGGGGTCTGGAATGCTATGAACACAGGTTGGGACCCACGAAGCTGGAGCCAAGAAAGTATGTATACTCCCCTTCACAGGCCTGGTGGGGTGGAAGGATTAAAAAAAAAATATATATAATAATTCATTAAAGGGGTATTCCGGGATAGAGGATAACTATGAGATTGCGAGAATGTTGGCTACATATCCACTGCAGCCCCCTGAAATGAATGGAGCGGCCGGTCGCACATGGTCTATTCATTTCTATGGAAGTTCCGGGGTTCCCATAGAAATGAATGGAATGGCCTCATGCATGCCTGACCGGCTGCTCTGTTCAGGCTCCGTTAATTTCAGGGGGGGGGGCTGCAGGGGATACGGGGCATCTATTCTCCCGGAGGTCGGACCCCCACCAATCTGATCTGATAATTATTCCCTAAGCTGTGGATAAGGGATAATTTATAACAACTAGAATACCCCTTTAAAGTTATACAATTCTTTGTGGAAAGCCAAAACCTTTTTTCTTTCCAAAACTGGATTTTGAATGCAGATCTTATTCATCTCTGTAGGATTCGCTGACACCATCATAGTATTTTGTACAGTTCCATCTAAATTCTAAACCTAGGCTCTATAGCTGCAAGACCCAGATCACCAGCAGCTCTCCTGAACATCACTGGGATCCCTGTAGAACTCTATGGTGATTTAAGCTCTGTTCAGGGGCGTAACTACTAGAGATGAGTGAATTTCATATTTTGAAATCCGTTCACGCTTCGTTTGGTGGTAAAGCAATTCTATTACCACCTTTAGAGGCATTCCGTTATTCATTCCGTCATAATAAAAGTGTATGGGCTGCATAACGGATCCGTCTCATTTCCATTATGCAGGGGAGTCCTCTCCGGATGGATCCGTTATGCAGGCCATAGACTTCTATCATGACGGAATGAATAACGGAATGCCTCTAAATGCATTCCGTCATAGAATGGCGTTATGGTCCGTGGTAACGGAATCCATAACGCAATTCTGCATTTTACCACCAAACGAAGTGTGAACGAATTTCATAACATGAAATTCGCTCATCTCTAGTAACTACCATAGCGGCAGAAAAGGGTTTAGGGGGCCTGGTTTGATCCTTGCTATGTACGCCACTGGCTTTGCTTAGAACGTATTGGCCATAGGATATGGCTTATTCCAGAAGGCTGTCATATGGGCGTATTTTACCATCTGTATTATGAGTGTACTATCTGGACCTCCCACAATTCTACTGAACCGGACTCCCCATAGGATGCTAGGTCTGACTGTTTTAGCTGTAAGATGGATGCTAAATTACAGTCCTATCACATATACCTGGAATTGGTCATTAAATGCCGTTCCTCTGATTTGACCTAATTGCCAACTATTTAAAAAGTTCTTGTGAGTGCCAGCAAATGAACACATTGTGAGTGAACGTGTCTCTGGTATCCCCCAATGACTTGAGCTATCCAGGGCGATAATGATTGTGCCTTAGGCATGTGACCTAATGAAAAAACAGGGTCCTAGAGATTGTGATGCAGCTGCACAGCCACAAAACAGTTCAAAGGCATCATTATGTTATTTGCCAAACACATCATCCCTGCGATGATCCCAGATGTATTCCCAACATGTGGAGGAACACACAGGTGGGGAAACGCAAGCCTGACCCCAGAGGGTAATGACGCGTGTGACCTTAATTCAGGAGGTTTCCGTCACTTCAGGCTAGAGGCACGTTTCATCTTCCCCAGTGTTAATACTCTAAAAACTTATTGTGAAGATCCACCTGTTACCTGGAGAAGAAGGGCAAAGCAGATAATGTTTGCAGACTAGATATATATATATTAGTGCAGAGCGAATCGAAGTCCACGATTCGCTCAACACTATTCAACGCAAAGCCGAATTTCGTGGTAGCGAATTGATTTAACCTGAAAAAGTAAAAAAATTAAAATAAATCATACTTGCCTCATCCATTTGCTCACAACGGGCCGGCTGCCACCATCTTGCTTGAAGATCTTGCACGAAATCCTGTGCGCAGTGACGTATTACAGCACCACGGGCCGGGCAAGATTTCACGCAGGATCTTCAATATGGATGGCGGCAGCCTGCCCGTTGCAAGCAAATGGATGAGGTAAGTATGATTTCCAAAATTTTTTTTAATTGTACACTGTGTTTTCTCTATCAGATGCCGCGATTATGTATGAACACGGCATCCAAGGGGTACAAAGACGGTGAGTAGCACAATCGCCGCTCCCTGTCATTGCACCCACTACATTTTTTTGTACGCTAAGTCTCTTCTGTATAGAGGCGCTAGTATATTTAGTTTAGCCAGAGCCCTACTTTGCATTCACGATATTTATTCACTTCTTATGTGACCATTTTTGAAAGTCTCAAAGTACCACAGAAGTGATGGAGAGATTGGACCAGAACAGCCACCCCTCCATTACCAGCATTACGAGGTGGCGCCCTGTATCTGCATCTTTTTCTGCCCCATGGATGTCCCCTAGTATTGTATGTGTCCAAGTAAATACTTACCGATCTGTAAACTTTTTGACTTATTACCCATATGATTTCATGTATATTAGAACTGGAATGAATCCCAAAGTTAACATGAAGCACTGCTACGCCTTGTCACTTTTAGGCTACTTGCACATGGTGCAGATTTGTATGTACAAAATCTGTACCAAAACCACAATAAAAAAACATGCACATAAATCTGCACTATTTATCACTGTTTTGGTGCGTTTTTTTCAGATTTTCTGTTTATTTTAACAACCCCTTTGTATTCTATGGAGAAAACCACTCTACAGAAGGTGTGAAATCGCACAATTGACATGCTGCGGTTTTCAAAATCCACACAACAGGTCAACTTCTGAATGGAAGAAAAAAAGCAAGGTGTACATGAGATTTGTCAAATTACGTTGCAGATTTTCTGCATTAAAATCCACATAAAAAAAAACCCGAAGCCTAATCTGCAATGTGTACAGTTACAATTATGTTGAAATTGCCTCAATGCCATAATGGCACCCATTGGTGCAAATCACTGTTGTTTCCTTTGCATAGTTGTGCAACAATAGACGTGCTGTCTGTGTGCAAGGAACATCCGTTTTAATTCCACTGGGTGTATTACAATAATTTGCCCGAAATAATCTATATACCTGCTAGGATTTGTTTGATAGCGGTAATAGTGGTTATCTCATTGTCATACCTCGAGGATAGGGGCTTGTTATCTTTAGTAAAGATTTCTTGAACTGACAATTTTCACTTTACATAAACAAAGGTCTATGGAAATCTGTGTTACTACATGCATGTCCAGCTTTAGTGTAAAATCCTCATTAACAAGAATTGTCTGATGAAGCAAATACAGTCAATTGTAACCAAGCAATCAATGGTTAAACGGATCACTCCTTCTTCAAAGTTTTGTGTTTTGCCTCACTTCTTCCTTCACATATCTTTTTGAGAAGATCCAGCACTTATTGTGTGTCTTTCCATAGCCTATAATATTATTGGTTGGATGTTTTAGGGCTCTAAGTCCAGAAGCTTCCTAAGTCCAGAACGCACGATCCCTCTCTCACACAGAGTGCGATTCCTGTAAGGGACACGCTCGTGTGAAAGAGCCCTTATTGCTTGGTTGAAGTCATTAAGTGTCAGATGAGCTTCATCTAGCAAAACACTGACGCTAACCTTAAGCCCGCGTTTGATGTCTGTGGAAAATCTGTCCAGTGTCACATCTTAGAAGAATCCACATTTGGTCCGTGTGTTCCCCCCTGTCTGTTATCCAGATTCCTAAGACAGTGCTCAGCTGTAAATTAATTTCCAGAGCATGTCCTACCTATGATCCGTGAAAAAAGACTGAAAGTACACGGATGCCATCTGTGTTGTGCTCATCATTTACAGCTGGCTACTTTTACACTAGCGTTCGGGTGTCCGCTTGTGAGCTCCGTTTGAATGCTCTCATAAGCGTCCCCGAACGCATCCGTCCAGCACTAATGCATTCTGAGTGGACGCGGATCCGCTCAGAATGCATCAGTCTGGCGGCGTTCAGCCTCCGCTCCGCTCAGCAGGCGGACACCTGAACGCTGCTTGCAGCGTTCGGGTGTCCGCCTGGCCGTGCGGAGGCAAGCGGGTCCGTCCAGACTTACAATGTAAGTCAATGGGGACGGATCCGTTTGAATATGACACACTATGGCTCAATTTTCAAACGGATCCGTCCCCCATTGACTTTCAATGTAAAGTCTGAACGGATCCGTCTGAGGCTACTTTGACACTTAGAAAATTTTTAACAATATAATGCAGACGGATCTGTTCTGAACGGATCCACCGTCTGCATTATATGAGCGGATCCGTCTCAGATGGATCCGCTCTGAACGCAAGTGTGAAAGTAGTCACTGATGTGTGAACAAACACATTCAAATAAATGGTTACGTGCGCTGTCAGTGGAGAACACTGACAGTACATGTAAGTGATTCACTGAAGTGTGAACAAGGCCTCAGGAGAAGGCACATTTCTGTTTTATTATTGTATCTTCCAGTTTAGCAGTTAAACTGTTTAAAATGTTCTTTCCTCTGCCTCGACTTTCCTGTGTTTCAGGACAGGTTTACCAATGAGGAGGTCACAGGCACGATCTGTCCTTGTCACAGAGACACAACCTGAAGCTCCTGTACCATACGGTGACTTCATGTCATTGTGATGGGGAAACAGTTCCTCCATTGTCTTTTATTGCTCCTACTTCACTATTCTTTCCCTTCCTTCATTCTTACATAAGGGTTTGACGAATGCAAGGAGTACATTACCTTCCTGGCTGCATTTTCCATATAGCACATGAATTCTATCAGACTACGGTATATCTTTGGCAGTTTTTAGGTATTGCTGCATTTCCTTTACATTTCCAGGTATTGCTGCATTTCCTTTACATTTCCAGGTATTGCTGCATTACCTTTACATTTCCAGGTATTGCTGCATTTCCTATACATTTCCAGGTATTGCTGCATTTCCTATACATTTCCAGGTATTGGTGCATTTTTCTACTGAGGTCATTATTAAAAAAAAAGAATTAGTAAGACATCCCAGTTAGATTTCTTCTGCTAAGGCAATGGTTAAGAGTTTTATATAGTACTTCTCCTTAATTAAAATAAGAATAGAATCTAACCATTTTTATATGAAAGTTATGTAATCACTGGTTCACTTCACGTTTTCTAAAAAAAAAATATTGTACAGCGCTGCCACCTAGAGGACTTAATCGAGAGCTACCAACAGTCCAGAAATGCCTGGATTTGTCCATATATATAATTTTTTACAGCTCACAGTAAATGCTTGAGCAGATCATTTGTGATTATGCTCATTATTTTACAGCTCACAGTAAATACTGGTGTAATATGTTCCTATCAGTATATTAAGCTATAGATCTATTACTTATACTGCATAGCTCCCAACCTTCCCAGATCCAGCGGGACAGCCCCGGATTTCAGTGGCGGTCCCGGAATAGGGGAGGTATGTCCCGCTCTCAGTCAGCTGTCTCTCATACCTCCTAACTTTTAAAAATCACAAAGCGGGACAATATGTGCGGCGCGCATAATGGCAGTTTTTTTTTTAATATTAGGCCACGCCTCTAACTTCACTCAAAGCATAATTACTGACTCCGTCACTGCAGCAGCTGGGGATCGGTTAGGTGAGTATAAGATCCTTTATTTCTTTACAGCATGTGGAGCCCCTGGGACAATCGTTTTTATCGCGTTTCAATATCCATTTAAATATTAGCAGATAAATCATTGGATTATAGATATTTTAAGGTCCGAATTGCTCAAAATAATGAAGTGATGGTCTAATATACAGGTAGAAACCATACATGGTGATGGATCATGTGATGACCGAAGTGACGTCACCACAGGTCCTGTTACTGCACACAGCTAAGATGAAGACAGAAAAGATGCCAGGGCGCGATCAAGTGGATTAAGGTGAGTTAAAAAATTTTAAACAAATTTTTTTAACCCCTCCAGCGCTATTTTACTATGCATTCTGTATTCAGAATGCTATTATTTTCCCCTATAACCATGTTATAAGGGAAAATAATAATGATCGGGTCTCCATCCCGATCGTCTCCTAGCAACCGTGCGTGAAAATCGCACCGCATCCGCACTTGCTTGCGGATGCTTGCGATTTTCACGCAACCACATTCATTTCTATGGGGCCTGCGTTACATGAAAAACAGAGAATATAGAGCATGCTGCGATTTTCATGCAACGCACAAGTGATGCGTGAAAATCACCGCTCATGTGAACAGCCCCATAGAAATGAATGAGTCCGGATTCAGTGCGGGTGCAATGCGTTCAACTCATGCATGAATACTTGCCCGTGTAAAAGGGGCCTAAGGAGTCTTAATACTGTAAGACTGCACTTGGTAAAACTGCTCGTCCCATTCAAATGAAGAGGGAGACATGCATGTGTGTAGGACGCTGTAGTCAACTCCATGGGGCTTCCAAAGATAGCCGAGGGGTCCCATAGATATGAGTGAAGGAGCAGTGTAAATGTGTGTCTTCCACTCTTTTCAAATAGGAAGCACGTGCTCCTGTTCTAGAGATTGGTGGGGGCCCCAGCGGTCAGATCCCCACCAATCAGACACATTGTCTATCCTGTTGAAGAAATGCTTTTCCAGCCATTTTTAAATGTTAAAGGGGTTGCACTGTGAGCATTTTCCTAATAAATGTATCAATAACCTAAATTACTAATTGTTAGAAGTGGGAGTAGTTTGGAAAAATTCCTCATGTCTGTTCTTCTGGAGAGATCGTCAGAACAAAGACCTGTTTATGGTTTCCGATGGCCATAATACCATTGTAACCACGGTTCTGCTGAACTGATGTTTGTTCACCATAGGGTTCTATGTAGGTCTATGTACAGTAGCACCTTGGGTGGTCAAGGTCTTGCAACCATAATATGCACTTTAAATTGAATCAATTTTATGTCCGTATTCAGTCCAGGTGCTTTTCTACATTCTGGCAGCACCCAGACGTGAACATATATCTGTCTGAATGAGCCCTAAAGGGGAATTTTTACTTTATATGGGTCAACATATTTATTTGATTGTTAAATCAGTGTAGACTTTACAAGATATTATAGCCATTATATAGGATAATCACAGAGGTTCTCCAGATTACAGATATAGATGAGGATAGGTCATCAATGTCAGATTGTTATGGGTCCGACACCCAGTACCCCCACTGATCAGCTGTTTTAGGCTGCTGCAGAGCTGGGACCTATCAGTGTATAGAGCGGAAGCAGAATGCTCCATACACTGTGTTATTGACTTGAATGGGGGCTAAGCTGTAGTACCTCTACATGGCGCTGTGGCAGCCCGAAACGCCTATTTCGTGGGAGTGCTGGGTGTCAGACCCCCACCGATCTGATATTGATGACCTATCCTAAGGATAGATTGATATTTGTAGCCCAGAGAACCCCTTTAAACTTAATTTTAAGAACATGCTATAGATACAACAGAATGTTTATCTTACATTTAAATATTCCTATCTTCAAAGTACCCTTTAATGCATAGATCTAAGGCTACTTTCACACTTGCGGCAGGATGGATCCAACAGGCTGTTTACCCTGGGGAAAAAATAAACGAACCAGCACCTCCATAATAAGTGAATATGAGAACGCAGGTGCACGCTACCTTGGCTGAAACACAATTGGATTAGTAGAACTACAGGTAACAGCACTCTGCTAGTCAATTGCACAAAGATATAAGCAAACACTGAAAGAATAAATACTTGGTGGTCATACTTACTGCAAATGCAGCTAAAAGCTCTTTGCGAATATAATTGATCAAAAATATTTCGGGCCCATCTACCAAATCGACAAGGTAGCTTCTAATCAGATGGGTCCTACTCTAACATGCCTCTCCTGGGCTTACAGCCTACAATCTGGGCAAAGTAGTACCAAGCTGTATCCTACGCATGCCTCTCCCAGGCTTTGAGCCTGCAGTATGGGCTGAGTAGAATACAGCTGTACAAGCTATCTAATTAAAAGCACATGGTAAATGGGCTGGTGGTGCACGGTTCAATCTCACCACCAGGGGGAGAGTTAGAGTAGGACCCATCTGATTAGAAGCTACCTTGTCGATTTGGTAGATGGGCCCGAAATATGTTGCAGTAAGTATGACCACCAAGTATTTATTCTTTCAGTGTTTGCTTATATCTTTGTGCAATTGACTAGCAGAGTGCTGTTACCTGTAGTTCTACTAATCCAGGCTGTTCACCCTGTCGGATCTGTCCTTCCGCTATTTCGCCATGCCACCGGACCGCAGCTCCATCCCCATTGACTATAATGGGGATGGGGCGGAGCTCCAGCGGCACAGCGAAATAGCGGAAGGATGGATCCGACAGGGTGAACAGCCTGTCGGATCCGTCCTGCCGCAAGTGTGAAAGTGTGGAGCTACATACCTTACCTCAAAATTTTAGGAAATGATCATTTGGAAATGCACATGTATAACAATTTAACATTCCTGCGGTTGCCTAGCCCTGGCTGAATACTGATTACTGTTAGATCCGCAGCATTTATAGTTAGGAGGAAACAGCAGCCAGAGGAATTTTAAATCCATGCAAACGGAACTCCCATCGATCAGCAGTAATCTCTGGGGAGCCTTGGAAGTAAGTGATCAGTTTACCTGCAGCGCCACGAAAGGGGAAATTAAGAATTACATGTTTCCCACAGAAATCAAAAGTCTGTCCATATAATGGTTAGACATGGAGGGTTACTCCAGGGCAAGAGCTATTTGTAGCTGTATTCTCCTATATCTAATACATGGGGTTCATAGAAACATAGAATGTGTCGGCAGATAAGAACCATTTGGCCCATCTAGTCTGCCCAATATACTGAATACAATGAATAGCCCCTGGCCCTATCTTATATGAAGGATGGCCTTATGCCTATCCCATGCATGCTTAATCTCCTCCACTGTATTTGCAGCTACCACTTCTGCAGGAAGGCTATTCCATGCATCCACTACTCTCTCAGTAAAGTAATCCTTCCTGATATCACTTTTAAACCTTTGCCCCTCTAATTTAAAACTATGTCCTCTTGTAGCAGTTTTTCTTTTTTTAAAATATTCTCTCCTCTTACCTTGTTGATTCCATTTATGTATTTAAAAGTTTCTATCATATCCCCTCTGTCTCGTCTTTCTTCCAAGCTATACATGTTAAGGTCCTTTAATCTTTCCTGGTAAGTTTTATCCTGCAATCCATGTACCAGTTTAGTAGCTCTTCTCTGAACTCTCTCCAAAGTATCAATATCCTTCTGGAGATATGGTCTCCAGTACTGAGCACAATACTCCAGATGAGGTATCACTATTGCTCTGTAGAGCGGCATGAGCACCTCCCTCTTTCTACTGGTAATTCCTCTTGCTATACACCCAAGCATTCTGCTAGCATTTCCTGCTGCTCTATGACATTGTCTGCCTACCTTTAATTCTTCTGAAATAATGATCCCTAAATCCCTTTCCTTAGGTACTGAGGTTAGGACTGTATCACTGATTTTATATTCTGCTCTTGGGGTTTTACGTCCCAGGTGCATTATCTTGCACTTATCAACATAAAATTTTAGTTGCCAGATTTTTGACCATTCCACTAGTTTTCCTAAGTCCTTTTCCATTTGGTGTATTCCTCCAGGAACATCAACCCTGTTACAAATCTTTGTCTCATCAGCAAAAAGACACACCTTACCATCGAGGCCTTCTGCAATTTCGCTGATAAAGATATTAAACAATATGGGTCCCAGAACAGATCCCTGAGGTACCCCACTGGTAACAAGACCATGGTCTGAATATACTCCATTGACTACAACCCTCTGTTGCCTGTCCCTCAGCCACTGCCTAATCCATTCAACAATATGGGAGTCCAAGCCCAAAGACTGCACTTTATTGATAAGCCTTCTATGTGGGACAGTATCAAAAGCCTTACTAAAGTCTAGATAAGCGATGTCTACTGCACCTCCTCCATTTATTATTTTAGTCACCCAATCAAAAAAATTAATAAGATTAGTTTGACATGATCTCCCTGAAGTAAACCCATGCGGTTTTTCATCTTTCAATCCATGGGATTTTAGATGTTCCACAATCCTCTCCTTAAGTATGGTCTCCATTAATTTCCCCACTATTGATGTCAGGCTTACTGGCCTATAGTTGCCCGATTCCTCCCTGCTACCTTTCTTGTGAATGGGCACAACATTTGCTAATTTCCAATCTTCTGGGACGACTCCTGTTGCCAGTGATTGGTTAAATAAATCTGTTAATGGTTTTGCTAGTTCACAGCTGAGCTCTTTTAATAGCTTTGGGTGCATCCCATCAGGCCCCTGTGACTTATTTGTATTAATTTTAGACAGTTGACTTAGAACCTCTTCCTCTGTAAAGACACATGCCTCAAAAGATTCATTAGTCTTCTTTCCTAACTGAGGTCCTTCTCCTTCATTTTCCTTTGTAAAAACTGAACAGAGGTATTCATTGAGGCAGTTAGCTAGTTCTTTATCTTCTTCCATATACCTTCCTTCTCTTGTTTTTAATTTGGTAATTCCTTGTTTTAGTTTCCTTTTTTTCATTTATGTATCTGAAGAATGCCTTATCGCCTTTTTTCCCTGGCTGAGCTAATTTCTCTTCTGCCTGTGCTTTAGAAGCTCTTATAACTTGTTTGGCCTCTCTCTGCCTAATTCTAGAGTAATATCCGATACCAAATTCCCATTTGTGAATACTAAATCTAAAATGGCCTCCTTCCGGGTTGGCTCCTTCACTACTTGCTGTAGAGATAATCCTAGTAGTGAATTTAGAATATCTGTACTCCTGGCAGAACTAGCTATTTTGGTTTTCCAGTTTACATCTGGAAGATTGAAGTCTCCCTTAATGATAACTTCCCCCTTCAATGTCATTTTAGCTATTTCCTCAACTAGTAGATCATCTAATTCTTTGACTTGGCTAGGTGTTCTATATATCACACCTACACGAGTTACCTTATGAATATCAAGCTGCAAGGTAACCCAAACTGACTCTAAATTGTTCTCGCTAACTTGTATCAAATTAGATTTTATGCTATCTTTCACATACAGGGCCACCCCTCCCCCTTCTTGCCTTCTCTGTCTTTCCTGTATAGAGAGAACCCTGGTATTGATATATCCCAGTCATTACTCCCCTTGAACCACGTCTCAGTAACAGCCACTACATCTATATTCTCAGATGCCATTATAGCCTCAAGTTCATTGATCTTATTCCCTAGACTGCGAGCATTTGTAGACAAGACTCTGAGCTTGTCATTTCTTAACCTTTGTGCTACTGGCCTCTTCTGGCATTGTTCCGGGGGGCAGTCGGACTGCTGGATTATCACTCTTTTGCCCTAAAACAAAATATGTCCTAAAACAAAATACCCCTTTGGTACTACCTTATATAGAAATTTGAAAATGGGATTTCTAAACCAAACAACACCTTTAGAAATGGATTCTTTTTCTCCATCTATCTGCTTTAAAGAGGTGAGTCATCATTGACAAGGGTTCTTCACCTGTGAGGGGTCGCCTCCACTCAGTGCTCAGATTGTTAAGGCCGGGTGAGATGTCCGGCCCTGTCAAACAAGTGGCAGGGGGCGCTTCTTCCGCAGTGGGGACAGCCCCTCGCAGGTTGTCGATGAGAAGAATAGATTCACTCATCACTACTGCTTTAGTTTCAGGTACAGGACTCCAAAAATGACTTTTTCTCAATATTAACCCGCTTAGCGACCTAAAAAACAAACCATCCTTCTCAATACTCTGATCCACTAGACTAGTTTGGAAAGAAAAGAAAACCTTATGTATCCGGAAAGCTTATTATAACAAGATGTGGCTTTTATGATTGGACCCATCGCATTCACGCGGCGGTGTATATGGACATGGACCTTCCATAGACGATAGGCAAGGTGCACTTACAGTTAGCAGCAGGTTTCTGATTCATTGTACTGAATGTCCTCCTCCTGACATAGCTCCTCAAGTGAATAATTGTATCTCCTGTGAAGTAAGAAATCTGGAGCACTTTTCTTAGAAGATTTATGCTGTTCCTCTGTTATTGTATTAACAAGGGCCTGGTGTACATGGAGATTTTTTTGTAGTGCAACTCATTGATATTTACTATAGAGCAAGTACGGTAAAAATGTGGAGTAGAGCTGATTTGTTAAAAATAAATAAATAAAAAAGTGCTCCAAAAAGTCACTGTGTAGCCTCAACTGACAACTGTAAAGTAGTCATTTTATGCCCATCTCTAATAGGATTACTAACTTGCTTCATGATGGCACAGGACACGACTATCTCAGGTTTTCCTCTTAAAGGACCTGGTGTATTATCTGTATTGTTTACCCGTCCTGCAGATAAATGTGGTCGTGTGAGACTAGGTCAAATTCAGCATCCCAGCATGTATGTCTGGATGGGCAGTAATCTTCATGCAGTTCATAGACAGCGCTATCCAACTACTTGGCACAGTGATACTTTGTTATTTTCGGGCTTCTCTATATTAGTGTATGTGAACATGAAACAGGCGGAGGGTGGTCCCGCACTAAGGCGCTGTGAGCACAAGCTGTACTTTAGCCGTCATCTGAATGGCCACTATGTAATACTACATTTCCGTGGCAGCAGCTGCAGACAACCATATTGGAGGGTCTATTCACACACGATGGGGCACAGTTACTAAGACCAGCTTTTTACGCCAATCTTAGTTTCCCCCTTGCGCTGCCTTAAGAGTCATCTAATTTATGACGAGGCTTTCACCTTGTCATAGATCAGGTGCCTCAATGGCAGTCCTTGCGCCTGGCGAAAAAACGACTCCAGCCCCTGCCTGGTTTTGTTTTTCTCCAACATTTATACGTGTTTCAGACATACGTGTAAATACCCCCACTACACCCCCATCCCGCTCAACTGCTGAACATGGCACACACAAAAAAAAGGGAGCTTGCAACTATTTTATGATTAAAATAGTTGCATGTCTCTTAATAAGTGACCCCTGGTATGTTCAGATCAATGCAATCCAAGCCGTAGTTACCACAAAACGGAGAAAAATTCTGCTGTTTGTAGCAATTTTGCAAAAACCACAGCGTTTTGATGTGATTTCACACTAGTCACGTCAATAAACCATGATTTAACCATGCCGTGTGATTCATCGCCAATCGGAACTTAAAATGATCCAGTTACAGGGTTCATGACGTGGATAACATCGATATCAGGACTTCGTTTTCCGTCCTGCATAAAGGAAACTAGACGGATCTGTTATGCTGCCCATAGACGTCTATTATGACAGATCAAAATGGATCAAAACTTCCGTGGTGCATTCCGTCCGGGAATTCTGTTATATTCCGTTATAAACGGAACCTATAATGGAATGCCATAATGCAAGTGCGAACCCACCCCTAAGTATGCGTCCCTTCACAGATCTGCCCAGGAGTGGTGGTTGCCAACTACTCCTCATTCAAAGGTGCTAAACTCTTTTAAAGGGAACCTGTCACCTCTGAGAGGCCCTAATAAGTACAGTAATGCATGTGTGCAACCCCTGTCACTGACTGCAGATCAGTAATTTCTATATTGATACTCGCCCCCATTCCCTTGCAGTATGCCTGCAAACCAGCCATGGAATGCATTGATAGGACTCCAGGAGAAGTCCTCTCTATGCATTCCACGGCCAATTTGTGGGTGCATGGCGGGGAAAATGGGGGTGAATATTGACCTACAAATTACTGATTTAGGGGTAAGCGGGTGTTCTATAAATGCATTATGTATGCCTGGTTTAATTGTGTTGTTCTTGCTGACGTGTTCTTTAAAGGGGCTGCCATAGAGGTACATGAGATCTCTACTGCACCTCTGTATACCTCTGATTTTATATGGCTTGCTCCATTGGACTTGAACCCTTTGGCTGCTTTCACAGCCGTATGACAGGTTGCCTTTCCTGGACCAACCATGGCTTGTGTGACCCGTAGTCACTGCATTAGATTGATCTATGATGCTGTGAGTTTGGGTCAGATGAATTGTGGTCTTACTGGTAAAAGCGTCCGTGAGACGGACTGCATTTCACGGACCACACAGCGATGTTAAAGTGCTTGTCTGCATTCAGTACGAGGCTAATTTGCTATGTGGATGTGCTATACTAGTGTCAACGGGAATTTAACAATGCATATGATTAGAGCTGAGCGAATTTCATGTTATGAAATTCGTTCACGCTTCGTTTGGTGGTAAAAGCAGAATTGCGTTATGGATTCCGTTACCACGGACCATAACGCAATTCTATGATGGAATGCATAACGGAATGCCTTTAGAGGCATTCCGTTATTCATTCCGTCATAATAGAAGTCTATGGCCTGCATAACAGATCCGTCCCGTTTCCGTTATGCAAGAGAGGACTCCCCTGCATAATGGAAACGGGACGGATCCGTTTTGCAGCCCATAGACTTCTATTATGACGGAATGAATAACGGAATGCCTCTAAAGACATTTCGTTATGCATTGCGTTATGGTCCGTAGTAACGGAATCCATAACGCAATTCTGCTTTTACCACCAAACGAAGCGTCAACGAATTTCTAAATATGAAATTCGCTCACCTCTACATATGATGTTAATACAGAGATGTGAACGAAGTTTTACAGTGACTGAGACAACAACTCCCACCATGATTTAAAAAAAAAAGTGGAAGAGACTTATGCCTACTAGACAGACACATGAAAAATGGCACCACTTTTATTAAACAAATCATTTTTCTTTATTATTTTTTGTATTTGATTCTTCGAATTACCACATAAGCCCTTTGATACTATGTAATCCCAGTTTTAATGCCAACCACACCATTTGATGGCTTTTTTTAACTTCATTACTATTATGGATCTCATAAAAAAATCAAGATATTTTTTAAATGTATAAACTTGGAGAGGCTGGGCCTCATCTGTAAAAGCTAGTACAGACAAAATGTGGAAGTGCTGAGCATAGTGACGGAGCCAACGTTTTCTAAAAATACATCTGCAAACCATCAGGTTGCACTGGACAATGTACTTTTTTCTTTTATCCGTACTGATTTTTAGACACGAGGCCCACAGCTACTGACAGACCAATTCTGTAAAATGCTCTAGTAACACACAATTTAGGCAGCCATTCTGGGAACGGCATTTACGACAATGCAGTCTGTTGGAGGTCAGGGCTACTAGGACATGGATTGAGTAGGGAACTGTACAAATATGGTGACTTGGTTTGTCAAGTTTACAAAAGAGAGACTTTCACCTGAGCTCCCACAATGCACTGCTCCCTCCACTACTCTGTGCGCCGCCATGCACCAGGGTACAACAGGATTATTCTAGGGAAGAATAGTTTAGGCCACGTTCACATCTCCTGCCGGAGTCCACCAGGTCTGGCATTCCCGGATTCAACAGATCACAAAGGGATCCCTATTGAATTTTTAGGGATGAGCAAATCGACTTCAGATGAAACATCCGAAGTAGATTCGCATAAAACTTTGTTCTAATGCTGTACGAAGCAGGAGCTCCGTACAGTATTAGAACGTATTGGCTCCGATGAGCCGAAGTCATTGCTTGGCGAAGTCTCGCGAGACTTTGGGCAATAACTTCATAAATTAATTTGTACCGTAAAAAAAAATAGTTTTTTACTGTACAAATTAATTTATGAAGTTATTGCACGATGTCTCACGAGACTTCGCCAAGCCATGACTTCAACACATTGAAGCCAATACGTTTTAATACTGTACTGAGCTCCTGATGCATTGGTTTTTGGTCTGGCCAACAGCCGGCATTTCAGGAAGCCACATCTTGACAAAGATGTGACCGTGGCCTTATTAACATGGTGCACTGTCCATGGCACAATTTTTCTTTCTGTTGGAAAAATGGAGGCACAGAGGGCCCCCTATGATTGGCCATGTACCCAAGGCCTTAGTAAAGCAAAGCATTTGTACAGTTTTGACATGTAAATTTTAACTGATTGGTGCAGGTCTGACCAAAGTGAGCGCCAGCATTCAATGGAAGTGGAAGCGTCAAAAAAAAAAAGAAAATCCTATCAAGAGGCCGAATGTTGTCCATTGGCTATGATGGGGCCATACGGCTTAAAAAAAAAAAGCCAAGTGGAGCCAACGAGCTGATGTGACATGGTGCTATCATAGCACTGCTGTTCATTTACTCCTGCGATCAGTAGGGTCACAATGGTCTGACCTCCACCTGGTCGGAGATTGATGGCATATCCTAGCTATGTCCCATCGATTTCTTTAATAAGACTTTATGAAAACCCATATTCATATGGCCTATTATTTAGAAGCGATAGATGTAGGATCGTGCTTGAGACCCCTCTCTGCAGCTTTTCGCCCTGGCTAATAAAGAGTGGCCTCCACAGCGCTTCCATCTGGTAAGGCAGAAGAAACATGTAACCAACTTAACAGCTGATTGCTGGTACTGCCAGACCCAAGGAGATCACTTTATCATCACTGGTCCTGACTTCAAGAAGAGGTTCTCCAGATGAGCAACCTCTTTAAGTCCATGTGCTGGAGTGGAATGTGAAAGTGCTTTATATTCTTATTAAATGATATATTTAATATTCTATACATGGGTCTATTCACACAGGACAGGTGAGCTGTGATTCTTAGAACAACAGCAAAAACCACACACAGTTCCACAGACCACAACCGTTCCATGTGAATAGAGCCAGACCCTTACTGAAAGTGACCTCATCAGTCCAACCTGATGCTCCTCTATATACTCTGCAGATTGCCTATGCTATCTCAGCCTAAATAGTGGATACCAGGCAGCGCTGTTCTAGTAAGTTTATGTATATACATTACTGCTTAAAGATGGGTGCTTGAGGGGCTCAGGTAGAGTTTTGACACTAAAACCAAGTAGTTGTGAGGTAAAAATAAAAATTAAAACACAATTACGATGTATTATGACGTATGGTAAGGTTTTTATGCAGTTTTTGAAGCTGAAATTAGGTGTGGCTCATAAAGGGAGAGTCAGGGTCCTGCTAGACGTCACCTGTTGCAAAAATGCACTAAAAAATGCATGTATTTTTTGCAACATTATGGTGCATTTTCTTCCTTCAAAGGGAAAACACAGCAAAACTGAATTACATTAATTACAAAATAGAGTGACATTAAAGTAACTTAAAGGCCCAATGAAGCAGACAAGTGTTCCTTTCACGACAAATGCCTGCTCATCAGTAGAGATGACGCACTGCATTTACATACAGTGATCCCCTCCACTGTATGTGGAAGAGCAATGAGTACCGCTATTGCTCGTCCCCATACAGATTCATTGTTTCTGGGCAGCAGAGGGCTGTTTACACAGTATGATCTGCTGCCCAGGAACGATGACTGAAGTGTCTGCATGAACTATTATGTCTCCCGACTCAGCAGCACCTTTACACAGGCAGATAATGGGGAATGAGCGTCTGACAGCCTTACAATCGAGTATTGTAGCGCCACCTTTATTCTGCTGAGTGTTTTCCCTTTTCTGGAAGAAAAACGCACCATAAATGCAGGTATGTTATTGCAGAACCTGGCCACGTGACAGCAGTCTAGGGCCACTTGTAACACGTTGCAGAATACACATGTTTTTTCTGTGTGGATTTTGGTGTGGAAAAACCATAGCATAATACAGTTCCAGCAAAGTGAATGAGATCTGGCAAACCTCATGTACTTTTTCAGTGCAGATTTTGAAATCCACAGCATGATTGTTTGTGCATTTTAGTGCAGATTTCACCCTTTGCAATGCACCCTCTCATCCAATTCCACAACAAAATCTGAAAGTAACACATGCAGATTTTGGTACAGAAATGCAGAGAAATCAGCATGAAAATCCGCACGGAAATTCTATTTTGAAACCCACACACATGTGCAAGTGCCCTTACAAGCTACCTGCACAAGCTGCGCATTTGTATGCAGAAAATCCGCATCAAAACCCAAAATATTTATTGCGATTTGTGTGCATTTTTTGTAGGGTTTTTATGCGTTTTTTGTTGTTGCGGATTTTAGTGCGGATGTTAGACAACCCCATTGAAGTCTATGGGAAAACCACAATGTATAAGGTGCGGAATTGCACAAACAATTAAAAGCTGCGGATTTTAAAATGTGCATAGCAGTTTGTGCATGTAAAAAATCAGCAAAGTGGACTTGAGTTTTGGCAAATCTCATTCACTTCACTGGTGCTGTATTACACCGCGGTTTTTCTGCACAGAAAATACAGATGTAATCCGCATCGTTTGCAGTTACCCAACGTTTACTTGGACATGTTGCAGATTACACGTTTTTTTTACGTGGATTCTCGTGTGGAAAAATCGCAACTTAATACAACACCAGAAAAGTGTATGGGATTTGACAAATCTCACATACACTTTGTTTTTTCGTTTAGTGCGGAGACTGACCTAGAAATCTGCAGCATGGGAATTCATTGTGTTTTTTTGTGCAGATTACACCCTTCTCAATACAAAGGAGAAATCTTCTGCAAAACCGCACCAAAAGCCACAAGTAACACATGCTGTTTTTGGCAGTGGAAAAGCACAGAAATTCGTGCTGAAGGCCTATTGCTAGACATACACAAGCAAGTTCAATGTGAGAAACTTGCTGCGTGTGAAAGTGTGAGTTCCCGTTCTGAACTGTTCCTCTGACAGGATCGCATAGCATTATGTCAGTGTAATTCAGTAGATTTCAGGTCTCGCAGGAACACACAGCCTTATAAATCATTACAATGCTGTGCGATCCTGTAGAGGAGCGGAGTTCAGAACAGGAACTCACACTGATGCCTGCTGCAAGTTTCTTGCATTGAACCCAAGGGTTCTCATATCCATTACTGCCCAAAGACCATAATTAGACTGCATTCTCGAAGTATAGCCTCAGCCCCCACAATAGCTGCCTGCTTGTGTAACTGCTTGGTGCACTTTAGGCAAGCCATCTCAAACGGTGAAAAATTTAAGAAATAACCACGAACGCATGGGAAAAGTAAAGCTGCTAAATAGGTCCTCTATCCAATACTTTAGCTAGAAATAAACAGTGTACAGAATCTCGGACTGTGATATAGGAACAGAAGCTACTAGGAAGAAGACAAACATGATCATAAAGTGGGTGATAAGATGGGGTCAGGTGCATTGCGGCTTTTAATACAAGCGACAAAGCAGGCAAGTGAGTTTGATGCAGAATAAGAGCACTTTATATAGACGAAAACCCCATATTAGACAATATCAGATCACTCAGAAACAATAGCTTATATTTATGTATCAAAATAAACCTTTGCCATAGAATTTCAATATAATTGCTTTATAAGGAACATATATTTTTTTTTTCATTTTTTTTTTTTAACTTAATGTTCTCAGAACCATCCAAAGACTTAATTTTTACATCAGTGTATAAATCCGATTGTAAATCCTTTTTATAACAGAAAGTGAGCAGCCGCGTGTTGGCAGCCTAGTAGAAAGAGCGTGGGTCAACTTCTGCCCCACCTCAAAAAGAATCCAAAAATGTAAAAAAAAACTATGTAAACACGTATTGCATTTTACAGTTGTACATGTGCCACACTGTAACTACAGAAAGTGAATAAGCCAAGAAACAAGTACAAGTGTCACTGACATAGTTACACACTGTAGAAATAGCTTACATGGTATTGGGGAAAGTGGGACAGCAAAATATCGGGAATTCGGGTCACATAGGTAAAACCAACTATTTGTGAGTGTGCGGATGAGTCTGTCTGAGATGTATGTAGATATGGAAAGGTGTAGAATTTCTCATTACAGAATTGTAGATGAAACCTCTATAGGATACCGGTGTTTATCGCTTCTTTCAACACCTTAAAGCTACACTCAACTTGTAAGAATCTAACTGCCAAATTCCATTGAGCATAATGCACAGGTCCATTGGTTATATTAGGACTCATACACTCGCTGGGCATCGCACATTTACCTCTGCTCCCTGACCCAAGACACTATTGCATTTCTCCATGCTGGATGTCGGATTGGGTGGGACAGTTTGCCTGGACAACCCCTTTTAAGCTATTCCTCTGCCTAGAAGAACTCTGGTAAAATTCCCCAAGACTGTCCTGCAGGCACCTCTTATGGAACTGTTTGCATTGCAGCCACGATTAATTTAAGAGTTGGCTGGGATTAGAAGATCAGGTCCATGCCCTCAGAAACTGCACCACCGGCCCCGGAAACTGCACCACCGTTTCCACAGCCTACGTGAGGTATTACAGCTCAGTTCTATTCATTCGAATGAACAGGAATACCAGGCACTGCCGTGGACAAGTGGTGTTGGTTTCTACTCCCTGACAACACTTTCAAGATTTCCCCACGATCCTGCAGTTTATTACCAGAACATATTGCTAAGTCAACATTTCAAAGAATTTACTATATTAAACTTGCTTGAAAAATGAGTTGACCAGTTCCTTACATTTGGTCTGACTGTTGTCCTTCCCCTTTCACAAGCTACCTGCCTTTATTTATCTCTAGGAACCAGAAATTCTTGCCGCTAACATGGCATAGCCTGACACATGTAATGTTCTTGTGATTTGGGAACAATGTGTATTCAGAGGCGTAAAGGTTGCTGTCACAGTGAATGTAACCGGTGGGAAAGTAGACACACCTAGGATGTTCAGGCGAGTGTCACTTCTAACTAGATCAGCATCCTCAGGACGTGGATCCTCTCCTCGTGACCTGACCCCGGCCCTCCTAGGCTCCATTCACTAACATTATTAAATTCCATTGGCGACAAAAGTCCTACTACATTTACCCACACTGCCAATGCCACACCTTATTATCTCGTCCAGGACCTTCTGTGCCAGGGCCTCATGTCACAAGGGGTCTTATGTGCTGCTAGGATCATGAAGAGGTAAGTAAATGCCTTTTTGTAATGTCTGATCTGGAGGCTCATACTTAAAATAGCCAGCTTCATTTAGCAGTGCACCATGGGGCCCTGGCATGTTCTAGTCATGTCCCCGCACATACTGGCATTGTTTTAGAAGAAAAGGCTCATCCTGTAGCTGCAAAGTTGTAAAAAATGTCATGAATCTTCTGTATGCGCCATCTGTACAACTCTAGAAGGTGTACATGGAACAAAAGGATTACATATATAATATACATACATGTACGGCATATCCTTATAATAGAAAGACTTGTGTGTTCACCTATGTCTTTATTTAAACCCATCAGAAGTTGCATCGGGGTGTGTCTTTATGCAGACCACCATTAACCCATAGAATGCTAATCCCACATTAATTTGTTAGATTTCTAAAGTGCTGCCTCTCGTGCTCTACACCAGGGGTAGGCAACCTTTGGCACTCCAGCTGTTGTGAAACCACAACTCCCAGCATGCATATTTGCTCTGCTCTTCTAAGAACGCTCACAGAAATAAATGGAGCATCCTGGGAATTGTAGTTTTACAACAGCTGGAGTGCCGAAGGTTGCTGACCCTTGCTGTACACCAGTACTGCTGGATGTATGGTAACCATAGGAAAGAAAATGGAAGCTTCAGGCTATGTTCACATGATAAAAATCTGCCATGGGGAATGGCCGTAGAAAATGCACCAATAGCTTTACACTGACTTCAAAGAAAGAAAGAAAGAAAGGAAGAAAAGTAAAAACGCCAACTTGAGATCCGCTTCTGAGGTGACATGTTACTTTTTTTAAATGGATTAATGGTGGTTTTTGCATTGAAGTCAATGCAAGCAGTAAAAAACGTTAGTACTTTTAAAATGGTTCTGAATTATCCCACCCAACTGGAACGCTGTAAAAAACGCTTCTAAAGCCTCTTCCAAAGTGCTTGTAAATAGTCCTCGAAATCTGCCACTAAAAACGACCAGCTTCCGATTTTTCTGCTGTGGATTTTGCCGTGAGAGTATACCCTCATGATTCTGCTCATCTAGTTCTAAGATTTGTGCCGAAAGTGATGACATGCACCTCTATTGTTTAGGAAGGTGGGGCTGTATTTTGTACTTTCAAAATAGCATAATATAGAGCGCCACCTTCAGGCTGTAAAGAGCGCCGAACTCAAGCACATTTGTTATTTCCATCATTACATGGACTGTACAGAGGCCTCAATGGGCTATCATTGTTGTAAACTTCAATTTGTGAAATGTATTTTCAACATACAAAGTATACAGTATGTAGAGAGAAACCCACACCTACTGTGTCACACTGTATGGGTTGGTTATGGGGGCTATTAATAGATTTTGTGGGTTGAGAGGATAGCCCGATCGCTATTGCTGCTTTCACACATGCATTTATTTTTTTTAATCAGTGTTTTTTTTTACTGTTTGTGACATAGAGCTAGGACTGGCCAAGTGAACTTTCATACCTGATCATTACCCCATGTAAACATTGCCAGCGATTGCCCTACAAACGAGAAGATGATTGTTGGCCATTGATGGCATCTTTTATGCCGGTGTTCTGCCAAATCTCTATACCTTGCGAAAAGTCTATACCGGAAGTGACGCGGCCGCACAGCAATCAGCTGGAGGAGGGTGCGCGCTGCGCAAGCGCACATCCACCGGCTTAGCAAAGAATTATTGCAGCGCCGCGATAGAAGTACTCCGTACACAGCGTGTGCGCACTTAGGGGTATAGAGATTTTGCAGCGCAAAATGTTTCATCAGATCTCCCTACCCCTGAGTGCGCACGCGACCACAAATCATCAGTTGCAATTCAGCTCTACTATGTGGTGAGCTCGGTATTCAGCACTCAGCTCTGCAGTAAGGATGAACTGCAACTGATGATTTGTGGGCGCCTGCGCACTCAGGGGTAGGGAGATCTGATGAAACATTTTGCGCTGCAAAATCTCTATACCCCTAAGTGCGCACGCGCGGTGTACGAAGTACTTCTATCGCGGCGCTGCAATAATTCTTTGCTAAGCCGGCTGATGTGCGCTTGCGCAGCGCCACGCGCACCCTCCTCCAGCTGATTGCTGTGCAGCCGCATCACTTCCGGTATAGACTTTTCGCAAGGTATAGGGATTTGGCAGAACACCGGTCTAAAAATAATTTTCAACATCGATTTTCCTCATGTAACAGGGGATGTGCTGCAGAGTCTGTGAGATGAGGGTTCCTTCAAACCTTCCTGATAATTCCCTTGCAAAAATGAAAGTAGGACAAGCACCAAATGGCTTCCTGTATTGTTAATTGGTGCTCATTCGGGCAATTGAACTGCCCATCAAAAGGACCCTTACTCTATGAGGCTAAAGTAACGTGTGTGTAAGCAGATATTAAAGGTGCAGGATGCACTCATTTCATTAATTTATGATGAATATGGATATAGCCCTAAAAAGGTTTATGCAGAGATATATGACCTATATGCTATCAGAATCACATCAGTTAGTCAAATTGTCTTGTCTCGTAGTTCATTCTGCCTTAGGGCTCATGCACACGACCATTGCCTGTTTTGCAGTCCACAAATTGCAAATCCCAACCGTGGGCTTTCGGCATTTTAAAGAATGCTCGACCCATAATACAACTGTCCTATCCTTGTCTGAAATACTGTATGGACAATAATAGGACATTTTCTATTTTTTGCTGTCCTCATCTTTTGCGGCCCCATTGAAGTGAGGGGCAAAAAAATAAGTTTGTGCGCATGAGCCCTTAGAAGACAGCCCGGACACCTACTGGTCTGTCTCTACCAATTCAATTTCACCTATACATTAGTACTGCGGATGCATACCAATATGTTCACGTGACACATGCCCAATGTCACATTTTTGGTACATGAACACGTAGCAGAATTGATGCGGACAGAAAATCCACAGCGTATTAGCGTACAATACATGTGTACGTAAATTTTGCCATGGAACAATCCCCCGAACCTAATGGACTCTGAATTTATAAGAGTTTTGCCAGTACTCATTGTAGGCGAGACAGGCTGAACCTTGTGCATCACTTACTCCAATTGGAGCTTTGGATGCTGTTTTAACCCTTTCTTGAATGGAACCTGCCAGCTTTGGTATTGTATACTATTCTTATTAATGTAATAACCCTAATATCACCTTTCCATGCCAAATCCCCCTCTTTGATCAGTTGAAGGAGGCTGGATGTGTATCACCATTATCCAGGACTATGCAGCGTTAGATCTAATAGGGGGGTAAAATGGAGCACAAGTGATTTATTACATCTTAATCCAGCACCTGTAAGATTTTTACGATGCTTGAGATATGTGGCTGGTGGTATAAGTAGAGAATCTGGTCTTATATACTGTAAAGTAAAGAACGCTGAAGGCAGATGAGAGCTAGTGAAGTGTCTGTCTTGGAACCATTCTTATTATTCGAGGCGGATAAACAGGAGCCGAGCAACATGTCCATGAGTGAGTCACAGACATAAGTCACATCCGTGACCAGAACTTGCTTCCTCTGTCTGTATTGGTACACTGCCCCGTATGTGACATCCACCAAACATGCTCTATAGTGGCCTAGATTTGATGTCTTGTCTACTTCCCCTTTTATTTCTTGTTGAGCATCATTTACAGAATGTCTAGACGATCAGAGAGCACAGGACTGGTGGTTGTCCTTCTATTAGATTTTCCTGATGTAATCATTATTTCTGTTGACGATTCCTAGTAACCACTGTTATTTTAGGAGATATTCACCTTGTTGGTGAGCACATATTGCTCAGCTCCATGTATTTTGCAGCTAGAGTACAATGATATTGTACTGCTCCTATACCTATTTACCTCCTTTATACATACTTTATATTGTGTGTTGACTTGTATACGGAAACATCAAGTAAATGTTCTCAAGAAAACACTGCTCCTATATGATGGCATCATTCAAGTTCTCACTAATCTCATCTATACAACCAGTCCAGAAAATGTCCTCAAGTTTGGACATGCTTTTTCCCTTGCATTTTATCATGTTGTTGTAATATGTATGAACTGTTGTAATTTGGCTTCTGAAATCTTGGCGTTTATACCTTTTTGTTATTTTGTGTGGTGTATTAACCATATAGAATATGTGTGTGTATATATATATATTTATTTGTAACCGTCCTTCTTACTGGTGCCTTACGTCTTGCTCCTCAATGACACATGTTGCTGTTTAATACGAGCACTACAACCTCAAGTGTGAAAGGACAAAACTCTTTCTTGCTGCATAACCTCAATAAAGCCTTGTATAGAAGGAATATGTAACATAAATTAGATAAAAATATATTTCCCTGAAAAATTCCATTGCGAGTAATGACCTTAAAAGTGATATTGAAAATGATGGATGAGAAACTGGCATCTTCATCTTGATGTCAGCAAAATCTAAAGGTCCTGTATACAAAAATAAATAGAATTTAGTCTTCTAAAAGAACAGTAATCCAGTATATTGGGATAAACCCTCCTAATATACAAGTAGAAGGAAAAGAACAGGTAGTTAACAAAGTGTAACAGAAGACCAACCACGGCTAAAGCTTATGTCCAGATACAAGGAGATGTGGACTGTTCTCTCTAGCCAATCTGGTAGGATCCAGTAGGACATGGGTATGGAGGGAAATATGAGGCGAAGGTGGGTCATCCATTAGGCATTTGAGAACTACTTATTTAAACTGACTGCCAATATGAAACCACGCTGGTGATCCAGCGACAAGTGATTACTAGGTATGTACAAAGGTTTACAAGCTTCCATAAGGTGACCTCAATTCTTTCTCTCTTTTCTCCAAGGGTTGTTGACACTTATATATAAACCTGGAATTCCCAGTGTGCAATCTAGCACTGCTACAGAGTTACACTGAAGGCTTCTTCATTGTTCCTTGGCTTCACCAATTGCGTTTTTTTTTCCAGTTTGCAGTGTGATTAAATGAAAAAAATAAGACATATTTAGCTACCACTGTGTCATAAGTTTTAAAACAGTGATTATTGAGATCTATTTCGAAGGCGGCGTATAAATATGAAATAAATACAAAGGTTTGTTTAAAGCGACAAACAAAAACGCAACAAAATAAAGATGCAAATAAACCAGAAAATACGGAAATTCTTGCTGGTTGTAACCATTATTAGTCCATTGGTCAAAGGGTGATGTTGCCTGGTACCCTGGGCGGCACAAATAGCTTCCTCTTGCTATTGTAATTAAAAAGTGACCAGTATTTAAAGTGTATCCACTGTCTGGTAATCATTGGCTAGAAAGCGCTTTTTTGTTTGTTTGTTTCCTGACCGGGTTCTCAGAAATTGAGAGTACCGGTATTTGTCTTAATGCACGTCAACCACTGATACAAGTCACAAGGTCCTTTGGATTGTGTTATCATCCATCTCCAGCGGATGTAGAGATGCACTTTGATTTGGCTGGTATCCCTTCTGCAATGGAGATTCTCCTGAAGGAGACTGCCGTCAGATGAAGGCGGCAGGTTTGTTGCAGGCGTCGCTTGGCTTAGATTAGAACCCTTTGATATAACAGTAGGCTTCCAGAGTAGCAAATAAGATGTAAAGTAGCCATAAGGTTACAAAGAGCAAAGTTGTGGCAAGTCTGCAGCCCCTTGGGCCACCCAGTTCCCCACCTATACTAGGCCGCCTCCTATACAGCAAGACGCTGATGCAGACAAATGCAAAGATGGTAAACAGGGTTACTGAGAAAGCTAAGGTTCCGGCTTGCACATGGAATTCTTGTCCCTTGGAAGCCCAGTAGATGGCAGCCACCGACCATGCTATGCCAATACCGAGGAATACATTAACAGCATTGCTCCCGGTCACGTTGCCAATTGAAGCATCCGCATACACATCCTGCGTAGCAGCTACTTTGCTTGCAAATGTATCTAGAAAAGAAAACATATGAATAAATACACACATTGCTTTCTTAATTCTCAGCTTCTGCATTAGTCATGTGCACACAATTAAATATCCGTATAATCAGGTATCCCTCTAATAAAATATTATGGTGGTCTCCAACTTGTGGCCCTTCTGCGTAGCTGCTCAAGGGTATTTTGGTGAAGAATCTGTGCCAAATTCAGCCTGCAAAAAAGCAGCGCTCATAAGACTACTTTCCTTCAGAAGGATGAACACTATCTCCTATCAACAAAAAGAGACTCCTCCAAAAGAAAGACTCCCATTTTTGGTGTCTCTTCCATTTGCACAAGTCTCTTTTTTTTGGGCTGATATAAGAGAATTTTCTTCCTTTTAGAGGAGAGCTACTTTGCATAATTTCCAATGGAGCATTGCTTGTACGTACGCCTCCATATACCTGCTGGATCTCTTCAATGAGAACAAGTATCCCCCTAGATACAATTCAGTATTGCGAGATTACGTGATAATTCATACACCTGGTATTTTGCCATCAATACTTAAAAGCAGTTCTCCAACTGTGCGGCGTCCCCTGCTTATTAGTGAGGCACTTTTGATAGGAGAGATCATATGCTGATCTTTCCTGCTGCACAGGCTTTTCCCAGACTGCAACAGTATCTGATTTGTAATGTTATGCTGGGTTTACAAAAATCCAATATAAAATGAGAAATATTTGTAATTTTGTCATGAACGTGGAATGCTTTGAGTCCCACATATGACTAAATTATTTGCTGGTGAGGCCCCAGTAGAAAAAGATTCCTAAGCCCTGCTCTTAAGTACTTTCACTGCGAGTTGCTCCAAGCTGTGAATAGGCCTTGTGATTATTTCTGAACTTACAGCTGAACTGTATTCTGGTCACTGAGTGGAAGCTGAATTAAATGCAGCTCAAGAAGGGGGTGAAAGAAGGTTGAATACCAGTGTGTACAGCCTTGTGCTGCAATCAGAGGAACAAACAACCATGGCATGTTTAGTGGTTATTCACTTGACCATATTTTTCTCTTGCGTGTACTGACCTGTACAAGTCAATGGCATACCTCCCAACTTTTTGGATGGTCAAAGAGGGACACTTATGGTTCATTGTGTGATAGATCCAATTCCTGCAGATCTATACTCTTCAATAGTTTTCTATTGTGAAATAGCGCAAAAATAATCTAAATATAGAAATTTCTAAAGTCCCAACTGCATAAAAAAACTAATGAAATATTATTTTAAAAAATAGGCTCTAATATACATAGAGGGACCAGAGAAACACTTTCTGGGTCAATATTGTGAATGTAATAATGCAAATGTATACCTCATATCAAAAAGAGGGACATTTAAGGAGCAGATTGGGGCAGAGGGACTTGGCTTAAAAAGAGAGACACTTGGGAGATCTGCAATTGGGCTATTCAAACATCTGTGATCCATGTGCTTGACTTGAAAAAATTACTGTGGATCACATCAGCCAATTCTATGGTTGTTTTTTTGCAGGTGGAAAATCAGAAACTGCCGTGTGCAAGAGCTCTTACTAGGATAAGCTGTTTGCAAAGTCATAGCTAGTTGAGGAGCAGGTGGGGCGGTCACCCAGGGCCCATTGCTGAGGGGGGCCCCATCAAGGACACAGACAATGAGCACCAAAGCCTGAAAAAGCTTTCTAATTTAACTAATGAACGTTTCTATTCTGGAAGCGCTCTTCAGTACAGGAGGCCCAGCGAGCGGTGAATATAGCACAGCTGACATTACTCACCGTCCCCTGGTCCTCTTCTCAGGACACCTGCGCTGTGCTGGGTCCTAACGGTGTATTGCATCTAGGCACACACTATGACCTGCCGCTATGCGAGGATATTTTTATTTTTATCTGGTCTGCCTTTAGAGTAAGGTGGGGTGGAAGATATAGGGGCACAGGGGTTTAAATGAATTTTGGGTCAGATCTGAGGTTTGAATGAACGTTGGGTCTGATCTGGGGATTGAATGAACTTGTGGTCTGATTTTGGGTTTGATTGCATTTGGGGTCAGATTTTAGGTCTTCAAACATTTGGGGCCTGATCTGGGGTCAGTATAAATTTGGGGGCTGATCTGGAAGTCTGTTAATTTTGAGGTCCTGTGTGGGGGTGGTTATTGAATTCTGGGGTCTCTTCTAGGGACTGATCAGGGGTCTGTATGAATTTGGGGGCTGATCTAGGGTTTTATGGAAGGTGGACTTGTTGCAGCAGGCTCCAGAACACCCCATGCATTCAAGATGAAGATCAGCAGAAGTTAGAACACACCATTCATTTACCCTGGGTTCACACCTGAGCGCGTTTTAGTCGCGCGTTTTTATGCGCGTTTTTTGTAATAGTAAACGCGCGTTTGTGTCATTGACTGCAGTGTCCTATGGCCACAAACGCGCGTCAAAACGCCCCAAAGAAGCTCAAGTACTTGTTTGAGCGTCGGGCGTTTTACAGCGCGTTCGTACGCGCTGTAAAACGCCCAGGTGTGAACCCTTCCCATAGGGAAGCATTGGTTTTCATGTCTTAAGCGTTTTACAGCGCGTTTGAACGCGCTGTAAAACGCTCAGGTGTGAACCCAGGGTTACAGAGGTGTGATGAGACAAAGACCGTGTTATATACAGATGCAAGTGGATGGTGGAGTGTTCTGCTGATCTTCATTTTGTTGGATGCATGGTGTTCTACCTCTTAAAGCTCATCAAGAGAATGCCAAGAGTGTGCAAAGCAGTAATCAAAGCAAAAGGTGGCTACTTTGAAGAACCTAGAATATGACATATTTTCAGTCGTTTCACACTTTTTTTTGTTATGTATATAATGCCACATGTGTTAATTCATAGTTTTGATGCCTTCAGTGTGAATCTACAATTTTCATAGTCATGAAAATAAAGAAAACTCTTTGAATGAGAAGGGTTATGTCCAAACTTTTGGTCTGTACTGTATATATATATATATATATATATATATATATATATATATATATAATGCGGCCTGTATCTCTTTGCAGGCCTCTTCTGCACATTTTTGGACTACAGTTACCGCCTACAGCAGCATATAGGAAGAATTAACGGGACAGTATACCCCACAGCCAGGTTGCATTATTTGATGTTGCTGGGTGATTTCTTTTTTTTTTTTTTATGTTTGCCCTTGTTGTCTGAGTGTGAGCTGCAGGAAGAAAGTCACCATCCCTCCCACCCCTGCAGCTGACAGAAGTTAATTTTTAACTTCATTTTTTCAATCCCTGTCGGCTGAGGAGTGAGAGGGGACGTGGCCTAACCAGATCGGCGCGTGGCTTAGCGGGACCTAGAAGTTGATTTTTAACTTCTTCATCTTTTTTATCCCTATCGGCTGAAGAGTGTGAGGGGGCATGGCCTAACTGGATCGGGGGGGGGGGGGGTCCTTTTGAACAGCTCCCTCTAAGACAGCAGCACTGTGCTGTCTAAATGTGTGAGCTGCAGGTAGAAAGTCACCATCCCTCCCACCTCTGCAGCTGACACAAGTTGATTTTTAAGTTAATTTTTTCAATCCCTGTCCACTGAGGAATGGGGGGTGGGCGTGACCTAACCAGATCAGGGTGTGGCTTAGCGGGACCCAGAAGTTGATTTTTAACTTCATTTTTTCAATCTCTGTCTGCTGAGGAGTGGGAGGGGGCATGGCCTAACCGGGTCAGGGGCATGGCTTAGCTGGACCTGGGGCGGCGTTTTAAGTTCGTCTTTTGAGGGTGGACACATTGTGGCAGGGCTCGTGTCTGGGCTCCTTCCTGCAAGAGTGACGCCTCTCTGGGCACCTTACTGGCACATTTGCATACCAAATAAACTGGATTTTCAGAGGAAAAAAACATCTATTGCTGGAACAAAGGCACATCTTGAAATAGGGTACTAAGTGCTATTAGGCCATGGCTTTACTTCAATAGAGATTATCCTGGTGACAGATTTCCTTTAAAGCTCACCTACAGCATTGAAGAAAAATGGCTGGGTTATTATGGAAACCTGGAGTAAATCTGTGTATGTGGAGGGTAACGGCCTGCGAGCGTCTATTGGCTGATGAGGGTCATGTGACCAAACTTCTATTAGCTAATGCATTTATTTAATTTTTTATATATATCTCAGGAACGGTACGTCCTAGAGAGCTGAGACCTGGTCTAAAACCTTTCTAGACACCTGATGTACCTGTGTGCCAAATTTTGTAATTGTAAATGCAACGGTACGGATTCCTTTAGCGGACATACATACATACACACACACTCAGCTTTATATATTAGATTAATGTTATTTCCTTACTCAATGATCCTTATCTTGTTCCGGCAGTAAAGTAGAATATACAATTACAATTCTGTCATATCCTCTCAACTAATAATGGGCGATTACCTTCAGTCTCACTGTAAGCGAGGATTATTTTGTTTTTTTGTTTTTTTACCAATGTGTTGCACAGCATGTTTGACCACCGGATGTCCCTCACCTGAAATCCACACACACACGATAAAGATTTTTTGAGAATCCAGTACTGATGACCTATCCTTAGCATAGGTGATCAATATCAGATTGCTGCGGGTCCACCACTAGCACCCCCACCGATCAGGGTCGCAGCATACACAACACAGCATCGTACATTTGCATAGCGGCCGTGCTTGGTATTATAGCCCGGGCCTATTCACTTGAATGGGACCGAGCTACACACAGGCCATGTGACCGATGAACTGGTCACAGGTTAAATGCTCATATTTTATGTATCATCTTTCATGTAGGTTTCTAATTTAAAAATATCCCCTTTAAATAAGAAAAATTGGAAAAAATATAAACAAGAACATTTTTCTATAAATACATCTATTTCTAAGAAAGCAGAATAACTGTGACTAGCGCTACAGCTATCTTCCAGTTTCCTAGGAAATCTGCCCCGGTTTAAACAATGAATATATACCTGTGTTAGTGTGTAATTAGGCAGCTGAGACTCTAAGATACCTGAGCAGCAATTCCATGTGGGAGATTTCTGGAAAATGGCTTTAACACACAAATGTCTAAATATAGATTTTAATTTGTAAAGGGAAAGTCGCCTATATTTTTTGACAATTGAAAGCCAGATTGTAGATTTTTTTATTGTTTTCTGAACATGATTATGGGGGCAGCTATCTTGCCTGAGCTGTTTTTAGCAGCATTTTTACAGATGTGCTTGACAGCAGCCACCATAGACCATAGACAATATAGTCCAGAGGGCACCTTATTGCCTTCTATGGGAGTTCTCCTGAGATGCTCTGTGGCCTGTATTGATTATAACTTTCCATAATGTCCTCCATGACAGCACCACAGCAAGTTGTTCTTTCTAATCTTCTTTAGGGACAGCCTGGAACACAGAGAGGTCAAGAGACCCCTCCAACTACCCTTCAGTGTTCTTCCTGTCCCTACAGAGGGCAGGTGCAGAGAGGACCTCTTTCTGTGTATCAGGATCTAACATTCTAGGATTGGCAAAAAGAGAGTTAAAATGTGGTTCAATTTGGGACGACATCTAGGTGTACAAAAATTATTTGAACCTAATCAAAAAGGCTTATTGTAAAGGGGGCATGGCTTAGCTAGAATGGAGTGTGCTCTACTATTTACTGTTTTGGACCAAACACCAAAATTGCAGTTTGTAAAATTCTGTTGGTAAAGGGTTAGTGTCTAGCCATGCACCAGATTTACCATCTAGCCTCAGTCCCTGTGATAAACAATGTATTTGCATTAGTAAGTCTGCCCCATTGTTTTTTCAATTCTTTTATACTAGATCATGACCTTTAATGCAGTGGACACATTTATACGGCAGTATAATTTCCTCCAAATAGGGTCTCACTTACCAGGCACCGATGTGCCAAAGGCCACAAATACCACTGCAGTTACAGAATCCTTCAAGCCAATGGTACAGCCGAAATGAGAAGCAAGATCCCCGATGATGGCAGTGAGGATGCCAATGATAATTATTGATATAACAAAGCACGCCCATCCATTCAAATATTCCGTAGGGGGAACGCACGCAAAAAGTACTTTCCAGAACACGGTCAAAAAGTGCATAACATAGTCAAAGCAAGATGGCAGCCGCTCTTCTCCAGATTCATCCTCATCTTCATCTCCGGCTACATTAATGACAAGAAAACAAACGTATAAACTTGAATACAGAACACTATTATTGTGATTTAGTCTTTGACACATTGTGTACAGAAGCTGGGGCACACTCAAGAGTGAGAGATGTTACCAAGAAACATTGAACCTGCCATGGAGGAATTCTGTAGCTGTAGCTCCATGACTTATGCACAGAAAACATTTTTGCAAAGCTACCATCATCTGCACCACTGTATGCACACGAGCCCAGGGGAAACATTATGGCATTTTGCAGTGATGCTGACTAAATTTTCCAAAGCTGAAAGGGATTTTCCAGCCTTTATTAAGTGATGGCTTGTCATGGGTGGATTGGCCATAGACCCTACAGGTAAATTTCCCAGTGGTCCGATGCCCAGGGGGCCACTTGATCCCTCCTCTTGGCTGTCAGCTAGGTACATAAAGATCTGATGCTCTCAGCCTTAATTAATGTAGGAGCATCAGGCATTTATGCACCTGGCCTGTGGCCGCAGATGCCCTCCTGAATTTAATGATATTGCTGACCTCAGGGCAATGATACAGCTTCATACTGTGGGGCGGGCAGCAGTATTTTGTGCTGCACTGTGGTATCTGGTTTCTCAGAGACTGTATTTAGTTCTGCACTGTGGTATTTTGTCCTACACTACAGTATTGCTGGACCTGCCTACTTGTGTTGCCCCATCTTCTGTCAATTTGGACCTGCCTACAACATGAGGCCACTGTTATTATTATTTTTTTTCCAGGGCCAATTTAAGTTCCCAGTCCGCCCCTGTGGCCATTCCTCCAATTGGAGCAGCACTATAGGTAGCAAGTTCTCTCCACTACAAGGCTAATGGAGCTGTGTAGTTCTGTCACCAATTTCAGGCAATGAAGCTACTCCTGAACAGCTGATCAGCTAGTGATGGCTTATCCGAAGGCCTTTTGCCTCTCTTAATCAAAGCAGATCCACAATTCTGTGCTGATTAATTTCTTAATATATCTTTACAGCAGATAAATGCTCAATATTTGTGATACTGCCCCCTCTGAGGGTCAATTCAATTTTATGGCTACCACTAAGTAGGGTTAGGTGCAAGGAACTATAATCCAGCTAGCACAGGTTATGTGTCCTATTGTCTCTCTAATAACACGGGGGTTGTCTCGTGAAGACAAATGCTGTCTATGAATCCTAACATATGGATGTCATAGGGGAGGGGGGTTTCAATGCTCAGGCTCTATGAATCTGAACAGACAGCTACTCTATACATGTGATTTCAGGGCTGGTGACATCCTTGTATGACAAAGACAACCAATCAACCACTTCATCTAGATGTCCGGCATGTGCTACAGTTCCATTGCGGTGGCTGCTGTAGGAGAAATACCCATCTAGCTGCAGCTTCGGGCAAATCAGCTGTTTGCCAGGGCTGCATTCTGAAAGGGTTTGATATGCCCAGGGACAGTAATGGCGGGTTTACATGGCCCGATTATCAGGTAGATTACTGGGGACGAACATTCCTACAAACGCTCATTCCCGAAAATCTGCCCGTCTAAAGGTGCAGCTGATTACCCAATGAATCAGCAAAATGCTTATTCATCTGGTAAAACTGATGTTCAAGCAGGCAAGTAAATTATCGTTTCTGGGCAGCAGATCTTGCTGTCTAAACAATGCAGCTGTATGACGATGAGCGATCGCAATGGTGGCCCTTCGTCCTTATACTGTGGAGGTGATCGCTGCATGTAAAGCACTTCACCCCCACTGAACTAGCAGCCAGTTGTCTGCCAGAAAGGAACGCTTCCTTCCCAATAATTGGGATAAGGAATAAGAAATACTTGAAGCTCTGAATTCGGTCACATCTACATATACAGCGTGTATAGCTGCTCATATTCCGTACGCGCTCTTTACTGAAATGTAGATTCTTTTTTGTTTTATTAAAAAGATCACTTCAAACAAATCTTTGGGTAGGTTTTTCATGAATAGCAAAGAAGGCAGATTTCTAAAGTTCAACTACATTAAAAGAACAGATTAGTTAAAATTGCATGTTCTGCCTTGAATTTCAATTAACCTTACATTTTCAATAGCTTTGCATATAGACATGAAGAAGTAAATGCCTGGTAATCCTAATTTTGCAGTTCTGATTGCCAGGTAAATCCGCTAATTAAAATATTGCCTTCCTATGCTTGTCTGGTTGCAGTCAGATAGTCATGCAGCTCCCCTCTACTTCCAGACTATTTTAGTAGGTCGGTAATTTTGCTTGTACGGCACTAAGTGTGGCCGCCCAGCAGCAGTTGTCAGAAGTGGCCGGGCTGATAGACTATGCAGCTCTTGGGTATTCACAATTTCAGCATTGAAATCTACAATTACACCTTATAATAGGATTAATCTATTGTGGCTTTTATTTCACAGAAATTACTGCTTTAAAGTGTTTAATTTGCATAGGAAGAAATGGTTCCCAAAAGGTCTAAGCAAGGATAACTGTGACAGATATTCTAATTTTAAATGGGGGTCTTTTGAGGTAAATTACTGAAGAATATAGGATGATTTAGTGACTCAGTAGATAGCACTAAAGAGCTGAGACCTTGTTTGAATCTGTGAGAAAAAAAAAAAGTGTTATGGTACAATGACTCCTAGGGATGAATATGGAGAATCTTACGGACCTCTTTTACGACATTACCATATTGATGGACTATCCTTAGTATAGGCCACCAATATCAGCTTGGGCAGGATCTGACTCTCGGCACCCCTGGCCATCAGCAGGTTGAAGGGACTGCGGTGCTTGGGCAGATTCTGCGGCCTCTTCATTTCTTACACCCATGTCGCTTCTGATGCCTGCACGGCCGCCGCTGCATCTCCCCTGTCGCGCAGAGAAAAACATTGCGGGTGACGCTAGGGAGGCTCGTCCCCATCGTAGCCTGCTATTGGCTGCTTCCCCTGTCACTAGATGTATTTATCCACACGACTGGGAGATGCAGCAGCGGCCGTGCGGGTGTCAGATGCAACGTGGGTGTCGGGGAGCGAGGTAAGTACAATATGTGTGAGGGGGCCCTGGCAATAGGGGAGGCATTTTAGGGGTTAGATAACCCCTTTAACAATGAAAGCTGAGCACCGTGGCCCCTTCTAACACCTAATTGTGGAGGTGCAACTTTTATTAAACATTTTCTATTAGACCTATGCATCTTCTTGGTAACAAACAGGGCCATTGTAGTCTGATCCTGGTGTATTCCCTTCCACCAGTCCCCTATTTATTGCTAATATACTTAATAGTAGTAAAGTACAGATGAAAGGGAGGTTCAGGATCAGACTACACAGGGATTGTTTGATGTCCGTTACCATGGAAATGCATGGGTCTGCAAAATAACTGGAAATTTTCAATCCAGTCTATTTGCAGAGTTGCTGTTCTTTTCGTTTAGATGCATTGAGACAAATAATAAATGATTGTGAATGTGGACATAACCATTTAAAACAAACATGAAGCACTGTGTCCCTACATTATCGTAAGGGGTTTATAGTTTTATATCTCTACATTAAATGATTTTGTCACGGAAGGTGTACAGGAAACAAGACAACACAAAATAAATATACGACTCACTGGATCCAAAACTAAGGAACAAAAGGGAGACCCCTGCATCAGACCTGGCTCTCTCCCTTACTGCTCAGCCTATGCGATAATCCCAATGGTAGATGATCGCATATCCTCGTACCTCGACTGTATAACACCTGAACGCCCTATAATAGTGAGGGGACACGACCACCGGCTCCCTACACTAGATACGGAGGGAGTCAGGGTCACCTGGGATCCAGCAAACAGAAAAACACAAAAGGATGCACAACACTTATCTTGTAGAAGAGTGGGAAGTAGGATCAGCATGCACACACACTCCAGGAAGAAATATAAACCGCACACTGATGCAGTATGGGGAGGAATTTAAAGGGATGCAATCAGTCCAACTACATGACAGCTGAGAGAGGCTAACAAGATGAGGAACTGAAAGCAAAACAAAGGAAGTTCAAGGAGGAGGTTCTGAAAGGCATCTGTCAGAGCTTCTCAGATGTCTGGTGGTGACAGATTTTCAAACAACATCAAACGGACTTGATAGATCCATACACATTTAAAAATACATTAAATTACAGAAGTTGTCCAGCCGTTAATATTGATTACCTATTGTCAGTGAATGGAGAGAGTGCTTGTAATTACACTACTCCACCGCTCCACAGGAGACAAGGAGAAGTGTAAAGACCAACAAGAGGTACTCGCATAGAGCACCACCTTCTCATCAAACAACTGATCAGCGGTTGTGTCTAACCCCCGCCGATCTGATATTGATGATCAATCCTGACGATAGGACATCAATATTAACGGCTGGACAACCCCTTTAAATATTAAAATGTTTCTAGAGTGACTATGAAATACTTGGGTTATTAATAACTCTTACCTGCGCTAACAGTAATTGCTTCCATGAACTGATCCCTCCAGGAATGAGTTCCTACCACCAGGGCGAGGTTGGTCTTTTTAATGAGTTTGTCCACTGTACTCTACCAGCAAAGTAATACAGAAAACAACGAGTTACCATTTTAATAATAATTTTATTGATTATATTAAAGAGGTTGTCTGCGTTCAGACCTGAACCCAGACACAACCCTATTGCACTCATTCACCATGAATGAGTGGATCATCAGATCCTTTCAAACTCCAGTGCTCCACCTTGCCCTGAGCTGAATCGCACAGGGCAAGGGAATTTTCTTGAAATCCGGTGACGTACCGGGCTCTCCATGGATAAGCTAGGCGGAGGCTTCCGCCTAGCAGTGATCTTGGTGACGTCACCAGCACTAACGGGTGGTCTTTGGCGCTGCCCTAAAGCCCACCCATAAGAGCCGGTGACGTCACCGGAAACACTGCTAGGCAGAAAATTCCACCTAGCAATGTTCAAAAGTAAATAAACAGCCCCTCCCCTGCGCGATGCAGAGTAGGGCAAGGGGGAGCATCAGAGCATGAAAAGCTCTGATGCTCCACTCATTCATGGTGAATGAGTGCAGATCGGGTTGTGTCCGGGTTCAGGTCAGAACCTGGATAATCCCTTTAAAGCATACAGAAAACTATTAAACATTAGTTAATAAACCCCTGAATCCACAACCCCCACCCACCCGTAAAGAACCAAAGAGGGGAAAAAGAAAATAAAAAAGACAAAAGTATATAATTCAAAGTGCGTCTTTAGGCACCATGACAAAAGTTTAGCTTACTCTTTATCTTTAGGATCTAGGTCTGAGTTAACAAAATGCAAACAAAACTCCTATTCTTTAATTTCATATAAGAGATAAATCTCCAAGTACTGAATGTCATGGAGCTATCACTGTGTTGAATTTTATGACTTCTTGGATTTACGGGAATTTTTGTATATCAGTTAATCATCATTTTATGGCTTATGATGTAAATGCTCTCACTTTAAACTCATAAGACTCTTCAATGACCACTTCAAGTTTTGGGTGCTCCCCCAAAACGGGTTTTCCCATCTCAGCAATTCGTTTGGCTTCTTCTTCCTCCACTGAACGTTTCCTTTCCACAAGTTCAACAGCTAGAAAACATAAATTAAATTTTCTTAGAAGTGAACTAAGTTATATACAGTATGTATTACCTGTTATTTACTTAACACCAACATATTTTAGAGCAGTTCGCATTGGAGAGATGATGCATATTACAGTTTACAACTCAACTCCCATACTTGTATTAATAAACAGTAGACCCAGACTCACACCAATACTATCTTGTGATGTTACTTTGCAACACTTGCTATATATATATATATATATATATATATATATATATATAAAGCAGAGCAGTGTTTCCCATTTAACACAGTTTACCATGACTTCACAGACTTTACAAGACTGCCAGCGGGGACCTACTGAGTGCTCTAAAAGTGGCTATACACTTAAGATAAAAGTTGCCTAGAATAGCCAAATTTGGGCATTTCGACCGACTGATGTTTGAAAAATTAGCACCATTGATTGTGACGACCAACTGCAGACTCTTGTCTGCTGAAAATGTAATCAGACATGGTGGCAAATTTTGGCCTTTGTTGGCCGAAACTGTATGCATATGACATGACTGACCGATCACTTGCTATTCTGTTCAAGGACCAGTAAAGTCGGTGTCTTTAAAAATACTGACTCCCTGGTCAGCCAGTTTAGTTGGTGAGATCACGCGTAGGAATGATCCAATGGCTGACTGACCGGCCACAATGCGGCCAATCATTATCTCAAAAGTATGGCAAGCTTTAAAGGACTTGTCTCAGAATGACAACTTATCACCTATCCAGAGAACAGCTAACAAGTATCTGATCAGCGAAGGTTTGGACAATAGCACCCCCACTAATTATGAGCAGAGGGGCCCATGTCCCCTCTTATAATGGAGCAGTAAGTCAAGCATATGTACTGCGCTCCATTCAAACTCTATGGGACTGAGCACTGCACTTTATTATCTTCAACAGTTCCCTAGACTTTGACTGGAGCGTCAGTCAGCATGCTCGACTGCAGTGTCATTCAGAGAACATGAGACTCCCATTCTTGTTATCGGTGAGGATCACATCAGTCCAACCACCACCAATTAGACACTTATCTCCTTTCCTGTGGATAGGTGATAAGGTGTCCTTCTGGGGTGAACCTTTCAATTCAGTGAGTTATCACGGTTCATAAAAGAAATTCATCTCTGCTACCTTTTTATTTTATCTAGCGAACATCAATTCTGAGCTTCTATGGTTTTCTATGCACATTTCTTAATTTTCATGCCAAATATAATGCAGTACTGCACAATACAGCAGCCACAGAGGTGATTTATTACTGAATGGAATATTTTAGGTAAAGTGAGAGCAGCATCAACCTCTATGTTCCCAAACCTGCTGGATAAACCATGCTTCTGTAGAGGAAATGATGATTGCGCCACAGCACCACCTGTACCCCAACATTTTGTATTAAAAAACAGCCCATTAACAGTCTTATCAGAAAAACAAGTAAAATCAGTTCATATGTCAGTAAGATGAAGTAATTACATAAGTTTTAATGGATGGGGGAAACAGTAGGGGATAAAGCTCTTTAAATAGGTCAAGTACTTCTTATTTGCCAGTAACATTTTAGTTTTTACTTCTTTCTAATTAAAATTCTAAACCTTATCAAATAAATATTTTAAGCAATGTCAAGATTCCCGATATCAGACGAGGATGGGATTCATAAAGGTTCATTATAGTGCGTAGCTTTAAAGGAACACGAGCAAATTAAGATGTTTAAGAACACGCAAATATTTAAGGACCTGTCAAGTGCAATGCTGGCCCAATGGCGTGATTAGGGTTGATTCCTCCAACGCTGTCTCATCTTATTTAACCAGTGCTCCACCCTGTCGACTGTAGCCTAGGGAAAAGCTAATCCCCTGAGCCTCCTACAGTACTTTGGCTTTTAATAGTACTTTTATCCATGAAGTGCAAAGATCTTCACATGATCTTTAAATAGGTCATCCAGGTTGGGATACGTTAAGGGTCAAGTTAAAGTCCGTTCTTGATGTTTCGCTACCCATTTGAGTTGCTTTTTTGAAATGTGCGAATAAGAACGTGTTGGTTCAGCAGAGGAGGCTGTTCAGATTAGTAGAGAATAACCATGGATATTGGCACCAATCTTTGTTGCAGTGTGTTTATCTCAAATTGCTGTGCTTTTGCAGATCGCTTTTCGACCACATAGATTCTACAGGTGAAACATCTAACAATAGTCCCTTATGGGTTCATGCCATGGGACAATATTTCTAGAGGAGAATATGGAACATAAGATTTTTTCAAGTCAATGGGTCCGCGCCGCAGGATAGAGTTCACCAGGCCAGTGCCTATGAATTGTGGACCGCGATTTGCAGTCCGCAGCATGGGCACGGTGACAATACAGTCGTGTGAATAAGCCCTTATCTAGATGGAATGGAATGGTTTCCTGTTCACGTTTTAATTCACTTTAGTAAATTGTTCAGTCAAGTTCTTCCACATAAAACTCTGGCGTATTTTTTTTTTATTGGTGTCTGAAGATAGAATGAGTTGGCCAATAAACATTTATGAAATGAACAATGAGTATTTATTACCTATCCACAGGAAAGATGTTAATTGTATGACTGCTGGAAGTGTGACCCCTGGGACCAATTTCATGTCCCAAGTTTGAATTGGGACACTCCTTCCCCATGTTTATAGGTCTTACCAGTACAGAGATACTATTCTGATCTTTGCCTTGTGTACTGTGGTTTTAATAAGGCAACCTAATCCATAAAGCTTCCAGAGGAGGTCTGGAACCATAGGAAGACAACTTGTATGTTGTTGTGATGTCTAAGGCCCCTTTCAGATGACCAAGTTCCACGCATCGGACTCGCAGTGTGTGTCTGTGGCAGTGTGTGTCTGATAGGATTGCATAGCATTATATTGATTTATGATGCTATCTAATCCTTACAGTTCTGGAATGTATTGCATAACACTGACATAATACCAATACATTCCAGGACTGTAAGGCCCCTTTCACACGGACGAGATTTCCACGCGGGTGCAATGCGTGAGGTGAACACACTGAATCCGGACCCATTCACTTCAATGGGGCTTTGTACATGAGCAGTGATTTTCACGCATCACTTGTGCGTTGTGTGAAAATCGCAGCAAGATCGCAAACATCCACAAGCAAGTGCAGATCCGGTGCGATTTTCACGCATAGTTGCTAGGAGATGATCGTGATGAGGACCCGATCTTTATTATTTCCCCTTATAACATGATTATAAGGGAAAATAATAGCATTCTTAATACAGAATGCTAAGTAAAATGTCCATTCAGTCGCGTAGCGGATCTCCTCTTCTTTCTACAGGACCTGGCTAAAGGACCTTTGATGACGTCACTGCGCTCATCACATGATCCATCACCATGGTCATCAAAAGGTCCTTTAGCCAGGTCCTGAAGAAAGTAGAAAGAAGAGGAGATCCGCTACGCGACCAAGTGGATGGGGTGAGTTAAATTTGTTTATTATTTTAACCCCTCAATGGACAATTTACTAAGCATTCTGTACTAAGAATGCTATTATTATCCCTTATAACCATGTTACGAGGGAAAATAATAAAATCTACAGAACATCTAACCCAAACCCGAACTTCTGTGAAGAAGTCCAGGTTGGGTCTGGGTACTAAACATGACAATTTTTCTCATGCGCGTGCAAAACGCATTAAAACGCTTTGCACTCGTGCGGAAAAATCTGGCCCTCACACGCGACGCCAGTGTGAAAGAGGCCTAAGGGTTACATAGCATCATAAATCAATATGCTATGCCACCCAGTCAGTGCTGGGAGGTCAGGACGGGAGCTGCCACAGACACACACTGAGTCTGATGCGTTGAAGTCGCTCGTCTAAAAGGGGCCTAAGGTGTATACATCACAGCATAGAAGCCTTTACGGCTGTGTTGATGTTGCATCTAAATGTTTGCACATCACAAGCTCTAATATGGAGGAGCCAACTAGTTTTTAACATACTTTAGGTCATGTTATATATTTTTGCACCATGGCTAGGGTTTTACACTTTTAAGCAGAATGTGGTTGCAGCTCATGACTTTTATATTTTAAATTTCGATCAATTCATAGGGTCTAAAAGAGGTCCTACATTTTCATGAAAAGCTTCCCCATAGGCAGCAGTTGGAAATACATGCAACCCTATCTTGGTTCTGCCATTATGCACCAATCACCGCAATGGCGGGAGATCATAGGGCATATCTGGAACATCTTGGAAGTGCTGTATTCTAGGACATAACTGACTTTTTTTTTAATACAGGATTATATTTCATCAATGGCATATATAGGATTTGTTCTCCAGGATTTGCACTACTGTCCTGCAGCAAGCTCTAAGGTCAATGAACAACCCTTCGTCTGTATGTGTTCTACTGCTCAGGCTACCAATCAAACCAATCAGGCTACCAATCACCCAAAAGAAAGGAGGGGAGGGTAAGAAAGTGACAACACTAGCAGTCATTACCTGTACAAATAATAGAGTATGGCCTGCCAAATAAACTACATTTTAAAAGATCTTTTTGCCAAGTCAGAAGGCCTGGAAACCACAGGGGTGTGTGCCTTCACTCACATCCTTAGACACCTCTCCTGGGATAGCTCCTTAGCCCTTCTTTTAATATGATCATGATTAATGTCAAATTTAAAGGAGCCTACTTTTGGAGGGCAACGGATGGGAATCTGCCTGCAACTTGGGATAACTCTCAGAATTGTAAGGGTGGAAAATGTTTGGAAATAGCAATTTACATATTTGCATGATATATAATAATTAGAGCGGCTCCAAACCTGAGGTAATTAATAAAATGTAAATTGCCTACTGCAAATGCCTACAAATAACCACCTCATGTATTACAAGCTTTCGTTCACACTGAAATTTTTTAAAAAAAACAACAACTGAGCTTTGACTCCACAGACAAGAGGTTTAAATAAAACAAGTGGTAATTTGGTATCTCAAAATCTTCTAAACATTCATTATGTTATAAGGACACCCCCAGAGCTGCAGCTGTCAGACTCATTTATTCTACACGTCGATATTTGTCACTATTTTGCTGTTTTTAGAAATCTCGTTCCCAACTGCTGCATCATCGGCCATAAAACTGCAGTATAACTATTTCAATTAATTATAGCACAGTCAGATAAATGTCTCTTCTAGTTCATGCTTGATGCATCCGGTTACTGATCTAAACAGGACCCACATGTCACCAGTAAATACTGCACACATGTCCTAGGAGAAAACAAGGAATTAATTTGGCAGCAACACTGGCCAAGGAAATTTGATGTGAAATTCTACAACCCAGTAAATGTACGAACGCCTTGCATCCAGGATTTAAATTTTAATTTGGCAGTCGAGCAAAATGCTAGAAATGATTAACCCTAGCTGAAAATGCATCAGCTGGATCATGTTACTGTGTATTTGTTTCAAAAGAATTACCTTTAAAAGGGTTTTTCTACATTTTAATACTGATGACCTACCCTCTGGATAGGTCATCAGTATCTGATTGGTGGGGTCTGACACCCAGGACCCCCACTGATCAGCTGTTTGAGAAGACACCAGCGCTCCTGTGTGGGCCGCGGCCGTGTCTCTTTTCCCAGTGACGACACATTCATAGGTCACGTGGCCTAGGCACAGCTCAGCCCCTTGGAAGTGAATAGAGCTGGATTAACAGAGGATTAACAGTAAATTTCCTGGTGACAGGCTCATTCACACGACTGTATGTATTTTGTGGTCCACAAAACATGGATCCGCAAAAAATATGGATGATGTCCGTGTGCATTTTGTATTTTGTAGAAGGGAACAGCTGGCCCCTAATAGAACAGTACTATCCTCATCCGTAATGTGGACAATAATAGGACATTTGTTTGCGGAAGGGACATACGGTAACTGAATGCACACGGAGTAACTTCCTTATTTTTTTTGCAAAAAAACGCAAGGGTCACGGAAATAAAAAAAGGTTTATGTGTATGAGCCCTAAGAGCTCATGTATTGTCAACACAGGCACATGGCCACTCTATTTACGTATGTTATAATCTGATAAAGGGCGCTCGGTACATAAATATAAAATGGGTCATAAGAGATTATGTAAGTAATTCCTTGAACATTATGAATAGGGATGAGCGAATCGACTTTGGATGAAACATCCGAAGTCGATTTGCATACAACTTTGTTCCAATACTGTATGGAGCAGGAGCTCGTACAGTATTAGAATGTATCGGCTCCGATTAGCCAAAGTTATTACTTCGCGAAGTCTTGCAAAACTTCGGGTAATAACTTCATAAATTTAATTTGTACTGTAAAAAAAACATTGGTACCTTGGAGCCGAACACGAGTTCAGGAATTGGTTTTCACTGTGCAAATTAATTTATGAAGTTATTATTACCCAAAGTCTCACGAGAATTCGCAAAGCAATAACTTCGGCTCATCGGAGCCAATACATTCTAATACTGTACAGTGCTCCTGCTTCGTACAGTATTGGAACGAAGTTTTATGCGAATCGACTTCGGAGATTCGCTCATCCCTAATTATGAACTATACAGTGTCTTGCAAAAGTATTCACCCCCCCCCCCTCCCCCCTTGACTTTTTTTTATAGCCTTAACCACCTCAGCCCCCCTAGCTTAAACACCCTTAACCACCTCCGGACCGCCTAACGCAGATCTGCGGTCCGGAGGTGGCAGCTGTGCGCTCAACGACGCATATACGCGTCAACTCGCGAGACGCGAGATTTCCTGTGAACGCGCGCACACAGGCGCGCGCGTTCACAGGAACGGAAGGTAAGAGAGTGGATCTACAGCCTGCCAGCGGCGATCGTTCGCTGGCAGGCTGGAGATGTGATTTTTTTAACCCCTAACAGGTATATTAGACGCTGTTTTGATAACAGCGTCTAATATACCTGCTACCTGGTCCTCTGGTGGTCCCTTTTGTTTGGATCGACCACCAGAGGACACAGGTAGCTGTGTAAAGTAGCACCAAACACCACTACACTACACCCCCCCTCTCACTTATTAACCCCTTATGAACCCCTGATCACTTCATATACACTCCCTGATCACCCATATAGACTTCCTGATCACCCCCTGTCATTGATCACCCCCCTGTAAGGCTCCATTCAGACGTCCGTATGATTTTTACGGATCCATGGATACATGGATCGGATCCACAAAACGCATACGGACGTCTGAATGGAGCCTTACAGGTGGGTGATCAATGACAAGGGGGTGATCACGCGTATAGACTTCCTGATCACTTCCCTGTCATTGATCCACCCCCCGTCATTGATCACCCCCCTGTAAGGCTCCATTCAGACGTCCGTATGATTTTTACGGATCCACGGATCGGATCCGCAAAACACATACGGACGTCTGAATGGAGCCTTACAGGTGGGTGATCAATGACAAGGGGGTGATTACCCATATAGACTTCCTGATCACTTCCCTGTCATTGATCACCCCCCTGTCATTGATCACCCCCCTGTAAGGCTCCATTCAGACGTCCGTATGATTTTTACAGATCAACGGATACATGGATCGGATCCGCAAAACGCATACGGACGTCTGAATGGAGCCTTACAGGTGGGTGATCAATGACAAGGAGGTGATCACCCATATAGACTTCCTGATCACTTCCCTGTCATTGATCACCCCCCTGTAAGGCTCCATTCAGACGTCCGTATGATTTTTACGGATCCACGGATACATGGTTCGGATTCGCAAAACACATACGGATGTCTGAATGGAGCCTTACAGGGGGGTGATCAATGACAGGGGGTGATCACCCATTTAGACTCCCTGATCACCCCCCTGTCATTGATCACCCCCTGTAAGGCTCCATTCAGACATTTTTTTGGGCCCAAGTTAGCGGAAATTGTTTTTTTTTTTTTTTTTGCTTTTTCTTACTAAGTCTCATATTCCACTAACTTGTGTCAAAAAATAAAATCTCACATGAACTCACCATACCCCTCACGGAATCCAAATGCGTAAAATTTTTTAGACATTTATATTCCAGACTTCTTCTCACGCTTTAGGGCCCCTAAAATGCCAGGGCAGTATAAATACCCCACATGTGACCCCATTTCGGAAAGAAGACACCCCAAGGTATTCCGTGAGGGGCATATTGAGTCCATGAAAGATTGAAATTTTTGTCCCAAGTTAGCGGAAAGGGAGACTTTGTGAGAAAATACAAAAAAAATCCATTTCCGCTAACTTGTGCCAAAAAAAAAAATTCTAGGAACTCGCTCTGCCCCTCACGGAATACCTTGGGGTGTCTTCTTTCCAAAATGGGGTCACATGTGGGGTATTTATACTGCCCTGGCATTTTAGGGGCCCGAAAGCGTGAGAAGAAATCTGGGATCCAAATGTCTAAAAATGCCCTCCTAAAAGGAATTTGGGCCGCTTTGCGCATCTAGGCTGCAAAAAAGTGTCACACATCTGGTATCTCCGTACTCAGGAGAAGTTGGGGAATGTGTTTTGGGGTGTCATTTTACATATACCCATGCTGGGTGAGATAAATATCTTGGTCAAATACCAACTTTCTATAAAAAAATGGGAAAAGTTGTCTTTTGCCAAGATAATTCTCTCACCCAGCATGGGTATATGTAAAATGACACCCCAAAATACATTCCCCAACTTCTCCTGAGTACGGCGATACCACATGTGTGACACTTTTTTGCCGCCTAGGTGGGCAAAGGGGCACACTTTCCAAAGAGCACCTTTAGGATTTCACAGGTCATTTTTTACACATTTTGATTTCAAACTACTTTGCACACATTAGGGCCCCTAGAATGCCAGCGCAGTATAACTACCCCACAAGTGACCCCATTTCGGAAAGAAGACACCCCAAGGTATTCTGTGAGGGGCATGGCGAGTTCCTAGAATTTTTTTTTTTTTTTGTCACAAGTTAGTGGAGAAGTTGGGGGAATGTATTTTGGGGTGTCATTTTACATATACCCATGCTGGGTGAGAGAATTATCTTGGCAAAAGACAACTTTTCCCATTTTTTTATAGAAAGTTGGTATTTGACCAAGATATTTCTCTCACCCAACATGGGTATATGTAAAATGACACCCCAAAACACATTCCCCAACTTCTCCTGAGTACGGCGATACCAGATGTGTGACACATTTTTGCAGCCTAGGTGGGCAAAGGGGCCCAAATTCCTTTTTAGGAGTGCATTTTTAGACATTTGGATCCCAGACTTCTTCTCACGCTTTAGGGCCCCTAAAATGCCAGGGCAGTATAAATACCCCACATGTGACCCCATTTTGGAAAGAAGACACCCCAAGGTATTCAATGAGGGGCATGGCGAGTTCATAGAAGATTTTTTTTGGGGGCACAAGTTAGCAGAAATTGATTTTTGTATTTTTTTTTCTCACAAAGTCTCCCTTTCCGCTAACTTGGGACAAAAAGTTCAATCTTTCATGGACTCAATATGCCCCTCAGCGAATACCTTGGGGTGTCTTCTTTCCGAAATGGGGTCACATGTGGGCTATTTATACTGCCCTGGCATTTTAGGGGCCCTAAAGCGTGAGAAGAAGTCTGGAATATAAATGTCTAAAAAAATGTACGCATTTGGATTCCGTGAGGGGTATGGGGAGTTCATGTGAGATTTTATTTTTTGACACAAGTTAGTGGAATATGAGACTTTGTAAGAAAAAACAAAAAATCTATTTCCGCTAACTTGTGCCAAAAAAATGTCTAAATGGAGCCTTGCAGAGGGGTGATCAATGACAGGGGGGTGATCAGGGAGTCTATATGGGGTGATCACCACCCTGTCATTGATCACCCCCCTGTAAGGCTCTGTATGTGTTTTGCGGATCCGCGGTGTCCGTGTTTTACGGATCCGCAAAACACATACGGACGTCTGAATGGAGCCTTACAGGGGGGTGATCACCCCATATAGACTCCCTTATACCCCCCTGTTATTGATCACCCCCCTGTAACGCTCCATTCAGAGGTCCGTATGTGTTTTGCGGATCCACCGATCGGATCCGCAAAACACATACGGACGTCTTAATGGAGCCTAACAGGGAGGTGATCAATGACAGGGGGTGATCAGGGAGTGTATATGGGGTGATCACCCCCGTCATTGATCACCCCCCTGTAAGGCTCCATTAAGACGTCCGTATGTGTTTTGCAGATCCGATCCATGGATCCGTGGATCCGTAAAACACATACGGACGTCTGAATGGAGCCTTACAGGGGGGTGATCAATGACAGGGGGGTGATCAGGGAGTCTATATAGGGTGATCAGGGGTTAATAAGTGACAGGGGGGGTGTGGTGTAGTGTGGTGCTTGGTGCTACTTATTACAGAGCTGCCTGTGTCCTCTGGTGGTCGATCCAAGCAAAAGGGACCACCAGAGGACCAGGTAGCAGGTATATTAGACGCTGTTATCAAAACAGCGTCTAATATACCTGTTAGGGGTTAAAAAAAATCGCATCTACAGCCTGCTAGCGAACGATCGCCGCTGGCAGGCTGTAGATCCACTCGCTTACCTGCCGATCCTGTGAACGCGCGCGCCTGTGTGCGCGTGTTCACAGGAAGTCTTGCGTCTTGCGATATGACGCGTGACTCTGCCTGAGACAGCCGCCTCCAGACCGCGATCCTGCGTTAGGCGGTCCGGAGGCGGTTAAGTTCAATGTATTGTTAATCTGAATTTTATGTGATGGATCAGAACACAATAGTCTAAGTTGGTGAAGTGAAATGAGAAAAATATATAAATAAAACTATTGTTTAGAAATAGAAAACAGAAAATTGGCATGTGCGTATGTATTCACCCCCTTTGTTAGGAAGCCCATAAAAAGCTCTGGTGCAACCAGTTACCTTCAGAAGACACATAATTAGTGAAATGCAGTCCACCTGTGTGCAATCTAAGTGTCACATGATCTGTCATTACATATACACACCTTTTTTGAAAGGCCCCAGAGGCTGCAACACCTAAGCAGGAGGCATCACTAACCAAACACTGACATGAAGACCAATGAACTCTCCAAACAAGTAAGGGACAATGTTGTTGAAAAGTACAAGTCAGGGTTAGGTTATAAAAAAATATTTAAATCTTTGATGATCCCCAGGAGCACCATCAAATCCATCATAACCAAATGGAAAGAACATGGCACAACAGCAAACTTGCCAAGAGCCGGCCGCCCACCAAAACTCACGGACCGGGAAAAGAGCACATTAATCAGAGAGGCAGCACAAAGACCTAAGGCAGTGGTGGCGAACCTATGGCACGGGTGCCAGAGGTGGCACTCAGAGCCCTCTCTGTGGGCACCCGCTCCCTGGTATGGTGTACCAGTATGCCTTAGACTTTTCCTGCCATTCATCAGCGCAGGGCTCACTATGAACAGCACAGGCAACGCACTGAATGTAGGCAGGCTATTACAGCTACATGATAAAGTACATGGAAGATATACTATATTGGCATTCAGGTTAAAGTGCGTGTTGGCACTTTGAGATAAATAAGTGTGTTTTGGGTTGCAGTTTGGGCACTCGGTCTGTAAAAGGTTCGCCATAACTGACCTAAGGTAACCCTGGAGGAGCTGCAGAGTTCCACAGCAGAGACTGGAGTATCTCTACATAGGACGACAATAAGCCGTACGCTCCATAGAGTTGGGCTTTATGGCAGAGTGGCCAGAGAAAGCTATTACTTTCAGCTAAAAACAAAAAGGCACGTTGTGAGTTTGCGAAAAAGCATGTGGGAGACCCCCAAAATGTATGGAGGAAGGTGCTCTGGTCTGACGAGACTAAAATTTAACTTTTCGGCCATCAAATAAAACGCTGTGTCTGGCGCAAACCTAACACATCACATCACCCAAAGAACACCATCCCCACAGTTAAACATGGTGGTGTCAGGATTATGCTGGGTGGATGGGACTGGGAAACTGGTCAGAGTTCAGGGAAAGATGGATGGTGCTAAATACAGGGATATTCTTGAGCAAAACCTGTACCACTCTGTGAGTGATTTGAGGCTAGGACGGAGGTTCACCTTCCAGCAGAACAATGACCCCAAACACACGGCTAAAGCAACACTTGAGTAGTTTAAAGGGAAACATGTAAATGTGTTGGAATGGCCTAGTCACAGCCCAGATCTCAATCCAATAGAAAATCTGTGGTCAGACTTAAAGATTGCTGTTCACAAGCGCAAACCATCCAACTTGAAGGAACTGGAGCAGTTTTGCAAGGAGGAATGGGCAAATATCCCAGTGGTAAGATGTGGCAAGCTCATAGAGACTTATCCAAAGCGACTTGGAGCTGTGATTACTGCAAAAGGTGGCTCTACAAAGTATTGACTTTAGGGGGGTGAATAGTTATGCACATTGAGTTTTTCTGTTATTTTGTCCTACTTGTTGTTTGCTTCAAAATAAAAAAAAATAAAAAAAAAACACATTCTAAAAGGTGTGGGCATGTTCTGTAAATTAAATGATGCAAATCCTCAAACAATCCATGTTAATTCCAGGTTGTGAGGCACCAAAATACAAAAAAAGTCAAGGGGGGTGAATACTTTTGCAAGGCACTGTATATAGTAATTATTTTATGGAAATGCTGAAAGTGAATAGTTAATAGAAAGGGGAATTCAGAAATAAATGTGCTTACCTTGATTCAATAGTAAAGCTTTAAAGACAAAGCATAAAAATGAGAGAAAAACAAAAATATTAAAATGAGATCTAATGGCAACAAACACAAAATGTAAGGGGTTAATGACTGTGAGTAAAATACAAGCAGCTGTATTAGTCCTTGATTTGTAATGTAATGGCCAGTTTCAACCAAGCATGTTCAATGCATGTAATACGCTGCATGTGAGATGTGAATCCCCATAGTGAACTATGCTCCTTTGACCAGATCAGCATTATAATGATTTATAATGCTGTGTGTTCCTGCCTGACCTCAACTCTTATGATTTGTAGTGACGGCATTACGTGAGTAGATTTTATTACAGTTGAGGTTGGGCAGGAACACACAGCCTTGTAAATCTGAATGTGCTTATGGCTTTGACTGAATGCGGACACTGCAACTTCTACCCATACCCTAGTTTTTGATGAGCTCCGGTGTAATATAAATGCCTTGTGTGACGCTTCGCGATCTCGGCAATACCGATTACCGAAGAAATCGCGAATGCATCCTGTTTTAAAATTACAGAATCACAAGAGCCCTATCATTCACACAAAGAGTTAAAACTCTCTCAACCCAGAAATTAATTCACCTTCACAGCTCCAAAAGATTCTTCCTGGCCCTAGGAGAAACCCCTGCCAGGTTTAGTATACATCAATCTGATATTATCTTGACAAAACCCCATAAAAGTGCCCTCTCTCTAGTCTGAGCGGCCGAAGCACAGCAGGGGTCTTAACACCCTTAAACCTGGGCAGAAACTTCAGAAGAGAATGACAGATCCTTATCACGCAGCTGGTTGGTACAAGAAGAAAGATGACCTTAGTCACCTCCAATCCATAGATTGCATATTTTTTTTATATTTTGCTCATATTTCATGGGTTAGAAAAATACGGAATGAACTATCTCTTCCAAAATGGCTGAGGTTATTCTAACACCTTGCAGGAAATCCGGAAGCAAATCTGAGATTCCAACTTTGAGATATAAAGGTTCTCAGGCACACGGTATTGTCTTCCAGTCATATTTTGTCACGACCCCTGGTCATGGTCGTGACTCCTTGGGTGCCGCATGCTGTTGCCCGCGGTTTGGGAGTTCGTCAACCGCAGCTGGGGCACTTAGTTGTTTGCCTCAGGTGCGGTTGCCGCGGACAACAAGTGTGCGTGCGGTTGCCCTTGGCATCGTGTTTTGGTGTGCACGTCCTTCGTCTGTGTTTGTGTGCACTTCCTGGTCTGTTTGTTGTGCACGAGGTTGTATGCACTTGGACACCTCCCTTCACCTGTGGTTGTCCGCGGCAACGTCTGGTGTTGTGCATGTGGTGGCAGGGTCTCTGCCTGCTGGTTGTTCTGCAGGACACGGTGGCCACGCATGCCGTTGCCAGCGGTGACAGGTGAGTGAGTGTGTGTGCTATTCCCCTTTTAGTTGGTGTTTTCCCTTCTGTGGTGTAGGAAGGGTTAACTCCCTTCCCAGTGTGTGTGTTGTCACTGGGTGTGGTTGACTGGTGGGTGTGGCCTTTTGGCCTATATAGCCTGAGACTCCTGCAGGCTTCAGTAGGTTGCTCTCAGCCATGCTGGCTGGAGCAGCCTCCTGTCTCCTCCATCTGCCTGGTGAGGACCAACCTTCTGGTCATAAAACCTTGTTAGTAAAACCTTTGTTACCTTGTCTGATGTTATGTTTATGTGTATGTGGTTGCTGGTTTGTTGCACCTTATGGTTCCCTGGTTCCCCGTGTGATGTATGTTGTGTGCTGTTGTCTTTTCTGTGGTTGTTAGACAGACAGCACTTTTGCATGGGTTCCGGGCTGTGTGTTTATGGCAGGTAGGTGAGGTAGTAGTTCCACATACCTGCCACTGCCATAAGGTGTATTGGTTTCCCCTTATTTACCAGCTTGGCCTTTCTAGGCTCCTGTTCCTCCGTGTTCTGGAGGAACAGGTAGTCCATCCAGCTCCTAGCCTAGGGACCTGCGGAGGGATAGTAGGGACCCGAGGTTCCAGCGCATGGGTCCTCCTACCCTAAAGGTCGGCCCATGCAGGTTAGGAGTTAGGGTCAGATCAGGGAGACTTTAGGAGGTGACCTGCTCCCTGATCCTGTGGTCCTGGCCTTGCAGCGACCCAACATCTACGGGTACCGCACGGCTGGGGGTTTCCCCCACCGCCAGCCATGACATATTTGGTATCAGATGATTCGTAAAAGTTCTACTGATTATAAATATGAACTCTATTTCTTAATTTGACCTACGGGTACGGAGAAACTGGCAAAGCAAGGATTCTGCCATATTTTCTCTCTCTGGGGCAAGAACTGCCCCCTGTTCCAATTACCCAAGGCTGGACTTGTGCGTGTCATAGCCACTCCCAACTCCAAAGTGGGTAAAACACAGTGAACCACTCAGGTCCTGGTCCTTCATCTACCATCTGAAGTCGAATAACATCATGACCGCCCGCTGGACACGGGCACCCCGCCATCTTGGATTATTCCTTGCAAAGACTTTATCTTTTACTGTAACTTGACCACGGTAATTCTGAACTTAAAGACATTTTATTCCCTTTCATCTCTTCCTTATTTCTATCCAATTAAATCTGTTCAACTGGCAGGTATATTTACCTGTCATTTTTTATGTATCTTTCTGTGTATAGTTTTTATAATAAAATTAACAATTTAATCGTTCCTGTTTTGCCCTTGTTACCTGATTATTTGGTCTACGCTAAGAACTCTGTCCTTAGGAGGGACATACTACCGCATTGTCTTATTTTTATAAATTGTTAATTTGTTAACTAGGTTGCAAATAACCGTTTATTCCCTTTAGGAATAGCTAGCCGGGGTCTCTTCGCCCCGATTCAATACGAAGAGTGGTGGCAGTAAATTAAGTTGATTTCCCACCCAAAATCGATAATTTTATTTTACCGATTGTACATACAATCACGATTGTATTATGTATGGGCACACCAACCGATCTTAAACGTTTACTGAGCTCACAGTGGATTCACCTCCAGAAGTCTCTAGTGGACCAGTATGGCAACTGTGGCATAGCACGACGGGATTGGCAGGTGGTTGTCACACCTTGTAGTCCCTGTTGCCCTTAACTAAGAAAATTCACTGGAATTAGAGTGCTGATGACGGCAATCACCTATTTGTGCCTCTATGGGTTTACATTCTCCAAACCAAGATGTACTTCCTTCCTTCCTACCACACATTGGGGGAGAAGTGGGTCAGCTGCGTAAAGTAAGACGTTCAAAAGTTTCTAAATATGCAAAGAGGTATCTCCCAGGCAAAGAGAACCATGTTGCTAATGTCAACTTCTGGAAGTGGCTCCCTATGAGTCTAAGTCTGGTGGTCTATGGATGGATATTTTGCTTGGCTATTTTCCCTTGTCATGTTCCAAGGCTTGTTGAAAAGTCTGACTTTGACTCACAGGGAGCCACTTCCAGGTGGCAATAGCAAGATGGTTGTGTTTGCCTGTGAGATACCTCTTTGCATATTTTTTCCCATGTTGTATTAAAAATAAGTCTGCATACTATAGAGCAAAAATGTCTCTGAAGAAAGATTCTGAAATCTGATTGATTGCTTTGGGCAACTGTCCATCACCAGTTTTGATTAAAATTTCCTCAAAGTATCAATAGTGTTGACACCAAGGTATGTTCTCCAATAATCCAATTCCCTCAACCAAAGTATGGTAAAGTCTTGAAAATATCCAGCATTTTTTTTTAGCCACCTGCAGGGACATAAGCAGAAACCATGATAAAGTTTGGAATGGTTCCCTGCCTCAGCAAACAGGAGCAAGTGAGTTCAGGCAAAAGAAGATTATGGTTTTCACTCAATCAAAACTAATCAGTTATCTACAGGAGAGGTGATAAATGTCTGATAGATGGAAGTTCTCAGCACTGGGACCCTCATGGTCACCAGAATGGGGGGTCTTGATTCCCTCCAACTGCAAAACCGTGATCAGGAGGAGTTTTAATAGAACAGTTGTCAAGCATGCCTTCTACTCGTCAATTCAAGTCTATAGGGCTGATAAAAAGAGCAGCCGTCTCCATCAGCCCCTTAGTCAAAGACTGGAGCATCAGGGCACAAGCTAAACCACTACTCCAAAGTCTTCATCACACAACCGTGTAAAGGAGCTCTCAAGATCATGTTGGGCCTCCAGTGATCAGACATTTATTACTTATCCTGTGGCAAGGTAACACATTTGACGGAAAAAAAACTCTTTCAAAAGAACCCCAAATGTTTCAATTGGGGGTCCAAAAAATTTAATTGCTGTATGCATTTCTATGTAGGTAAATCAGTCCTGATCTAAAAGGTAAATTTTTTTTATTACTAGTCTTTTTTACTTAAATTAACCCATTCCCAACCACCTTAGGAATATATACGTATACATTGTATAAACACATTATTTATTTAATTGTAACATGCTGTGATTTGGGAAAAAAGCACAACGTATTTAAGAAAAAAAAGGACCCCACCCCCCACAAAAATGCATTGTTTGTAGTGAAATTACCATTCACTATAGACTCTAATGTAAAACCAATGTGAAGTTTTCCTTTACAAACACTTTTTGTTTTTTCTTTTTCTTTACATGCTTTTCAAGTTTTTGATGGTGTTTTATCAGATTTTTTAAAGTGCTATAGATAAGTCTATGGGAAAAACGCTGTACCAAGAGCATGCTGTAGATTTAAGAAAACATCACTGTCCCAAAAAAAGATAGAAGCTGAAAAAGTCAACAAAAATAGTGAACAAGGATGCTGCCAAGCAGGGGACCTCAGAAAAGGCCCACCCAGGAGGACTAAGAGAATTTGTCAGGGTCCCCTCAACAATATTATAATTTACACTATATACAGAGACACTATAGGAAACGGACGGAGCAGCTGCCAGGCCTGGTCTGAGAGTGATTTTGACTAGCCACAGGTGTGGGGATTGCACGGAAGAAGGTTTTTTTTTTGGGGGGGGGGGGGAATTCAAAAATTTGCTATGGGGCCCAGTCATTTCTAGTTACGCCACTGCTGCCAAGGTATGTGCTTTTCAGTATTAACCTATGCACACCAATTAAGTTCCTTTACGCAAGCCAAGAATTGTCCGCAAATCAGAGGAGTGATGATCGGGCAGTTACTTGCATTTACCTGCAACAATCACCTCCGCTGTGTGGGGATGAGAATCACTGCACCTTTACATGGGCTGATTGCAATATACATAAAAATATTCATTCCCTGTAATGGGAACTTAAAGTGGTTATATCACTTCAGCAAATGACATTTATCATGTAGAGAAAGTTAATACAAGGCACTTACTAATGTATTGTGATTGGGCATATTGCCTCCTATGCTGGCTTGATAAATTTTTCCATCCCATTACACTCTGCTCATATCCAGGGGTTATGGCCACCGCTGCAGTGTAGATACGAGGTGGCCAGGACAGGAGCTGCTGAGCCTGCGGGTACTCCCACTGTCCCACCCACCAGAGAGGCCGCTGCTTTTTTCTATAGTATGCAAGCATGGCCACCACTGCTGGCTTTCTAAAAAAGGAGACTGCACAGTTTAATCAGTCTGCATTGTTAATGGCCGCACGGCACCTTCAATACAGAGTCTGTACGGCCATGCGCTACTCAACCGTGCTGGTCGTACCCTCAAGATCACAGCTTTTAACACTTGCAAAACTCAGCTTCTATTTTACAAATCCCCTTGTCAAAAAATGTCAATGAAAATCATGAGTAGGGCGAAACACGCCCGCCTGCAGCTTTGTCTTACAGATAGTCTAATCAACAAACACTATGGCTGAGCCCCACCTTGGCAGTAGACCAAACTACAACAGCTACAAGATAATATCCAACAATGAAAGATATAGGCGTTTGCACTAAGGCTCTATTCACATCTGTGTTCAGAGCCGCCATGGGCAATTCTGTCAAATTTGATTGCAAGTTCAGTGCAGTACATCTGCATTAGCATTCTTGCTGAGAAGTCAATGGGAACTACAATGGAGTCACAATGGAGACCTTCGTAAGTTAATGGAGTCAATAGGGCATTGTTAGGATCTGTCATATGAAGGATCCAGCATTGAGCCTTCGTCATGAAGGCCGCTCCATCAGTAATGCCACCCAGCACTTCCCCCTTAATTGACAGTCCCTGAGATTTCAAAGCCAGTAGCGATGCCACAGAGACTACAAGGTGCACCAAATGGAACAGCCCAGGCCACAGAGCACCTAAAGCCTTATTTTCATAGAAATAAAAAGAAGCACTTCTCAGAATTAGAGGACCCGATTGTCGCAAGAAAAGTCTGGTTATGTTGCAGGGCCTCTACCCTACATAGCAGTATGCTTACTTTGAAATGGATTTTGGAGGTGACAGACTCCCTTTAAATATGGCAGTCGGGCATAACAGAGAATTGCTCATATTATGACTACAGACTAGAGGTTTGTCTGTACATGGTATATGGGTTTTTGTTCTGGCGAGCTCAGGATGTCCAACGGAACCTGTCAGGATTGTCCGCTGTCCCCCTTGTTACTTTTTCTGTCAACTGAACTATTGGCTCAGGCCATACGATTGAATGTGACAGGTATGTCAATAAGATGGGGCTTATGCCGATGATATTATCACTTGCAATAGAGAAAGAACTTGAGAGAAACTGCACATAAGGATTCAATAGTATCTTATTATAGGACTTCCCTTTTGCGATAGCGGCAGAGGTTTTTCTTATCTAGTAATACAATTAAGTGAATCTGCTAAATCTTTGGACTTAAGGACGTGGACAGCACACAGGTGTGTTGTCTGCATATTTTGTAGCCCTTTTCAGATGAATCCGGAAAAATCGCAGAACGGATGCGGACCAAAACTACGGCTGTGCGCATAAGCCCTTAGACTCCATTAATAGCGCCCTTAAAATATGGACTGATTGTTGGAAGGTATAGAGGTATTAAGATTGAGCATTTGACTTCTCTTTAGAGCTACTTCAAGATTTGATACCTAATCGAACTGCTAAACATTGGACAGAGATGGGCATTTACTCTCTAAAAGAACTGTGTGTGAACTTGGCAAGAAAAATAGGAGCTGTTCCTTTGTCCAGTAGCTTCAGATTCAATCCCTAGTAAAATCGTACGATCTCTTATGTCTTCTTGATGACCAACCATTCAGAGTTTTGAATATTGCCAAGTTTATAAGATCAGACCGGTTCATACAAGGGGGTATCTATGTTACATATAGAGAACTCCTATCTCTTAATGACAGAGGCAAATCCCCCATATGTATAGATGAGAGAGGGGCCTGAAGAAAAGTTTTTCAATATCTATATGGATGCAAGCTTTGCAATGGATGAGAAAATTTTGTTATTGCATAATTCATATGGAGGCTGTTTGTAGACTTCAGCTGAGATGGTATTTAATGCCAATGAGTAGTGCAAACTGTCTACAATCTTCTTTGGCAAAATCAGCATGCGTAAGGACTCTTGGTGTGACCCGCCCTCCCCCCACTGTTCTATTTTGTCCGCATTCATTGTCAATAGGGACAACAGTGATCAGGATGCATTCCATTCCGTTTTGTTGCATTTTTGACTGGACACAAAACCGCTGCAAGCTGCGGTTTTGTGTCCGGTCTGTGAAACCGAACAAACCGGATCCAGCAGCAAAATCAATGTAAGTCAATAATGCCGGATCATTTATTTTTTTTTGCCAATTATTTTTTTAATACAATTATTTTAGTGACGGATCCGGTTGCATCCAGATTAGCATAAAATGGAACAGTTTTGGTCCGGTTTTGAGATCCTCTGTCGGATCTCAAAAGCGGAAACCAAAACGCAAGTGTGAAACAGGCCTTAGCTAGCATTGTGGCCAAGACTCACTAGCAACATATTACTCACACAGGTAGGCAGTGGTTCATCGCCTCCAATGGGTCTATTGGGGCATATAACATAATCTGTAATTTCGCAGTCACAAAAAATCTAGCTGCATTTGCATTATCCCAGTACATGGTGTATCTGTAATTTGTTTCTAATTTAAGGTAATGTTATTCTATGCAATGTATTGTACTTGGTATGTTTATGCATGGTGTAAGCATGGCCATTGTTAATAATCCTAGCTCAGCCCTCTTAGGAGGTTGCTAGATGGTGGCTGGCTCCACCCCTAGTTCTGTAGAGGTCTAGGCAGCCTGAAGGAGAGCTTAAAGGGGGTAGGGAGCCTCTCCTTAGGCTCCAGTTTCAAGAATTTGGAGACTAACACATCTCTGTGGGATTCTCTGCTGCTTCTACACTGAGGAAAGAGGAGAGACGAGATTGGGGAATCTGCATGGCCAGGGCAAGGAGTCAGTCAACAAAGTAACCTGCATAAAGCTTTTCAGACCCTGCTGTGGCAGGGTAACAAGTTAAGACGCCCTGCACACCTTAGTAATGACTTGGCCAGTTGTAACTTTTGACCTGCTCGCCGCAGGGTGAATTGCAGGCGTTAATAGAATACAGTCATTAGCCCGATATTTGAGTAAAAGAGACTTTAGCAAGAAAGTGTATAAAGAGGGCCATTACTTCCAGTTTTGCCAAACCCATGCATTCCCAGTTGCACTGTGTACAGATTATTCAGATTGAACAGTACTAAAACTACTGTTATTGCATTCCGGTAAAAAAGAGACATATTTTCTTTCACCTCTGGCCTGGTTTCTTGACTCCTACCACACCATATGCTGGCCTCTGCACTACTACCCCTGCTGCCAGGCACACATACAACCACCAGCATTAGAAACACCCCAAGTTACCATCAGGCAGGAGCCCTCACCTACAGATCATCACTGTAACGGCCCTAGGGAGCGACAGCCTGGGGAAACCACTGTGATACATCCTATAGTCAGAGGCACTACCACTACGGCTCCTCAAGGGCGCGCTGCACATTGGAGTTTTGGCTTTCTCTGCATTCTCACATGAGACTGCATCAACATATGTGGCCATGGAGCCCTGGCTTTACAGAAGAATAAAAGCATTGAATTTTAGTTTTAGATAAAAGCTGCAGAATGACCATATTCAGCAAAATACCACTCCAACCCTGATCCCTAGGAGCATGCGTGGATTAGACACTAAACAGAAGTGACACCTAAGTCACAACTTGGGCAACGGATGACAAAATGTCATAGTGACGTATAGAAATCCTAATGCAATGTAAGAGCACCTGTGACAACAGGGCAGCATGCTTTAGAAACCATCTGCAAGGCAAGATGGCCGCACTGTGGTGCCTAGATGAAGGCCAGCTTTATGTCAGTGTATATCAGTATGAAGGCCTAAGAGGAGTAAATCTGTTTAGCAGAGCGGCGTGTAAGACAAATCTCATATTCCACCAGTTCTTTGGCTCTGAAAATTGAATGGGTAAAATTCTGTATTTCTATTTAGCATATAATGATATTTGCAGGTACAGGACATCTGAATACAGCAGACAATGGGTCAGACTATAAGTGCCAGATGTCTCCTCTTTTTCTAGACAGCAACGAAAAAAAAACCTTGTGATGCTCAGGAAGATTATTCATGGAATAGAGATGATATGTTATATAATAACACCCTCTGCAGAATAACAAAGGATCAATACGGTAGGTGCAGCTCTTTATGGAAAGCCTTACATAAGCATGTCAGGTTCTGGTGGGTTTCATGGGTGACAGGAGAACATGATAGTTTCACAGAGAAGAGGCGAGGGGATACAAACAGCAAGTGTGGGGGATAGGAGTCAAAATAGAGCAGGCTGCAGGGGAAGATGTTACAAAAGCAGTGTCACCATTATAACACTGACATGCCATTAATGATCCTCCTTGAGCTCGAGGAAGTTGTTTTATTGTAGCGACTGAGGTTAAGAAAAGTTCATACAAGCCTGTGAGGTTTGTTGGAGAATCAGGGCCAATCTATATCTGATTGTAAATGAATAAAACTGTTTAAAAATAAGGTTCCTATAAATGGTCTCTATAAAGGGCTTGAGGTGCCCACTGGGTTCACAATAAGATATATCTTTATCTGTAAAGAATAATTCAAGGCAACTGGACGTACTGTAGATTTCTTGAAAACGTTTCACTCGTTCTTCCAACGAGCTTTCTCAATTCTGAGTTACTGTACAAACATTCTGGGAATAAATATGTAACTGAATCCACATCTGGTAATTATACCCAGCATTGGGTCAAAGGTGTTGATCCCATTATCCTAATTGGAGTCAGTAGGTGATAAAGACTTCCCAGAAAAAGGTGTCAAGACAGCATTGTATGTGGAAGACAATAGATGTCTAACCCCACCCCCCCTCTATTCAAGCTTGGCTTCTCCATTTTTATGTAGATGGCCTCCTTCACGCCTCGTTCGTACCAATCGGCCTCCTTATCCAAAACACGTACTTGACTGTCTTCAAAGATGTGACCTGTTCCTTTTAGATGTAAGTACACGGCTGAATCTTGACCAGAGGTTTTGGCTCTTCTATGCTGAGCCATACGCTGATGTAGTTGTTGTTTTGTTTCTCCGAAATACAGTTCTGAGCATTCCTCATTGCACTGGACTGCGTACATAATGTTGTCCATCACCCCAAAGACCCAACGCCTAAACACAAGATGGACAACATTGTGTACGCAGTCCAGTGCAATGAGGAATGCTCAGAACTGTATATTGGCGAAACAAAACAACAACTACATCAGCATATGGCTCAGCATAGAAGAGCCAAAACCTCTGGTCAAGATTCAGCCGTGTACTTACATCTAAAAGGAACAGGTCACATCTTTGAAGACAGTCAAGTACGTGTTTTGGATAAGGAGGCCGATTGGTACGAACGAGGCGTGAAGGAGGCCATCTACATAAAAATGGAGAAGCCAAGCTTGAATAGAGGGGGGGTGGGGTTAGACATCTATTGTCTTCCACATACAATGCTGTCTTGACACCTTTTTCTGGGAAGTCTTTATCACCTACTGACTCCAATTAGGATAATGGGATCAACACCTTTGACCCAATGCTGGGTATAATTACCAGATGTGGATTCAGTTACATATTTATTCCCAGAATGTTTGTACAGTAACTCAGAATTGAGAAAGCTCGTTGGAAGAACGAGTGAAACGTTTTCAAGAAATCTACAGTACGTCCAGTTGCCTTGAATTATTCTTTACAGATATATACCATGACCTGGATAAATGAGAACCTTCACAGACAATAAGATAAAGAGCTTCCCTCTCCTAATTAAACCCTCGGCCTGTGAGGGTGCTGCCACACGTTGCGGCTGTGTGGTGTTTTTGGTGCAGTGAAAAAAGTGCCTTTAAAAAGCATTTTTTTTGTTGTTGCAACAATGTACTCCCATTTATGGTGCTTTTTCTTCCAGCAAATGGAAAACACACAGCATAACTTAATCACCTTAATTACAAAATAAAGTTACATTAACGTAATTAATTTCTGCTATGTGTTTCCTCCCTGCGTTTTTTTTTTTTGCTGCTTCAAAAATGTAGCACAGCCGTGCCGTGTGCCAGCACTCTTAGTGGTACCAAGGTGTCTCCTGAGGCACACCAGAGGAACAAAAAGATTTCAGAGTTTCAGGTGGTGAGTTATGTCTGAGAGGTATCACTGAGAAGAACAGAAAGCAAAAAACAGAGTGAGGCACAAAAGGAGGGGAAAAAAACTAGGAAGGGAATAGTGGTGGAATAGAAAGACAAGTGGTGACAGGGGACAAGGAAGGGCACCAATGGGACACCCAAAAGAGGCAATCGGAGACCAGGAAGATGTTGAGGTGATGGGCTACAACCCACAGAACCAAAAGAATGGCACGGACTCGCCAGAAATGGTGGACCGTATGTCTGAACAATATAAAAATAACAAGTGTACAGGCGCCATTCCAAGTGAATAGAATAAAACTGCTCTTTTTTATACTAATTGGGCAATCTTATATTTTAGCTCATAAAAGGTATACACAATGATTAGAATTATAACCCTAAAACATACAGTAAAAATCATAATAGGCCAGTTGAATCGAATATGTCACTTACTTCACTAGGGAGGGGGGGTGTACAAGATAAACTCAAGACACTTGACACCCTCTCTGAGATCGCCTGTAGAATGTATATTAGATCCCCTTCTTCAGGGGCATAGAAAGTGTCTATGCTCCTGAAGAAGGGGATCTAATATACATTACCCGAAACGCGTTGAGCTTGTTTCTAATAAAGCACCTTATGTTTGGAAGTACCTTGGGTCATCATCCTTGTGGACGTGGTGGTCTTAAACTACAGGCGATCTTGGCGAGGGAGGAGAGGTGTTATGAAGCAACTACTACTAAGGATATATTATAGTCAAGACTCTTATAAATCAATGCAAATAGATCCCATCTGCCGGGCTGACTTGGCAACCAAAACATTTGTTGTTGAGTGATTTTTCATTGCTTCTTGCTTAATGCCAGTGCAGGTTTTAGGTTATATATATATATATATATATATATATATATCTCACTCCATTATAACTTCGTATAGTCAAGCAAAGGGTTTATGATTCCATAACAGGGTGCTCGCCTTTTGTCTGACCATCCTAACAGTGACCCTGCATGTGTCAAGACTGTAAATCACCGGCCTTTTATTTACTGAATAAATCAGGTGCTGGATGCTCTAAAAGAGAATGAGAGCTGAAAGAATCTCTCACAGTGCTGGGTCTCCCACTTTCTGGCAGGATATTTTCAGCTTAGGAGCACCAGGAATACAATAAGAGATGTTTTGTAGATGTCAAGAGAGCATGCTGCTCTAAATCTGCAGTCAGCATGCAGGATCCATCAGGAAAGATGTTCCCTGCGGTGCATGGCTTACAGTGTATTTTCGTCGCCCATTTCTTTAACTCTATATAGTTCTTTAAGGACAATACAGGCAGATACAGGAGTAACTATGCTGAGATTTTCCCAGGTCAGGTGAGCATACACCATAAAATATGATTTATCACATCTCCAGATTATTCTTAAGAAAATTAATTTCACCCCATCCATTTTTAGAAATTTTTCACCTCATGACAATAAACAAAAATACACAGCAGAGAAGAAACTGCAGGTCCTGTTATTGCCAAATCTACCATAGGCAATTGCTGGAATATATCAGTGTTAAAACTATACCGGGGTTCAGCATCAAACCTGTGGATCATCAAGTACCTTGTAAAGGGACAACCCCTATTGTATACTAGTTATCCGAAAGGGACACCCATTGTGGAAAACAAGGGGCCCAAAATTCATATTCTTGGCCATAGAGCAGGATGGGCATATAATATCTCATAATATCTCACTCCATAGAGATGAACAGGCGCTTAGGAAACAGCCAAACCAACCCAAAGATGATAAATGAAAACAACGAAAATAGCCAAGAGAGCGCTCTCCAAAGTTTCCAAAAGTCCTGCTTACAGGCCCCGATTTAGCATACCTTCACTCCATACTTCAAAAAGTCGCAAAATGGGGCCTTTGCGACTTTTGGCGCTCCCTTGCACAAAAACGTTTGTATTTGTACACCACTCATTCCAGTTTTGTAATGTGGGTGGGAAAAGTGGGTGTGGTTAGCTATATTAATGAGTTTCAATCCAGATTTATGATTAAGACTTTTTTTTTAAGTCGCAGCCTCACTCCAGTAGAAGAGTGGAGCAGGAAAACTGGAGGATTTTTTCTAGACAAAAATTAGTCGTAAGGATAAGACAAATTTATCAAGTAACATGAGACGTTTAATAAATGAGGCCTAAAGTACAACAACGCAGACTTAAGCAAAACTGACTTCAAATATTCCGCTCATGATATTTTGGATTTTTAGAATATAAAATTCAAGTGTTTATATCTGAGATGTCTATATACAGTGGGAATAGAAGTATTTAATACACTGGCAATTTTGCAAGTTTTCCCCCCTGCAAAGACTGGAGAGGTCTGTCATTTTTATCGTAGGTACACTTCAACTGTGAGAGAAAGACTCTAAAAGAAAATCCAGAAAATCGCATTGCATGATTTTTAAATTATTAATTAATTTACATTTTATTTGATACAATAGAAAAACAGAACTAAATTTTTGGTACAGAAACCTTTGTTTGCAATTACAGAGGTCAGGTGTTTCCTGTAGTTCTTGATCAAGTCTGCACACACTGCGGCAGGGATATGTGCTCACTCCTCCATACAGATCTTTTCCAGATCATTCAGGTTTCGGGGCTGTTGCTGGGCTACATTGAGTTTCAGCTCCCTCCAAAGATTTTCAATTGGGTTCAGGTCTGCAGACTGGCTAGGACACTCCAGGATCTTCAAATGCTTCTTACGGAGCCACTCCTTAGTTGCCCCGGCTGTGTGTTTTGGGTTATTGTCATGCTAGAAGGCCCAGCCACTAACCAATCTTCAATGCTCTTACTGAGGGAAAGAGGTTGTTGTCCAAAATCTCGTGGTACATGGCCCCCATCCATCCTCCCTTCAATACAGTGCAGTCTGTCCCCTTTGCAGAAAAGAACCCACAAAGTATGATGTTTCCATCCCATGCTTTACGGTTGGGACGGTGCTCTTGGGGTTGTACTCATTCTTCCTCCAAACACGTTGTGGAGTTGATACCAAAATGTTCTATTTTGGTCTCATCTGACCACAGAACCATCTCCCATGCCTCCTTTGGATCATCCAGATGGTCATTGGCGAACTGCAAACAGGCTAGACATGTGCTAGCGTAAGCAGGGAAACCTTGCGTTCCCTGCAGAATTTTAATCCATAACGACGTAGTGTGTTACTAATACTAATCTTTGAGACTGTGGTCCCAGCTCTCTTCAGGTCATTGACCAGGTCCACCCACGTAGTTCTGGGCTGATTCCTGATTCTCAATCATCCTTACCTCCCCATGAGGCGAGATCTTGCATGGAGCCCGTCACCACCAGACATCTGAGAAGCTCTGACAGACGTTCTTCAGAACCTCCTCCTTGAGGTTCCTTTTGTTTTGCTTTTGTTTTCTCATCTCAGCTGTCATGTAGTTGCACTGATTGCATCCCTTTAAATCCCTTCCCATACTGCATCACTTTGCGGTTTATACAACTTCCTGGAGTGTGTGCATGCTAGATGCTACTACTGAGTCTTCTACAGATAAGTTTTGTTCATTCATTTCTGTTTTCCTGTTTTCTGGATCCCAGGTGACCCTGACTCCCTCCGTATCAAGTGTAGGGAGTCGGTGGTCGTGTCCCCTCACTATAATAGGGTGTTCAGGTGTTATACAGTCGAGGAACGAGGATATGCGATCATCTACCATTGTGATTTTTGCATAGGCTGAGCAGTTAGGGAGAGAGCCAGGCCTGTTGCAGGGCTCTCCCTTTGGTTCCTTAGTTTTGGATCCAGTCAGTCGGATTTTCATTTTGTGTCTTCTAGTTTTCTGTACACCTTCCATGACAGAGCCCCAGACCGAGGAAGATTGACAATCATCTTGTCTTTCTTCCATTTTCTAATAATTGCGCCAACAGTTGTTGCCTTCTCACCAAGCTGCCTGCCTATTGTCCTGCAGGCCATCCCAGCCTTATGCAGATCTACAATTCTGTCCCTGGTGTCCTTAGACAGCTCTTTGGTCTTGGCCATGGTGGAAAGGTTGGAATGTGATTGATTGAGTGTGTGTGGACAGGTGTCTTTTATACAGGTAACAAGTTCAAACCGGTGCCATTAATACAGGTGATGAGTGCAGAGTAGGAGGGCTTCCTAAAGAAAAACTAACAAGAATACTTGTTGGTTGGCATTGATCAAATACTTATTTCATGCAATAAAATGTGAATTTATTATTTAAAAATTGTACAATGTGATTTTTGGGGATTTTTCTGATTCTGTCTCTCACAGTTGAAGAGTATCTACGATAAAAATTACAGACCGCTCCATTCTTTGTAGGTGTGAAAACTTGCAAAATCGCCAATGTATAAAATACTTATTTTCCCCACTATATACACAACTGCATTGCATTTAGTATGATAAAGCAGTTGTGCTTCTTCAGGGCCGGATTAAGCTTGGTGGGGGGCTCCCCATAATTTAACATTTATCCCCAGGACTGTGACTGTGGCGAGGGGACATCCTCTGTGTCTGGAGGAAAGAAGGCTTGTACACAAACATAGAAGAGGATTCTTTACGGTAAGAGCAGTGAGACTATGGAACTCTCTGCCTGAGGAGGTGGTGATGGTGAGTTCACTAAAAGAGTTCAAGAGGGGCCTGGATGTATTTCTGGAGTGTAATAATATTACAGGATATAGCTACTAGAGAGGGGTCGTTGATCCAGGGAGTTATTCTGATTGCCTGATTGGAGTCAGGAAGGAATTTACCTTACAGGGTTTTTTGCCTTCCTCTGGATCAACCTGCAGGATAATAGGTCAAACTGGATGGACAGATGTCTTTTTTTCAGCCTTATAAACTATGTTACTATTTCATTCTAGCTGGGGGAATGAGGGTGTCCATGAACTGCATGCCTGTCTGCTGCTGCCACACTCCTCTAATGTCCACCTGCCAAAACAGCTCATTGTCCAAATTGGTGGCCAGTCCATAGTCTAGTGTAGATAATGTGGTCTGTCAGTCCATAATCTAGTCTAAATGCTGCAGTCAATCCACAGTGTAGTGTAAACGCTGCAGTCAGTCAGTCTATAGTCTACTGTAAATGCTGCAGTCAGTCCCTAGTCTACTGTAAATGCTGCGGCCAGTCAATCCATAGTCTAGTGTAAACGCTGCAGTCTGTCCATAGTCTAGTGTAAATGCTGCAGACTGTCCATAGTCTAGTGTAAATGCTGCGGCCAGTCAATCCATAGTCTAGTGTAAATGCTGCAGTCTGTCCACAGTCTAGTGTAAATTCTGCGGTCAGTCGGTCCACAGTCTAGAGTAAAAGCTGCGGTCAGTCAGTCCACAGTCTAGTGTAAAAGCTGCGGTCAGTCACTCCATAGTCTGGTGTAAACGCTGCAGTCAGTCATTCCATAATTGGTGTAAATGCTGCGGTCGGTCCACAATCTAATGTAAATGCTGCAGTCAGTCAATACGTAGTCTAATGTAAACGCTAAGGTCAGTCAATCTACTGTAATCACTGAGGTTAGTCAGTCCATAGTAAAAGTTGCAGTCAGTCCATAAACGGTGTCAGTCAGTCAATAGTCTAGTGCAAGCACTGCGGTCAGTCAGTCAATATTCTAGTGTAAACGCTGCAGTCAGTCCATAGTCTAGTGTAAATGCTGCGGTCAGTCATTCCATAATTAGTCTAAATGCTGCAGTTAGTCAGTCCATAATCTAGTGTAAACACTGCGGTCAGTCCATAGTCTAGTGTAAATGCTGCGGTCAGTCAGTCCATAGTCTAGTGTAAACGCAGTGGTCAGTTAATCCATAGTCTAGTGTAAATGCTGCGGTCAGTCAGTCCATAGTCTAGTATAAATGCTGCGGTCTGTCTATAGTCTAGTGTAAATGCTGCGGCCAGTCAGTCCATAGTCTAGTGTAAATGCTGCAGTCAGTCAATCCATAGTCTAATGTAAATGCTAAGGTAAGTCAATCTACTGTAATCACTGAGGTTAGTCAGTCCATAGTAAAAGTTGCAGTCAGTCCATAAACAGTGTAATTAGTCAGGAATCTGTGTGGTTAGAAGGGCACAATGTGGCATGGCTCTATGGAGGATAGATCATCAATATGAAAATCAGGGATAACCCCTTTAGTATGGTAATTTGGGCATAGGACATTTCATTTCCATGGTTCTAAAGGACATATGTTTCATTAGCTTTTCAATAAAATTTGATTGTACAATTAATAATAGATAGAAATATTGTCCTTGCAGCACAAATAAATGCCACCATGCAGTACAAGATGATCGGGTGTACACAGCCAATGTCATAAACTACATGACTACTGGTTTCCTAGGAAATCTGACTAGACGTCAGTGACTGAATATTGGAATACCCTGAGTATAATCAGAGTGCAGGATAATATACAGTGGACTGCATTAGTAAATGACATAGAATAGACTCAAAGAGGAAATAGTCAATGGGGTAAAAGTGAATGTCCACCTTTGCAACCAATTTATCTATCTATGTAATATATGGTTGGCCATTCATTTGATTGGTTGGCATGTATTATTCCATTTTCCCTGCAGAAGGCTCTACAGGAGAAATGCATGGTTGATTGCAGCTTACCTCCGTTATGGCAGCAGATAGCAATGGGTTTCTAAAGATTGACCTACAGGGTTGCCCATCACTTGGTGGAATTTTGTTTTCCATTTACTGACCATGCTACTTTCTGGGATCACAATCTGATAACATCTCTAAGGTACTTTGGCATTATTTAAAAAATTAATTAATTAATTTAAAAAAGTGCCCTGAAAATGGACCTTTTCCATTTGCTTAAGTAACTGGGCTGCTATAGTTGCACTACTGGCAGTGTTAACATTTGATGTCTAATTCTTCTGCATACAAACCATCCCATTAAACCTAAGTTGTCAGGTGTACGCCATAATTAAAGAGCATGTCAGCATGCCTAAACTGGTGTAAAATCACAGAGGGTACTGCAGTCATCTGAAGAGACCTGCAAAGCATTTCTTGGAAAACCTGCAATAATTCATTTAATGGATCTTGAAAACCGGATTGTATGTGATGATTTCTTGAAAATGAAAGCTGCTGACTGATTTGACAGGGCAGAATGTTAATGGATGAAAAATCTTTACAATTTTGACGGGCACCAAATCATTTTATATAATATCTCAAGATGACAGAGTTTGGTAGGCACTTCTGCAGTGAGCACACAGGGACCCAAAGCAGAGAATGGGTGTGGTAGTGGTCCTGATACGATTTTGTGTTACTGGTGTAATCCCTCAGGCCATCGCTCCCAGGGGTTCAGTGCAGTGAAAAGGTGGTGTGAAATTATCAGGCAGATGTGGAAGAACAACAAATGCTTTTCTTTACTGAGTGCAAAGGAGGAAATTAAATACATCCAGCTGCAGTCTGTACAAGATGTCATGTCTCTATCCCCAGGTGATGAGGCATGGCAGACAATAGCACTCTAGAGTAGTCCTTCTCTCTCTCTCTCTCCTGATTTCCCTTTGCTATGGCTATAAATCGGCACCTGTGGCTATAAGTGTCCAATTGATAATTACAGGCTTTTGGATTTGCCTGAGCTGGGCTTATGGTGATGGGTGTCTTAACATGTTCTCCCCTTTGCTGCAGCAGGATCTGTGAAACTTTAGTTGCTGGTCACTCCGCTGACTGTGGCGCCCTAGATCTTGCACCTTCAGTCTCCCTGGAGCAGGGTTCCTCACAGTTGAGCTGATTCTGTGGCCCTAAAAACCTTTGGAGTGGGAGCAAATGTTTGTTTCCTCACTGGCCTAGCTATCTCTCTCTAGAGTTCCCCCTCCCTGCCCACTCCTACCAAGAGGGAAGGAATGGAATGGTAAGTTCCATACATAACATTACAATATAAAATCTTATATTACATAGACCAACTGCAGATACCACCAGGTGTAGAGTACTGCGCATCCAGTGAGGCTGAGTTCACATTTCAGTAAGGCAGCGTTCACATCTCTGTTTTCAGGCAATCCGGCTGCCTGATCCACCATTACTAATTTACTGTACTTAGCTGAAACTCAGCACAGAAAATCCATGCTCAATACGCACTGTATGCATATACCTTTAGAGTATATGCACACAGCAGTGTGGTTTATGCAGATTTTCCATGCAGTTTTTTAAGCGGTTTTCACAGCATTTTTTAACCAAATCCACGTGTTACAATTGACACGCCGAAAATTTCTAAATCCACACTGCAAGTTGATATCCATGCTGAAAATGTCTGCACTGTGTAGGTAATATTTTGAAAATCTCTGACTTATTTGGTGCTTTATTATCCTGTGGACTTTCCTCACCGTGTGAATACTAGGGCAGCTCAGTTCAATCTTTCATTATCTGATCGCCGCTCCCATCTAGGCCCTGTACTGAGATGCAAAATGAAGCCACCATTGACTGGACTGACACATTAAAGGGGTTATTTGGTTTGGGTTAGGTGTTGTGTAGATTTGATTATTTTCCCTTATTAACATGGTTATAAGGGATAATAATAGCATTCTTAATACAGAATGCTTAGTAAAATAGGGATGGAGGGGTTACATTTTCTTTTTAACTCACCTCATCCACTTGTTTGCGCTGCCCTGCCTCGTCTTCTATCTCCTTCTTTGATGACATGGGAGCAAAAAGGACCTTTAGTGTCGTCACTGCGCTCATCACATGGTCCATCAAATGATCCATCACCATGGTCCTTTTCTTTCCAGGTCATCAAAGAAGAAGGAAGACAAGCCAGGCTGCGCAAACAAGTGGATAAGGTGAGTTTAATAGTTTTTTTGTTTTTTTTTTAACCCCTCCATCCCTATTTTACGAAGCATTCTGTATTAAGAATGCTATTTTTTTCCCTTATAACCATGTTATAAGGGAAAACAATAACGATCAGGTCCCCATCCTTATCGTCACCTAGCAACCATGCGTGAAAATCGTAGGTCCATTCACTTCTATGGGGCCTGCGTTGCGTGAAAAACGCACAATTTAGAGCATGCTGCGATTTTGACGCAACGCACAAGTGATGCGTGATAATCACCGCTCATGTGCACAGCCCCATAGAAATGAATGGGTCCGGATTCAGTGCGGGTGCAATGCGTTCACCTCATGCATTGCACCCGGGCAGAAAACTCGCCCGTGTGAAAGAGGCCTAAGGCCCCTTTCACACAGGCGAGTATTCTGCGCGGGTGCAATGTTTTGCACTCGCGTGGAAAAATCGTGCATGTTCCTGCAACACCTGTGTGAAACCAGCCTAAGAGAGACAGGTTATCCGTTAGAAACCCAAAGGTAGTTTCACACGAGTGTGCACACTGCTCACCTGAAGTGGAGTCGCATCATCACCCTAGTTCTTTAAAAGGTTAATCCCATCTAGACATTTATGGCAAATCCACAAGATCTTCCATAAATGTGCGATAGGTGCGAGATGTCATGGCTTTGAGTAGAGAGGTGGTCGTTCATGTGTGGCTTTCTCCACTCACCCCTAAAATAGCTATTTCTGGAACTCCCATAGACGTGAATGGGGAAAGCCATGCATCTATATGCCCATTAGAGAATATGAACGTTAGTGGACAACTCCTTTGACCTAAATAACCCAGGAATATTCCTTTCTATCATAAATAAGCAGTGTCAGGATTTCATCCGATAAGGAATTGCAGAAAGAATTAACAATCACACCTCTACAGAGCCATACATTACACATTCAGCTCTACCCACTCCTGTACACAATATTCCATCATTGAAACAGACGTCTTTCATGGTAAAGTAAACCAGAGAGCATAAAAGGCAACTACACAGCATGTGAAAGCCATGCAACACATTATCTCATTGATGTGATTTGTTGTGCAGTAAAACGGTTACAGCATAGATGAATGGGAAAGAACGGCATAAATTAATTGGATTAAAAGATGATGATGCCAAAGAAAGCGAGAAGGAACAAAATGAGCTAAGGTGTAGATGACCGAAAAATGGTGAGAGCGGGAATACACAGGAGAGGAAGATGGCATTGCTTGATTGAGGTAACACAAAAAGAAGGTGGAAAGGGAAAGATTAAAGAAAATAATAAGTGGGGTGATAGTAGCTGGCTCACACCTGATATTCCGCGTTTCATCCATTTCGGTTCACCAAGTGCAATGAAGAAACTTTCTTGCCTTTCGTATTCCTCCTCATCTATTATTTTTACCCTTATGGTTTTCCTGTTGGGACATAAGAGAAAGAATGGTATATAGAGGAACAGTATCTGAGCGTTCTGCCTTGTTGACACCCTCCTACACTGCCAGTAAATTGCTTTGACACCCTGTGGCCCTTCACCTTTGGTGGGTAGAGTGGCAACACAACAGGGGCCAAGAGCTACAGTTTACCAAACTGCGCCTATAGTGTGTGGATGACCGAACAAAGCAAGGTTAAAACATTTCCATGTGTTAAAGTCATTTACACGGCATGAGTCATCTTTCGCTTAATACAGTGGCTCCAGAACATTGTAATGTCAACTTTTCTATAGAAGTATACCTAAACGTTTCCATCCACAATACAGACTGCAGAAAAGTCTATGGATCTTGAAAAGAGTCTCATTGTTACTGCAGAAAGGGAAATATTACTAACTATATAATAATAATAATAATAATAGACCTCATTCATATACAGTGGAGGAAATAATTATTTGACCCCTCACTGATTTTGTAAGTTTGTCCAATGACAAAGAAATGAAAAGTCTCAGAACAGTATCATTTCAATGGTAGGTTTATTGTAACAGTGGCAGATAGCACATCAAAAGGAAAATCGAAAAAATAACTTTAAATAAAAGATAGCAACTGATTTGCATTTCATTGAGTGAAATAAGTATTTGAACCCCTACCAACCATTAAGAGTTCTGGCTCCCACAGAGTGGTTAGACACTTCTACTCAATTAGTCACCCTCATTAAGGACACCTGTCTTAACTAGTCACCTGTATAAAAGACACCTGTCCACAGAATCAATCAATCAAGCAGACTCCAAACTCTCCAACATGGGAAAGACCAAAGAGCTGTCCAAGGATGTCAGAGACAAAATTGTAGACCTGCACAAGGCTGGAATGGGCTACAAAACCATTAGCAAGAAGCTGGGAGAGAAGGTGACAACTGTTGGTGCGATTGTTCGAAAATGGAAGGAGCACAAAATGACCATCAATCGACCTCGCTCTGGGGCTCCACGCAAGATCTCACCTCGTGGGGTGTCAATGGTTCTGAGAAAGGTGAAAAAGCATCCTAGAACTACACGGGAGGAGTTAGTTAATGACCTCAAATTAGCAGGGACCACAGTCACCAAGAAAACCATTGGAAACACATTACACCGCAATGGATTAAAATCCTGCAGGGCTCGCAAGGTCCCCCTGCTCAGGAAGGCACATGTGCAGGCCCGTCTGAAGTTTGCCAATGAACACCTGAATGATTCAGAGAGTGACTGGGAGAAGGTGCTGTGGTCTGATGAGACCAAAATAGAGCTCTTTGGCATTAACTCAACTCGCTGTGTTTGGAGGAAGAAAAATGCTGCCTATGACCCCCAAAACACCGTCCCCACCGTCAAGCATGGGGGTGGAAACATTTTGCTTTGGGGGTGTTTTTCTGCTAAGGGCACAGGACAACTTATTCGCATAAACGGGAAAATGGACGGAGCCATGTATCGTGAAATCCTGAGCGACAACCTCCTTCCCTCTGCCAGGAAACTGAAAATGGGTCGTGGATGGGTGTTCCAGCACGACAATGACCCAAAACATACAGCAAAGGCAACAAAGGAGTGGCTCAAGAAGAAGCACATTAAGGTCATGGAGTGGCCTAGTCAGTCTCCGGACCTTAATCCAATCGAAAACCTATGGAGGGAGCTCAAGCTCAGAGTTGCACAGAGACAGCCTCGAAACCTTAGGGATTTAGAGATGATCTGCAAAGAGGAGTGGACCAACATTCCTCCTAAAATGTGCGCAAACTTGGTCATCAATTACAAGAAACGTTTGACCTCTGTGCTTGCAAACAAGGGTTTTTCCACCAAGTATTAAGTCTTTTTTTGTTAGAGGGTTCAAATACTTATTTCACTCAATGAAATGCAAATCAGTTGCTATCTTTTATTTAAAGTTATTTTTTCGATTTTCCTTTTGATGTGCTATCTGCCACTGTTACAATAAACCTACCATTGAAATGATACTGTTCTGAGACTTTTCATTTCTTTGTCATTGGACAAACTTACAAAATCAGTGAGGGGTCAAATAATTATTTCCTCCACTGTATCATTCATCAGGGTTGACAAAGGCAACAATCAGATATCAGTTTTGGTTCCTGTAGGCGAAACCTGGGGCAAAGTTTATGTATAACGAGATAGTGATATTTTCTTTGACCAGAAAAATGGAAATAAAGCGATTGCACACCAACCTTTTTTTGGTGTTTTATGTAGCATTGTTTGCCTTTTTTCGGTGACCTAGAGCATGCTGTGTTTTGCTAAAAATGTAAAAAACTGAAGCACAACTCAAGAAGCACCCTACAGACTTATGCTTTGTCTGTAGTGAATTTCAGAAAATGTTATGAAATCTACTATACACAAAGCATTTTTATTTTCACGGTGCATATTGCATTTTTGGTGTTTTTAACAAAATGCTGGATGCTCTAAGTATGCCTATGTCGGCATCTCTATAGAAGTTCAAAGCTGCCTGCTAAAAGAAAACTATAAAAATGGTAAAGAAAAACACCAAAAGATGGGCCAGATTTAGCACTCTACAAATATATGACCACAGGGCCGGCCTTTGGGGTGTGCGGGCTGTGCGGCCGCACAGGGCGCCATAGCAACAGGGGCGCCGGGCGGCCGACAGCCCGCAATGTAATATGGGCAGGCGAGGCGGCACTTATGTTTTCTCCCCCCCCCCCTCCTCCTATATTCAGCAGGGGGCGCCCGGCGCCCGTTGCGGTTTAAAAAAAAAAAAGTTACTTATATAAGTTGGGGGCGGCTGGCGGCGCCCCTCATTCTGCGCCGCCTGAGTGGCTGAGGCTGAGCGCTTGCCGCTCTAAAGAATCCTGCGCCTGTTAATGTAGCGTGGCCGAGCTCTGTTAGGTCCGCGGTACAGGAGCTTTTGTTTCCTGTACCCGGCCGGACTGACAGGAAGTGCTCACTTAGTGTGCACTTCCTTTCAGTCCGGCCGGGTACAGGAAACAAATGCTCCTGTACCGCGGACCTAACAGAGCTCGGCCACGCTACACTAGAGGTGGAGGTGGGAGTAGAAAGAGAGTGACAAGGGGGGAGGGGGGAGGAAAGAAAGAGAGTGACAAGGGGGGAGGAAAGAAAGAGAGTGACAAGGGGGGAGGGGGGAGGAAAGAAAGAGGAGTGACAAGGGGGGAGGAAAAGAAAGAGAGTGACAAGGGGGGAGGGGGGAGGAAAGAAGAGAGTGACATGGGGGGGGGAAAGAAAGAGAGTGACATGGGGGGGGGAATAATGAGAGTGATGGGGGGGGAAATAATGAGAGTGATGGGGGGGGAAATAATGAGAGTGATGGGGGGGGGGGAATAATGAGAGTGATGGGGGGGGGGAAATAATGAGTGATGGGGGGGGGGAATAAGAGTGATGGGGGGGGGGAATAATGAGTGATGGGGGGGGGGATAATGAGTGGAATGAGTGAGGGGGGGGGATAATGAGTGATGGGGGGGGGAATAATGAGTGATGGGGGGGGGCATAATGAGTGATGGGGGGGGGAATAATGAGTGATGGGGGGGGGGAATAATGAGTGATGGGGGGGGGGAATAATGAGTGATGGGGGGGGAATAATGAGTGATGGGGGGGGAATAATGAGTGATGGGGGGGGGAATAATGAGTGATGGGGGGGGGAATAATGAGTGATGGGGGGGGGGAATAATGAGTGATGGGGGGGGGAATAATGAGTGATGGGGGGGGGAATAATGAGTGATGGGGGGGGAAATAATGAGTGATGGGGGGGGGAAATAATGAGTGATGGGGGGGGGAAATAATGAGAGTGATGGGGGGGGAATAATGAGAGTGATGGGGGGGGGAAATAATGAGAGTGATGGGGGGGGGAATAATGAGCGTGACAAGGGAGGGCGGGTGGAATAATGAGAGTGACAAGGGAGAGGGGGGATAATGAGAGTGACAAGGGAGAGGGGGGATAATGAGAGTGACAAGGGAAGGGGCGGGGGGGAAAGAGTGACAAGAGAGGGAGGGGGGGGGAAGAGAGTGACAATGGAGTCCCCAGAGCCAGACTGCAGCCAGAGTCCAGATCATCTTATTGTCCTGGTGGTAAGTAGACAATGCAATATGTTTATTATTTAATTGTTTAGTTATTAATACTACATTGGAAACGAATTTTCTCAGCTGGACACCGGCCGACACTGCGCATGCGCTGGGAGCCTCACCAGCGGTTAGGGTAGGGAAAAAGCACTGGCCCGTACGTAATTTTTCCCTTCCCTAACCGCTGGTGAGGCTCCCGATGCATGCGCAGTGTCGGCCGGTGTTCAGCTGAGAACATCCATCCGATCACTGCGCCTGCGCATTGGCCCATAGTTTTTCCCTACCCTAACCGCCGGCGAGGCTCCTGGCGCATGCGCACTCTGCTGTGAAATTTCCCTAACCTGTCGTTGTGCGCCTGCGCGGCACACCTCCTCACGTCATGTCCGGTGCGACCGGAAGTGACGAGGGTAGGGAAATCTCACGAACTAGGGAAGTATAACATTACACCGGCCTTTGGGGTGTGAGGGCTGGTAACTACTTGGTTGGATAGTCAGCCAGCCTATGCCATGATGCCAGCAACAAGCAGTGTTTTTTTTTTTTTGGGGGGGGGGGGGGCGCCACAAGGTTATCTCGCACAGGGCGCCTGAACACCTAAGGCCGGCCCTGTATGACCACATTTATCATTTTAATATGCCACTGCATGTTTGTGACTTTTATAATGGCACTTGTCCCAAAAAAATTCCACAAATCCCATTCTTCCACTGGACTTGCCACTTTCCTGAAAAGGGGGTGTGAGGAGGTGGCAGGGCTGGCAGCCACATTTACAATCTTCTACGCCAGTTTTCTGACGTAGAAGACTGCAGAAATCTACTTCAGCCAGAGACCTGTGTAAATTTCAGTTCAGGTGCACAGACTGACGGATGCTGTGCCTGACTTAGTTGCAGCAAGCCTGGTGATCATAGGCTATGATATGATAGTCTATGATAAATCTGCCCCACTGAATATATGAAATAATGATATATTCACTACATAAGTAAATATATTTTTCTTAAAATTATTTGTGCCCATGCACAATGGCAAGGTAACCTCTTTCTGGATTGCAATTAACTCTATAAGATACCTCTCTATGTGCCAACTGGCCTCAAATTAATTTAGGGCATGCAGCCCAGGCAAGCTGGCACAGAAAGAGGTATCAAGTTATAGGTTACCAAATGGCGGGCAGCAGTTTTCGATCCGGCAATTCTCTGCATATCTGCCAGGTTGGGGCCGGACGGAGACGCTTTAGCTTCCAGCAATACTGGAATGTGCAGCCTGCCAGATATTAAATGCTAGTATGAAACTAGCCTAATCCTTCATCAGAATACCAGTTTTTTTAGTGTGCTTTACGAAACAAATACCATACACTTTTCACTGTGTCAACAGCTTCAACATGGACAAACAAAAAACAGATGCATATACCAAAATTATTATGAAACACACCTGTAGATCATTTGATAATAAAGCATTTATTTTGTTAAAATTCTATGGCATACTTACCAGTTTTTGTACCTGGTAGAGAAGACAACAAATATGCTTCCTCTGTATCTCCAAATCCATTCTAAGGGCTCATGCACACAAACGTGAGCGCCCCGTGCCTATGTTGTGGATCACAAATGGCCGTGTGCTCACCGTTTGCAGATGCAGAGCCAGTCACTTGAGTCAATGGGTCCGCATCTGTGACACGGAGCAGACATGGCCGGTGCCCGTATATTGCAGATCCGCTATTTGCAGGACGCAATACGGGCACAGCCCTAATAAAGTGTGACCACGCATAATAGACCTCTTCTGGGCTTTAGATGTACAGAAGAAATTAGTCATCTGCTGCATCATCAAGAGGTGATTCCGGGCTTGGTCTCTGTTCTCATCAATGGACATGATATTTACTGCTGTTAGATGTACTGACGGGACATTGAGGTAGCAAAGCGTATATCTGAGTATCTTTATAGATCATCAGTTAACTTACTATTACCTAATAGTTACGGGTGAACTTTATGGTGGTCACCAGATCGGGCTCTGAAAGTGACATGAAAAAGGCAATACTGGTAGGGCATGTGCCCCGTGTGCTAGTTAATTTAGGAAATATACAAATACATAATATACATTTAGACCTCTTCAAAAGACCACTCCATTTATCCTTGCAAAACGTTGGTTTTAAACATCATTGCGATTTTTTTTAGTCGTAACTGGTATTTTTACTCCGCCCTCTGGCGGTTTCTGAAAAGGGGGCAGTGTGTGCGCAGGCCCATTGACCCTGGCACATTCATGAATTATTTACATCAGGAACTAGTGAAATTTTAACTTGCAGGATAACAGGCTGAACTGGATGGACAAATGTCTTTTTTTCGGCCTTATGTACTATGTTACTATGTTACATAGTAAACCTATTGTAGCTCTGAGCTGCTATAGATTTCATTCTGGAACACGGACAGCCGGAGGAGGCATATAATTTCTGGCGGCCGCATGGGCATCGGCCCACCGGAAAATTTACCTGTGAGGTCTATGGCCAGTCTGCCCCTCATGCCAGATGATGCCACTAAACAGTCCTGGAAAACTGTTCAAATACAAAAAGTGTACAAATGTAATGCAATGTGTAACTGATCAGTACAAATGTCACCTACTAAATCATTTAGTAATTGACAGAATTAGCTATGGGACACTCTTTCAAATTCTGAAGCCTCTCACACCAATGCCAAACTATAAACCATTCCGATAAAGACTAAACACTTCTTTAATTGACGACGTATATCAAATTAAGGATCGTAAACAGCCTGATGAAGCCATTCAGGAAATCTATCCTGCACATAATTCTTCTGTACCTGTTGCCCTGGGCCGGAAAACTATATTTAGCACGAGTAATGGCAAAAGATCCCCAAAGTGGTAGAGCCGTCAATCACAGCATTACCGGCGCAAACAATATATTGTGTGTTGTGTTTGTTTTGGAGGCAGTGACTCACAGCTGCATCTCTACCTGCCACAAGACAGAAATATTTCCGCACCATAGTAACCTGACATCTGTGATTCGTTCATCATTTCAGAAGTGATACGAGTACAAACCTAAAGTATCCTTGCATGATTAAGTTTTCATTTTACTCATCGTATTTATATTTTAAAAAATTAAAGGATTTTTCTGGGACTAAGGTTAACTAGCCTGATGGGAACGTTAAAATATAAAATAATTAATTATAGCGCCGATGCTCCAACCTGAGTATTAACAATTAGGCAGAATATTGTCCCACAATCACCTAAATTGTGCGACTTGTAGCAATGGGCTCCTAAAGAAGTGGCGAGTTTATGCAGGCACGGAAACGCGTGGAGCCAATTACAGAGAGCTGGACACATTACTGATCTATGTGTAATAACTGCTTCATACAATGCGAGGCACGCTGTTAGACGATAACAGTCGCTTGTGAGGGCAGCACTGAGTGACCGGCTGGTCACTTAAAGTCATAGGCAGCGTGTGGGCTAACTGTGTCCTATGATAGCTGTCTGGGGGCAGACTATTGACCCTGCTGAGTCAGCCCTCAGTGTTTTTTTTTTTTTTTTTTAGAGAACCCTCTGGATAGGTTATTAATATCTGATTGGTGGGGGTCCGACACCTGGGACCCCTGCCGATCAGCTGGTTAAAGGCAGCAGCGTTCCTCTGTGTGCTTTCCCTAGGCCAGTGACGACATGATTATTTGTCATGTGGCCTAGGAGTGAATGTGGCTGAGCTGCAATACCAAGTACAGCCGCTATCCAATGTATGGTGCTGTGCTTGGTAAGCATGGAGAAGGCCGTGGTGCTCACAGGAGTGCTGCTAGCCTCTCAAAACAGCTGATTGGCAGCGGTCCTGGGTGTCGGATCCACATCGATCAGATACTGATGACATATCCAGAGCATAGATCATCAGTAAAAAAAATTTAAATCTTGGAAAAGCCTTTTAACCACCTCAGCCCCCCTAGCTTAAACCCCCTTAATGACCAGACCACTTTTTACAATTCTGCACTACACTACTTTCACGGTTTATTGCTCGGTCATACAACTTACCACCCAAATGAATTTTACCTCCTTTTCTTCTCACTAATAGAGCTTTCATTTGGTGTGGTGGTATTTCAATGCTGCTGACATTTTTACTTTTTTTGTTATTAATCGAAATGTAACGAAATTTTTGCAAAAAAATGACATTTTTCACTTTCAGTTGTAATTTTTTTTTAAAAAAACTACATTTCTATATAAATTTTTTTCTAAATTTATTGTTCTACATGTCTTTGATAAAAAAAAAAATTTCAAAAAAGAATGTGAGGACGAGCACTCTCACAATTGGCATACATTTATTGAAAACCTAATATAATTGATTAGCTAAAATAAATAAAACAATAATACAATAAAATAATGTACATCCATTCAATTGACCACAATGGGATGCTCGATGATATCAAACAATTTGACAGTCTCTATCCGTCCTGTGGAAAATAATGATGATAGAAAAACCTGTTTGGCCTGATATCCACAAAAGTTCAAGCAAGAGATGACACTCTTAGAGGTGTAACTCCACAAGTTTTGCTGTTGTACCAATGTGGTAGGTAATGACAGATGATAGTCCCGTCACATATAATGTTATTGTTGACAGAAAATCAGCTTTACAATTGTCGGCTTTACAGCCGCTTACCTCCCCTTCGTATACCCCTTCAGTCCTGCGGATTGCTTCAGACTGAGTAAACGGGGCTCGTCGGATACGGCTTGTTCCGTTGTTGTATTTGGTGGCCGGATTTACCGACTGCCGATCGCTTACCTCCAAGATCTATAGTATGGAGCGAGCGTGAGAAGCCTCCGGCTGGTAAGAGGCTGGCGTCTCACGTGGTTCTATTTGGTATCCGGGTTTGATACTTGCGGAGTACGATTTACGTCACTTCCTGTGACGTGTTCTCTCTAGTACATCCGATACTTCCAATTTGAGATTTTCGGATATCAGAAGGTATAGTACCAAAGTTCAATTTGCATGGCCATGCAGTAGAAGAAATGCCGACAGGTATATAGCGCAATCCCAGACGCGTTTCGGGAGTTATCACACTCACTTCGGCAGTGAGTGCTGATAACTCCCGAAACGCGTCTGGGATTGCGCTATATACCTGTCGGCATTTCTTCTACTGCATGGCCATGCAAATTGAACTTTGGTACTATACCTTCTGATATCCGAAAATCTCAAATTGGAAGTATCGGATGTACTAGAGAGAACACGTCACAGGAAGTGACGTAAATCGTACTCCGCAAGTATCAAACCCGGATACCAAATAGAACCACGTGAGACGCCAGCCTCTTACCAGCCGGAGGCTTCTCACGCTCGCTCCATACTATAGATCTTGGAGGTAAGCGATCGGCAGTCGGTAAATCCGGCCACCAAATACAACAACGGAACAAGCCGTATCCGACGAGCCCCGTTTACTCAGTCTGAAGCAATCCGCAGGACTGAAGGGGTATACGAAGGGGAGGTAAGCGGCTGTAAAGCCGACAATTGTAAAGCTGATTTTCTGTCAACAATAACATTATATGTGACGGGACTATCATCTGTCATTACCTACCACATTGGTACAACAGCAAAACTTGTGGAGTTACACCTCTAAGAGTGTCATCTCTTGCTTGAACTTTTGTGGATATCAGGCCAAACAGGTTTTTCTATCATATTATTTTCCACAGGACGGATAGAGACTGTCAAATTGTTTGATATCATCGAGCATCCCATTGTGGTCAATTGAATGGATGTACATTATTTTATTGTATTATTGTTTTATTTATTTTAGCTAATCAATTATATTAGGTTTTCAATAAATGTATGCCAATTGTGAGAGTGCTCGTCCTCACATTCTTTTTTGAAAATTCTATCCACTTTTGAGAGGTAGGGTGTCCTCTCTTTGGATTTGCAGCACCACATCATATAGCTACATAGAGAGCAGCCACCACCAATTTGAGTCCTATAAAAAAAAAAATGTTTGGGTAAAAGTTATAGCGTTTACAAACTATGGTACAAAAATGTGAATTTCTGCATTTTGAAGCAGCTCTGACTTTCTGAACACCTGTCATGTTTCCTGAGGTTCTACAATGCCCAGACAGTAGAAAAACCCCACAAATGACCCAACTTCGGAAAGTAGACACCCTAAGGTATTCGCTGGCGGGCATAGTGAGTTCATAGAACTTTTTTTTTTTTGTCACAAGTTAGCGGAAAATTATGATTATTTTTTTTTCCTTACAAAGTCTCATATTCCACTAACCTGTGACAAAAAATAAAAACGTCCATGAACTCACTATGCCCATCACAAAATACCTTGGGGTGTCTTCTTTCCAAAATGGGGTCACTTGTGGGGTAGTTATACTGCCCTGGCATTTTAGGGGCCCTAATGAGAAGTAGTTTGAAATCAAAATGTGTAAAAAATGCCCTGTGAAATCCTAAAGGTGCTCTTTGGAATGTGGGCCCTTTTGCCCACCTAGGCTGCAAAAAAGTGTCACACATGTGGTATCGCCGTACTCAGGAGAAGTTGGGCTATGTGTTTTGGGGTGTTTTTTACATATACCCATGCTGGGTGAGAGAAATATCTCGGCGAAAGACAACTTTTTTCCATTTTTTTTATACAAAGTTGGCATTTGACAGAGATATTTATCTCACCCAGCATGGGTATATGTAAAAATACACCCCAAAACACATTCCCCAACTTCTCCTGAGTACGGCGATACCACATGTGTGACACTTCTTTGCAGCCTAGGTGCGCAAAGGGGCCCAAATTCCAATGAGTTTCTTTTAGGAGGGCATTTGGATTCCAGACTTCTTCTCACGCTTTAGGGCCCCTAAAATGCCAGGGCAGTATAAATACCCCACATGTGACCCCATTTATTTCCAAAATGGGGTCACATGTGGGGTGGGATATTTATACTGCCCTGGCATTTTAGGGGCCCTAAAGCGTGAGAAGAAGTCTGGAATATAAATGTCGAAATTTTTTTACACATTTGGATTCCGTGAGGGGTATGGTGAGTTCATGTGAGATTTTATTTTTTTGTCACAAGTTAGTGGAATATGAGACTTTGTAAGAAAAAATAAAAATAAAAATCAATTTCCGCTAACTTGTGCCAAAAAAATTTCTGAATAGAGCCTTACAGGGGGGTGATCAATGACAGGGGGGTGATCAGGGAGTCTAAATGGGGTGATCACCACCCTGTCATTGATCACCCCCCTGTAAGGCTCCATTCAGAGGTCCGTATGTGTTTTGCGGATCCACAGATCCATGAATCGGATCCGCAAAACACATACGGACGTCTGAATGGAGCCTTACAGGGGGGTGATTAATGACAGGGGGGTGATCAGGGAGTCTATATGGGGTGATCACCCCCCTGTAAGGCTCCAGTCAGACGTCCGTATGTGTTTTGCGGATCTGATCCATGGATCCGAGGATCCGCAAAACACATACGGACCTCTGAATGGAGCCAGCCTTACAGGGGGGTGATCAATGACAGGGGGGTGATCAGGGGTTAATAAGTGACAGGGGAGGTGTAGTGTAGTCTAGTGGTGTTTGGTGCTACTTATTACAGAGCTGCCTGTGTCCTCTGGTGGTCGATCCAAGCAAAAGGGACCACCAGAGGACCAGGTAGCAGGTATATTAGACGCTGTTATCAAAACAGCGTCTAATATACCTTTTAGGGGTTAAAAGAAATCGCATCTACAGCCTGCCAGCGAACGATCACCGCTGGCAGGCTGTAGATCAGCTAGTTTACCTTCCGTTCCTGTTAATGCGCGCGCCTGTGTGCGCGCGCGTTCACAGGAAATCTCGCGTCTCGCGAGATGACGCCCCGGCGCGTCCACTCGGAATAACAGGGCCGCCGCAAAGACGCAATCCTGCGTACGGCGGTCCTGTAGTGGTTAAGCTGAATTCTTATCTGAATTCAGCTTAAATGAGAATTTGGAGTGCTCAGGAGAGGGGACACAGGGGCTACAGATCGAGTCAAGCTCATCTGACAGATTTCATTAAGAATGGGAAATTTTTGGGTTGCAAGGTTTCAGCCACAGAAGTCAGTTTGCTGATATCGAGGGAATCACAAGCATCACTTATATGCACTCTCTCTTGGAAAACCCATTTTCAAATATCATGGCTGCTGAGCAGCTACGAAGAGCATCTCTTGCTCTGGAGGACCTAGCACGTCCATGCCTTACAAGAACAGACTATTGATGTCAGATATGATGCTGCAGTGGAGCTGAAAGGAAATTAAAGTCAACCTGTCACCCTAAAGAGGATGTCTGAGCTGAAGGTAGAATATTATAGAGCAGGAGGGCATGAGCAGACTCAGTATAACTTGTATTTTTTTCATTTTTATCCCTGCACCTTCTGGGCTTTGAAGTCCAGGAGGCGGTCCTATCAGTGATTGACAGCTATCTCTGTCTACACAGTCATAGAGGCAAGGCTGTAAGTCACTGATAGGACCGCCTCCTGGACCTCAAAGCCCAGAATGAGAAGGAATTCAAATGAATAAAATACATGTTTTACTGAATCTTCGTATAAAACTATATAATCAATCTGCTCAGCTCCTCCTGCTGCTGCAGATTACACTGCATTTTCCTGATGACAGGTTCCCTTTAAACACTTGTTTCCAGGTTTCCCCACTGTTTACAAAATTCAGTCAAAGGCAGGTAGAGCCGGCACTGCTACACGGAGTGGTCTCGAGACTCGTGCAGTCCGGTGGTGCCTCCAACATCATCAGAACAGAAGTGACGAGGGATCAGTGAGTTAAGCATGAGTGCGGTTATTTATTTCCACCATGCATAGCCCTGAGTAACTATTTTTCTTTATGCTGGAATACCCCCTGAAGGCTACCTGCGCACATTGCATATCTGTATGTGGAAAATCTGCATTAAATCTGCACTATTTATTGTGCATTTTGTTTTGTGCAGATTTTCTGTTTGGTAACAACCCCATTGAAGTCTATAAGAAAAACCACCATATATAGGGTGCAGAATTGCACAAACAATTGACATGCAGCAGGTCAGTTTCCATGCGCACACGATATGCAATATGCACATCAGATCTGGCAAATCTCATTCACTTTCTGGAACTATGTTACGCTGCAGATTTTCCGCATAACAGTCGGTGTGTAATCCACAATGTATGCAGATAGCCTTAGGCTATGTTCAGTGGTTAAAATCATTTTACAGTTTATGCAGATATACCGTAAGTAAGTACATACAAATGATGAATAAGTCTGTAAATGCATTACTTTAGTCACACAATACTAATCTAAAGTTACATATTACAGAACAGAGCTGCATTCACAATTCTGCTGATATTTCTGGAACATGACACAGCCTTAGGGCTCATGCACATGAACGTTTTTTCTTTGTGTCTGTTTTTTTATTTTTTTTGCGGACCGTATAAAAAGAAAGAACATGTCCTTTTATTGTCTGCATTACGGACAAGGATAGGACTGTTCTATTAGTGGCCAGCTGTTCCGTTCCACAAAAAAGGAATGCACGCGGACGTCATCCGTATTTTAGTGGATCCATGTTTTGTGTACCGCGAAATACATACGGTCATGTGCATGAGCCCTTACAGCGTATTTGAGCTCCTATAATGTGCACTGCGGTTTAAAGGAGTTAATTTTTCCACATCACACTACTGTACACCATACTTCCTAAAGTCAAAATCGCCAGAGGAAGTTCTATACAGACTCTGAACAAGCAGGTACTGCTAGGAGATGTCCTGAATATAGCCTTTTAGAATTTAATTATATAACCGTGTTCAAAGGTGAACGTGCCATTTAATTCGCCTCTTCATTAAAGTGCATGGGAGGGGTTATTTATCAAAGACCGGCGTTTTACAAAGGTATTTGATAGCCCCTGCGCTCTTGGAGGATGCGCTTAATTTATGACGAGGTGTGCACAGCTCGAGGGGGCAATAGTTTGAGGGATGCTTGAGAAAGGGGGCTTGCCCCTGAAACGTTGCAGGTGATGTCCATTTCTGTGGTGAGCCAAGCTGCTATGTATGCCCTGCTGCTGCTATAAATGGACTCAAGGATTTTATGCAACATCTAATAGACCGGTATGAATATACTGTCTAATTTACTACTTGTATATGGAAAAAATTGATAAAGAAAACAAGATTTCTGCCATACAAGCGCTTCTTTTGCTATTAGTTTGATGTGATTCATGTGGAGCATCGGCAGGACCTAAGTGCATGGAGTTAAAGCAGCTGACGGTCGGGAGGTGCGTGGATAGTATTGTATGGCAACGGTGTGAGGACAGCCACTGTGGCCGATTGTGACAGCCAGAGCCACTACCACTCCCATCCTCCTCTCCGGCTCCTCCCAAGTCGCTGTACATGGGAGTAATATGGACGAATGATACGTCCACTATACGCTAGTGGGGGGGTTTCCAGGTTGAATTCTACAAAACTAAGATCAACCAGAGAATCTTCTCTACAGATACACAAATATAAAATAGTCTTTTATTAGTAAATTTTAAAGGTGCAACGATTTGCTGAATATCTGAAACCCCCAGGAAGAAAGTCTACTATCTCGAATTACCATTTTACAGAAAATCAATGCATACTGTTCTGGGTAGTGATCTTCTGAATGTTGCTGTAGTCATACGGTAGATAAAATAAATGGAGGCAGTGGAAGAATGGCTTGGAGCTAGCATGGATGTAAAGCCCTTTATTATATACCTCCAGGCTCTGTGTTCAGTTTCCTCTGGGTAAGATTTCCACTAGTGTTGATCGAGCACCAAACTGCTCCGATGCTGGAGTAGAACACTTTGGGATGCTTGGGTGCTTTACAGAGCACCCAACCACTATGGAAGTCAATGGAAGAACCCGAGCATTAAACCAGGCACCCCCTGCTCTGAAGAGGGGAGGATGTCTGTTTCATAGAAAAAGGTCAGAAATTTATGGAACCACCACTAAAATGGTTCGGGAACAGCATGAGGAGGATGTCTGGATGCATCATGGACTCCCAGGTCGCTGCTGAGAACGATGTTGTCTGAGTAGTACGCCACTTTTACAGACTGACAATAATACACACCAAACCGAAGATAAAAATCGATTTTAGAGGAAAAATGGTTAGGAAACATTCTTTCCTGTATATTTACTTGTGCTGCCAAAAATTACAAGGAAGAGGCACTCTGATACAACCTGTATATCACATAAAGGAGGGCCTCATTCACATTGTGGTACAATTGTTCAGGTAGCGGGACTCCTACACTCATAAAGCCTATGCACTAAGTGAAAGGGCTGCCAAAAATTACAAGGAATTGGCACTCCAATACTCCCTTTATTACACATAAAGCAGGGCATCATACACACCCTTGAAAAATTATGATTGATGGCCTGCTGGTGACCCTCTAAAACATTAGAGATGAGGGCCTGCTGCTGAGCTGATCATCTAAAAAATTAGGGATGAGGGTCTGCTGCTGATCTGACCATCTAAAACATTAGGGGTGAGGGTCTGCTGCTGAGCTGACTTTCTAAAAATTTTAGGGGTGAAAGTCTACTGCTGAGCTGACCATCTAAAAAATTAGGGGTGAGGGTCTGCTGCTAAGCTGACCCTCTAAAACATTAGGGGATAGGGCCTGCTGCTGATCTGACCATCTAAAAAATTAGGCGTGAGGGTCTGCTGCTGATCTGACCATCTAAAACATTAGGGGTGAGGGTCTGCTGCTGAGCTGACTTTCTAAAACATTAGGGGTGAAAGTCTGCTGCTGAGCTGGCCTTTTAAAAAATTAGGGGTGAGGGTCTGCTGCTGAGCTGACCATCTAAAAAATTAGGGGCGAGGGTCTGCTGCTGAGCTGATCATCTAAAAAATTTGGGGTGAGGGTTTGCTTCTAAGCTGATCATCTAATAAATTAGGGGTGAGGGTCTGCTGCTGAGCTAACCATCTAAAAAAAAATAGGGGTGAGGGTCTGCTGCTGATCTGACCATCTAAAACATTAGGGGTGAGGGTCTGCTGCTGAACTGACTTTCTAAAACATTAGGGGTGAGGGTCTGCTGCTGAGCTGACCATCTAAAAAATTAGGGGCGAGAGCCTGCTGCTGAGCTGATCCTCTAAATAAACATTGGGAGAGAGGGCAGTCTAATAAGCATGTTGATATGATGGAAGAGGACGAGAAAAGGAAGATTGAACCATATACCCTGTCAACCTGTCAGCATTTTCAGTTGACAGATGTGAGGGTTAAGACTCCATGTTGTGTCCTGAGCCGACATGTTTGTATGTCATACTGCCATTTTACATTAATGAATTATAAGCTTCTTGTGGAAGGTTAACAAGCATTAGGAGTACTAGTACGTGGCTAGCACCCTGTGATGGTCCCTCAGGTGACTGATGTCAGGAAATCAAGGAAATTTTCTGAGCGTGGAGGAATCTAACAGCCTCCTTGATTTCTCTTGATTCAGTGTTGATGGGGTTAATGACCACTTCCCTTTTCTCAGCTGTTGCTCAGTGGTCATCACTTCTACCCTTTATAGTCTCACCCCACCCTTCTGAGTATGCGGTTGATACGTCATTTGGGTTTGGCTGAGCTGGTGTGGGATCCTCTCTGGTATTCCTGTTTTTCCTACAGAAGTTAAGTGTCGCGTTTCTTTGTTATATTCCCTGTTGTTGTATCTGGGCCTGAGACAGAGACTTCAAATTCCTCCATCTGGGGTGGAATCGGTTGTCTCTGGTCCTATACTTATTCCAGGGCCTTATAGGGAAATCAGGGACTAGGTATACTGCTTATGGGTATTCCTACCTTCAAGGTCTTTTCATATTGATAGGTAGTCAGGGCGCCCTGATTAGGGTTGTCTAGGAGGTGACCTGTTTCTTCCCTAGTTTCCAGGCCCAGTTACTGTTCCCCTTCCCTCCTGTGTTCAGTGTGGAGTTCCCCCCCCCCCACACTGATCATGACATTATCAACCGCCACAAAAACTGTCATTTCGTTCAGGTCAGTGCAGCTATGGATCCTATGTCTGTACTGGTTGAACAGCTGCAGGGACTGTCTTTGGAGGTAGCTGACTTCCGTGCGACAGTCTTACGGATTCAGAGACCACAGGCGGCTGGTTCCAATGGTGGGTACCAGGCCTGCCCTGAACCTAAGGTTGCCCTCCCGGACAGATTTTCTGGGGGTAGTGACAATTTTATTTGGTTCAGGGAATCGTGTAAATTGTACTTTAAGCTGTGTCCATACTCATCTGGGGATGAGTGTCAACGTGTGGGTATGATCATTTCTTTGCTTATGGATGAGGCAAAGTCTTGGGCTTTTAATCTGCCGACTGGATTACCGTCCCTTCAGTAGGTAGATGAATGTTTTAGAGCCTTGGGTCTTATTTATGATGATCCGGATCGGATCTCCCACGCTGAGACCAAGTTTCGTAGTTTACGGCAGGGAGAATGCTCCGCGGAGACCTATTGCTCTGAATTTAGGAGATGGGCTACGGATACAGAGTGGAATCATCCTGCTCTCGGTAGCCAGTTCTATCAGGGTCTATCTGAGAGGCTGCAGGACGCGTTGGCCTTTCATGAAAAACCTTAGTCATTGGAAGTAGCCATGTCCCTTGCTGTACGTCTGGATAGACGACTGAGGGGGAGATCTAAGGGTCCTCATCCCCAGGACGTACTGTCAAATAAGGTGGTGGCTTCCTTTGACACTTATGGTAAAGAGACACCTGTGGTTACACCTTGTGAGGAGCCCATGCAGTTGGGGGGAGCTACTCCATTTCGTGAATATTTGTCCGTACATTCAGCATCAAGGTATAAACAAAAAAAAACCAAAAAAAAACCAAAAAAAAAACGCTTAATCCCCAAATTACTATTGGTGGTGTGGGTGGGGAGCAAGAAAACATACTTTTGTCATTTACTGGTAGTACCCGATTTCTCCTGTCTGCCGAGGTGGCGCTAGAGTTGTGGAAATCGAGGTATTTATCAATAGTGGAGCTGGGGTTAATCTGATTGATGGACAGTTTGTATTCATGGGCTGACAACTAGTGTACTAGAGAGTGGCATTTCTGTCTTTGCAATTGATTCTTCACCTCTTACCCAAAAATGCGCAGGTGGTAAATGGCATTCATTTAAGAGCGGGTGATTTCCATCAGGAATCTGTCTCGTGTTATTATGTTGGGGGGTCTGCCTGCTCCGATGGTTTTTGGCTTACCATGGTTAAGCAAACCTAACCCTACCATTGACCAAGCAAGACAGATTCTCGATTGGAGTGATTTTTGCATGAACAACTGTCTTAATGCGTCTTTCTCTGTGGTCACCACTAAAACTGTACCCTCGTTCATTTCCGAATTTTCTGATGTGTTTTCCGAGAGTGGTAACCAGGAGTTATCCCCGCATTGGGAGTATGATTGTCCCGTCAATCTTATTCCCGGAGCTAAACTGCCCAAATCTCAGTTGCATAATTTTTCGGAGCCCGAAAGAATGGCTATGTGAGAGTATATCGCCAAGAGCTTGGCGAAGGGTCATATCAGACCATCCAAATCCCCAGTGGCTGCTGGGTTGTTCTTTGTAAAAAATAAATAATAGAAGATGGTACCCTTAGACCATGTCTGGACTTCCGTGAGCTTAACCGTATTTCCTTCCATGATCCTTACCCCCTTACTTTGATTCCGGATTTGTTTAGTCAGCTTGTCGGTGCCAAGGTGTTCTCTAAATTGGATCTGAGGGGGCATATAATCTGGTAAGAATCAGGGAGGGGGATGAGTGGAAGACCGCATTTAATACCCCTGAGGGTCATTTTGAAAACCTGGTCATGCCCTTTGGGTTAAACAACGCTCTAGCGGTTTTTCAAAACTTTATCAATGACATCTTTCATCATCTGGTGGGGAGATTTGTTGTTGTATATCTGGATGACATACTAATTTATTCTCCAGACATGGAGATTTATAAGGATCATGTGAGACAGGTGTTACAGATCCGAAGAGAGAATAAATTGTATGCGAAGATGGAATAATGTGTTTTTGCTGTTCAGGAAGTGAAATTCCTGGGTTACCTGCTCTCACCCTCAGGTTTTCGTATGGATCCCGAGAAAGTCAGTGCGGTGTCTGACTGGGATCGACCCGAAAATCGTGCTTATGAACTATTCAACTGTGGTTAAACCTTTAACAGACATGACTAGGAAGGGGCTTGATGTCTCTGTTTGGTCTGAGACGGCATTACAAGCCTTTTCTGCTGTGAAGGGATGTTTTGCTTCAGCCCCTATTTTGGTGCAACCGGACGTGTCTCAGCCATTCATTGTAGAGGTTGATGCATCCGAGGTAGGGGTGGGAGCAGTTTTGTCGCAAGGCACCTAGTAAATGGCGCCCATGTGCTTTTTTCTCTAAAAACTCTCGACTGCTGAAAGAAATGATGACGTGTGTAATAGGGAATTGCTGGCCATTAAGTTGGCTTCTGAAGAATGGCACCATTGGTTGGAAGGAGCAATTCATCCTATTATGGTAATTACTGATCACAAAAAACTGCCTCACCTTGAGTCGGCTAAACGACTGAATCCAAGGCAGGCCAGATGGTCGCTGTTTTTCACCAGATTTAACTTCATTGTCTCCTACCGCCCTGGGGTTAAGAACGTCAAGGCGGATGCTTTTAAAGATCCTAGTCCTATTTTGTCTGAAGGGATAGTCATATCTGCCCTATATCCTGATCTTGAGGCTAAGGTGTTGGAGGCCCATGAGGATGCCCCGGACTCTTGTCCTCCAGGAAAATTGTCTGTTCCTTCATACTTATGTCATAAGGTGTTTGAGGAACATCACTGTACTGTCTTGGCTGGACACCATGGGAGTAGATCCACAGTCGATCTCATCTCGCGCAGATTTTGGTGGCTGGTGCTGCGTAAGTGTGTTGAGGACTATGTGTCAGCCTGTTGTACCTGTACTCGTGCTAAGGTGACACATACTCGGCCTTCTGGATCTCTTCTTCCGTTACCCATCCCGTCCAGACCTTGGACGCATTTGTCTATGGACTTTATCACGGATTCACCTAATTCTTCGGGAAAAAACATGATCCTGGTGGTAGTTGATAGGTAGAGCCGGCAATGCTATAAAATTTGGCTAAACCAAATGCCAAGACTCTTGCACAAGTGTTTGTCGATAACCGTGAAACTACATGGCATGCTCTCCGATGTGGTGTCTGATCGGGGGACTTAGTTTGCTTCCAGATTCTGGAAAGCGTTCTGTACTCGACTGGTGTACAATTTTTTTTTTTTTTCGGCTCTTCATCCTCAGTCGAACGGACAGACTGAGCGCACCAATCAGAATCTAGAGACTTACTTGAGATGTTTTGTTTCAGAGAACCAGGAGGAGTGGTTTTCATTCTTGTTGTTAGCGGAGTTTGGGATTATTAATCAGGAGTCCACTGATAAGTCACAGTTTTTTGGGGCATATGGATTCCATCTACAGTTTGGCACATTTTCTGGTTCTCAAACTTCCGGTATTCCTGAGGAGGAACGATTTTCCTCTTCTTTGTCTTCGATTCAAAATGTGTGGCTGACAGGAGACGTATGAATGGTCTGGACCTGAGAGTGGGCGATTCTGTGTGGCTGTCCACAAGAAACATTAAGCTTTAGGTATCTTCTTGGGCCCAACATTTATTGGTCCATATAAGATCACTGCCATTGTTAACCCTGTAATCCAACTGTTTCAGTACTTTTTGGACAACTTGCTGTTCTCTAACAAGGAGCATAACAGCAAAATTTGCAATAAATTTCCTGGTTCAATTGGTATTTAAATAGTCCTTCTCATCTTGCTCTTCACATTTTGACATCATGAGACCAAGACGACACCTAACAAGTGATCAACAGTACCTTGCAGTTGTGTACATAGAGAAGTAAGAGAAGGGTTTCTGCCTAAACCCCTTTTAGTGACTCTTGGGCCATTTTTTCCACTGCTTCATTTGCTAAAAGTTGTTTCTTTTCAGGGCTCTATCCTGACCAAGTTTTTATGCCCAGTAGAAGAGGAGATGATCCCAACTGGTCCCCCTCTTGCTTTGGGCCACAAAGCAGTTGCATGGTCTGCTGCTATGGTAGTTACGCCCCTGGTACCTTGCCATTGCGAGGCTTCAAGCAGGATATTCTCAGACAGAAGTTGCCACTGAGCTTAGAGTGTCACAGAGTGCCATCAGCAGGTTTCAAGTTGCAACAGAGATGCAGAGAGACTGGAAGAGTCACAGAAGGGCATAGAAGTGAACGTCCTTTGGCCACATCCCACACTGATGACCGCTTCATTGTGAACAATTCCCTGTGGAACCAGATGATGAATGCCACACAACTCCAGGCACATTTAAGGGAAGTGAGAGGCACCTAAGTGTCACGTCATACCATTCAAAACCATTTAAATCAGCTTGGTCTGCGTTCCGGACTACCTGCAAGGGTACTTGACCACACCACCAGGCACAGGCATCATCGTCTTGCATGGGCCAGGGAGCATCTACGCTGGACGAGGGACCAGTGGGCCTCGGTGCTGTTCCCTGATGAAAGTCAAGTCACATTGAGCAGAAATTATGGCTGCCAACGATATTGGAGACATCAAGGAGAGCGCTATGCATCAGCCACTGTTGTCACTAGACGAGCCTTTGGTGGTGGTGTTACACTGTGAGCAGGTGTGTCTACTCAACACAGAACTGCTCTACACTTTGTGAATGGTACATTGACAAGCCTATACTACTTGAATAACATCATTAATCCAGTCATTGTGCCTCTGCATAAACAACACAGGCCTAATTTCATCTTCATGGATGACAATGTACCAGCTCATCGAGGTCATATCATTAAGGAATGGCTGCTGGAGACTGGGGGACCTCAAATGGAGTTGCCTGCACTTTCTCCAGACCTGAATCCCACTGAATCCCATTTGCTTAGGTGTTGCAGCCTCTGGGGCCTTTCAAAAAAGGTGTGTATATGTAATGACAGATCATGTCACACTTAGATTGCACACAGGTGGACATTATTTCACTAATTATGTGACTTCTGAAGGTAACTGGTTGCACCAGAGCTTTTTATGGGGTTCCTAACAAAGGGGGTGAATACATACGCACATGTCAATTTTCTGTTTTCAATTTCTAAACAATAGTTTTATTTATATATTTTTCTCATTTCACTTAACCAACTTAGACTATTGTGTTCTGATCCATTACATAAGATTCAGATTAACAAAACATTGTTACATTACAGCCTTAAGTTCAAAATACGAAAAAAGTCAAGGGTGGTGAATAATTTTGCAAGGCACTGTACGTTGAGTGGTAGAAGGGAATGAAGTGCAACAGCGCAGACAGACATAGGGGCTGCTATGCAGTCTGACTCATGCTAGCTGACTCACAGTATGGCAGTTTTATGTTTGTGAGTGTGATCAGCAAGTGAAGGAAGATAATCCTAAGTGTCTGCAGAGCTTCACACTAGCTCCCTTTTTATGAAATATAGGTCAAGCTACAGTGCTGTATTTCATTACTTCTTCACATGTTGACGGTACAGTGATGGAACTTCTTACAAAGTAGTTAATATCATGGTGACCTGGAAATAAAACAACGCATACTGGAAGAGTTTACCGATGAATATCAGAAGACGCTACTGCATGACATTAATGTCTTGCATGACATTATCCATGGAATATTTGAAAGTGACATTTAACCCATTAAATGACAGACTCTCAACATTCACCTTAGACCTCATTGACGAGACTGTATTTTCCACCTGTGTGCTATCCACAATTTTTTTGCAGATAGCACACTGACCTAATAGTTCCTATGGGCTATGCACACATCCGTATTTCTACATTCTACAAATTCTAGACATTCTACAAGTTATAGAATGGCATGGTATCTGTATTTTGAGAACCGAAATACAGACATAGTTGTGTGCATGAAGCCTTAGTCATCTTATATATTTGAAGCTACTTTGGGGTACCAGAGCATGTACAAAAAAGTGACTGCTATGAGTACTCAACTATTATGGCACCTCCACCTCAGGCCTATGACACAAATCTAAGATTCCTCTACTGGCAGCTCATGGCATTGGCAGTACTGTTATGTAGGCACTCTATAGTGGTAGGACATTATGGCTTGTTTTTTTGGATTGTCACCAAAAAATGGACACTCAGACAGACTCCTTTTAGATTGTGTAAGTGCTCTATATTCTAAGAGAAAAAAATAGTAGATCCAGCGTCTTAAAAAGTTCTTAATCCTTTGTTGATGCAACATTAATAAAATAAAAAAAGAAGGTGGATATCGGGAGCATAATCATAAAAAGCCCCTGATATCGCTTACGCGTTTCGTAGTTATGTGCTTACTCATAGCATAGGTAATACTAGGAGTACGCACATTATGCACAGTTATGTGCACTTTTTATAATTATGCACCTAATATTACATTGCATGAATAAAGGATTAAAGGGTTTCTACCACTTAGGTGTCACATATTTGGCTGTCAGACACTAGCGATCCGCTAGTGTCTGCTCTGGCCAACCATCCTAATATAATTGCTTTTGGGGCGGTGGTTTGGCTAAAAAAACTACTTTTATTAATATGCTAATGAGCCTCTAGGTGCTATGGGGGCGTCATTAGCACCTAGAGGCTCAGTCTACCTTCAGAAACTGCCGCCGCCGAGCGCGTCCCTCCAGCCCGCCCATCTCCTCCTGAATGCGATCCTCGTATGTATTCTGCGCATGCGCAGTGAATGTCTGACCGCTTCCTTGCTCAGACATCTCCACTGCGCCTGCGCGATGACGCCATAGTGCTCCGAGGAACAGGCGCAGTGGAGATGTCTGAGCAGGGAAGCTGTCAGACATTTACTGCGCATGCGCCGAATACAGGCGCTCACAAGGAGGATCGCATTCAGGAGGAGATGGGCGGGCTGGAGGGACGCGCTGGGGGCGGCAGTTTCTAAAGGTAGACGGAGCCTCTAGGTGCTAATGACGCCCCCATAGCACCTAGAGGCTCATTAGCATATTAATAAAAGTAGTTTTTTTAGCCAAACCACCGCCCCAAAAGCAATTATATTAGGATGGTTGGCCAGAGCAGACACTAGCGGATCGCTAGTGTCTGACAGCCAAATATGTGACACCTAAGTGGTAGAAACCCTTTAAGGATTTTTTTTTTTTTACTATTTTTGTTTGTTTGCTGAGGTGCTCCAGGCCGGGATTTTGGATCCATTTGTCATTTAAATATATAGCTACTGCCCCCGCGATACATGATATCAGTAAGGTGTAATTACAAGTGCTCGTCCCATTCCTTAGCAGCCGAACCAATTATAATGTAGCTACCGACATTTACAAAACTACAATAAAAATACAGCAGAGGGCATTACTAAAAAATTCACAAATTTCCTACCTCCCCCCCCCCCCCCCCCAAAGTAATGTCTTTCTTCCTAAAATTTCAAAAATCTTGAATCTAGAGTATGAAAGTGATCAGAATGTAGATGATTGGGGCTCGTTTCCCATCCCATGAGCAGTGTATAACTTTTTCTGACTTCAATTTCATGTGTTGGCTCCATTTCATTAAAAGTCTATCTAAGGTTACTTTCACACTAGCGTTCAAGTTTTCCGGTATTAAGATCCTTCATAGGGGCTCAATACTGGAAAAAAAACGCTTCAGTTTTGTCCTCATTCATTGTCGATGGGGACAAAACTGAACTGAACAGAACGGAGCGCTCCAAAATACATTCCAATCCATTTAGTTGCTTTCCCAGACCGGAGAGCAAACCGAAACATGTTGTAGTTTGCTTTCCTTCCTTAGAAGCGGATGCAAGACGGATCCGGCATTTCCCCAAAGCAAATCAATGGGGACGGGTCCCGTTTCTCTGCCACAATAGAGAACGGATCCGTCCCCCATTGACTTTCAATGAAGTTAATGACGGATCCATCTTGGCTATGTTAAAGATAATACAACCGGATCCATTCATAACGGATGCAGATGGTTGTATTGTCAGTAACGGAAGCGTTTTTGGCTGGACCTTGTCGGATCCAGCAAAAACGCTAGTGTGAAAGTAGCCTAAAGCGGGTGCACCACCTGTCGCCGGAAATGCCATTCTGTGCACCCCAACTGTCACATCATATATATACTGTACTGAACTTGCCTTCTGTCAAAGAAAAGAGGATTGGCGCGTAGCGCAAGAGTAGGGACAGGTAGTGCACTATTAGTACCTGTGTGGCCTTCTCTGGGACACCATATTTTGGCACTCCAGTAAGGAGTAGAGGCGTTGGAGAGGTTGGCTGCATGTGTGCAGCTATCATAATTACAGTTTATGGGAGTAGTGAAACAGTCAGATTTTTCAGCAACTCACTAAAAGCTAAAGAGGAGAGAGAGAGACATATGCACATTTCTTTCTGGAGTGCAACAGGGGACAAGGGGATCCCATTCGCCCGATAGGCGGGAGTTTTGGAAGTGAAACTAGCAGCTGTCAGGCATTTATGGCATATACAGTGGATATAAAAACTCTACACACCCCTGTTAAAATGTCAGGTTTCTGTGCTGTAAAAAAATTAGACTAAGACTTTTCCCACCTTTTATGTGACCTTTAAACTGTACAACTCTAATGAAAAACAAACTAAAATATTTTAGGTAGAGGGAAGAAAACAAAAATAATGTGGTTGCATAAGTGTGCACACCCTCTTATAACTGGGGATGTAGCTGTGTTCAGAATTAAGCAATCACATTCAAAATCATGTTAGATAGCAGTCAGCATACACCTGCCATCATTTAAAGTGCCTCTGATTAACCCTAAAGTTCAGCTGCTCTAGTTGGTCTTTCCTGAAATTTTCTTAGTCGCATCCCACAGCAAAAGCCATGGTCCACAGAGAGCTTCCAAAGCATCAGAGGGATCTCATTGTTAAAAGGTGTCAGTCAGGAGAAGGGTACAAAAGACTTTCCAAGGCATTAGATATACCATGGAACACAGTGAAGACATCATCAAGTGGAGAAAATATGGCACAACAGTGACATTACCAAGAACTGGACGTCCCTCCAAAATGGATGAAAAGACGAGAAGAAAACTGGTCTGGGAGGCTACCAAGAGGCCTACAGCAACATTAAAGGAGCTGCAGGAATATCTGGCAAGTAATGGCTATGTGGTACATGTGACAACAATCTCTCATATTCTTCATATGTCTGGGCTATGGGGTAGAGTGGCAAGACGAAAGCCTTTTCTTACCAAGAAAAACATCCAAGCCAGGCTACATTTTGCAAAAACACATCTGAAGGCTCCCAAAAGCATGTGGGAAAAGGTGTTATGGTCTGATGAAACCAAGGTTGAACTTTTTGGCCATAATTCCAAAAGATACAGTCCTGATCAAAAGGTTAAGACCACTGGAAAAATGGCAAAAAATCATATTTAGCATGGCTGGATGTTAAAGGGAACCTGTCACCAAAAAAACAGATACTAAACTGTTAATAGTACCTTATAATGCTGCAGAGTAGTTTCCTAATGCACTGTTTGATTTTTTTAGCTGCATCTAGCCTCCTGGAGAAATCGTTGTTTTATTCAGCCGCTGCCCCCTGCTTCAAGTCAGGTTTGAAGTCAAGGGGGCAGCCACCTAGGCGTCTCGAATGCCGCTCTCCCCGCCTCCCGCCGCCTTTATTGACACGCCGGATCTCAGTGCCGGGACCGCGCTCCCAGCCCACATGCGCAGTAAAGGGCTGCTGTAGCGATCCCGGCTCCGGCTCGTACACTCAGCCGGCTTTAGTTTCGCTACTGCGCATCCGCCCGGCATCTTCTGTAACTGCGCTAGTATGTAAGGCTGGCGGGCGCATGCGCAGTAGAAACTGAAGCTGGCTAAGTGTAAGAGCCAGAGCCGGGATCGCGCTACAGCAGCCCTTTACTGCGCATGTGGGCTGGGAGCGCGGCCCCAGCACTGAGATCCGGTGTGTCAATAAAGGCGGCGGGAGGCGGGGAGAGCAGCATTCGAGACGCCTAGGCGGCTGCCCCCTTGACTTCAAACCTGACTTGAAGCAGGGGGCAGCGGCTGAATAAAACAACGATTTCTCCAGGAGGCTAAATGCGGCTAAACGATTAAAAAGTGCATTAGGAAACTACTCTGCAGCACTATAAGGTACTATTAACAGTTTAGTATCCGTTTTTTTTTGTGACAGATTCCCTTTAACAAGGTTCCAAGTAGAGCTTCAACGTGCAACAAGAAGAAATGGGAGTGAGACAAAACATTTTTTGAGCATTCAATTTAATGAAAACAACGAATAAACTGAAACAGGCTGTTTTTCAGCTGATCAAATGTTTAGGACCACACCTCCAAAAAAAACTTAAACCCCCCCAAAACAGAAATCCAACCTCCAAACATGAACTCAGTAATGAGTAGCTCCGCCGTTATTGTTTATCACTTTAAAAATTAGTTTTGGCATGCTTGATGCAAGCATTTTCATGAGGTGAGTGGGAACATTTCTCCAAGTGGTGAAGACGGCCGCACGAAGGCCATCTACTGTCTGGAACTGTTGTCCATTTTTGGAAACTTCCCTTGCCATCCACCCCCAAAGGTTCTCAATTGAATTTAGATCAGCGGAACACGCAGGATGGGCCAAAAGAGTGATGTTATTTTCCTGGAAGAAGTCCCTTGTCCTGCGGGCATTGTGTACTGTAGCGTTGTCCTGTTGAAAAACCCAGTCGTTACCACACAGACGACGGCCCTCAGTCATGAGGAATGCTCTCTGCAACATCTGGACATAGCCAGCGGCCGTTTGACGCCCCTGCACTTCCTGAAGCTCCATTGTTCCACTAAAGGAAAAAGCACCCCAGACCATTATGGCACCCCCTCCACTGTGGCGCGTAGAAAACATCTCAGGTGGGATCTGCTTGTCATGCCAGTAATGTTTGAAACCATCAGGACCATCAAGGTTACATTTTTTCTCATCAGAGAATAAAACTTTCTTCCACCTTTGAATGTCCCATGTTTGGTGCTCTCTTGCAAAGTCCAAACGAGCAGTTCTGTGGCATTCAAGGTGACAAGATCTTTGAAGACGTTTTTTGTTTTTGAAGCCCTTCAGTCTCAGATGCCGTCTGATGGTTATGGGGCTGCAGTCAGCACTAGTAAGGGCCTTAATTTGGGTCGAGGATCGTCCAGTGTCTTGACTGACAGCCAAATTGTATCCTCTTCCACTTGACTTTTTTGTTCCATAACCCTCAGGATCATTTAAGAAATTTAAAATGACTGTCTTACTGCGTCCCACCTCAGCAGCGATGGCGCGCTGTGAGAGACCCTGCTTATGCAGTTCAACAACCCGACCATGTTCAAAAAGGGAGAGTTTTTTTGCCTTTGCCATCACAACGTGTGACTACCTGACAGAAAATGACAATGAATCCACATCTTTGCACAGATTTGGCCTTTTAAAGGCATGTGGTCCTAAACTTTTAAACAGCTGTTTTGTCTCACTCTCATTTCTTCTTGTTGCATGTTGAAGCTCTACTTGGAAGCTTGTTAAGATCTAGCCATGCTAAATATGATTTTTTGCCATTTTTCAAGTGGTCTTAAACTTTTGATCAGGACTGTATGTTTGGCACAAAAACAACACTGCTGGAACTGGGGCCTTAGTTAAGCTAGAGGGAATTATGAACAGTTTCAAATACCAGTCAATACTGGCACAAAACCTTCAGGCTTCTGCTAGAAAGCTGAACATGAAGAGGAACTTCATCTTTCAGCATGACAACGACCCAAAGCATACATCCAAATCAACTATGGAATGGCTTCACCAGAAGAAGATTAAAGTTTTGGAATGGCCCAGCCAGAGCCCAGACCTGAATCTGATTTGAAAATCTGTGGGGTGATCTGAAGAGGGCTGTGCACAGGAGAGGGCCCTCGCAGGAGGTGTAATAAAATCCAAAGGTGCTTCAACAAAGTATTAGTTTAAGGGTGTGCACACTTATGCAACCATATTATTTTATTTTTATATTTTTTCTTCCCTCTACCTAAAAGATTTCAGTTTGCTTTTCAATTGAGTTGTACAGTTTATAGGTCACATTGGAAAAAGTTCAGAAATGATTTATCTTTGTCTCATTTTTTACATCACAGAAACCTGACATTTTAACAGGGGTGTGTAGACTTTCTATATACACTGTATGTCACAATTGCCTCAGATGGTAATAAAGGAAGGGGGGGGGGGGGGCTGGAGCAGCCCCGGACATATATGTATATTTTTCTAATATAATTCTTTACAGTTTAAATAACATTATTGGAATGAGAGAAGGATATTAATGTAAGAATTGGTGGGAAAACCACAAATTACACATCTGTCACAGCTCTGCTACATCTGTAATTGGTCATGTCCCCTATGTCTCTGCCTTTCTAGAAAACATGAGACCTTTGGATAACAATATCTTTGATTTGTTGTCACACGGGTCAGATATTTCGGGAGTGAATACATGCTCACATAGCTTCAGGGTTGGCATAGTGGTCTTATCTACAGGAAAAGCATTGTTAGCAGTCACAGTGTTAACCAAGATGAGTATTTAAGGATGTTAATTGTTAGGTGGAGCACAAAGAACAGGTGAGGAGAGCAAAGATTAATGTAGGGATGAGTAACATTTGGCAAACCACTTTTGGATGCACAGCATCTTTCCTGATGCTCAGCTAGTTGGGGCATGAGGACCACCAATAACTGGAGCGCCAACAGTTACCCATCCCGAGGGTAGCAGAACTCAGGGCAGGGGCTTGTTAGTTTGATAAATCTGCTACTACACCTTTCTGCGCACACATGTCCACAACGTGTGGCGCCCTCAGTTCAATGTGGAAAGTCTTGTTTTTCTCATACTCCTCGTCATCAATTATTTTGATCTGAAATGTTTTGCTGTGGATGGAAAAATAATAGTTGTCAAAAGAAAAAGCAGAAGGAAAGAAAGAGTAGAAAACGTGCGCTCCATTAGCTCATTGTCTGTAACACCGCAATAAAGAGATTAAAAGGGAAACAGAGATCATGGTTATTTCAGATGGAAAGATTGCAGGATTTTAACTTTGCAAGCATGGTATTATCTTTACGACTTGGTTGAGAAGAGTTCTTATATTATATCTTATTCTTTACTGGCTTTGTGTAACTTTATTGGGTAAAAAAAATAAAAATAAAAACTGCTATCGCAGTACTACCTTGCCATACATGGATACCACATGAGTTCTAAGGACATAATTACGTGGCTATATCATGGTCTATCTTTATTACAGTTATAACCACTAGACCCTGTGTATTTCTGCTAAGCTGAACTTCATTTAGCACTATACCCTTTGGTGATCTAAGTTTGGTCCCATACAATTGCTGAGGTCCAGAATTGCAACTGCAGCGCACTGGCCTGCGCTGGAAGAGGCTGGTGGTGGCGCCAATGAGGGTGGTTATAGTCCTCACTGTTGCTAAATCCTCTCTCCAGCTCTCTCCCCAGGCCAAGCATGCAGTGGATGGAGGGGCGCAACCCTCCTCACTCACGGGGCACACCATGAACTTTTGGCGGCCTACTGCCCGGTGCTGGTTGGGGTGCCCTAATGTTAGATGGATGAGTAGCAGGGTGCAAGGCAGAAGAGCAGATGAAAGGCTGGAAGATGGTAGAAGAAATGACTAGGTCCGCATGGTTAAAGCAGATAACAGAGGATGATGGTTGCCACAGTGCAATCACAAGAAGTAGGCTTCAGTTCCGAGGTACCAGTCGGAACCGAAGCCGAGTTCAGATCAAAGTTTTAATATGGTTTTCCAGTTTAAAAATCAAATACCAAAGTTATTCACCGAAGTCTTGCGTGACTTCCGGAATAACTGACTTTGCTTCGTCGGAGACCTTAAATATTAATCCTGTACGGATCTCCATACAGCATTAATCCAAAGTTTTGAGCATAGCAACTTCAGATCTAGGATGCAAAGCTTGCTTCGCTCATTCCCAATTCACACTAACTTCTCCTAGCCGCAGGCTCCCATGTGTCAATCTTCCGGTCCTCGGCCAGACATGTTCACCTGGTCTGCAGCAGCCAATGACTGGCTTCAGTTGTGACATGTTGCTTATGGACACATCACTGCTGAAGCCAGTCGTTCAATTGCGAATGCAAGCTACATATACCGGTACATACAAACTAATTTTCCTAGAACTAGTACCACTATTGTCCATGGGCTGAGCAGCAGAACCAGACACAAACACTGCTTCTGGTGGAACAAAATAAGATCCTCTTTACTAATCTAGCAACCTCTTTCGGCTATTTCAGACTTCATTATATCCAGCATAAGGTTATATTTCCAAAACTTCCATCCAAATGTTTTTCCTGGCTCCTGTAACAGAAAGTATAAGAGAGAGAGAAAGTTTTGAGGGTCAGACAGATCTGTTGGAAGGGATTCCACTAGATCTGAAAAACTTGAGGCGCCTCGGGTTTGTAGGAGTGGGGTTGAAATGAAGTAAAGCCCTAGATACTAAAGGCTGCTCAGGGTTTTTTCAGGTTGACAAGAGTGTCTGCCTATAAAGGATATGGGAGTGTACCAAACTAGGGGGACTGGTGGGTAATGGTACCACCCCAGTCTCGCCAGTTCTTGTGGAAACCCTTTTTAGCGCCAATAGTGGTAGGTCAGTGTCAAGCTACTCAGGTATATAGTGGATCTTGTATCGACATAACATTTGTAAAAGAGTATAGTAAAAGATGTGTGTATATATAGATAGATAGATATATATATATATATATAAATATATATATAATATACACAGGATAAAAAAAAAATATATATAAAAGATTATACACACAGATAGGAACCTTACATTCTGTCTCAAGTGCCTAAGAGACTGTATTCTGCAGTGTCATACACAACATAGTGTGGTGTAGTAGGGCGAATGGGTTGTATCAAATAGGTAAAATCTGTTTAAAAAGGATACGAGTATATATAATAATAAAATACTGTAGTATCGTAGGTTTATTTACTCACTTCACGAGGGGGGCGGTTTACCAGGATAAGCATAAAACACCTGTAAACCAAACACCCCCCCCCCCGCCCCCCCCGGGCTGGATCGCTTCTAGAGTTTTAACGGATGAAGGCAGCCAATCACACGGGTGCTTCTCTTCAGAGGTCTTTATTGCAATACATGTAAAAAGCCGGCTCAACGCGTTTCGGGACAGGCGCGTCCCTTCAGCAGAATTATTGCTCCTGATGAAGGGAAGTGCCTGTCCCGAAACGCGTTGAGCCGGATTATATATACTCGTATCCTTTTTAAACAGATTTTACCTATTTGATACAACCCATTCGCCTTACTACACTACACTATGTCGTGTATGACACTGCAGAATACAGTCTCTTAGGCACTTGAGACAGAATGTAAGGTTCCTATCTGTGTGTATAATCTTTTATAGATATATTTTTTATCCTGTGTATATTATATATATTTTTTTTATATATATCCACACATCTTTTACTATACTCTTTTAAAAATGTTATATCGATACAAGATCCACCATATACCTGAGTAGCTTGACACTGACCTACCACAAGAACTGGCGGGACTGGGGTGGTACCATTACCCACCAGTCCCCCTAGTTTAGCACACTCCCATATCCTGTAACAGAAAGCAGAAATCCTTTAGTGTACCGGCAAGCCATGACTAAGCACATAAGCCATACAGACGGCCACCTCTTACCCCACTCTCCTAGTGAAAAGAATTGGCGTAAAAGCCAGTAGATACAAGCTGACTTCATGATCTGCAAAGACCATTATTTATGGCATGGGGATAAAATGAACACCAATATCCTATTATTAATACTGATGGCATTCAGTTGTATGTGTGACCAGTTCTTAGAAGACATAGTAAAGGGTTGTCACGGACTGGCAAAGCTGCACAGAGGTGTAGAGTCATCATAATGGGATGGGGCACCAAGACCTCCAGTTGGGGAAAGATAGGTGTGGTGTCAAGCAGCTCCTGAAGGGCGCCTCATTTTATCTTTGCTGTGGGCAATCATGAAATCAGGTGTGGTTAGGCATAATTCCACTGCGCTAAGGCTACATGCACACGATCAGGATTACGTGCGGATTTTCAGCGCGGATTTGCGTGCGGAAAATCTGCACCGTAGGTCATGTACATTGTATTCTATGACAATTTGAAATTCTCAATGCACATGATGCAGATTTTTTCTGCGCAGATTTTGACCTGCGGTGCGGATTTTAAAATCCGCAGCATGTCAATTTATTTTATTTTTCCTGACCGGATTTTCTTCATTCACTTAGTGAAATCCGCATGCGGAAAAACCGCACGCAAATCCGCATCAATGAATGCGGATTGACCGCACAGATTTGCCTGCGAACACCTGCTGATTTCAGTGTGGATTCTCCGCACATGAATCCTGAACGTGTGCATGTACCTAACTGTGCCTCAAATTTCCATAGTGAAAACCGCATCACATACTGCCAGATATAGAAGAGCTCGTTATAATATAATTACTTTCTGTGGCGCTCCAGTCATACATTGAGACATACCGGTACATTTCCAGATCCATACCGGTACATTTCCAGATCCATACTTCAGGATAATAATTCTTTCTAGGGGACAAAAACCTCTGTAAATGGTGGTGGTAAGTGAAGTGCTTACGACCTAGGGACGATCTGCACCTCCATACAGCCTGCTATGTGCATAAAGCCTCAGGATCAGCATAATGAACTGGCCCACTTCATTGAATTACTACCAGATTTCACTAGTATCGCCATGTATTTAAAACAGATTGGGAACCGCTGCCTAATCAATATTTTTGATTTATAAAAATGATCAGGCCACTTGCGGGTATACTCTGTGTGTGAGACTCAATTGTTATATAAGTCGGTCTACCCGCTAGAATACTAATATTGTATCTCAAAGCGCGAGTCTCTTGACATCACCGTTCCAATCTCTCAGTTTCTCCAGGAGATAAGAGTCCTTCATATTTCATTATTCTTCTAATAGGGGAATTAAGAGACACAGTTTATGGAACATTTGTAACTTTGTGTAAGTAATTCAGACCATAATGGCAAAACTTTCTGGTGGCTCAGACTAGAGAAACTCTTTCAAATCTTGATATTTGAGACGCTTGTGAACACTGTGACTTCCAGGCAATCAGCACCTGGATGACTCCTCAACAAGGAATTACATCCTGTGATTCTTCTATACTTTATGAATCAAAGCACTTTTTTCTAAGACATCCAGAATCTTTTTCACTTTTTTTATTTTATTTTATTTTACAGTGCATCTGAAACAGACTCACAATTCAATAACAGAACACATATAGACACCGGAATAACATCCATTCAAGACACTAAATAACACAGTGGGCAGCGCTGGGAACCCGGTGTGAGCTTTTTCACTGCCCGCCAAAGATAAAGATATCGCACTTAGCAAATCCGTTTTCAGATCCTACTTTTAGCCTTATGCCTTTGATAGTCAGTTTAGTGCTACCCGAGATGATGATCCTCCTGAAAACTGTGACGGCAATGATTTCTTCTCATTATCCAACTAATATTATGCATCTATTTCTACTGACACAAGAGCATCACAACATACAGTTGCAAGAAAACTATGTGAACCCTTTGGAATGATATGGATTTTTGCACAAATTGGTCACAAAATGTGATCTGATCTTCATCTAAGTCACAACAATAGACAATCCCATTCTGCTTAAACTAATAACACACAAAGAATTAAATGTTACCATGTTTTTATTGAACACACCATGTAAACATTCACAATTCAGGTGGAAAAAGTATGTGAACTCTTGGATTTAATAACTGGTTGAACCTCCTTTGGCAGCAATAACTTCAACCAAACGTTTCCTGTAGTTGCAGATCAGACGTGCACAACGGTCAGGAGTAATTCCCGACCATTCCTCTTTACAGAACTGTTTCAGTTCAGCAATATTCTTGGGATGTCTGGTGTGAATCGCTTTCTTGCGGTCATGCCACAGCATCTCAATCGGGTTGAGGTCAGGACTCTGACTGGGCCACTCCAGAAGGCGTATTTTCTTCTGTTCAAGCCATTCTGTTGTTGATTTACTTCTATGCTTTGGGTCGTTGTCCTGTTGCAACACCCATCTTCTGTTGAGCTTCAGCTGGTGGACAGATGGCCTTAAGTTCTCCTGCAAAATGTCTTGATAAACTTGGGAATAGATTTTTCCTTCGATGATAGCAATCTGTCCAGGCCCTGATGCGGCAAAGCAGCCCCAAACCATGATGCCCCCACCCCCATACTTCACAGTTGGGATGAGGTTTTGATGTTGGTGTGCTGTGCCTCTTTTTCTCCACACATAGTGTTGTGTGTTTCTTCCAAACAACTCAACTTTGGTTTCAAAATATTTTTCAAAAACCTCTTATCCAACTCACACAAACATCACACAAACATTTAAGACAAGGCCAACTTGTATTTCAGACAATTGTCAGCTAAAACTATCATAAATTTTATCCAACAGACAAATTTTTGTTGAAATCGTCAGTTTTAATCAACATTAAAGTAATGTGTATGGGCACTTTATCAAAGAAGACAGCACTATTCTGTCAGGGAGCAACAAAAAGCCACACTGACGCCCGTGTAGACACAGCGTAGTACAATAGTCTAAATTTTCTACATCGGTCTACAGTTCCTGAAAAAGCCGCAAAGGGCAATTTCAGTCATGTGCATAAACCCAAGGCCCTAAGGCATTTCCTTTTCTGCAATTCAAAATTGTGTAATACGGATTGGAAGCTAGAAATCATCCATCATTACAAACTCCAGGAGCAGCGTAAAAAATAATGATCTGAAGCAAATGTCTCAATCCTCCGGAGAGATGTCATCCGCGAAAATGCTGCCCCTTATAATACAGAATGGAAATCCTCCTGCCTGTGCACAGCTAGTGGTCAAACGGCTCTTCCTGAATAAATACTACCATACTGCTGGTTATCTTATTACATAGGGAGTTGTATTCTGAGATACCAGCATAACGTGAGGACAAGGTCCTATATACAGAAGGAGATAGTAGTGCAGTCTCTCTGCACTACTATCTATAAACTGAAGAACATCTCCCAGGATGCTACAGCGACATAGTTGTCCATCCAGGGATGCAAAGTTTCTTTGATTAAATATTTTAAGGGGAAGGTGGAAATGCCAGAATTAGGACTAAAATAGCAAATCTTCCTGTCTGCCTATGTCTTGGGATACAGCAGTAAGGAGGGTATGTTCACACGGTATGTAAGTAGAGGTAGTCACTGAATCTGCCTCCAAAATCAAAGCAATGTCTACAGACTTCAAAATACACACTGTTTTTGAGGCAGTTTGATGGCCATAAGGCCTCATGCACACGAACGTGTACCGTCTGGGCCTGTGCTGCGGACAACAAATGGGGGTCCGTAATGCACGGCACCAACCGTAGGGACGCCGCATGCGGATTGCGGACCCATTCACTTGAATTGGGTCCGCTATCCGCATTAGACGGTCCACACTGCAAAAAAAGTAGGGCATGTAAGGCCTTCATTACCTCTTGAATTCCATGGTTTGTGTTCCAGGACACCTGGAATATCTGGCTTTGCTGGCCTAGTGGAGACCCCTCCCCCCTTTTTTTTCCGACCGATTTAATTCCCTACATCTGTCTCCCCCACCTTTCCTACTGTTCCAGTCTGTCCTCCCCCCTCTAGTGTCCAGTTGTTGTCTGTCTTCCCCTTGCTCATAGTATATTTGCCTTTCGGCATGTCTGTGGTTACATGAAGATCTCTCACCATCTTGTTTTCATGTGTTTTTCTGATATCTATACTGATATACGTAGACTGGTCATGCCTTGTTGCTCAAGATATAATGTACTGTATAGTCCAGTGGTGGGCAAACTTTTTTGTCAACTGAGCCAAATATCGCCAAAACCACGATTGAAATTTCTTTCGAGAGCCACATTTTTAAAACCTAAAATATTGCATCAACAGTACCAGTGAGGACTATTAGCGCATGCACTACTTTTTTGCAGTGCGGAGGCACAGCCAGAAGCACCATGGAAGCACACTGTAGCACTCATATCCCGGATCCTGGACCCATTGAAGTGAATGGCTCCATGATGCCGTGTGCAGCCCGCATCATGGACCCATTCACTTCAGCATGCGCTACTTTTTTGCGGTGCTGGCAGTCTGATGCGGATCGCGAACCCCATTCAATTGAATGCGTCCGCGATCCTCATGCAGCTGCCCCATGGTCTGTGTCCGTGCATTGTGGACCGCTATTTTCTGTCCGCAGCACAGGCACAGCGCCCTTACATTTGTGGGCATGAGCCCAGAGTGTGTTTTTACATACTTTTATATGTACTTTCTTTTATTTGGATCTTGATTATTATTTCATTTTATCTTTATCATTTTTTACTTTTATTAAACTTGTCTGCAGATGTGGATGTAATGTGGCTGACGCACTTATGGGGGATATCTGTGGCTGACGCACTTATGGGGGATATCTGTGGCTGACGCACTTATGGGGGATATCTGTGGATGACGCACTTATGGGGGATATCTGTGGCTGACGCACTTATGGGGGATATCTGTGGCTGACACATATATAGCATAAGATGCTATATATGTGCCCTCCACAGATATCCCCCATAAGTGCCCTCCAGTAAGTAAAGTAATGTATTAGTGGGGGGAAGGGAGGAGGCAGGGACACTTGCTGCGGGGCCGGTGCAGTGCCCGGCGCTGTGCACACACTGTGGGCAACTCCTACCTTTCTGCTGCAGGACATTTCGCTTCTCCTAAGCTGCGGCCTCTTCACCACTCCTCACATGGCTGGTGTTCTGCCGAAAGTCTGCCGCTGCCCGCCCTTCTGCTGCTGTGCGCAGCGTTACATCTCACCCTCCGTCATGCGCCTCCTGCCCCGCCTGCCTGCTTCATTCATAAAGTGGAAGGAGCAGACAGATGGGGCAGGAGGCGCATGACTGACATTTTCAAGCAGCCTGAGCGGCGCGATATGGCTGCGCGGCCGCCCACCTGCCAGCCCGCACCAAAGAGCCGCACTTTGCTGACCACTGGTATAGGTTATTCAAGTGGCCTCTCAACATTTCTATTTGTCATCCACCATCTTTATTGAGAGGTCGGATTATTGAATTGGCATTTTCAAATTTTCTTAAATAAAGAATAAAAAAATAAAATAAAAAGTTTTGCATGCACTATTTTTTTTGCAGTGCAGAGGCACAGACAGAAACCCCATGGAAGCAAAGTAAATGACTCCGCATCGGGGTGCACCCGGCCAGTGCCTGTGTATTGCGGACCCGCTGATTGAGCGCTGCAATACGGCAATGGGCGTGTGCTTGAGGCCTAAGGAGAAGTTTTTTTTTCCTGCATCCCATTTATTTCAGTAGAAATTTCAGCACTGAATCGGCAACTTTTTACCATACTTTGCATATTAATTCTGTTTTCAATCTCTGAATGCTGTAGCAGTACTTCAGTACAGGGGATATCTGCAAAGGTTTTGTAAAGGTATGCAGTGTAATGTTATTATGTGCTATGTATTACAGCCAGCGTAGCTATGCATGGTGTGGGCACAGCCAGGGTTAACTAATCCTGGCCAGCCATCTTAGGCTACTTTCAGACCTGTGGCAAGAAGGTCCACCCGCCGGCAGAGTATGCCGGGAACTGGCTGGACACAAACCGCAGCATTTGGTGCCATGAAGGAATAACACGTTAAGACACTCTACACAGTTGGTCACGATACGGCCAATCATAGTCAGCTAGACCTGCGCGCCCCACTGTGAATTGCAAGAATTATTGCGAGAATACAGTTGCCAGTCAGAGATTCTACTGAGTGAGACTTTCGCAAGATAGTGTATAAAGAGGGCCATAACCTCCACTCTTGCCCAAAGCTATACATTGCTATCTGAGAATAGAGTTGCATTATGTACAGATGAGACTGCTTCTTGTTTGATGTACTACAACTCCCATTGTGCACTACAGTAAAAAGAGAGATGTTTATTCTGTTTAAAGATGGCCTGGTTTACTGACTCCTACATCACCACATGCTGGCCATTGAACTACTACACCTCCTGCCAGGCACCCATACAACCACTTAACATCAAGGGCACCCCAAATTACCATCAGGCAGGAGACCCAAACTACAGGTAGTGCCCTGAGGGAGGAAAGGCTGCGCCCTAGGGAGCAATGGCCTGAGGGAAGCTACTACCATTCTCTGCTCCTGCTCATCAAGGTCATTAAACTAGTTAAATGCTCCAGTTAAGAAATATTCTCTTTCTTTCATCATAATGGTACCCCCTGGTGTTTTTTTTGTATAGTAATGTGCATGCCCCCCTTTGGAGGTGGTCGCACATGTTCTATTCCATTCTCCTAGGGAGTGAACTGCAGCAGAAAGGACACCTCCAGCTGTAACAGGGGGAAAGCTGGAGCGACAAGGACACACCGCCCCTGAGCTGCCAGCCTAAAGAGAATGCAGCTGAAGACTAGAACAGTTTAGACAGATGTCCTTACTGTTCTTTCTCTGCTATGTCCCCCTCCTCTACCCGATTCCTGCATCTCCTTTACAGCTGCATTCTTATCCGAGTTCCTGACCCCCTGCTTCAAATCAAAGAAGCAGAACTTGTTGTCGCAACACTGAATCAATGCCCCCTCTGATGTTTTGCTGTACTACCAATCCTCAGGGGCATTGGGGTAATGAGGACACTGGTAGTACGGCAAAGGATGTTGGGAAAGGCACTGATTCCACCTTTCAAACTGCGACAAGATGTTCTGTTTCCTTAAATGGGGTTGTCCAGGTTTTTTTTTTTCTTATTTTGTCCCCGGCCAGCAGTACCTGTAGGAAAATCCATCCTTACCTGCTGCTCGGTTCTGGCTCCCTGGCTCTTTTCGCTGGACTTCCGATCCACACAGACAGGTTTACATATTCTACTGCAGCCAATGACTGGTCTCAGCAGCAACATGTCCCCAAATGGCACATCACTGCAGGACAACCCCTTTAAGTCAATAATGTTGACTGATGTGAGGTGGGTGGTCCTTTGGAGTGGAGCAGTGTATGTGTGTTCACCTTTTTAATGACACTGGCATATTTTTGGGATTGTTCCTGGTCCAGGCTGCCAGATGTGACCATATGGGCATGCCTTATTAATCCTTTTTGATAATTTTTATTTTATTTTTTAAATAAAATTAAATATTTTTTATTTTTATAAAATGGAATATTTTATTCCACGCTCAGTTTAATCTGTGACCTCTCCTAACATGTCTGTAAAGTCTTGTATTGTTCATATGATAACGATGGAGCATCTTAGAAAACCCTATGTTGTGACCTTTCTCTGCTATTCCCCCAATCAGTGGTGTTACAGAAAGTTTCTATGTAGCCTAGTCTGAATGGACAATGGGGTCTTGCCATCCTCCTTGTCAATAAGATATATTCCAACACAGTCTGATACTGGACACTGTCAGACTTTGTAGGCACACAGGCCTTTGACAAGGAGAATGGTAACAGCCAGTTCACAATTTATTCATACATTTCCAGGAGCAATTGCAAAGGGACAGCATAATGGAGATGCTCCAGAGTTATGTCATGAGAGCTGACAGATCCTCTGTGATTATGGATTCAGTCTGTGTTTGCATCTGATCGATGCTGTATTGTCTTGAAAAGTCTGCAGTGTGATAATACTCTGCAGAATGCATACCTCCAAACTTTAAAGGGGTTCTGCATTTTTGTCCTCTGGATAGATCATCATCATCTAATCGGCGGGGGTCCGACACCCTGGACCCCTGCCGATAAGCTGTTTGAGAAGGCAGCGGTGCTGGCAGTAGGGCAGCGTCCTTCTCGACGTTTACCGCAGGCCCAGTGACATCACGACTAGTATCACTGGCCTGGGCGCGGCTAAGCTCCATTTAAGTGAACAGATCTTAGCCCCGCCCAGGCCATTGATACTAGTCGTGACGTCACTGGGCACAGCAAGAAGGCCGCTGCGCTACTGCCAGTGCCGCTGCCTTCTCAAACAGCTGATCAGCAGGGGTCCCAGCGTGTCGAACGTCCGCCGATCAGATGCTGATGATCAGGGCCGTCTTTGCCACAGGGCAAAAGGGGCAGCTGCCCCGGGCCCAGTTGCTCCTGGGGGCCCAAGGGAGCTCCGTTTCCTGACTCCCATTCACTAGTCCAGGGGCGTTGCTAGGTTAAAACATTCGGGGCCTGGCATGTTTTGTCCCATGCCCCGAATGTCCTGCCTGCTAGATACAACTGTATTGCCGTACACAGAACGGCAATACAATTGAATCTTACACTGGGAAGAGCTGAAGGACCTGCGGTGACATCACAGGTCATGTGATCAGCAAAACAGGCTGTGATAGGATGACCTGGATGATGTCACCATCATGTGACCAGTGCAGGATTGGACCGGAGTGAAGAGGAGAAGGAGCCTAATGGTGATGTCTGTACATGAGAAAAGGTAAGTGAAGGGAGAGGCAGATGCTGGGAGTTGTAGTTATTTAACTGGGATGTATGTTAGGGCTGAAGGGAGGGATGTTATTGACATGGAACTGTGTGCTTGAGGCGGCTGGGTGAGGGAGTGATGTTATTTACATGGGACTGTATGTTGAAAGTGGATGGTGGGGGGGAATGATGTTTATGTACATGGGACTTAATGTTTAGGCTACGTTCACACTTGCGTTTGGGGATCCGCTTGTGAGATCCGTTTCAGGTCTCTCACAAGCAGCCCCAAATGCATCAGTTTAACCCCAATGCATTCTGAATGGATGCGGATCCATTCAGAATGTATTCGTTCGGCTCCGTACGGTCCCCCGTTCCTGTTTTGGAGGCGGACCCCCAAAATGCTGCAAGCAGCGCTTTTGTGTCCGCATGGCCTTGCGGAGCCAAATGGATCCGTCCTGACTTACAATGTAAGTCAATGGGGACGGATCCCATTGCATTGACATAAAATGGTGCAATTGTAAACTGATCTGTCCCCCATTGACTTTTAATGTAAGTCAGTACGGATCCGTATTGGGACTTAGAAATTCAAATCTAATACAAATCGGTCCTGAATGGATGCATTAGTTTGTATTATCGGTGCGGATCCGTCCTGTACAAGTGCAGGACAGATCTGCAGGAACTCAAGTGTGAAAGTAGCCTTAGGGGGTGATGTTTGCATTGGATTATGCGTTGGAGGCGGCTGGGGAAGAGGTGATGTTATTTACATGGGACTGTATGGTGGAGGGAGGATTATAACTACAGGGGGCACTGCAAATCCAGGGGACATTATAGGCAGGTCCTATTACTACTGGGGGCACAGCAAGCAGCAGGATAACACTGTGGGGACTCCAGTTGGGGGATAATGATAGAATGTGAGGAAGCTAAGATGTCTGTGTGTCACACTCTGCAGAGACGAGCCGGCTGAGAGAAGTTGTCCAGACCGAGTGGAGAAGATGATGACAGAGAGGAGACGTCACCTGGAGGCACTGGATGTGACAGGTAAGTGCTGCTGTATAGCAAGGGGGCCCAAGTAAATTCTTGCCCAGGGTCTAATCAATATTAAAGACGGCCCTGCTGATGATCATCAGTTTAAAAAAACAGCAGAACCCCTTTAAAGAAAAGCCTAAAGAGGGGCACTATCAGCAGCATGTGTAGCATTTTTTTTTTACACTAAGCCACACCACTAACTCCACACAATATCTATACACGCCCAATTCCGCTAAGTCCTGTTTTTGCCCCCCCCCCCAACACAGTAATTATAGTAATGATGTCCCTTTAGTGCTCCCACATAGTAGTTGTCCTTTTAGTGCCCGCACACAGTAGCTATGTCCTCTTAGTGACACTACACAGTAGTAATGCCCCTTAGTGCCCCCCCACAGTAGTTATGCCCCCTTAGTGCCCCCACACGTAGTTATGCCCCCTTAGTGTCCCCACACAGTCATGTCCCCTTATGCCTGCTGCTCCGTCCTACCCATTTACAATAGTGAACTCTGCACCATTAATAAAATGAAAGAATAACACTAACCTAGCCCCGTTCCCCTTAAGAATGGAGCAAATCCCGCTCTTCCCAGCTGCAGACGCAAAGAAATCACTTTCTGAGCTAAGCACAAGAGCGCACAGGCCGTGGAATGATCATCATTCCCTGGACTGTGCGCTTGGTTGCTCCGCCCAGCAGGCATGATTACGTCATTTCATAGCACCTGCTGCAGGGAGGAGTATGGCTGGTGAATGATGGAGCAAGTAGCTGTTTGACCACTGCATTTAACTGTCTCTGTGTCCTGGGAGACAGTTCTGGCATGGTTGGGAGGTATGAGAATCGCTGTGTACACCTGGTCTCTGACCATTATATGATCACCATACGGTAGCATTATTGCTTATACTGGTGGTTGCATAGTGGAGGCATGACATTTTCCCAGACTGGAAAAGCAATGCCTGACCATGTAATTATATGTTCCACTTTTATTTTCCTTATTGGGTTGATGGTGGGACATCTTTAATATAGTGATGAGGGGCATGACTAAACAAAGCAAAAATTGCTGCAGTGTGTGCCACAGTTTTTCATGGTATAGGGAGGTGATATTGTATTTGAGATGTTGGTGTTTGGGTGACTGGGCTGCCTCTTAGGCCTCTTGCACAGGAACGTTGTGCATCCATTCCGTGCATTGCGGACCGCAATTTGCGGTCTTCAATGCACGGGCAACATCCGTGCGGCGGCCGGGACGGATCGAGACCCAGTCAACTTGACTGGGTCCATGATCCGTCCGCACCGCAAAAAAATAGAACAAGTTCTATTTTTTTTGCGGTGCAGAGGCACGGACAGAAACAACACATGGGGTTCCGATCCGTACTTCCATTCCGCATTTCCGTGATTGCAGACCCATGCAAGTGAATGGGTCCGCATCAGTGATGCGGAGTGCACACGGGCCTGTGCCCGTGTATTGCAGACCCGCCATATGCAAGAGGCCTTAGTCTCAGTCAGTCCTGGCCAGGGACTCGGGAGGACTTTGAGATCCCTGGCACTGGCAAAGAACGCCATGACACTAGCCAGCACTACGATGTTCTAAACCTATTGCTGTGCCTGCGTCAGAAACGGTGCGGGACTGGAACTGGGAAGCAGCACAGCACAGCGGCACCACCACGCAGTCCGTTATGTGTCAGACTCACTGCAGAGTGAGGACTGCTCTTGAGGAGGACTGTCTAGAATTTAGTGTAACCGTGTCACAGTCATTGACTTGCGTTTTAGTGACAGGAGACTGTGTAAGGTAAAGGGGTTGTCTCACTTTGGCAAATGGTGTTTATCATGAAGAAAAAGTTGATACAAGGCACTTAATAATGTGTTGTGATTGTACATATTGTCTCCTTTGCTGGCTTGATTCATTTTTCCACCACATTATTGTTTCCATTGTTATGATCACCTGCAATCCAGCAGCGATGGTCATGCTTGCACAAAGTAAAATGTGCCGGCCTCTCTGGTGGCCGGGACCGTGGCAGTGCACATAGGCTAGAGCTTTTTCCTGTAGTGTGCAAGCATGGCCACTTCTGCTGGATTGCAGGGTTGTCATAACCATGGAGCAGTGAATAATGTGATGAGAAATGAATCAAGCCAGCAGAGGAGGCAATATGGACAATCACAATACATTAGTAAGTGCCTTGTATTAACTTTTTTTTCATGATAACTACCATTTGCCAAACACCTTTACCTTACACAGTCTTCTGTCACTAAAACACAAGTCAATGACTGTGACACAGTTACACTAAATTCTGAAGTGACCCTTTAAGGAGAGGGGGTGTTAGTGAGAGCACTATACTGTGTATGGGCTCATAAATCCTGCCTAGTGCCTATTAGGCTAAAATGCCAAAATTCAGTTGAGTTTTGGGGTAATGCCACTGTTGTGTGGCATCTATAAAGAGATTCTATTAAGTTAACCCCGTACTATGATGGATTTATTCGTCATGGGTGGGCGGGGCATGTACGGAGCAGGTGTCAGCTGTATAACACAACTGACAACTGGCCGCCATAACAGGGATCAGAGAACTGCAGTCCTGGTCAGTTAACCCCTCAGATGCCGCAGTCAATAGCAACCTTGGCATCCAAGCAGTTAGACAGAGGGAGGGTGCTCCCTCTGTCCCCCAAATCGGCACTCCCGCAACAAAATCACAGGGCTCTCATGGGTTCTCTATGACAGCCTGGGGCCTGACAGGCAGCAAGTAAAACTCCCACAGTCTGCAATAGTATACCATTGCAGTCTATGGTATAAGCGATCAGAAGATCGCATATTCAAGTCATGTCAAGTTAAGTTAAGCACCTGCCCCAAAGTGAATGGAGAGAGAAATCCACACTTGTGTGGCCACCCCTCCATTCTCTGCTATGGGACTTCCAAAAATAGCCAAGCATGCTGGCTCACCTATGTTTGGAAGTTCCTTAGCAGTGAAAGGAGAGGACACAGCTTTTGCGCAGCATGCTTTCCATTCACAATGCGGCCCAGTTCTTGAGATAGGAGCAGGTCCTACATATTGGATCAAAACCTCAAACATTTATGGCATATCCTATTGATGTGCCATAGGGGTGCTGTCACACAAAGTGTTGTTTTAGCTTGTAAAAAAAAAAACTACAGGAAATTCCAGCATTCTTTACAAGCAATTTTTAGCCACAGAACTTTTTTTTTATGTTTTTTCCTCTACAGACACGTCTAAGGGAAAATAACTGAAAAAACACCACACCCAGAGAATGATTTAAATAAAATGCCATTTATCCAAAACACAGCTCTAGTTTGAAAAAAGGCAGTATAAAAAAACTTGTTTTGTCCTGCACTTAAAGGGGTTATCCTATGACTAATGTTAAAAATAAAATCATTCATCATACAATACATGACAACCTCTTTCTAAAAAGCTAGGCCTGGTCCAGTGGCGTACCTCCAATAGAGGCAGACCACGCAGCTGCTGTGGGGCCCCTGGGGGAAGGGGGCCCGCAGTGGAGGATAGGCCCCGCCCATTAATTACACTTGTATGGCTACCTGAGAAAGTAAGAGGTGGAGAAGGACCTTTGGTGATGTCATCAACCATGTGACCAGTGCAGGAAGCCAATGAATAGCAGAGCAGCAGAAGTCTAAAGGACCTTTGGTGATGTCATCAACCATGTGACCAGTGCAGGAAGCCAATGAATAGCAGAGCAGCAGAAGTCTAAAGGACCTTTGGTGATGTCATCAACCATGTGACCAGTGCAGAAAGCCAATAAATAGCAGAGCAGCAGAAGTCTAAAGGACCTTTGGTGATGTCATCATCATGTGACCAGTGCAGAGGACTGGTGAAAAACCTGTGGCATATCACTGTGAGGGGGCGGAGCTTCTGTGTGGTGCCTGGAGGAGAGGTTAGTGGTGTTCTGGGATAACCCATAACATCCTAGAAAAGCTGGGAGTTGTAGTTTTGTCGTATTATATGTTTCTCAATGTAATTTAAACGTATGCCCTAGTACAGGCTGATAATGCTGGGGGTTGTAGTTCTCTCCTCTTATACCCCCTCTTTGGAATGTATACTGATGCCCCATAATAAGTCTGGCCATACTGGGGGTTATAGTTATTTATTTTTAAAGCTCTTACCTGGTACAACTAGATGATGTCCTATAATCTGGACATGCTGAGAGTTGTAGTTCTCTTTTTTTAGGCTGGATTCGCATCACAGTTTAGTTTTCCGTTTTGCATGCAGGACTTTTTTCTGTCTAAAATAACGGATCTCCGACAGAAATGGCATAAACTGATGCCAAATGTGCAGAACTGATGCTTGAAATACAGGATCATTTTTTTTCTTTATTTTTCTGTTCATCTGACGGATCAGAAGAACTGAAAACTAAACTGTGATATGAACCAGGCCTAATACTCTGTGTAATGTCTGCTTGTATCTGATCATAACAGCCTGGACATGCTGGAAATTGTAGTTCTCTCCACTTTCACCTCTCCCTGTGTTGCTCCCTAATTTCCAATAATAATCTGGTGATGATGAGATTTGTAGTTCCCTTGTCACTATTATAATGTTCTGCAGCAGCTGAGGTGTGTATTACTTGTTCACTTCTGTGCTGGTGACGGTCGCTGTTCTGCTGTCATAGGAGCAAATCAGCGAAAATCACTGCAGTTCCGGATCTGGCACTTCATGGACGACAACACCTGACGGATCCCGCTGACTATGATGAGATGTCAGGTTTCCATCTTCCAGGCTATAAAATTGTGTCCAGCATTTATGACCTGATCCACGAATGAGGCCCCAACACAGATGTGAACGAAGCTTTATATGTTCTGCAGCAGCTGAGGTATGCATTAGGAGGTTCTGACAGTTCATAAGGCAAGGGGGGATATGGTGGCACTGGTATACTATTATGCCAGCACCACCATAGCCCACCCCCCCATGAGCTGTGCCTGTGTGCTGCTTATAGTGGACAGTGCCCTCAGACAATGAATGGGGACAATCAAAAGTGTTTTTTTTTTCCCCTCCCCTCCATGACGGCACCTTACTTGGAGATTATCCTCCTCCTCCAGCCAGGCAGGGACAGGAAGGTTCAAAAGGGCCCGCCTCCTCACTTCTCCTCAGTGTCTTCCTGTCCCTGCCAGGCGGAGGATAGGACTACGTTTGTGCTCCGGTCGGGAGCTTTCGCGGAGGGCGGGTGCATTGCGCCAGCCACGGTCTTACCTTAGGCAAGTAAGTCCGTTCCATGGATGCCTGCTGCGGTCCCTTTTTTTCAAAACTCGCGCGCGCCAGCGCGTAGTGGCAGGCCGCGGCAACCGGACACTCAGGGAGTACTTACGGTTTCCAGGCTGCCCGCTGCCCGAGATTCTCGGCTCCGGCGGGTGACGTCATCTGGGGGCCTAATTGAGGTAGCCGGAGAGTTGCCCGGCCGGATGACGTCGGAGGTCCGGGGAAGACTTCCGGCCATACGTACTTTCAAAAACTGGCGCCCTGGTCAAGTCGGATGTCGGCCTCTGACCAGAGAGTTGCAAGCTTCCTGCAGCCTCAGACATCCGCACGTATGGATCAGGAGGAAGCTATGGACCAACCTGTAGCTGTGAGTGACATCCAGGTTGTGAGTATGGAATGCTGCTTGCACTATACTAAGTCTTTCTCATCTTTCCCCTTTTTTTGTATGGAAGAGTGACAAGGATAGCTCTGTAAGGCCTAAAATATCGCCGAAATCTAAAATTCCTAGATGTCGCGCATGTTCCGCCAAACTCCCCGATAACTATGCTAAAAAACTTTGTGAGAAATGCATTGATAGCATTGTTAGGGAAGAAGCCCCGTCCCTGAAACAGGAATTGCAGTGCCTGATTAAGCAGGAAATAAAAAACGCTTTCTCAGATTTTTCTGCAGCCGCTAACGTCCCATCTACTTCCAAACAGGGGCCCAGGAAAAGATCCCCCTTAAAAACCTCTTCATCTTCCTCTGATGTTTCTTCAGATAGCGATGAGGATAGTTTTTATTCCGACTCTGATGGAGATTTTAAAAATTATCTGTTTTCATCTGACGATATAAAGGATCTATTAAAAGCGGTTAGGGATACCATGGAAATGAAGGAAGAAAAAGTACATAAGTCCGCCCAGGATAAAATGTTTTCAGTATTAGAAACCAAGAAAAAAAGGGTATTCCCGGTACACAAAAATCTGCAGTCTCTTATCTTGAGGGAGTGGAAAAATCCTGACAGGAAGGTTTTCCTGCCCCGAACAATTAGGAAAAGGCTTCCTTTTGACGAAGAAGAACTGTCCCCGTTCCTGACTTGTCCTAAAATTGACGTGTCACTCTCCAAATTAGCTAAGGGTTCCTCTTTACCATTCGAGGATACAGGATCACTGCGTGATCCTATGGACAAAAAAGTGGACGCTAGCCTTAAAAGAACCTGGAATGCGGTCGCGGCTTTGTTTAAACCTAATATTGCAGGCCACGTCCGTGGCTAGATCCCTAAAAAATTGGTTGGAACAACTAGAGATACTATTGAAGTCCAATACCCCATACGAAAACTTTGCAGACTCCTTCCCTCTTTTATTAAAAGCCGTAGATTTTCTGTCAGACACAACAGCGGATTCTGTCAGGCTGGCCGCAAGAGCTACGGCTCTAGCCAATAACTCTAGAAGGGCACTTTGGCTAAAAGCTTGGTCTGGTGACACAGGTTCCAAAGCAAAACTATGTAACATTCCATTTCATGGTAACCTTCTCTTTGGTCAGGATTTAGATAAAATCCTAGAGAAAGCGTCTGATTCTAAAAAGAATTTTCCAGAGGATAAAAAGAAGAGGAAAGCTCCCTTTTTTCGTCCCCAAAAAAAGGTTAGTTTTCAAAATAAAAGGAGTAAATCGGAAAACTGGAGATCAGGAAGACAGAAAGGGAAGGGATTTTTGTTCTCTCCCCGTTCCGAGGAACCTTCCAAAAAATGACGCCAGAGCCCCAGTGGGGGGAAGACTGGGGAAATTTGTGGATTGCTGGGAAAAATACTCTTGCAGCCACTGGTTACTGAATACTCTCCGCAAGGGGTACAGTATTCCCTTTGTAAGGAGTCCCCCCCCTCTATTTATTCAGACCCCAGTTCAGAGCTCGGAACATCTCCAGCTCGGCATGGAGCAAGAAATCGGACTTCTAGTTCGGATGAACGTCTTAGTTCCGGTACCTACGGACCAAGTCGGTCTGGGCTGTTATTCCAGGGTATTCTTGGTAAAAAAAACAAACGGGAAAATGCGTCTCATTATAAATATGAAAGCCCTGAACAGGTCCATAAAGTACGAAAAATTCAGGATGGAATCTATAAGAACCACGGTCAAAGTTCTACAGGAAGGGGCGTTTCTGGCATCCATAGATTTGAAAGATGCGTATTTTCACGTACCCATCCATCCAGGGTCTCAACCATTCCTGAGAATAGCGGTATGGGTCCAAGGTCAGCTAAAACATCTCCAGTTCCAAGCTCTACCTTTTGGGATAACGACTGCCCCCAGGCTTTTCACAAAAATCATGCTAGAGGCAATAACCCCTCTGAGAAAGGAAAAAATAATGATAATTCCATACCTGGACGATCTGTTGGTAGTGGGGGACTCCCGAAAAGACCTAGAGACCAATCTATCCAAAACGATAGACAGACTGGAGGAACTGGGTTGGATTTTAAATCGGGAGAAGTCCCATTTAGTTCCCACGCAACAGATAGTTTTTCTGGGAATTCTCATAGACTCGGTGAGCCAAAAATGCTTTTTACCAGCAGAAAAGATCCCGAAAATCCAATCCCAAGTAAAACAGTTCAGGCAACAAAGATCCCACACCATAAGACAAACGATGGCCCTGATAGGAACCTTTACAGCCAGTGAAGTGGGCGCAAATACATTCCCGTCCTCTTCAGACGTTTATGTTAAAAGTATGGAACCGGAAACAAGATTCCCTGGACAGTCTTATAATAATTCCGGATCACGTACGGTCCTCGCTAAAATGGTGGGAAGTAAACTTAAATTTACAGAGGGGAGTTCCATGGGTAGTGAGAGATCAGGTGATCCTCACCACGGATGCCAGCCTTTGGGGCTGGGGAGCACATCTCCAAACAATGTCAGCCCAAGGGGAGTGGTCACAGTCCCAGAAGAGGTACTCATCAAATCACTGGGAACTTCTGGGGGTGTGGGAGGCTCTGAGGTACTTCTCAGAGGAGTTGGAAAGGTCCAACGTACAAATAAGATCCGACAACAAGTCGGTGGTAGCATATATAAACCACCAGGGAGGAACTAAAAGCAAACAACTACAAGCCCTAGCCAACAAGATTTTCCTGTGGGCGGAGGAGAATCTCCTCTCCCTGTCAGCAGTTTTTCTAAAAGGGACGCAAAACATACAGGCGGATTTCCTCAGTCGCAGGAAATTAGATCCGGGGGAGTGGAGTTTAAAGGAGGAAATTTTCCAGACCTTAACACAAAGGTGGGGTCTTCCTCAAATAGACCTTTTTGCAAACAAAATAAATGCAAAATTACCAACCTATTTTTCCCTGGATCCATGGGATCCGAGGAGTGCAGGAACAGACGCGCTAGCTCTTCCTTGGAATTTCCAACTGGCATACTGTTTCCCACCTCTGCCCCTGATTCCGAGGGTTCTCAGGAAAATAAAAGAAGAAAGGGCCGAGGTAATCCTGATTGTTCCCAACTGGCCTGAGGAGATCCTGGTTTCCTCTCCTGGCAAAGATGTCCAGGGAGGATCCTTGGATTTTGCCCTGGTCGGAGGACCTCCTCTCTCAAGGGCCGGTTTTTCACCCAAAGACGCAAAGTCTGCACCTCTCTGCTTGGATCCTGAATGGGCAGTCTTGAAATCTAAGGGTTTATCGGACGGAGTAATTAATACCATGTTAGCCAGCAAAAAAGAGGTTACTAATAAAATTTACCGCAAAGTCTGGAAGAGATATGTTTCCTGGTGTTCAGAAAATACCTCTAGCTCCAGGGGGAGTATTCTGTCTATTCTGGATTTCCTTCAAGAAGGTTTTAACAAAGGGCTAAAACCTAGTACTCTTAGAGTTCAAATTTCAGCATTAAGTACCTACTTAGATGAAAAGATAGCTCTTAATCCGTGGATCATTCGCTTCATGAAGGGAACCGTCAGACTCAGACGCCGGAATAGACCTCTAGTCGCTCCGTGGGATTTAAACTCTGTCCTCTCCGGTCTCACAAAACCCCCCTTTGAGCCCTTAGAGTCAGCAAATATCAGATATCTGACCCTTAAAACAGTATTCCTAGTGGCCATTACTTCTGCACGTAGGGTTAACGAGATACAGGCCTTCTCGGTTAAAAAGCCCTTCATGACGATCAGGGACGACAGAATAATTCTAAGTTTCGACAATTCCTTTCTGCCTAAGGTTGTCTCGGAGTTCCACAGAATGGAGGAGGTGGTTCTCCCTTCATTCTGTGAAAATCCCAGATCTAAAAAAGAAGAGGTTTTTCACACTTTGGATGTCAGAAGATGTGTTCTGAAGTATATATCAGAAACTAAAGACTGGAGAAAATCTAATAACCTTTTTGTCCAATTCCTAGGGGGTAGGAAGGGATTAAAAGCGTCCAAACCTTCTATTACACGGTGGTTAAAATCGGCCATCTCAGAGGCCTACATAGCAATAGGAGAACGACCCCCGGTAAATATCAAGGCTCATTCAACAAGGGCAGTATCGACTTCATGGGCGGAAGAAGCATCCGCTTCCTTGGAGCAGATCTGTAGGGCAGCAACCTGGTCGAATCCGCATACCTTTGTAAAACACTATAGGATAGATACTGATTCTAAAAGAGACCTATCCTACGGTAGGAAAGTTTTACAAGCTGTTGTCCCTCCCTAATTGACTAATCTGTTAGTTCTCCAAGTAAGGTGCCGTCATGGAGGGGAGGGGAAAAACTGAATTAGTCTTACCGGTAATTTCTTTTTTCGCGAATCCTCCATGACGGCACCGCTTATGTTCCCCCCCAAAAAACAAAAAAAAACAAAAGGGGACTAGTTATAAAGTTAATAATTAGTTTAGAGATATATGTATGAGGTTTAATACGTATGACAATGAATAGTTAATTAACTGGTCACGAGTGAGTGTGTAAGTTTAGGGCCTGTCAAGTCCAGAAGACACTGAAGATAAGTGAGGAGGCGGGCCCTTTTGAACCTTCCTGTCCCTGCCTGGCTGGAGGAGGAGGATAATCTCCAAGTAAGGTGCCGTCATGGAGGATTCGCGAAAAAGGAATTACCGGTAAGACTAATTCAGTTTTTCCCGGTATTGAGACCCTATGACGGATCTCAATACCGGAAAATAGAAATGCAAGTGTAAAAGTAGCTCCTAATGTCTACACGGCTGCAACTGCTGGGGGTATGGCAGGGGAGAAGCCAGGGCAGGTGGTGGGATGGGCCAGTGGACGGAGTTAGTGGGGCCCCATTAAGATTCTTGCTATGGGGCCCAATGATTTCTATGTACGCGCCTGGCCTGGTCCTTACCTCACATGGATCCAGAGATCTCCTCATTCATTGCTCTGCTAGATTTATGTCAAGCTGACATCTCAAAGGGAGAGAGAAAAAGTAACGTTTTTTATATCACCAGGGGGCGCCACTCATAGCTTGATTGCATATAAAATATAATCATAAATAATTAAAAAAGGTTAGAACATAAAAATATATATTTTACCAGAGTCACTCAATTATGGTGAAGAGGAATATAATCCTGCAATGAAAATTCAACACGGCTTGTAGCCATACAAAATTCATCCATAGAATGGAATTGTAATTGTACTCACTTCACCCAGGAGGAGAGATGGGGGATAAACTCAAGACACCCCCAAACCCTTCCTCCTGCGCCTGGTTCACTTCTAGGGTATCAGGAAATAACAGAAGTCCAAAAGCTGGAACTTCTTGTCAAATCCTTTATTCAGACAATCAGGGTAGGGTGAGGAAAAGGCCCAACGCGTTTCGGGGATATATAAATCCCCTTCATCAGGAGCATATACAATTTTAAGGATAGTGGCTTATTTAAAACCAAATCTGGCGCCAAAAACGCAAAAATCTCAAAGGGAGTGTCTTTTCTGCTGCAGCTCAGGGGTGTGTCCATGCTCTCCCTATCACAGCTCAGGGGGTGTGTCCCAGCTCTCCCTATCACAGCTCAACAGGCAGTTGAAGGATGAAACTAAGCATGTGCGGCCTTCTCAGTGAGCAGGACAAAGAAATAAGAAAAAAAACAAGCAGCAGGTGGCGCTATACAGATACATTTTATTGAATAAGTCAATGGCTATGCCATATTTTTTATTACATGCAATTACAAAAGTATTCATATCCAGGTGCTGATTTGAAAACTGTAGAATATTATTTGTGGGGCAATCCCTATAATATTTCCCATAGACTTCCATAGAACATCTAGAGCTTGCAAATAATGCTTAAAAAAGGGCTGCAAAAATGCCAACCACCATAAACACCCCAAAAACTGTGTGTGGCACCAACATATGGTTGAAATCATACATTAACTTGATGTGGCAACTTTTCAAGCCAGAAGGGAAGGGCAGGAGTAATATAGAGGAAGAACTTCTGCTTCTCCTTCCTGCTGAATCCACTTCTGTCTTTGGCTAAAAAAAAAAAACTGCATAAAAAAACTGAAGAAATACTGTGTGTGTGTGGAGCCAACCTTGATGATTTACCCTGGTTGCCATACAGACCTTAACAATGTTGAATTATTACAATAAAATATGAGGATTTCGTTCTGAAATAGTTCATTCCCTTTGAGAAATATACAATGACGTCTCCAATAGAGCAAAAGGAGACAAAGCGGAGCATGAAAGCGTCTTTAAGAGATCCAGATGGCTATTGTACGAGATTTTACTGCCTCGTAATGTGATTCTAAAAAAGAAAGTCTATGCTTTGTAAGGTTTCAATAGGCAACAGACAGCTCGATCTGTGAAAAACTCCCTTGGAGGTAGAAGAGCTGACAGTGTATGTAAATTTGGGATAATAACTGCATACACTTCGACAGCACAGATCGGAAACTTAGGAGATTGTGAGGTTATGATCTAGGCTGAGCTGTAGTGCCTATGGGGAAGCAGGAAGCCTGCATGCGAATCCATTCAATTGGAAATGACCCGAAGCTTCCAAGATAACAATCTGCCATTTTCCTTTCCACTTCAATCCACTCTGTCTACAATTTTCTGCATTTGCAGTCTAATCCTTCCAGCCATCTACCGTGGCTCTAGGCTTTTAGCCGAAAGCATGGGGATTTGAAATCTATATTTAGAGTTATTTTCCGTGGAAATCCTGTGTTACTATGGTGATGCTAAGGAGGCAACGAACGATGAGGGAAAATAAAAAAGGCGTGCGAGGCAAGTTGTGATAACACGTAGCAGGCTATTCCTTGCGGAGGGGCTTTGATCTCGGGTTGCAGCATCGGACAGTGTCAGTGCGGTAATGTGAGCAAAAGCAAACATTACAAGACACCAACACTAGGCACAGGCAAGTTATACGTAGTAACGTATCATACATTAGTTACAGTCATACATTAGTTACATAGAGCGCTATGCTCAGTGCGGGAATGAAGAGATCCAAGAAAACAGGTTAAAATTTTGTGTGGTGCCGTTCTGCATTTGTCCCTTACTTTGTGCAAACAAACATTTGGTTGTTTAGCCTGAAGTAGAAAACTGCAGTATTAGACTACAGTTTGTTTGTTGTCTGTTACTATGGAAACCCATACGAGCTGTAGAAACAAAACACTAGGACATTTTTAAAGGGTTTTTCTACTACTTTTATATTGGTGGCCTGTTCTCAGAACAGGCCATCAATATCTGATCCACTGAGGACCGACCCAACCAATACATGATAGTCGGCAGATCTGCAGGAGCCAAAACTACACATCTCTGTGCATTGTGGAACTGGTCACCGCAGTACCGCTCCCATTCACTTCAATGGGAACATTGCTGCAGAAACCAGCTACATCCACTACAGTGGCGTAGCTAGTAATAACTGGGGCCCACAGCAAAGTTTTGAATGGGCCTCCCCCTCCCAGTAATTTTTTCGCAACTCCTTCTTTTCATGCCGCCCCTATTCCTGTGGCTAGTAAAGATCGCTCTCTCAGACCAGGCCCGGCAGCTGTTCCATCCGTTTTCTACACTGTCTATACTGTCACTGTATATAATTTCATTGTGTAATACTGTTGAGGGGGCCCTGACAAAATCTTTTAGTCCTCCTCTTATTGTAGGGGACCCCTTCTGGGTCAGGGCCCCAAAGCAGCCGCTTCCCTATAGTTACGCCCCTGATCCACTAGATGATGGATGAAGCTATGTAATTCTGGCGCTGGACAGCTGATCATCAGGGGTACAGAGTGTAGGACCTCTGTAAATAAAAGATCGATCACCTATTCTAAGGTTAGGTCATTAATCTAAAAAGGTACCGAAAAAACCCTTTAACACGTATTGCAAAGTTACTTCATTTTAGATGTAATGAAGCAATAAAACCCCCCAAAATTTTGGGAAGGTGTACATAGCTTTTAAAGAGGACCTTTCATCTGCCAAAAAATTCTGAACTAAGTATCATGATATGTACAGCGGCGCCCAGGGATCTCACTGCACTTACTATTATCCCTAGGTGCCGCTCCGTTCTCCCGCTATGTCCTCCGGTATCTTCGGGGACTTGGTTATACTGGGCGGAGACTTCGGGGACTTGGTTATACAGGGCGGAGACTGCCCTTGTTCTCCTGGGCGTCTCCTTCTCCCAGGCTGTGAGGTCTGCACTGTGATTGGACAGCGCTACAGCCTGGGAGAAGGAGACGCCCAGGAGAACAAGGGCAGTCTCCGCCCAGTATAACCAAGTTCCCAAAGATACTGGAGGACATGGCGGGAGAATTGAGCGGCACCCAGGGATAACACTAAGTGCAGCGAGATCCCTGGGCGCCACTGTACATATCATAATACTTAGTTCAGAATTCTTTTACCAGATGAAAGGTCTACTTTAAAGCCCATTTTAGACACAAGGAAAGTGTAGCATATTTTCAGTGCACTAAACACTTAAAATTCAAGTGCATCGATTTAAAACAATCCCATTCACATATTGTGAATAAAATCTACAATTTATGATGCAATGTTGGAAGCCAACATCAATCCCTACCTACAGTAGTTGTTTCAGAATGCCAACTTATCACCAGGGGCGGATTTGGAACTTAAAGTGGCCCTCAAAAAAAACTTAAACGTGGCCCCATGTTATAGGTGGGTCCAAATTGACAGAAGATGGGACAAATCAAGTAGGCAGGGACAACAGAAGTAGGCAGGGCTTGCAATACCATAGTGCAGCACAGAATACTGGCCCCACAGAACCAAATACCACAGGGCAGCACAAAATACCTCTGCCCCGACCACAGTATTCAACTGTATCACCGTCATGAGGACGGAAATACAGTTGAGTTCAGGAGGGCACCTGTGGCCGTTGAGCATCAGATCACTGTGTACCTATCCTGCTGCCATCAATACGGCTGGAGTGGCCCCTGGGCATCGGCCCACGGGAGATTTCCCTGTAGGGTCTATGGCCAATCTGCCCCTGCTAACCACCTATTAACAACATAGTGGACAAGAGTCTTATTGGTTGGAGTCAATCGCCAGGACCTCCAATAATCATGAGAACGGGTTCCTGTGTCCCCTCCCTCATATAGCATATGCACTGCTGGTACCTTCATTCTCTATGGGACTGCCAAAGATAGTTGAGTACAAAGCTCAGCCATCTGCAGCAGTACCATAGGGATGAATAAAGTGGCAGCACACATGCTCAACACAGGGGCTACAGGGCCCCTCTTCTCGTCATCAGTAGAGCTCCCATGGGTCAGCCCCCCACTGATCAGACACCTATGCCCTAGCCCTGTGATGGCTAGCCTCCGGCACTCCAGCTGTGGTAAAACTACAACTTCCAAGATGCTTGGCTGTCCTCACCACAGCTGGAGTGACGGAGGTTAGCCATTAGGGATGAGCGAATCGACTTTGGATTAAACATTTGAAGTCTATTCGCATAAAACTTTGCTAGAATACTGTTCGGAGTGAGCGCTCCGTACAGTATTAGAATGTATTGGCTCCTATAAACCGAAATTATTTCACTAAATCTCGCGAGACTTCGGGTAATAGCAGAAATTAATTCTGTTAAAAACCTTTTACCGAACTCTGTTTTCGTTCTGAGTGGTACCTTGGAACCAAACATAAGTTCGGGAAATGTTTTTTTACAGTACAAATTAATTAATGAAGTTATTACCCGAAGTTTCGTGAGACTTCGCAAAGCAATAACTTTGGCTCATCGGAGCCAATACATTCTAATACTGTATGGAGCGCTCAATCCGAACAGTATTCTAACAAAGTTTTATGCCAATCGACTTTGGATGTTTCATCCAAAGTCGATTTGCTTATTCCTAGTTTTGATCAAAGCCCACTCACCATAGCATTTCATATATTGAAAACCAATATTTCTCTAGTACTGTTCCCTGTACAAGCTTTTCACGATATACCGCATATCTGAACATAGCCAAGGACCTCATAAAACACTAACCCCAGTAAAATAAGAGGGCTACAGGGCCAACGGCATATATACGTTTTATGACATTAAGAGGAGACCATCTTTAGCCTACTTGATTGTTGGCTACGCACCGATGCCCATTTCCAATACCACGGCTAACAGCTGCACTAAATGTCCAATTCTTGGTGACATTTGAATATTTAAAGTTCATGTCTCAGAAAATAAATCAAACTGAAGTAGTCAGATATGTGTGTGTGTGTGTGTGTGAGAGAGAGAGCTGGGAAATGTACATTGCATTTTTAATTCTATTTTAAAAATTGTAATGCCAGACTATAGCGTTTCATGAGAAGGTGGGATGCCAACCTGATGGTGTTATTTTTTTTATAGAGGAAATGCTGGGCTAAAGGATACCTTCCTTTTTCTACAGCTACTTAAAGGGTTCTCGAGGAATTTGAAAAATGAAAATACTTACATTTTACATTTATATATATATATATATATATATATATATATATTCCCAAATACCTTTCACGAGTTATAATAGCTAGTTTTATCTAGAAAGCAATTATCAAGGGAAATAAAATAGCCACTGTCCTCTTAGTACACACAAAACCTGTCCTAATCACACAGCAGTACAAGTTACTTCAGAACAATGAGCTAAAGAGCTGTCTCAGCTCAAGTGCTTTATTCACAACCATACAGGTCAGTACTTCTCTGTAATTTCCTCCATGGTCCTGGGGCTGCTTCTGAATAAGAGAAGGTTAGGTAGCAGATCCTACTCCCACCATCTCTGGGAGAACCGCAAACTAGACATTCAGCATGCATAGAGGACAATTGCTAAAAAATACCAGATCAGTCATATAATAAGCAAATGGGTTAAAAGGGTTAAAGTATCTGTGGGATTAGAAAAAGGGGTCTGCTATTTTTTCTCAGAAACTGCAATACTCTTGGTTATTGGTTGTATCTGGAATAGCAATTTAGTCCTGTTGTAGTGAATGGACCCAAGTTGCAATCCCTTTAATAACATACTATCAAACTGTTTGCATGGACACATAGCTCTGGTTCACCTGAATGAAACTGAATGAATTTTTTTTTGTTGTTGATCTGAGGCTCTGTTCCAGAGTTATATTTTTCCTTAATATGCAAATTAAGTCTTTGGTGCACTGAGGGCATCATCATTGCTCTTGTTGCACCCAGGCTCCGCTTCTTTTGTGGCCAGCCCCTCTCTGGCTGCTTTGCCACTCCCTAGCCCTGTCAATTCAAAGCAGTCAGAGAGGGGCTGGCCACAGAAATGAGTGAAGCTTGGGTGTAACAAGAGCAATGGTGATGCTCTCATTGCACTAAAGGCCTAATTTTCTTATTAAGAAAAAGTATCATAACTCTGGGACTGGAGACTCGGATCAACAAAAGAAAACCAGCATTTTAATCATAGACAGCTATCTATCTATGCAAACAGTTTGATAGGGAGGTTGCTGGTGACAAGTTCCCTTTAAAATCTGCTAAAATTTGCTAAAGTTCACATAAGGTAGACTTATCCTTTAAATAAAGCATAAAACTAAAAGGCACAAAAGACAAGTCTTCCATCAGCTTAAGCTGTAATTTTGAACACGAAAAGCAGCAGGGAATTACAGGACTGCAGGCAGTGCACAAGCACAATGACTTGTCCTATGTCTGCGGATCCTCTGTGTTCATGAAAGTGGGAGGTCGCCTCCTCCTCTTCCTCTTAGTGACATGTTTCTTGAAATTACAATCATCTTCTAAAAATAACAGCTTGTAGCGGAGATAGCGCCTGTGCAGAGAAAATGCTAATTTCAAGATCTTCCCATGGCAACATCACTTGGTGTTTAAAGGGACAGTCTCATTGTGTAAATGTACTTCTGAATGTCGGGAATTTTCATAAGGATGTAATATTGTTCATTTTTGTAATGGAGAAATATTTTGAGGGTTGTTATTGTTCCTCGGTCTAATTAGCAGAACATAGCTGTGTGACTATGAGCGCCACAGCGCAGGTAGCTGCAACGTTACCAATTACTGGATTGTTTGCTTGTCTCCTAGGTAACCAGGACAAAACATCGAAATACACCAGGGGAGAAACTGGACTAACTGGCCTCATACCATTGAGAAACAGAAGAAGCCAGAAAAAAATGTAGTTATGTGCGTGCGTGTATGTATTACCTTCAATAAAATTCCTATAATCGGTCATTAACTGGACCAGATTGCTGCTTGGTTATCAGTCTGGATTATTAGGGATGGCCGAGACAAGGGTGTCATGTACATGGCTGTGCACATTGCAGCAGTATTTTATTAGCACATTAGAAACAGATTTGTGTTGTAAGGGTATATTACAATAAATAATTGGCATTTGACATACATAATTAAGTACTGATTGGTACTTTCCCCTTTAATTATTATATTACCTCCTATATTCCTTATTATATAGTGAGTTAGGGATAGTTAGTTAATATATATATAAAGCCATTGTTCTGTGTCAGATGATCACCGGACTACATTCCAGAGTGGTAAACTCTCAAGACATGTGTACTGCACACTGAACATCCTTAAAAGGAGGAGCTGAAAGGTATAAACCTTTGTTCACAAAGACAAAGAACCCAGCTCCAATGAAATCATCCAGGTCACCATCTCTCTCTCTTGTATTATCGTGGGGTGTTGGCCATTTTCTACTCGGGTAGTGTGGTGACAAGAGCTCTCCCATTGTGTTTGCAGGCCAGGTGGTTGATTATTATTTACCTCTACTATTCTGTGTGTGATTTGTCTGTATATATATATATTAGTAAAGGATCGCTCTCTCTCTCAGGGAGTCATCACAAATTTCCTCTCAGACAACAGATTCCATGTCCAAACATTGTTTTTATTTGGCACTCTTCACATCCGGGTTTTGACATCACTCGCACTGTGTTACATCAACACAACACAAAAACACTCACCCGGCTAGGCACTCGCTAAACAGAGGTTTCCCTAACTCGCCTCTAAGATGCAATTCACATTATACGGTATTCACATCGGTCCTCGTGGTGGAAGCAGTGAAATACCTTTGGGGGCTTAGGTCCAGCAGTCCTCCTGACTCTGACCTTGCGACACCTCTCTTCCTTAGGCATCGCGGGCATCCCCCCCCAAACTCAGGCTTCCTTAGCCTTGCGGGTCCAGCCCTCCTGGCTGGAGCTACCCAGAGCCTCTGCAGGCCTCTGTTCCAAAATCCCCTTCCTCTCTCACTCTGAGGATCGTTTTTTTCCTATGTGATAATCACACCTGGTCTTACCTAAGACCTGGTGATTGTGGGGAAAGCCCTGAAAATCCTGACATACATCTCCTATCATAGCTATGATGCCTGTCACTGCCTCACAATATATATACATACAGTACACACCAAAAGTTTGGACACACCTTCTCAAAGAGTTTTCTTTATTTTCAGGACTATGAAAATTGTAGAGCAAGAAAATGTAGACTAAAACCTTCAGGATCACAGGTGCATATCCATGAGGCAAACATAATTACAAAAAACAAACAATCTTACCTGGGACTTCTGAGCAGAAAATATGTTTGTAGCTGGTTCCTACACTGCCCTGAATATTGTAGGCTTAAGTAAGTCCAAAGTGAGGCAGTTTCTTTAGTGATAGGGACCCTATCTGCGGAAGCCACCTTGACGCCTGGTAGATGGGCCCGACACATATGTGCGCTAAGAGCTTCCATTATTCATGTATACTCATTTATAGTCGGTATTGTAGCACTTTTATCTAGAATGACCCCCATTTCCTAGCTCTAATGTTTGTATATATAATGAATGGTGTGCAGCCATTTAGTTTTTTGTAATTATGAAAATTGTAGATTCACACTGAAGGCATCAAAACTATGAATTAACACATGTGGAATTATATACATAACAAAAAAGTGTGAAACAACTGAAAATATGTCATATTCTAGGTTCTTCAAAGTAGCCTTTTGCTTTGATTACTGCTTTGCACACTCTTGGCATTCTCTTGATGAGCTTCAAGAGGTAGTCACCTGAAATGGTCTTCCAACAGTCTTGAAGGAGTTCCCAGAGATGCTTAGCACTTGTTGGCCCTTTTGCCTTCACGCTGTGGTCCAGCTCACCCCAAACCATCTCGATTGGGTTCAGGTCCGGTGACTGTGGAGGCCAGATCATCTGGCGCAGCACCCCATCACTCTCTTTCATGGTCAAATAGCCCTTACACAGCCTGGAGGTGTGTTTGGGGTCATTGTCCTGTTGAAAAATAAATGATGGTCTAACTAAACGCAAACCGGATGGAATAGCATGCCACTGCAAGATGCTGTGGTAGCCATGCTGGTTCAGTATGCCTTCAATTTTGAATAAATCCCCAACAGTGTCACCAGCAAAGCACCCCCACACCATCACACCTCCTCCTCCATGCTTCACGGTGGGAACCAGGCATGTAGAGTCCATCCGTTCACCTTTTCTGCGTCGCACAAAGACACGGTGGTTGGAACCAAAGATCTCAAATTTGGACTCATCAGACCAAAGCACAGATTTCCACTGGTCTAATGTCCATTCCTTGTGTTCTTTAGACCAAACAAGTCTCTTCTGCTTGTTGCCTGCCCTTAGCAGTGGTTTCCTAGCAGATATTCTACCATGAAGGCCCGATTCACACAGTCTCCTCTTAACAGTTGTTCTAGAGATGTGTCTGCTGCTAGAACTCTGTGTGGCATTGACCTGGTCTCTAATCTGAGCTGCTGTTAACCTGCGATTTCTGAGGCTGGTGACTCAGGTGAACTGAGGTGACTCTTGATCTTCCTTTCCTGGGGCGGACCGCATGTGAGCCAGTTTCTTTGTAGCGCTTGATGGTTTTTGTGACTGCACTTGGGGACACTTTCAAAGTTTTTCAAATTTTTCGGACTGACTGACCTTCATTTCTTAAAGTAATGATGGCCACTCGTTTTTCTTTACTTAGCTGCTTTTTTCTTGCCATAATACAAATTCTAACAGTCTATTCAGTAGGACTATCAGCTGTGCATCCACCTGACTTCTCCTCAACGCAACTGATGGTCCCAACCCCATTTATAAGGCAAGAAATCCCACTTATTAAACCTGACAGGGCACACCTGTGAAGTGAAAACCATTCCAGGTGACTACCTCTTGAAGCTCATCAAGAGAATGCCAAGAGTGTGCAAAGCAGTAATCAAAGCAAAAGGTGGCTACTTTGAAGAACTTAGAAGATGACATATTTTCAGTTGTTTCACACTTGTTTGTTCTGTATATAATTCCACATGTGTTAATTCATAGTTTTGATGCCTTCAGTGTGAATCTACAATTTTCATAGTCATGAAAATAAAGAAAACTCTTTGAATGAGAAGGTGTGTCCAAACTTTTGGTCTGTACTGAATATATATATATATATATATATATATATACATACACAGGTCCTTCTCCAAAAATTAGCATATTGCGATAAAGTTCATTATTTTCTGTAATGTACTGATAAACATTAGACTTTCATATATTTTAGATTCATTACACACCAACTGAAGTAGTTCAAGCCTTTTATTGTTTTAATATTGATGATTTTGGCATACAGCTCATGAAAACCCAAAATTCCTATCTAAAAAAATTAGCATATCATGAAAAGGTTCTCTAAACCATTATTAACCTAATCATCTGAATCAACTAATTAACTCTAAACACCTGCAAAAGATTCCTGAGGCTTTTAAAAACTTCCAGCCTGGTTCATTACTCAAAACTGCAATCATGGGTAAGACTGCCGACCTGACTGCTGTCCAGAAGGCCATCATTGACACCCTCAAGGAAGAGGGTAAGACACAGAAAGAAATTTCTGAACGAATAGGCTGTTCCCAGAGTGCTGTATCAAGGCACCTCAGTGGGAAGTCTGTGGGAAGGAAAAAGTGTGGCAGAAAACGCTGCACAATGAGAAGAGGTGACCGGACCCTGAGGAAGATTGTGGAGAAGGACCGATTCCAGACCTTGGGACCGTGTGTGGAGTAGAAACATCCAGAGCCACCGTGTACAGGCGTGTGCAGGAAATGGGCTACAGGTGCCGCATTCCCCAGGTCAAGCCACTTTTGAACCAGAAACAGCGGCAGAAGCGCCTGACCTGGGCTACAGAGAAGCAGCACTGGACTGTTGCTCAGTGGTCCAAAGTACTTTTTTCGGATGAAAGCTAATTTTGCATGTCATTTGGAAATCAAGGTGCCAGAGTCTGGAGGAAGACTGGGGAGAGGGAAATGCCAAAATGCCTGAAGTCCAGTGTCAAGTACCCACAGTCAGTGATGGTCTGGGGTGCCATGTCAGCTGCTGGTGTTGGTCCACTGTGTTTTATCAAGGGCAGGGTCAATGCAGCTAGCTATCAGGAGATTTTGGAGCACTTCATGCTTCCATCTGCTGAAAAGCTTTATGGAGATGAAGATTTCATTTTTCAGCACGACCTGGCACCTGCTCACAGTGCCAAAACCACTGGTAAATGGTTTACTGACCATGGTATTACTGTGCTCAATTGGCCTGCCAACTCTCCTGACCTGAACCCCATAGAGAATCTGTGGGATATTGGGAAGAGAAAGTTGAGAGACGCAAGACCCAACACTCTGGATGAGCTTAAGGCCGCTATCGAAGCATCCTGGGCCTCCATAACACCTCAGCAGTGCCACAGGCTGATTGCCTCCATGCCACGCCGCATTGAAGCAGTCATTTCTGCAAAAGGATTCCCGACCAAGTATTGAGTGCATAACTGAACATAATTATTTGAAGGTTGGCTTTTTTTGTATTAAAAACACTTTTCTTTTATTGGTCGGATGAAATATGCTAATTTTTTGAGATAGGAAATTTGGGTTTTCATGAGCTGTATGCCAAAATCATCAATATTAAAACAATAAAAGGCTTGAACTACTTCAGTTGGTGTGTAATGAATCTAAAATATATGAAAGTCTAATGTTTATCAGTACATTACAGAAAATAATGAACTTTATCACAATATGCTAATTTTTTGAGAAGGACCTGTATATAAAATCACACTTGGTAAGTATTTTCCTGTGCAAGCCTATTTATTGTCAATTCTTCGAATTTACGTTAACAGCTGGATTAGGCTACATGCACACGACCGTATGTGTTTTACGGTCCACAAATTGCGGATCCGCAAAAAAAAAAGGATGGCGTCCGTATGTCCTCCTTTTTTTGGCGAATCCATTGTAACAATGCTCAAAACGGACAAAAATAGGACATGTTCTATTTTTTTTGCGGGGCTACATAACGGACATACTGATGTGGACAGCACACTGTTGAAATGAATGGGTCTGCATCCTATCCGCAAAAAAATGGAATGGACACGGAAACAAAATACGTTTGTGTGCATGTTGCCTTATTCAATGTCCGTGCAGTTTTGAGAGTTATCATGTGATCATAAACAATGAACACTCAATAAGCAGTGCATTTCGAATAAACGCTTGTTCCTAACTGTATAAAAGGTGTTGTTCATAGGGTGATCGGGTCAGTCTGCTGGCATGGAAATGAACAATAATTTTTTATGGGGACAAGTGATTGCTGATTCATTAATTTGTCCCCATACAGCGGAGGCGATTGCTGAATATAAGTACAGCAATTTCCTCCACAGATGATCTGACAGTGATTGCGAGCGTCTGCTTCATTTCCATTAATCAGTCAGATAATTGGTCCATGTAAAAGGACTTTAAGGCTATGTTTCCACATACAGTACAGTACAGGTTTATGCAGTTTTTGAAGCTAGAGAGGAGTATATCTATGCATGTCTTTTGTTTATCACCCCTCCTGGCTTTAGCCCTAAAAGCTGCACCAAAAAAGCTGAACATGGAAACGCAACCTTAGATGGTGCCGACTAAAGGGCCTTTTACACGGACCAATGATCAGGAAGAAAAGTTTACAAGCCAATATTAAGCTTGCCTAAATGTTCCACCAACCTTTTGTTGGCTGATTGGTTCTTTTTATGCAAGTACAGTGTAAATCCTGGCTGGTTGGCAGCATATGTATCTCCTCGTGAAAACAGGGGATGAACTGTTGACATAATGTAAACTTTATGGGGGACAAACAATTATAGTGCCAATCATTCATCCACCATACAGTTTGGACTGACCTGTTTTTAAATGAGCGATGATCGACTTGATCAGTGCTTATAAATAGCTCTGTATCTGGCCATCTAGAAGGACCCCAACTTTATTTTTGCATTGTACATGTGGGGGTGATGACTGCCTCCATTGTGCTCATGCAGTCCTTCCATACATTCAATGGTGCAGTATCTTGGCAAACAGACGTAATGTGTATTGGTAGGGACCTATCTGAGTAAACTTGCCTTGTCGTGGTGGGTGGGCTCACATAGTTTGTTTAAAATATGCACTAAAAACCTCAAATTTAAACCAGTAAATATGGCGGTAACGCAATTAAAACTAATACAACTGTTCACATAAACCTTAACACACACAATGCTGCTGCGTCTTTGTGTTGGTTTGCACAGTCATAAAAAAAAGTATATACAATTTACTTCTAAGAGCAGATGATTTGCTCTTCTCTGCACTGTCTTTTAGTTCTGATGCTGAAAAGTTCCAGATCACTATGAAGTTCTGTGCTGAAGACAATATTATTAGATGTTAAAGAAATCACTGTGTGGTCCTCGATCCTGACACTGAATTCCACTTAAAGGGGTTCTCCAGGAATAAAAAAAAAATGAAAATTCCAAAATATTGCTTTATTATAAAAACATTCCCAATTACCTTTCATTAGTTAAGTTATAATAGCTTGTTTAGTCTAGGGAGCAATCATTAAGAGAAATAAAATGGCTGCTGTCCTATTAGTGCACACAGAACCTGTCCTAATCACACAGGACAAGTTACTTCACAACACTGAGGTAAAGAGCTGCCTCATCCTCCTTTCAAACTTGTTAGGGATTATAATCCTGAATACAGATGATAAAATCTTCAAATTAATCTCAGTGGGAACAGAGTTCATGAGGAGACCTGAAGTACAGAGAAGGATGGACAGGACAGATGGTGGTAATGGAGACTGCATACAAGTGCTGCTGCTTATTATCCACACCCCCACTGTCCTCTCTAAACTTTATGTCTCCTATTACACTTTATTCTTGATCATAATCCCTGACGAGCAGAGCAGAGAGGAGTATGAGGCAGCTCTTTACCTCAGTGTTCTGAAGTAACTTGTCCTCCTGTGTGATTAGGACAGGTTTTGTGTACTAGTAGGATGGCGGCCATTTTATTTCCCCTGATGACTTGGTGGTACATGCTCTGTAAAGCTCACAAAGCAAGCTGTGTGCCTTTTACAGTGCCATTCACAGCCACTACCCAGTATACAGTAGGGACCTGCCCCATTCTGATGCCTATTCTGCAGGGCAGTGGCCCATTCAAACAGCAGATTGGTGGTGGTGCTGTTAGTTGGACCCTGGAAAATCTGATATTGATGACCTATCCTATGGGTAGGTCATCAATATTATAGTCTGAGAAAACACCTTTAACATGTCATAATAATGTAACCCAAATATCTAGTTAACTCCACTGACGTACCCACCATTCAAGTGCACAACATAAGGAGTTAGAGAAATTCATCTTATTGGGGTTGTAAGATAACTTACCTATTCGCAGGATAGGGACAAGTATGATCAGCAGGGGTCTGACCGCTGGGGCTTCAGCTGGGCCAGTGTTCCTCAATTTGAATGGAGCAGTTGTCAGCATGCACACTGCTGCTCCATTTAGATCTATTGGGCTTCCAGAGATATCTGAGTGCTTGTACTTGGCTGTAGGGGCGGACTGGCCATAGACCCTACAGGGAAATTTCCAGAGGTGGTCGCCTAAGCCCTCCTCATGGCCGCCAGACAGGTACATAACGATCTGATGCTCTCAGCATTAGGTACTTATGCACCTGACCAATGGTCACAGGTTCCCTCCTAATTTCAACTGTATCACCATCCTCAGGATGGTGATACTGTTGAATACTGTGGCGAGAGCGGCAGTATTTTGTGCTGCACTGTGGTATTCTGTTTTGTTGGGGCAGTATATTGTGTTGCACTACAGTATTGCAGGCCCAGCTACTTCTGTTGTCCTGCCTTTGTAAATTTGGACCTATAGTATTTACAACATGGAACCACTTGTATTTATTTTTATTTTTTTCCAGGGACCCTTTAAGTTTCCAACCAAGCTCTGCCATCAGTCCCATAGATTTGTATAGCAACCGCATTTTTGCCTAGTTTGGAGAAATACCATCCACAGTGCCCACATAACAGTGCTGTCCATTTTGTCACCTGGGGCAGCCATGATGTCTTTGGTGGTTCAGTGATTGTAGCAATGAGCAGAATCTGTCCCTGTTGCCTGCGCTCAAATACAAGCACAAAAACTGTGCATGTACAAGTATGCATATGCAGTCCCCTTTTTACAGGAGTCATTCCGGTATATGCTTTGAAATAGAGGGGGGGGGGGGGCAGGACTATATATGCACGGTGCAGAGGCAGCATGCCATAATCACATTATACAGGCTGTCATATACACATTTCTACATGATTATATCGCACTGTATGGTATCTGTGTACAGTATATAGCTGAATGGAAAACTGCCACCAGTTAAGTGGCGGGTCCAAGTACAGCTTATGAATCAGGGCCAATGAGATTCAAGCTAAGCCTTGGCATATTGTAATATGAGGGCTTAGATGTTCTGGAAACATATCCTGGATTTGGCATTCTGATCTTTCCACCATCAATAGGACTCTACAGACTGACACAATACACAGCGATGCTGCTGACTGCGCCAAGAAGATGAACCTTGAGTGCTGACAGGAATTACCCTTTAGAACACAAAGACCACAAGGTAGGTTATTACAGCATACTATATTCACTTATTTGACAAGTCTGGCAATGAAATCAGCACCATTTGCAGACTGCAAGGTGTCCACCTCAGCTAAAACCTGACACGATCCCTCTGTGGCCAATTCTAACATTTGCTGCCGTACTGAATGCCAAAAACAGCTGTAGGGAAGGCTTGTCATAGTGCATAAGAAAGAGAATATAGGAAGTATGGATTCTTTTAAATAAAATAGTCTTGCTTTAAGGGTACGTCCACATTTGCACATTAGGTAAATATAAAATGAAAGCTTTATGACTGTAAATAAAACACGTCACTGCTAAGGCCCCATTCCCAGTTGCATTTGGAATCTGGTAGCCTGATCCAGCCACTCCCCGGTAAATATGCCGGGATTTGGCCGGACAAAGAACCCTGAATGCAGCGTTTTTTGTTCGACCTATTCCCAGAATATATACAGTATGCGGGAATCGTATCTGGCAATGCCAGTGAGGTCCGGTAGCTTGATCCTCAACCAGATCAGGCTACCGGATTCCAAACACAGATGTGAACGGCGCCTAAGACAAATCAGGGCTGATAGTGATTTTACTATGAATGGCACACTAGTACTGTGGGCGCGACTGGTAGGCCAACCAAACTTTTGATGTAGAAACTGTTCCAAAATGGGAAAATTATTGCTTTTGGCATGTTTAATCCATTTTTCACCAATTGGAAACCATCCATTTAATTGCATCTTTCAATAGGTCTTGATTTAAAGTTTTAGGTCTACAGATCCTATATATATATATATATATATATATATTATAAAATAAACCCTGTGGAGTCCGATCCTGCCAGCATACTCTTTCATCTATCCCCTACTTCTTGCTAACCTACTGTTAGAAGGTAGAGAAAGACTGTAGGATCAGACTACATGGGATTTATTTGTAGTCTGTAACCATGGAAATGCATTGGTTTGCATAGCCACAGAATAAGATTTTTTTTTTTAAGGGTATTGTTTTAGTTATTCTGTTATTCTTTTTGGTTCTTTCCCTTTAATGATCATTTTATTATTAACTTTAATTATTAGCATTTTAATGTAATGATATTATGTAGTGAGCTCTGTAACATACAGTATACAAAGCTTCATTGTTTTATGTCCAAGTACAGGACCAAAAGCTCTTCTCTCAAAGTCATGGACTGTCCAACAACCACAGAGTCTCTGAAACCTGCACTTGATTGTGAATACACCTACAATCCCCTCATCATATCCGCAAAAAAAAACGGAACGGACACGGAAACAATGTTCGTGTGCATGTAACCTTAAGAGAGAACCCTTTAATGGGACGGTCATCAATGCCATTGTCTTTGCCGAAAAGAATGGTTTGAGTTAAGAAGTACCATGGTATAATATCTGTTGTGTGTGTATGTATGTGCATATACCGTATTTTTCGCTTTATAAGATGCACCTGATGATAAGACACACCTAGGTTTTAGAGGAGGAAAAAAATATTTTGAACCAAAAGGTGTGCTAAAATAATTAATAAAATAACAATAATAGTTTACACTGTTATGGGGGATATACGGATGACACACTGTTATAAGGATATTTCGGAGATCTTTGGATGACGCACTGTTGTGTGACTATAACGCCCCTCATCCTTTAGAATACACCCATGTACTGCAGTACATGGGTGTATTCTTAACGATGATGGGGGTTATAATCAAATTTAATATTAGCACTGTCCAGAGACTGTTGTGTAATTGACATGTGTTTATATTAAATGTGACTATAACACTCCTCATCCTTAAGAATGCACCTATGTACTGCAGTACATGGGTGCATTCTTATGGATGAGGGGGGTTATAGTCCTATTTAACATGCAGTTAATTTTTAGATCCGCCCCTGAGCTGTCACTTACCAGGAACTTTAGGTGACAGGGGAAAGAACAGGGCGATAGAGGCCACTACACCTCCTTCCTCCCTCCTATCTCACAGCAGTTCCATTGGTGGTCTGTGGCAATGGCACTCATGGCCAGACTGGAGGGAGGGGGTAAGCTTATTGGTGGAGGAGGCAGTTCCCGCCGACGCACATCACCAATCAGCAGTACGTGCAGGCGGCAGTGCAGCCGAGAAGAACTGCTCTCCTCCCCCTTCCTCTTCTATGGAGCAGACCCAGGCAGCAGCTGTGTACTATGGACTTGCGGACTGGCGTCATTTAGCGTCAATGAATACTTAACTGCCGCCTCCTGCCCCACACTTAAATCACAGGATCAGGAGCAGGCTAGCTAGAAGCAAAATGTATATACGACTGGAGGGCACTCAATTATCTGGGAACACTGATGTAAGGTATAAATACCACATTTGTTATAAAACTGACATAAAACTAAGCATGCATATGATAAACACCTAATTAGACAAAAAAAAAAAAAAAGGGATAAATGAAGGATATAAAAGGTGAACTTAATTCTGATGCTGTCATTACCGCTGAGGATGGGGCTTGATCCCTGAAACGAGTCCGGTTTAAGACAGCAATTTTCTTTCAAGTCCTCGAGGTGCCGATACCAAAAGGACCTCCGCTGACTGGATTTGTGTGCCATCGATATTGCACGGTCCGGACTTTAGGACCCAACAGATCATCAGCCATTCTTTCCATAGCGAGCCGCAGTGGTTCACGTGGTGTGCAGCCGGGTCACGTGGGACGCCGCGTACCAGACCTCGAGACCACACGGGACGCCGATGTGAGTCCTGAGCGGCGAAGTAAGGACGATTCCTTATCTCTACCCAGCACAAGAAGAGGGGTAATGTACTCTGCCCCACGGGGCTGTGTGTTCATCTATACACCACAACTATATTGTGTATAGAAGTCAAGTGCGGTCAAATTTACGGACCAACACAATATCACACCCACCAGGGTGTCGTTGCCGGACTCTGACTGCCCATCTGGGACTAAGCCTACATTCTGATTAGGAGCTAGTGTTCGCACCAATACTTGCGGCCACCATTGTTATTTGTCTTTTTTATTGTGTGCTCATGCCGTCGATGTTATTATTGCCTAATTAGGTGTTTATCATATGCATGCTTAGTTTTATGTCAGTTTTATAATAAATGTGGTTATTTATACCTTACATCAGTGTTCCCAGATAACTGGGTGCCCTCCAGTCATATATACATTTTCCATTTTACCTTCTGGGTTTGGATGGACCCGTGGGGTGAGCAGTTTCCTTTTGGGAGTGTCTGGGGTGAGCCGCTGTTACCTTGTATATCATCAGGCTAGCTAAAAGCTCCTGCAACCCTGCAATACTGCTGGCCTGATTGATTTTCGACAGATTCGCTTTATAAGACGCAGTCACTTTCCCCCCCCACTTTGGGGGGGAAAAAGTGTGTCTTATAAAGCGAAAAATGCGGTATATAATTTTTATTTTTTGGGGGATATTTTGAGGTGGATTGAAATTAATTGTTTAGTATCCAAGTATAGGCCGCATTCCTGAGTGATTACATGTGTTCTGCACAATTGACATCCTGAGGAGAGGAGGAGGAGCTAAGAGTTATAAACTTCAGTTATAAAGAGCTATTAGCTGCAATAGAACATCCATAAGGAAGGATGTCAGAAAACTTCCTCTTTCTTTCCACCATGACTAGGTGTCTGCTATGGGCCTGTGCACCACCAGGATGGCTTACAGGAGCAGAAGCAGTGAACACAGCTCAGAGTGACTGTTATTTACTATGTATGCGAGTAGTTTGTCTGTTTCGTCATTTATGCATCTAAACTTTTAATGCACCTAGCCTGTGTAAGCCTCTCTTATTTCTAGATCTCAGAATTCACAGTAAAACATTATAATAAAGTTACTTAATTTTAGATACATTGGTTGTGAAGGAGTACATAGCCTGGACTCTGTATTTGGTCTGCAGTTACACTATGCTTTATAGTTCATTTGCATCAGCAGAGTGCATACTTGCCAGCTTTTCAGAAGGGAAATTCTGAATAGTGTTGCACAAAGCAGAGTGTTATACGCATTGCACAGTTGCCAGCGTTACCCTCCTACTTATGTACAAAATGCCCCCATCTTATAGAATTTAAGTCACTAGTACATAATAGCTTTTTATCACACACAACAACAAATACAAGCACCTTAAATAAATATAGACCAGACACCCTAAATAAATGAATACCCTTGATAAAACATTGACCCATGACTTCCAAAATACAGTGCCTTGCAAAAGTATTCACGCCCCTTTGACTTTTTTCGTATTTTGGTACCTCACAACCTGGAATTTACATGGATTGTTTGAGGATTTGCATCATTTAATTTACAGAACATGCCCACAACTTTGAAGTGTTTTTTTTTTTTTTTGTGAAGCAAACAACAAATAGGACAAAATAACAGAAAAAGTCAATGTGCACAACTATTCACCCCCCAATACTTTGTAGTGCCACCTTTTGCGGCAATCACAGCTCCAAGTCGCTTTGGATAAGTCTCTTTGAGCTTGCCACATCTTACCACTGGGATTTTTGCCCGTTCCTCCTTGCAAAACTGCTCCAGCTCCTTCAAGTTGGATGGTTTGCACTTGTGAACAGCAATCTTTAAGTCTGGATTGAGATCTGGGCTATTGGATTGAGATCTGGGCTTTGACTAGGCCATGCCAACACATTTACATGTTTCCCCTTAAACCACTCAAGTGTTGCTTTAGCAGTGTTTTTGGGGTCATTGTCCTGCTGGAAGGTGAACCTCCGTCCTAGCCTCAAATCACGCACAGAGTGGGACAGGTTTTGCTCAAGAATATCCCTGTATTTAGCACCATCCATCTCTCCCTCAACTCTGACCAGTTTCCCAGTCCCGGCTGTGTAAAAACACCCCCACTGCATGATGCTGCCACCACCATCTTACACTGGGGATGGTGTTCTTTGGGTGATGTGATGGGTTGGGTTTGCGGCAGACAGCGTTTTCTTTGATGGCCGAAAAGTTCAATTTTAGTCTCATCAGACCAGAGCACCTTCCTCCATACATTTTTGGAGTCTACCAAATTCTTTTTCACAAACTCACATTGTGCCTTTTTGTTTTTAGCTGAAAGTAATGGCTTTCTTCTGGTCACTCTGCCATAAAGCCCAACTCTATGGAACGTACGGCTTATTGTCGTCCTATGTACAGAATCTCCAGTCTCTGCTATGGAACTCTGCAGCTCCTCCAGGGTTAGCTTAGGTCTCTGTGAGTCCTCTCTGATTAATGCCCTCCTTGCCCAGTCCGTGAGTCTTGGTGGGCATGCCGTCTCTTGGCAGGTTTGCTGTTGTGCCATGTTCTTTCCATTTGGTTATGATAGATTTGATGGTGCTCCTGGGGATCATCAAAGATTTGGAATTTTATTTATTTTTATAACCTAACCCTGACTTGTACTTCTCAACAACATTGTCCCTTACTTATTTGGAGAGTTCCTTGGTCTTCATGGCAGTGTTTGGTTAGTGCTGCCTCTTGCTTAGGTGTTGCAGTCTTTTCAAAAAAGGTGTGTATATGTAATGACAGATCATGTCACACTTAGATTGCACACAGGTAGACATAATTTCACTAATTATGTGTCTTCTGAACATAATTGGTTGCACCAGAGCTTTTTATGGGCTTCCTAACAAAGGGGGTGAATACATACGCACATGCTAATTTTCTGTTTTCTATTTCTAAACAATAATTTTATTAATATATTTTTCTCATTTCACTTCCCCAACTTAGACTATTGTGTTCTGATCCATCACATAAAATTCAGATTAACAATACATTGAACTTAAGGACTGTAATGTAACAAAACACAAAAAATTCAAGGGGGGTGAATACTTTTGCAAGGCACTGTAAATGTACATAACAGGCCCTACAGCAGACCTCTATCTATATAGACCCCATACTAGACCTAAGTGTACTTAGCTCTACTCATTCCTGCATGTTGGGGCTTGTGTCAGGATATTGTCTGCAGTGACGCCCAAAAGCAAGTACAGAATTGGGAAGAAGTATAGAGGCGCCTAGGAGATTTGCCCTCTCTCTTCGAAGTCCAGGAATGGATTAGTGCACAGTACTCGTTCTATGTGTGCAATGTACTAGTTCTGGACAGTACCACGCAGTATAATCCTAACAAAGGGTTTTTATTTTGACCACCCACATGCATTGGAAGTTGTCTTTGTCATACAGTGAGCCTCATCTGCACAGCTATAGGCAATGTGCCACATCAGCAGACTCCAAGCTATAGATATCGTAGTGTCATGTTAATAGCAGTTTCACTTTAACAAGCGTAAATTAAGTTATCCAAGCTGTCAATTATGCCCACACAATGATTTTGACCAAACATCTTCATGGCGTCAATCCTCGACCATTATATATTAGTAAGCAGGAGGCTGCTCTCTCGTGTGCGATTCGCTGCTATAACCATCATACTAAATGTAGATGCAAATGCAAGACCATCTGTTAAACCCATGGGGATCTCTTCAGGGCTTTTAACAGAAACCAGATCTGCAGATCCAGAACTTGCACACAGAGCTCATTCTGACAGCTCCTTCCTTGTGGGTCTACATCCAACTCCTTACACTGCAAAACTGAACAGGTTAATGATGGTGCCTCCGCCAATGTGTTATTCTATTATTAGTATTCTATTTGCCTTCTACACACCTACAAAAAAGCAGGGTTCTGAGGAGACCCTTTCCCCTGGAGGATCGCAATAAATCTGCAGGTTGATTTTTCCCTCAGTGGTCAACTTTCTCCCAAGGCAGTGGACTTTCTTTCTAGAGTACATGTCTGGAGAAGTATGGATTCCAGTTCTGGAAAGCCGCCATGTATTGTGTTAATAGCCATTCAGGAAATATTGCCCTTTGTACTCCTTGCTTATCCATTCCATGCATTTCCTGCATACTGCTGAGCTTAGCACTGCAGGTCCTTGCATGTAGCGGTTTCATGCCATAAAATGGTACATACCATAACATGACCACTACTGAGAAGAGAAAGCATCATGTTCACATTATGATCCGAGATCACCGGGGGCGGCTGATATTACACAGCCCATTCCCCTTCTATCCTCTATAGGAGTACACCACTACATGCAACTCTCTGACCCCTACTAGTAATGAATGTTCACGACTGACACATGACAGGACAAGATGAACTTAGTACAACACATACACAATGGATAACCTCATATAATCACTAGAGTCAAGGGAGGGCCGCATGGGCGCCAGGAGGGGATTTCGGCTAAGAGTGTATGAGGGAGTCTTAAATCAGGTCAAAATCATAAGCAAACCAGGAACAAGCAGAAATGAGAATATACTGTAAGGTGTTAAGAAAGAGAAACTTCTACGCCCAAGGGAAGAAGTCAAACCATCTGGCAGTCCTAGTAGTAATTAGCAATCCATTTTAATTAACAGAGCAAGGTTAAACCTAAAAGGAAACAATACCCATGGAAATAAGTTGAGCTTAATTACCTTTACAAATCTGTTGCGTCTCCTGCCAATATGCTGCCAGTTTCATTGATGTAATCCTTACCCAGTTATGTATTTACGTCCCAAGTAAAGCTAATTTGTACAGACAGGTTGAGTAAAGTAGAACCCCCCCCAATAAAAAAAAACTGAAGATTTATTTTCCCTTACTTATGGTTAGTCTTCTACCCAAGAAAATGTAAATTACTTGTAGTTTTGAGCGAATTTGAGCATTTTTGCCACAAAGCCAAATTTCCTCGTGCTTTGTGGTAACGAATTGATTTTCCCTGAAACGGCGGTAAAAAAATAAAAATAAATCATACCTCACCCATTTGAGTGTGAAGAGGCCGCAGCAGCCATTTTGTTTGAAGATCCCGCCCAAAATCTCGTGTGCTGTGACATATGATGTCACCATGCCGGCTGATGTGATCATGATCTTCAAGCAAGATGGCTGCAGCAACCTCTTCACAATGAAATGGATGAGGTAAGTACATTAAAAAAAAAATTTAAGTAGTAACCACTAAACTGCTTTAATATGGATCTCAGATGCTGCGATCAGCGATGAATGCGGCATCTGAGGAGTTCAATGACGGGCGGTGGGGCGACGCAATTACCTTTCCCTGTCATTGCACTAGCTATTTTGTATGAAGTTAATTTTTTGCTAAATTCAGTGAAGCTGCCAAATCAAATTTTTGAGAACTTCACTCATCTCCGCCTACATGCCGTTCTCCAAAGTATGACAGCAAGTGAGCCCGGTGACATACAATATCCATCATTTGCATACATGAATACTGAGGAATCCTGCAATATCTCATCTAGAAAGCATTCATTGATACACAGGAAGGGGGGTGACATAAAACCTAGGAATATCGACACAGCCTAGGGAGAACAAGACACTTAGGCTACTTTCACCCGCCCGAACAGCCTGCCGGAGTTCCTTGCCGCTAGTGTGTCCACATGAAAGGGGATACACGTCTGATCAGTGGGGGTTCGATGGCTGGGGACCCCAACCCATCACGAGAACCACGGCCATTAGTCCCTGTTTGAATGAAGCAGCAGTCAAGCATACAAGCTAGCACTCCATTCAACTCTACAATGGAGATAGCTGAGCAGAAGCGCTGTGGATAGGAGATGGAACAATCCCTTTGGATCAGTGGAGGTCCAAACATCACCAGGACCCTCACCAATCGCTGCACAAAGGTCCCATCAATGTTTATGTGGCTATGCCTGGAGGTCAGCAACCATGCTGATCACACACTGATAGCTCATCCTAAGGATAGGCCATCACTATGGATTTTTGGAAGACCCCTTTAAACACAACTGATTTTACAGATGATAAAGATTACAAACACGTGACTGCTGTCTTTCAGTGCCATATCGGTCTATGGGTTGTGTCTGGAACTGCAGTTCAGCTCTGCTGAATAGGGCTCAGCTGCAATACTACACATAACCTGTGGGCAGGCGTGGTACTATTTTTGGAAGAAAGCAGCCATGTTTTCCCAATCCTGGACAACCCCTTTAAGCAGTGGCCTGCATTCGCTATTATGGGCACTAAAATTATTTCACAAAGTAAGGCAAGTGAACTGTGGTATAAAGTTTAAGAGAAGCTTCCATCAGAAAACAAAAACATTTTAACTCAATATTCATAGAAAACAATAGTTTTCCTGTACTGTGGGATTTTTTTCATTTCGGCAGTACTACACCATTGAAAATTAAATACAAAAATGTTCCAGACAAATGATCAGACCTATATAAATTGGTAACCCATTGTTAGTTTACTGCGGTTATGAGGGAAAGATTTGTAGAATTGAGATAACAGTATAACAGCTCCTCTGTTCTCCTGATAGACCTAGATAAAGATGGCCACAGAAGAGCATTGCAATGATAAGGGTTCTGTGTGATATTCTCATGGAGTCACCGTCCTTTCCTCTCTGGTCGCCATGAACGGTCGGACTGAAAAGGTTAAGCGAGTCGGTCTACTCTGCTAAAAGTCTGAACAAAGGAGCAAGTTCAAAAGCCAGGACAGGGAGTAGAATGCATGAGCGATTCTTCGATAACCCAAACTTTAGATGCCAAACTTAACACAAGTTCGCTCAACACTATGCATGAGGTCACTTCAAAATTATATCCAGAAAAACAACCAGCTAGAATATAGGTTAATATGTGCTGAATTTATGGACATGTCCCTTTAGGTAGTGGTTGGCCAGGAGATAACCCACCAGCAGAATTGCCTGGCAGTCAACTTCGTTTCCCCCGACCCCCCCCCCCCCCCCCCTCGTCCCCCCCATTGAATTCACATACATATTTGGCCAAACTCAATGCCAATGTGTATGGGAGAGTTGGGAGGGAGTCACCAGCTGGTGAATGTGTATGGCAGCCTTTAGACAGGATTAGTAAAGCCGCCCCAGTGTGTGCTACAGTATTGCATGGTATAGCATTATTCAGCGGGTTACTTGAGGAAGGACAGAGATAATACTGAGACAGGAAAAAGTCTTTCTAATATATGCAAGTTCTAGATTGCCACAAGTTGTGTGTTTTTTTGTTGTTGTTGTTTTTTTTTGGGGGGGGCTGAATGATTCACTGGCATTTTATGGGTGTAAATAATATACCTGTTTGATGCATGAATGTATTGTAAATTTAAATTTTGCAATGTTTTAGCTATATCCATTACATTTTCATTATTGTTATTACTGTTTATTATGTCGGAAGCAGTGATTTTATGATTTTATTATACTTCTGGCTGCAGTTTAATTTTTTAATATTTACTGTATTTAAAAACATCGCTTCTATCCTACATAGAAAACAACAACGGTTGGCAGCAGGTGGCAGCAGAGAGCCAAAGCATGACCTAAATCTGATAGGAAGGCCTGGCGTGAAATGCAGTTCAGGTGCGGACTGGGTCCCTTATGAGCTCAGATCAATTCATATCCATTTGTTATATGTATAACTGCATTATTCCATTGTCACTAAGGTTGCAGAAGATGCAGGTATAATTGCACCATTCTGGACGGTGCCTGCCTCTCCGATAAGCTCCAGTGCCCCCAAAACATGTAAATAGATGAAATAAAGAGAATATCTACATGTGAAGGAGCAACAAAATGAATATACTCTTTGTACATTGCGGTGGAATATGTCATTTTTTCCCCACATCCAAATCCTGCCTTCTCTGCCCATTTCTTTCGGTACATCCCATCTTCTTCCAGACCGGCTTGTCTTCACCCTTTTCACAGAGCAAGATCTGATCCTGTTTATGGCAATACCTAAAAATCTCCAGCATCATTGTACGGCTGTGTGCGTAAAGCCTTAGGGCAACACCCTGTAAGGTGGTAATGAGGTCCCCAAAGGACCTGTAAGCAATCAGGTGCACGGCCTAACAAAGAAGTCATATTAAAGTCCTGAAAATTATTTGATATCAAGTATAAACAGTGACTAATCCTTATTTATGTTAACCCTTTATTTTACCCAATCCTACTACCATAACTGCCATTTTTGTTTTACTACTTTTCTACCTCAGATAAATGTTCAAATCTTGTACTTTCTATACGACAGGAGGCGATTACTAAAAGACTGTCTAGCCATTGATGATGAGCACTACAAGGTTTCCCAGGAGATACAATGAGGCGACCACTTCAGGCGGCGCTCCTACCCAGGGGTGGGATTCAAATTTTTAACAACAGGTTCCCTACTCAACAGCGGACACACGTTGTCACGACACATGTTTACATATAGATACACCATATATACACTACACACATTCTACCCACCTTTTAAAAAGCCTAAGGAGATAACCTATGGAATGGAAGCGCTCATCTCCATCTGCCGCTGTAATTTTAACAACCGGATCTGGAAAACCTGAGGGAACTGGCTGAATTCCATGCCTGCTCCTACCTGACCAGCATTTTACCAGATATGAGGTCCATACCTGCACTAAGCCTTTTGCTACCCTAGCATCAGTGATCAGCGTCATGTTCACACTTTCCCAGGATAATGTGAAATGAGTGCAGCCGTAATGCAGCGCGGTGGATCAGTGGGTAGCACTGGTGCTTTGCAGCTTTGGGGTCTTCTAGGTTTGAAGACAAGGAAAACATCTTCTTGGAGTTTGTGTGTTTTCATGGTTTTCCTCCCACACTCCAAATACATACTGACAGGGAACTTAGATTGTTAGCTCTGCTGGGGACAGAAATCAATGATCATGTCGGTAAAGTGCTACAGAATATGTCAGCGCTCTATAAGTGACTAAATAAATATGAGATTAATCTATTTCTAACTTGAACGTTCTACTTCAACTTGAGGCTGAAAACGGAGCTTAAATCACATCCCAACACAGTCCACGCACCGTCCCCAGTTACACAATTGGCTTCTGACACCTACTAAACTTTGGCTCAATAGGTACCCAACATATGTACTCTGCTGTCCAGAAGTCAAAAGGTTCACTCTTAAAATTAAAGGGGTTTCCCAGGAGTACAATATTGATGACCTATTCTCAGAATAGGTCATCAATATCGGATCGGTGTGGGTCAGACTTGCTCCACGGCACATCAGTGAGTGCTGCGGCTTACCAGGCACAGTCCCATACGCTTTGTAGTAGCTGTGCTTGGTCTATTCACTCCAATGGGAATAAGCAGCACCTGGGCCATATGACCAACGAATGTGACATCACCTGTTTAGGAAGACGGTGCAGCGCTCAAGGGATTGCCATGGCCTCTTCAAACAACTGATCAGCAAGGGCTCCAGAAGCCAGTCCCCCCCTTGATGACCTGAGGCTAGGTCATCAGTCACATGCAGTGGCTATTCGCATGCTGCTTCCTGCAGAAGTGTAGTTATAAGAGGTACTGAAGTAGCAAAAACCCAGAGCACTGCAGTCTGAGGGGACCTAAAGGCCCCTCTGGCACAGAAAAAGCCTCTAAGCTTAGGCCCTGTTCACATGTCTATTTTGGACATCTGGGACCCTGATCCGGCTGTCGGCTGGACAAAAAACGCTTGCATGCAACATTTTTTTTGTCTGGTCGAAACCCGGCATTTATGCTGGAAATTGTCCAGATCACCGCCAGACACCACTGCAGTCCACGGGTATCCGGCAGTAGAGTTGAGGATCCAGCAGGCTGCTCTGTGCCAGAACAGCCTGGCAGATCTACAAACGGAGATGTGAACGAGGCCTTACAGATATTGCTTTGAAGTTAGGGTATGAGTACACAGCAATATGTGTCGCACGACATGTCATACAATGTATTTCAATGGTGTAGCAATGTGACATGCTGTGACAGTCGCACATAATCCATCCAAGAGCTTGTGAAAGGGTCTTTAGCCGAAACGTTGCATCTGGAATAAAAACACAGAGAGACCTGCTGCCTCCATCCGTTTATTTTGCTTGGATTTTTGCGTCGTATTTGCATCATTTTGCACGGCAACACCATTTTAATACATCATATAAAATGTTGTGATGTACCTTTCAGTGTCACACAACTTTGCTGAGACACATGTCACTGTATAGCCATACCCATAGGAAACTTCACTTTACGCTAACTGCACACATTGCAGATTCCACTTTTTTATCTGCAGCATGTCAATTCTTTCTGGTGTGGATTTCACCCTCTGCAATGAAGGCGTAAGACCCGTCGCAAAATTGCTGAGAATATGCAACAAAATCCGCAAAAAAACGCTTTCAATTTGTCAACCTGCACCCATGTGCAGGTAGCCTTAGGCTAGGGCTACACGGCGACAATAGGGGTACAACTACATTGACACATGTGTTGCACCAATGTTGTGCAACATTTTTTGCAATGATAGTCTATGGTGTCGAAATGCGACGTGCCACATGCTGCGACACGACAGTCGCACCATAGACCAGGGATGGCCAACCTGCGGCTCTCCAGGTGTTGTAAAACTACAACTCTCACCATGCCCTGCTGTAGACTGATGGCTGTAGGCAGTGTTGGGCATGCTTGGAGAGCTTTAGGTTGGCCATCCCTGCCATAGACTATAATTACAATAAATGTCGCACTACACACGTCGCCGTGTAGTCCTCTCACTTCCAGGTACAATGCAGTCAAATTATATACTAATTCCGCATTTCTCATCTCTAATTGTGGGGGTTAGTGTGGGCAGCACTTCCGAAGAAATCAATGACTGTAAGAAGATGTCAAGAAAAAAAATAATGCAGACAATTAAAGACAATATTACAACCATACATCACAGCGTAGAAATACACGGGGCAATTGCTAGAACCATTTCTATTGCGATAATGGTGACGGAAATACCACCATAATAACAAGCACATTCACTTAATACACCTGGGGTCCTGTTATTACAGTTTCCATTTAACAAAATAGCTGCTAATCCCAAAAAAATTTACCTTTTTTCCCTCCAATTTTTTCAAGTGACTTGTGTGGCGGCATTAATGGAATATTTTACTTGTTCACTGCAGATTTATTTCCGCACAGAAAATGCTAAGTGTACATGAGACTTGTCAAGTCTCATTGACTTTGTTGGTGCTGTATTACACTGCGTTTAGTTTTTTTTCCATGTAACCCATAACGTGTGCAGGCACCTTAAGGCTTCATGCACATAGCCGTGTCCATATTCTCTTCCGTGTGCATTCCATGTTTTCTCACTCCCATCAATAGAAAGGACTATCTGCAATGCAGACAAGAACGGGAAGTTCTTTAGATTGCAGAACGGCCACCAAAATTTGCAAAAAAGTATAGATCTGTGCGTGACCCCATAGAAATGAATGGGGCAGTGTACTATTGGCAAAAAATGTGGGTAGCACATAGATGAAATACTTGGTGGTGTGCATGAAGCCTATGGATAAATGATGATGTAAGCTCCAACGTGGAGGGAAGGGTGAGGGCACTGTCTATACAGGAAAATACAGCAAATCTGCCAAATGGCGCCATACAGTAATAATATAAGAAAAGTCTTACATAGTAGCCATTAAAATCCTGCTCTAGTCTTGCACCGACGTTCCACAAGCAGTCAGCATTTTGGTGGTCGACCGTATACACAGTACGTTATACATACCTCCCGACAAAGAGGGACACTTATGGTTCATTGTATGAAAGGTCCACTTTTCCTGCATATTTATATACATCAATAGCTTAGTTTTTTTTACACAATAGTGGAAAAATTATCCAAATATAAAAATTTCTAAAATCCAAATTGCATCAAATACGGAAATAATATGCAAGACGAGCTTTAACATCTAGATAGAAACCAGGTCAATATTGTAAATGTAATAATGCAAAACTATACCTCAGATTAAAAAGAAGGACATTTAAGGATCAAAGAGGGACAGAGGGACTTGGGTCAAAAAGAGGGGCTCTCTCTCCAAATGAGGGACACTTGGGAGGTATGTGTTATATCACTTTGGATCCATTCATACTGAGGCCTATGTATACACAGGTCCATGGAGCAGAATCTTAATATTTTAAAAGGGCATCTGTCAGCAGATCTGTCCCTATGACACCGGCTGACCTGTTACACTTGGCAGGTGAAGACATCCGTGTTGGTCCCATGTTCATATGTGCCCGCATTGTTGAGAAAAAGGATGTTTTAATATATGCAAATGAGCCTCTAGGAGCAACGGGGGCGTTGCCATTACACCTAGAGACTCTGCTCTCTCTGCAACTGCTGTGCCTCCTGCACTTTGATCAGACAGTGTAAACTTCATCACACCTGGTCCTATCAAAGTGCAGAGGGCGCAGCAGTTGCAGAGAGAGCAGGGTCTCTAGGAGTAATGACAACGCCCCTGTTGCTCCTAGAGGCTCATTTGCATATATTGAACATGGTACAAATCTGCTGACGGATGCCCTTTAAGTGTACTGAACCTTGGCTGTAGTATGTCAGACAGGTTGGCGTCATCAGAAGGATTAGTTGACTCTCAAACTAAACCTTTATAGGGACATTTATCAAACTGGTGTAAAGTAGAACTGGCTAAGTCGCCCGTAGCAACCAATCAGATTTCACCTTAGATTTTTCAGAGCTCCTTTGGAAAATAAAAGGTGAAATCTGATTGGTTGCTATGGGCGACTTAGCCAGTTCTACTTTACATCAGTTTGATAAATATCCCCCATAGTTCTGCTTTTATCCCAGAAACAACACCACCCTTGCCCATGGTTTGTGTCCATTCAGGTAAAAAAGCCTGAGCTGCAATACCAGGCAAAGCCTATAGGCAACAGTGGCGCTCTTTGTGGTGAAAGCTCTGCATTCTGTGTTCATTAATTTCCTTCCTAATTCACTTGCCCCTCTGACATACAGTCATGTATAAGCTGTGACAACACAAGGACGCCACTTGTGTATCTGGTCGAGTCCAACGATTTTCCAAACCTCCCAAGCAGCAGGATGACGAAAGGAAAGAATGAGAAACATAAATGTGAAGATCTAGTCCACAGCAGCGGGTGGAAGGGAGAAATGCTGCAGACAGGATTGTAGCCAGGAGCCATGGCAAAGCTTTCACACGGAGATGGAAAGAGACAGGGACATGTAACAGGGCCGATTCTGTTCACCAGGCAAAACCTTCTCTGTGCTGTGGAGAAGCAAATGACTGGGCACCTGCCTCCATTACACGTGTAACTGTGCCCATGTCACGGGTGCTGACCTTGGCCCACAAGATCATAATTTAGCTTTACCAAGATGATAGATTTAGGCTATATATAAAACTGAAGTCAAGACGTTGAGGTTTAACGTGCAAATACCACGCGTTTCTGCATTTCTATTTCTGTCCATGTCTGTAGCACAGATAAACTTGTCAAATACGGCAACAGCAGAGTTGGTCAGATGTAGCAGATCCAAACGTGCGCAAGTCACGGTTATATCATCATGTGAAATCTGGCTTTACTCGGACTGTGAGGAAACCACTGCATTATCTTCACAGAGATATATCACTACATGCATGAACTAAACTGCCCTAAAGGGGACCCCTCACCACGCCGGAACACCTATTTTTATTATTCTATGTTGTGTCATTCCTTGATTATTCCTGCTGGAAGTACAACCGGGTGTTACCCATGGGGAGGTGTCCTTGAACTGTCCGACACTGGCACGACTGACTGGATAGTGTTAGACGGTGGCAGGTAACACCCAGTTGTATATTTATTCATATATAATAATAATAAAGGAACATCACATCATAGAGTCTTAAGAATGCCTGCTGGTATTACAAGGGGGATGCAAGCTATGTACCAGTCACTGAGGAGTGGGGCCCACATTACAGGGGTTGTCTCACCTTCAACATTGGTGGTATATCGCTAGGATAGGGACTCGCACGTTTCTGACATTGGAGCCATATGCTAGTGACATGCCACCAATGCTGAAAGTGAGACAACCCCTTTAAGCTTAATTTGACCCTGACTGGCTGGAAAAAAAAATAGGATGATTTTGAGGAAGTTCTCATTTAAGCTAGCAAGAACCATGTCCATGTGCAGAACCCTAGTACAACAGGGGGTGTCTTCAATTGGTTTGTGCTGTTTATATGTGTATGTGTAAAACTTTGTACTCAGTATGTTTTAGCATGAGCTAGGTGTGGATCGAACTAACAATCCTGGCCCAGCTCTCTCTGGAGCTTAGGGTGAGGGCTGGCCCCTCCCCCGGTTCAGATAGATTCCAGTTAGAGCAGTTGTGAGAAGGGTAGTGGTAGGGAGCAGACATAATGTTCTCCTCTGCCCCAGACTCCAGCTTCAAGCCCTGGAGCTTTCTACGTCACCAGCAGCCTCAGAACATGACAGAGAAGAAGCTTTAAAGGAGGATCTGCATGGCCACAGCATGAGAGTCAATAAGGTAACCCAGCTTGAACCCTGCTGCTGCGGCGAAGGGAATAACATGTTAAGACACCCTTATGTACCCCAGAATAGACACTACAGCCATGGTTGCCAGATTGTAATTGCTAGCCAGAGAAGAGTAATTAGAGGGCTATTATTACTTGGTTAGCTCATGCTTGGACATCTGGGAGCAATGTCCACTGTGTACAGAAAATTTCTGGATGTACTACAACTCCTATTTGGTGCACAATAAGGTGATACTTTTGTTACGTTCAATCTGGCCTGGTTACTGACTCTCCTAACACCACACGCTGGCCATTGCATTATTTTCAAGCCCTGCTTCGCACCCACATGGATATTTAACATCAAGGGCACCCCAAACTACCATCAGGTAGGGAGCCTACAGCCATAGGGAGGGTCCCGAGGAGTGCCTCCTTCACTGCTCTGTCCTGAGGGAGTACACTGTGACACATCACAATCAGGGGCACTGCCACTCCCATCCTCTGCTCTGACTGCACATAGAACTTGATAGTTTATATAAGAAGTGAAAATGACAATATAGAGGTGGTTACATCATCAGCTGATGATGGGAGTTATATTGCCAGTATAGAACCTCTTCTTCAGCCCAAATGACAAACACTGTGCCCATCACCCTCTTGGAGACTTTCCATTAAGTTTAAAGCAACCACAAAACCCCCCAAAAAGGATGTGCATGCCGCCGATTCACCGTCTGCTTAGGAACTCTGCCACCACATGACTGCCGTGACGGTAATTGTTTTGGGATCTTGGATGAGCGTTCCTCTAGGGTATTTGCTATTTTTGTATGGGGACCTGTCATGACTCGTTACACCCTTACATATACAGTACCTTGAACACGGGCAGTCAGGAGGCTCTTTAACATGCGATGCTGTCATTTAAATACAATTTAGCGCTACATTTATTAATACAGTTGTGCAATTATCGTTTTTATTGTACCTACCGTATATGCTTAATGATTCACTGTAAATTAGAAATCTAGATAATGACTTGCTTTACCCGAAGCTATGCCATCAGATAAATGTCATTTAGTATTGTTACATAATCATCCTTCTTTATCTTTGGTCATTAGACCTTTACATGTCATCACGGCTACAGTGTACAATGTATGCAGTTGTTTGTCATCTTTGGTAAATTAAAGGAATTATCACACTTCAGCAAATGGCATTTATCATGTAGAGACTAGAGCACATTAAATACCAGTCATTTACTAATGTATTGTGATTCTCCATATTGCCTTCTTTGCTGGCTTGAATTTTTCCATCACAATATAATATACACTTCTAGTTTCCAGGGGTTACGACCACCCTGCAATCCAGCAGCAGTGGTCGTGCATGCACACTATAGTGGCCGGGACCATGGAAGCATGCATAGGCAGACACTTTTTCCCTATAGTATACAAGCACGACCACCGCTGCTGGATTGTACTGTGGTCACAACCCCAGGAAATGAGCAGTGTATAATGTGATGGGAAAAGGAATCCAGCCAGTAAAAGAAGCAATATGGACTATTACAATACATTAGTAAGTGCCTTGTATTAATCTTCTCTACATAAGTGCCATTGGCTGAAGTGAGACAATTCCTTCAAAGTGTTTTTCCAAGGAGAAATCCTAAGGACAAGTCATCAGTATCTGATTGATGGAGGTCCGACACCCAGCACCCCTGACTAGCGGCTGATAGAAGATGCCGCTGCCACTTTGCAGCTTACCAGGCACAGTGCCGTACAGTATATTGTATAGAGGCTATGCTTCGTATTGCAGCCCAAGCCAATTCACTTGAATAGGACTGGTCTGCGCCTAGGCCATATACAGACGTGGACAAAATTGTTGGTACCCTTTGGTCAATGAAAGAAAAAGTCACAATGGTCACAGAAATAACTTTAATCTGACAAAAGTAATAATAAATTAAAATTCTATAAATGTTAACCAATGAAAGTCAGACATTGTTTTTCAACCATGCTTCAACAGAATTATGTAAAAAAATAAACTCATGAAACAGGCATGGACAAAAATGATGGTACCCCTAGAAAACATAATGTGACCAAAGGGACATGTTAATTCAAGGTGTGTCCACTAATTAGCATCACAGGTGTCTACAACCTTGTAATCAGCCATTGGGCCTATATATATGGCTCCAGGTAATCACTGTGTTGTTTGGTGATATGGTGTGTACCACACTCGACATGGACCAGAGGAAGCAAAGGAAAGAGCTGTCTCAAGAGATCAGAAAGAAAATTATAGACAAGCATGTTAAAGGTAAAGGCTATAAGACCATCTCCAAGCAACTAGATGTTCCTGTGAGTACAGTTGCACATATTATTCATAAGTTTAAGATCCATGGGACTGTAGCCAACCTCCCTGGACGTGGCCGCAGGAGGAAAATTGATGACAAATCTAAGAGACGGATAATCCGAATGGTAACAAAAGAGCCTAGAAAGACTTCTAAAGAGATTCAAGGTGAACTTCATGCTCAAGGAACATCAGTGTCAGATCGCACCATCCGTCGTTGTTTGAGCCAAAGTGGACTACATGGGAGACGACCAAGGAGGACACCATTGTTGAAAACGAATCATAAAAAAGCAAGACTGGAATATGCCAAACTACATGTTGACAAGCCACAAAGCTTCTGGGAGAATGTCCTGTGGACAGATGAGACAAAAATCGAAGTTTTTGCCAAGGCACATCAGCTGTATGTTCACAGACGAAAAAATGAAGCATATCAAGAAAAGAACACTGTCCCTACTGTGAAACATGGAGGAGGCTCTGTTATGTTCTGGGGCTGCTTTGCTGCGTCTGGCACAGGGTGTCTTGAATCTGTGCAGGGTACAATGAAATCTCAAGACTATCAAGGAATTCTAGAGAGAAATGTACTAGCCAGTGTCAGAAAGCTTGGTCTCAGTCGCAGGTCATGGGTCTTGCAACAGGACAAGGACCCAAAACACACCGCTAAAAACACCCAAGAATGGCTAAGAGGAAAAAATTGGACTATTCTAAAGTGGCCTTCTATGAGCCCTGACCTCAATCCTATTGAGCATCTTTGGAAGGAGCTGAAACATGCAGTCTGGAAAAGGCACCCTTCAAACCGGACACAACTGGAGCAGTTTGCTCATGAGGAGTGGGCCAAAATACCTGCTGAGAGGTGCAGATGTCTCATTGACAGTTACAGGAAGCGTTTGATTGCAGTGATTGCCTCAAAAGGTTGCGCAACAAAATATTAAGTTAGGGGTACCATCATTTTTGTCCATGCCTGTTTCATGAGTTTATTTTTTTACATAATTCTGTTGAAGCATGGTTGAAAAACAATGTCTGACTTTCATTGGTTAACATTTATAGAATTTTAATTTATTATTACTTTTGTCAGATTAAAGTTATTTCTGTGACCATTGTGACTTTTTCTTTCATTGACCAAAGGGTACCAACAATTTTGTCCACGTCTGTATAACTGAAGGACGCAATGTCACTGGCCTAGGAAGGGGGCCGAAGCTCTCACCGGAGCACCACGGGATTCTGGGAGTTGGACCATCCACTGATCAGATACAAATAAAGAAGCACTGTTACCTCAACGATCCCCACCATTGGGACACTGCTCCATTATCCGCGGTTCTTTCACAAAGGCAGCGGCAGGGGATCGGGAGCTGCACTACACAGCTCTCTATAGTCGCTTGTACCAGGTTAAAGGGGTATTTTCCTAAAAACAGCTTATCCCCCAAAAAACTGGGATCCTGCACGCTTCCTCTCCATTCATCTCTATGCAGTACTCGGCTATCTCCAAAAGTCCCATTACAGCAGCAGTACACATGCTCAACCACAGCTCCATTCAGACAGGGGACACAGGACATATGTTCGGCTAATCAGCAGGGGCCTTATCTGTAGGACCCCTACAAATCTAAGTTATCCCATATCCATTGGCAGGATAACTTGCTGAAACTGGACTACCCATTTAAGTAAAAATAGCAATAATATGCAACTCTAATTATGCAACCACATTAACAATTCACTGACATTTCAAATCTGCAACGTTCCAATGTGCGTTAGGCAACCTACAACTGGCAGCAAATGAGTCACTGCCTGCTATAGTGCACATATGGCGCTGTGCACATTCCGATTTTTTATGTTATCATTAATACATTATGTGCATTAAGCCTCTTCCCAACAGAGGGCTACAAGGAATAACATGGCAGCGTTCCTTTATTGCTAACGCCATAGCCCTTTTGTTGCTTTAACTGGAGCTAAAGATAACCCCCGCTGTTCTCCTACAATATGTTATGCATCATAAAATACGACTCCTCTTCCTCCCAAAAAAAGCCTTTCAATGAGTCGGTGTCTGCAGGTGGTAAAATAGAAAGCCACCATCACTATCACTTCGGCGGCCTCGCTTTGCGCTCCCGTGCACATGTCAGGAGTGGCTATTATAACACAATTTGACATCCTGTTCATTAGCACCTTGATTGTGTCCTCTTTGTATTGTGTGAGATGGCAGGAGAGAGAGGTCTTTTCATTACACATCAAATCAAGATAACATGGAGCTCACAAAGGTGAAGAGCCTCTGCACTAGAAAAGGGACATAAAACCCACCAATATTCCCTCAGCAGTCTCTCGCACATGGCTGTACAGCGCAAAGAACTCTGGGAAGAACAGTTTTGGGTAGGAGGTTCCCCATATGGGATGGTCCCAGTTTTGCCCACTGTCCTGTTGTTAAATTTAGACTATATCTCCTTCCTCCGGACCCAGATACAGTTGAATCGTCAGCTCTCTGCTCACCTTGTGGCGAAACAGCGAGTCTTGCTGAATGTTCTCCGATTGTAGCGGGAATAGGGTGAGGGGAGAAATACTTTTAGTACAAGAGTATATCATTACTTTGTAGGGGGCATCATGTTAGCATCACTATCGTAAGGGGGCACCAAAGGAGATGTTCTTATTGTGCTGGGGCACAAAGAAACCACTACTGTGTGGGAGGCATCACTCGTGCATTATTATTGTGTGGGTGGGACTTTAATGGGGCATCAGTTTTTTGAGGGGTGCACTAAGGGGTCATTTCTATTATAAGGGGGCACCAAAGGGGACGTTCTTACTGTGTTGGGGCATAAAGAGGCATCACTACTGTAAGCCAGACACTAAGGCTCATCAACATTGTGAGGGGGGCATGAAGGAGGCAACATTCATTTGTGGGGAGGAACCAAAGGGACATCAAATCACTACAGTGTGGGGTCATCATTACAGTGGGGAGAGCACTATGGAGGCATCCTTACTGTGTGGGGGCACTAATGCTGCATAACTACCATGAGGGGGCATCCTTACTGTCCGTCAGCACTAAGGGGCACAAAGGGGGCATAATTACTGTGTGCCTCACAAAAATGATACTACGAAAGTGTGTTGGGCACCGTTACTACGTAGGGACGCCATGACTGTGTGTTACACAAAGAAGGGCACATTTACTGAATGGGGGCACAAAGGAGACTAAGGGGGCTTAGAGATGTGGCTTATACAGAAGAAATATCCATGACAATCCAGTGACTCTGCCCAAGTGAAGAATATATTTTATTAGTGCAATTTTTTTTAGGTTCAGTAGATTAAATTCGTATATCATTATAAGTACTTGTAAAAACACCGTAAGTTTTGGTCACATAGGACCTTCCTCATCCGTATGTATCTGTGGCCTGACTTGGAGTAAATGCATAGTATCTTTACTTTCTTTGAAAATGAATGATGAGGCTGGTGTACGGGGCTGATTTTATCCTGCAGATCTATTGTAAAATCTGCTGACAGGTCCTCTAGCGATCAAAAGATGTAACAAACATATGTAACAAAATTCATCGTCTTTCCACCTCTTCTCCCATCTACTCTGCCAGTGACTAGCCAATGCTTACACAAGGGGATATAACGGAGACAAGAATTTTTAGGTCACCATAAAAGATTATGTCAATGACAAATTCTCGCTTATTGTGCAATTGATGCACAATGACTAGGAACATTTGCTTGATATAATAATTAATAATTAAACGTTACCCCCATGTAATAGTCTCTTTACCCAATGTTATGACGTTATGCAATGAACTGCCTGTGGTGGGTTTTTTCACAATAATTTATATCCTCTCTCATGATATGCTAAGTAGTATCTCTAAAGGAAGAGAACTATATTCCCTTGTCAAATCTCAAGGAAAGTCATATTTACTTTCATTCATAGGGAGCCACTTCCAAGGGGCGGCACTAGTGAGATTGTTCTTCTACCTCTTTGCATATTCGTTTCCCATGGAGCCCTGCCAATAAGTCTCCGTACCAGGGAGTACTTCCAGTAAGTCTCCATAGAGGACTGGTCTCTTTAAGGAGATTCAGCACCCTGCACAATCCTTTCTTATGATGAAAAACATCCAAAGACTACTAGGATTTAATATTCATGAACGGTAATGAGACACTTTTGCAAGGATATACACAACTAAAATCACCTGAGGCTTGTGGGACTATTTTCCTACATTTAACAGACTTCCAACATAGTAATCGTATTAAAACTTACAGGGAACGTGTCACGTGATTTGGTGCCACTAAACCACCAGCATGCCATTATGAAGCTGGGGTTGGGTCACAAACCTTCCCATAGGAAACCCATCCATCACTACAAAATCTAGTAACTGAAAATCTAACTAATCTTCAGCAGTCTTGGGCACCCAATGTGCAAAACATGCACAGTGAGGTAAGGTGTACCACCCTTGGTTTAGAAGGTGCAACAAGGCCGATGCCGCTGGAGATTAGCCCCGGACTCATTATCTGGTTTTCGGAGAGGTTCATAATGTAGAAAAATGCTTTGGATGGTTATTTAGTGTATGGTTACCACAATGCAGGTTTAATGGTTGGGGACATCCCAACACACTACGTCTAGTACTCATAATACACAAAATGATGGTTTGGTCCATTGATTTGCTTGCTAAAGCTTGCACCAAGTACCAATGGATAAGGCCCCAAGACGGTGAACACGCAGGGTCGCCCCTGGAAGTTGATCTCCCGAAGTAAGCCAAATAATACACAGGGATGGACAGAACTTATGAGCTTTGTCCTGAAGTTCCATCTAGCACTTCTGTAAATTTAGTTCTATCCAATATCCTTGACTGTTGCTGCGAATGCTTCCATTTATCACAATCTGAGAAGATGACAACCTGCTGACTAATCCCTTACAATTACCATCTTTTTTCTTTATGCTATACCAATACATTTTATTATCTGTATATCCTTCCCTAATTTTACACCCTATAATTGAAATAAACCCTTAATAGTAGCCTAGGTAAACAGCTACAAGGATGCAAAAGAGATTTAACAGTCTGCTCTTGTATCATGATTTCTGCGCCGAAATGATGCTTCCAAAATGCCACATAGTTAGATTGCATGGCACGTAAGGGTACACAAAGACATCAATTCCTACTAATAGTAAGTAAATTATCTAAGTCAAGCCATCTGAATCCAGCCTAAAATTGTAAGCCGAGGAGGGGGATGCAGCTGCAGCTTAACATCATACCAAAATGATATCCACTTAACCAGAATGGAGAAAGTGTGCATTTACAGAAACCAAAGGGGAGGAAAAGACCCAAAATATGCTAAAATAGTGTAAATTTAGGTAATAGGTTACTCACAACATGACAACAGTTCTGGCTGAACTGATCTAATATACATTTAGGTACATGTACTTTGTGGTAAAAACACATTTAGGCCGGTGTCACACAGATTTTTTTTCTCATTTGGCCTCATTTGAGGTGGTGTTGTTTTTTTGCTGCTTTTTTAGGCAAAGTTAGGCACCAGTTCCAGATGTTGCATTAAATATTAAATGAAGAAATTGCTTTTTTTAAATGCCATTTCTTCAGGTGTGTTCTTTAGTTACGCACCCGTACCAAAAAAAGATAGAACATGCCCTATACTATATAGATGCATTGAATACATACATTCATGTGAATGTACCCTTAGGGCTCATTCAGACGGCCGTATGCTATCCGCAAAAATGCGGATCCGTTTTTTTGAGGATTAGATGCTGACCCATTCACTTCTATGGGGCCCTTTTCTATTCCACGGTTCCGCAAAACAAATGAAACATGTCCTATACTTGTCCGTGAAAATCACGGCCGTCTGAATTAGCCCTTAGACTGCGGTTAAAGTAAAATTGTGAGCCTGGACATTTACAGAGGAAGTGCCTATTATCTTTGTTCTTCCCATGTTACTGACCCTTTGCAAAACTATTTAACATTCTTCAGTACAGCAAGAGTATTATATGATTATAACTGTATAGGAAGCTCACCAAGGCCGCTCAATGGGTGGTCTGAGCAAGCGTCCAATCTACCCTTACACCACCTGGGTCAAAATAGAGAGTCTGTCCTGTTCTATTATGAGTATGGTCTTATGGTCTCCATGGTCTTATTACAGCCATGTGTATACCATTGACCCAAACAAATGGTCTAATTATTCGTCTATTACAGTGTTAGGGATTTCGGCACTTTGTGCAGGACACAATGGCAGTCAAAATGGGTTTGGCGCAGATTTAAAGTACTGCAATCTCCAAATTTCAACAACGCTAAGCTTCCTCCAGTATCTTGGCTTGCACGGATTTGAAACCGCTGGTAATTTAGTAAGTGTGATACTATAATGATTCCCAGAGGTGAGTATTATCATCAAGAAAAGATCAGTGAGCAGATGGTTAGCTTATTAGTTATCTATGGAAACACTTCCCGGATTAATCTATGATTAGAGACCAAATCTTACAATTGTAATGATGTACCCCCAAATCTGCTACATGAAACAAAGCAGTAACACTCCATAAAGGCAGAGTGTATGGTACCGCACCATCTATGGAGGCAGAGTGTATGGTACCGCACCATCTATAGAGGCAGAGTGTATGGAACCGCACCATCTATAGAGGCAGAGTGTATGGTACCGCACCATCTATGGCGGCAGAGTGTATGGTACCGCACCATCTATGGGGGCAGAGTGTATGGTACCGCACCATCTATAGAGGCAGAGTGTATGGTACCGCACCATCTATAGAGGCAGAGTGTATGGTACCGCACCATCTATGGCGGCAGAGTGTATGGTACCGCACCATCTATGGCGGCAGAGTGTATGGTACCGCACCATCTATGGCGGCAGAGTGTATGGTACCGCACCATCTATAGAGGCAGAGTGTATGGTACCGCACCATCTATGGAGGCAGAGTGTATGGTACCGCACCATCTATGGCGGCAGAGTGTATGGTACCGCACCATCTATGGCGGCAGAGTGTATGGTACCGCACCATCTATGGCGGCAGAGTGTATGGTACCGCACCATCTATAGAGGCAGAGTGTATGGTACCGCACCATCTATGGAGGCAGAGTGTATGGTACCGCACCATTTATGGCGGCAGAGTGTATGGTACCGCACCATCTATGGCGGCAGAGTGTATGGTACCGCACCATCTATGGCGGCAGAGTGTATGGTGCCGCACCATCTATGGAGGCAGAGTGTATGGTGCCGCACCATCTATGGAGGCAGAGTGTATGGTGCCGCACCATCTATGGAGGCAGAGTGTATGGTACCGCACTATCTATGGAGGCAGAGTGTATGGTACCGCACCATCTATGGCGGCAGAGTGTATGGTACCGCACCATCTATGGCGGCAGAGTGTATGGTACCGCACCATCTATGGCGGCAGAGTGTATGGTACCGCACCATCTATAGAGGCAGAGTGTATGGTACCGCACCATCTATGGAGGCAGAGTGTATGGTACCGCACCATCTATGGCGGCAGAGTGTATGGTACCGCACCATCTATGGCGGCAGAGTGTATGGTACCGCACCATCTATGGCGGCAGAGTGTATGGTACCGCACCATCTATAGAGGCAGAGTGTATGGTACCGCACCATCTATGGCGGCAGAGTGTATGGTACCGCACCATCTATGGCGGCAGAGTGTATGGTACCGCACCATCTATGGCGGCAGAGTGTATGGTACCGCACCATCTATGGCGGCAGAGTGTATGGTGCCGCACCATCTATGGAGGCAGAGTGTATGGTACCGCACTATCTATGGAGGCAGAGTGTATGGTACCGCACTATCTATGGAGGCAGAGTGTATGGTACCGCACCATCTATGGCGGCAGAGTGTATGGTACCGCACCATCTATGGCGGCAGAGTGTATGGTACCGCACCATCTATGGCGGCAGAGTGTATGGTACCGCACCATCTATAGAGGCAGAGTGTATGGTACCGCACCATCTATGGAGGCAGAGTGTATGGTACCGCACCATCTATGGCGGCAGAGTGTATGGTACCGCACCATCTATGGCGGCAGAGTGTATGGTACCGCACCATCTATGGCGGCAGAGTGTATGGTACCGCACCATCTATAGAGGCAGAGTGTATGGTACCGCACCATCTATGGCGGCAGAGTGTATGGTACCGCACCATCTATGGCGGCAGAGTGTATGGTACCGCACCATCTATGGCGGCAGAGTGTATGGTACCGCACCATCTATGGCGGCAGAGTGTATGGTACCGCACCATCTATAGAGGCAGAGTGTATGGTACCGCACCATCTATGGAGGCAGAGTGTATGGTACCGCACCATCTATGGCGGCAGAGTGTATGGTACCGCACCATCTATGGAGGCAGAGTGTATGGTACTGCACTATCTATGGAGGCAGAGTGTATGGTACTGCACTATCTATAGAGTCAGAGTGTATGGTACTGCACCATCTATGGCGGCAGAGTGTATGGTACCGCACCATCTATGGAGGCAGAGTGTATGGTACTGTACTATCTATAAAGGCAGAGTGTATGGTACTGCACTATCTATAGAGGCAGAGTGTATGGTACTGCACTATCTATGGAGGCAGAGTGTATGGTACTGTACTATCTATACAGGCAGAGTGTATGGTACTGCACTATCTATGGAGGCAGAGTGTATGGTACTGTACTATCTATACAGGCAGAGTATATGGTACTGTACTATCTATGGAGGTAGAGTGTATGGTACTGCACTATCTATAAAGGCAGAGTATATGGTACTGCATTATCTATAAAGGCAGGGTATATGGTACTTTACCATCCATAAAGGCAATGTATAGAGCAGGGATGCTCAACCTGGGGCCCCCAGCTGTTGCAAAACTACAACTCTCAGCATGCCTGGACAGCGTACAGCTATTCAGGTATATGGTATTGTACTCTCCTTAAGGTACAAAGACAGAGTGGATGGTACTGTACCATCCAAACAACGCAGAGTATATTGTATTGTACCATCCTTAAAGGCAGAGTACATGGTAGTACCGTCCATAAAAGCAGAATATATAAGTCGCATATGCCCACTTCCTAATACAACCGTATAGGGAATTACAATAATGACATATATCACATGAAAAAAAAAAGGTTTTTGCTCTTGGAGAAAACAAAAATCAGTTGGTGGTGATAACAGAACTGCACAGCATAATATAATCCTGAATCTCACAAACAACATTGCTTACATTCAACTTTCCATCTTTCTTTCCGTTTACAGCCAAGATGATGTGTTATGACCATGGTCAACCCTATTAAACCAGGCATGCTGCCTGACAGGTTTCACCATGGTGAAAAAAAATTGCCCTGTATTGCTGAAAATTTATGTACCACTGCATAATGGCTATTACTGCTATTCATAAGCAAATTAGATGATCAGAGCACCAAGGGGTTGGCCTAGCCACTTGGAGCACCACTTCCTCCTTTCCCCCCCATCACCAATCCCCACATTGGCCTGATTGACAGGCAGACATCTTTACTGTTCAGATTCCTGGCCCTAAAATGTCATGCTTACGCCACAGACTTCATCAATGCATGTGCAGTTGATCTCAAAAGGTTCTCCCGGCTGAGATCTGCACTGCACAAGCACCGATGACGTCCGTCTCCTCTCGGAAGAGAAGACCCTCTGCTTAGCAAAGATCTGAGTGGGGAGAACTTCCTGAGATCAACTGCGCATTCACTGAAGAAGTCTTGCTGGTGCAAGCATGAGATTTCGGAGTCAGGCATCTGAACAGTGAGCCCTCTAAATCAGGTCATGGCAATGGGGGGAAAGAAAGATGTCCCCGCTCCATCACTTGGAGGTGTCTGCTGTATTACACAGCATGCACCCTGCTCTCATTGCCGGAATAGGAGATATCGCAGACGCTGGGAGTTTAATCTTATAGATGAATCTAAGTGGTTAGAGAGAGGGAGTGTCTGTGTGTCACGTTTTGGTTGCAAGACTTGCCATCATGCAATCAAAATCCCCTTGTAGCCCCCGCTTAAATATAGTTTTCACATTGAGGCCAAGGAACATCAATCTAGATGTGTGCCACATCCCAATGCATATATACTGGCAGCTCATCCTGCAATTATTTGTACTTTCAGACACATAGACATAAATCGAACGCCTCTAAGGATTTCATGCAAGCTTAGGTTTAATTCATGAAATGGCTCTCCAAATAGCATGAAACATTAAAACACTTGGTATCTGGGGACATCAAGACTAAAAGGTTTGTATTTTATTCATATGTGAGGTTTGGGTTGAATCTTTTATATTATTATAATGCTCTATTATTCATACTCTATTATTATACCATTTCATTATTCATAATGTGGTAACATACTTAGCAGTTTTGTTTAGGCAATTTATTAAAGGAGTTTTCCCAGACTATTTTTGGTATTCCCATAGAAGTGAATGTAGAGTGCACAGCGCATGCACGGCCACCTCTCCATTCACTTCACCGCTATGGGACTGCCGGAAATAGACGAGTTGGTGCTCAGCTATTTTCAGAACTCCCATAGCGGTGGTGAACGGAGGAAGCTGTGCTTTGAGGACTTCACTTTAGGGGGTTCGTCCTGGACATAGGAACGTGTCCTAGAGGTGGGACCCACACCGACCTGACACTGGTGGCATTCACACAATTTCATTTCATTTAATAGAAAATGGTGTAAATAGCAAATTTCTAAATCACTCCATTTAAAAAATATGCTTGCATCCACCTGAAAACATGCTGTAAAATCATGGCCACTAGGGGTCTCACTTCCATTCAATTTGCAGTCGACTGTTATCTGGCAACATCCATCCCTAATAACAGAGATACAGAAGATGGCAGACGGGAAATGAGGGTGCGTCAGAGCTAGCCGAGATCGTGAGCCTGATAAAATAACTGCTTCTATACAACTTTTGAAGATTATAGGAGCGTCCTGTGTGTCTGGAATGTGATTTTCCCCTCCTTATCTGTTCTGTGAGCTCCGGAGCTGAAAACAAACATAGTGGGAAGTAAGGCAAAGTACGTTGCAGCAGTAAAGTCCCAGCAGATTTCACAGAAGGGATACACCCCCTGCTTCTGAGTGAGATGCATCTAGCTGTGCAGCTAAAACAGGGAATAATATGGCTGATGACGACATTAGGGAAGACCAAAAAAAGGACCTGCTCCTTTACAGTTATGACTGTACAAAGAAGCACAACCATTATGCAACCTTTTTTTAAACTCAGGTATGCTTTAAATATTTTTGAGAACACATAATATTTATATTTTGTGTATATCACGTTTATTAAATAAACTTTCTGTGTGCACAAGGCAGGAGCTCAGAATTTCAATCAATAGTGCCACTGACACATCTCCAGCACTGTTGCTGGTTTACAGCCTCCTGAGGTCTATAGACACCCACGAGTCATGATCAAAGATGTTGCTTTCTTCACTCTTATGACAGATATACCTATCCAGCACGCGTCAGCGAGATTATTACAGCCGGCCAGGAATTCAAGCAGAAGGAAAAATAATTCTACCGAGCAATGTACAAGAGAACTGAAGCATACTTAGAGTGGGGATGTGCGTGAAATCCTTAGAGATACAAGAAGACAGTCCTATTAATGGAGACACTTCACATGGATGTTGTTCCCTGAACTGACACTACTATATGTTCATACAATGTGAAGAAGAAATGAAGCAATTCATTCATAAAACGTTGCCCTATGGATAGCATGAGACACAAGATCTAACCTTGAAATATGTACCCCGTCTTGGCCGAAGTACTTATAGGGCTGGAGCAGTATTGCAGATGTAAGCTGGCATGCTCTGGCCATACTATAACATGAAGTTTTAACAAGTAGGAGAGAGGAGCACTTTCTAAATAAGATGTCCATGGTGTGGTCTTCACCACTGTTTACCCCTTGCAAAATCTACCATCATGGCAAAGAGAAGAGAGAGTTATATTTGCAAGCTGCACCCCGCTCTAACTGCCTAACTACAGTGGGAACGTAGTCAATCCTGGGCACTGGTGCTGGAGTGACCCCAGTAGTTCCACTGCTATAGAGAACAAGGAAGGGGCCGATACGAAAATGGCGCACATTGGGTAAGAAGGTACACAAATTATGGCTTTGCTAGGAAGAATGTTGCTCACCTTGTCTGGTTGTGTAGTTCGGTACAACACTAGCGTACATACAGCCTGTAGACATAGAAAAACTGGTCGGTGCTGAAACTGTTAAAATATGATCCTCACAGGTTGGGTGCCAGCCAACAGGAGGTCAAGTAGAGCATAGTGTGGGTGAAGGTTAATGCGGGGCTGAAGCTCAATATTTGTTACATCTCAAGGTGCATGAACATAACCACTTTAGGGTTAGGATAAATCTTCTGTAATGATATCTCTTTAAAACAACGCATTTCGGAGCGTGACGCTCCTTTTTCAAGTCTTCAAATGAGGAGCTTGCTGTGTCCAGCGTCGTGCTCTGCAGTAAGGGACAAAGGTGCTGGAGTATCTAGAGGTGCTCCTTAAAATGCGTTCTTTTAAAGAAGGTTTAGCCTAACCCTAAATTGGTCTTGTCCATGCACCGAGATATTGCAAAAGAAATATGGAGCTTCGGTCCAGCATTAACCCTTCAAAATGCACTGCTATTGAGGAGCACAGCAATACCAAAAATGGCTTGAGACATTTGGGGGACCCTTACAAATTTTAGTATTGTTACAGTGAAAATTTCCAGCACTACACGTCTGTCCACTGAATCTTAGCATGCTATGCTTATAAAGCTCAAATCGCGTAAGCAGTTATATTGTATGTGCTTTAAATGACATGCTACTAAACTCAAGATTATACAAGTAACGCAGTGGTGGAAGTTTAGTCTCTGATCATGGATCGATCTATTCTACCTCATCCAGCATTTCTGCATCAAAACATTGGTCCAGGCTCCCAAACCCTGAAGTGAAGTTCCCGCAGGAGCTGGTTGTGTTTATCACTGTGTGTATGTATTCACTTTTTTACACTAAAGGCTAAGAAATTTCAAATTATACCTATTTCAGTTGGTTTGCTTTTAATTAGTGTATTGAATCCCTTTAATTGATAAAGTTCCCTGCTATATCTTTTTAGGCCAGGAGGAGGCAAATTATAATATTGGTGTATAATTATTAGCTTTGTAATCACTTATAGTACCTCAAGGTTTCACAACTTGTAGAAAAATACTGGAGTAGCCTAAATCCTTACCCTTGTCCCATTTGCTATTAATCCTTTCCCTTCTTCTTAACCCCTTCCTGACATGGTGATTTTCTGTTTTTTGAATTTTTCTTTTACTCCTTGCCTTTCCAGAGCCATAACTTTTTTATTTTTCCATTCACGCAGCCGAATGAGGGCTTGTTTTGTGTAGGACAAGTTGTACTTTCTAATGGCACTATTTATTTGTTGCATACAATGTAGTGGAAAGCTGGGAAGAAAATCCCCCTTTGAAGATTTCATAAGTGAGGGTCTATGATCTTTCAATCCAAATCATCGTAATCAAGGGACATGAGAGACAGAATCCCATTATAGGTACTACATCACAGCCAAAAGCCAAATAGACATGGCACTCCAAAGCTCTACGTTGCCCCTTCATTCTAAAGAACAGTGGTGATACCAGCTCATGAACCCCCACTGAAGATCTCAAAAACCTTATGGAAACATAGGCAATATTATGGCAATGTCCAATATATCCACTGTACAGTAAGTCCATCTGGAGTCAGAGTAGTAACAAATCATTACTGTGTATGTATCGAGGTGTGATGTACAATTAGCAGAAAAAAACCGCTTTTGCTACCTTAGATACAATAACAGCCAAAGTGTTCTTTGGGAGAAAACCGCAGCAGAAACCTACTTAACAGATCAAACAATTAGAAGCCAAAAGCACTTAGAGGCAATCCTTGACACATGTATGCGATCTACGTGTTATAGATGCCTAATGAATTGAGTGTATAAATATGTTATTCAGTAGTGTTTAGAAATGTACTGGTACCGGAGAAGAGGATTTCACAGAGCTTTGACCCTGGCTGTTTGAAAAAGAAAAAAAAAAACATTTCATATACAATTCACTCCATATTATGTTTTACAGTCTCCGAAATTCTGCTAATATTTAAAGTGATTGTCCTCTTCAGGCAATCCATGTCTGTTAGAGTAGCCCCTTGAGAATAAGCCGATCACAAAGTGCTCCCCTGCTGGTCCCCCAGTGATTAGCTGTAATTTGAAGGGAAACCTGGCAATAAGGCCGTTTAACACATCCATGTCCATGAGGACATCAGCAGCAAGATGGTCAGTGGTTCATCCGTGAAGATGTCTTTGAAGAATCCATGTTTAGTCCGTGTCTTCCGTATTGCACAGACACTGCTAGGCTAAAAATTTATTTTCAGAGCATCTCGGAGCAATATTCAGTGAAAACAGACCAAATATGAATGGCATCAGTGTTGTGTCCATGGTTTTCACGAACCCATAGGCTATAATGTGCGTGAGGGATCCGTGAAAACATAATAGGGCATGCTTCCATGTTGTCATGTGCATACAAACAATGGGTACATGTGCTGTCCGTGGAGACCACAGACAGCACACGTCTGTGATTCAGTAATGTGCAAAAGACGCCTAAGTGTTCAATTTCACTGAAGTGCTGCCATACTGGAAATTAGGCATTAAATAATCCCATATCCACTGCCCAGATGCAGCTTCCACAGGCTTTAACAGCTCTTTGGAAAATCTATATCTGTTAGAGGAGTCCCTTTACAATAAACTGATCAATAAGTGCTCCCCTTCTGGTAATCCCAGTGATCAATTGTGATCTGTAGGGAAACCGGGCAGTAAGTGTTGAATTTCACTACAGCGCCACCACAGGGGAAATCAGGCATGACATAATCCCATTTTTCCTGCCCAGATGCAGCTTCCACCAGCTGATCGCAGGGAGGGGTTAGAGAAAGCAGAGCCATGGCAATCAGCTAATCTCTTCACCGGCTTCAACTCATAATGAACCAAGTAGAACTGAAAACTGTAAATAGATACAGTAAGTCTGCAAAGCCATTACTGCATATTCTGCCATGCAGTAGGGGGTGCCATAAAGAACACAAGTGAATAATTCATCATTATTGTGATGAATACACATGTAGTTGGTAGCACATGAAGCAAAACATTATCACTTTCACAGAGAACGTGTTTAGAAAAGGCCGAGTTTATTATTCATCTTCATTCAGCATTCATCTTGAAATATCATTTATATTTATTACTTGCTTTAAGTCTAATGCTTTCATCTACACTGTTATTCTCTGGGCATTTTCTATTTACTTTGATGAGTTATTAATAAAGTTCTGAACTTCCCAATGCTAAGATCAATGTAAATATTCAAACAGGTATACATAGGAAAAGTGAATATTTGCCTTACAGGCTTCTTACATTCTGTTTCACCTGTGATGGTTGAAATCTGGAATGGAGTGAACCGCGCAAAGTTCAAATGATAACCTACAAATAACCTCACTATAGGATATGTTCCATGTTATCCCTGTCGTTGGCCTGCAATACAGGAATTTGAATATCGAAGGCCTCTCAAGTGAATGGGCTTGAGTTGCAGGAGCAGTCCACCATACAGAGAAGCCACTGATACTTTGATTTGCTGTTCATTTGGGACCTGGAGGTTGGAACCCACCAAGAAAATATTGATGGCCTATCCTAAGAATAGTTCATTAATATTTAAATCTTGGAAAATCTTTTGATATAATATATTATGTTTAGTGCCCCTTTCCAACACAAAATTCAAGGGCTATCAACTTCAACACCCAATATGGAACCACAACTACCACTTCCAGCAATCTCTCCAGGTCTCTTCTCTCTATCTCAGCATCTACCATGACATTTCCTTTCTAGGTCCACCATGGACTTCTTGCCTTTTATTACCTTTACTACACAGAGATTGATTTGTTTCCGCAAGGAAGTGGTTTATAAAAATTAAAAAGGAGATTTATCAAGACAGGCATTTTTTGCACCAGTCTTGACATGCTCTGCATCAGAGGATGCACCACATTTATGACAATCTCAGATTTTTTTAAATATTGATCACCTATCCTCAGGATAGGTCATCAATATCAGATCGGTGGGGGTCTGACACCCGTCACCTCCTTGTAGTTACACCTGCTCACCACTGTGATGTCAACAGCGAGCTGGTAAACAATGAAGGGAAGTCTGCGCTGGCACGGAGTGCAGCCTTCTCTTCAAATAGCTAATCGGCAGAGGTGCCTGGTGTCGGACCCCCAACAAGCTGATATTGATGACCTATGCCGAGGATAGGTCATCAATATTAAAATCCTGGAAAACCCCTTTAAAGGCTATAGAAAATACTATCCTATCCATTTATCTTTGTTTGCTTGATTAGCCATCATTAATATCCATGGTCACCTGTGGTTCTGGTACACATAACAGAAGCTGAAGGTTGAAAGGTTTAGGATGGGTACGATTAACAAGGGTATGAGTATGACTTTAAAAAACATTTTTGTAGGTTAGATCTTTAACCCCTTAAGGACCGAGGACGTACCGGTACGCCCTATTTCCCGAGTCCTTAAGGACCGAGGACGTACCGGTACGTCCTGACTTAAAATCTGCATTCCGGCGCCGCAGGGGTTAATCGGAACGGGACGCCGGCTGAAATCATTCAGCCGGCATCCCGTAACAACGCAGGGGGGGGTCATTGGACCCCCCCGTATCGGCGATCGCAGAAAACCGCAGGTCAATTCAGACCTGCGGTTTTCTGCGTTTCCGGTCCATTCGGGTGTCCTGTGACCCGATGAACCGGAAAAAGACTGCGATCGGTGGCGTAATTTTACACCACCAATCGCAGTCCGAGGATTTGCAGAGGCGGAGCTGGCCCTGGTGCTGAACGCCGCTGTCCAGGGTGCTGATTGGTGCAGGGGAGAGAGGCGCGAGATTCAAACTTCCTGCGCTCCTCTCTCCCCTCCTCTTCCTGTCCAGCACCCTGACCGTGCAGCATCGTCCAGCACCAGCTCCTGTGTCCCCCTAAATCGGCATCCATCACCCTCCTGCACCCATCGCCACCCAGGTAGGTTAGGGTCAGTGAGGGAGAGGCACCGTTAGGCAGGGAAAGAAGGGAAAAGTTAGAAAAAAAAAAAAAAAAAAAAACACATTTATTCCAAACTTTTTTTTTTTACAACTTTCAGACCCCAGACCCCACGCCACTTGCCCCCCCCGCATCCCCCCCACCACCAGCCCCCCCCCCCCACCCACCAACCCCCTCCCCCCACCACCAGACCCTTCCCCCACCACCACATTTTTTTTTTTCTGCGTGCGCTGACTGGCCGGCACTTTTTAGCGTCCGTCCACTGTTAGCGCATCGCCCGCCCCACCACCCCACCGACCGCTGATCAGCGTTGAACCGCAGATCAGCAAGTTTGAACTTTTTTTTTTTTTTTTTTTCCTAACACATTTTTTTTGCCTGGACTTTTTAGTACGTGAACACCCGTGCCCCCACACACACGCACATAGAATAAAGGTTTACACGCACGCACATACACACGCACACACACACACCCATGGCCCGCCGGGTGTTCTCAGCCGAGGAGGCATATGCCCAGATTGCCTCCGACTCTGAGAGCCCCAGTGAGGATGAGGATGACCCCACGTTCCTTTTGTCATCCGCATCCTCCTCATCATCATCGGATGACGATGAGCCACCAAGGCAGCGGAGACGCCGCCAGGCGGAGCCAGGGGCCACACATGCTAGGGATCCTGTGGCCCACCCTAGTACGAGCCGCCCTGGGGTTCGTACTGGTTTCCCGGCCCACCAAATAAGTTCACCGGAGCCCCCTGCCGATGAACTTAGCTGGTGTCCCCCAGTGGACTTTGAGCCTGAGATTCCGGATTTCGCTGGCAATCCTGGAATCCAGATTCCCACAGTGGGGTTTACTGAAATAGACTTTTTTAGTTTTTTTTTCAGTAACCCACTGGTGAATTTGATGGTGGAGCAGACGAATCTGTACGCCCAACAGTTCGTCGCTCAAAACCCAGGCTCAGTTTTGGCTAGACCCGGTGGCTGGACGCCGGTCAGTGCAGCCGAGATGAGGACATTTTGGGGCCTCGTGCTGCATATGGGTCTAGTCCAAAAACCCAGTGTCAGGCAATACTGGAGTGGGGACGTCCTATACCAGACCCCACTGTACAGTATGGTCATGACACGTCACCGGTTTGAGGCCATCCGGAAATGTCTGCATTATTCCGATAATGCAGCATGTCCCCCCCGAGGTGATCCTGCCTATGACCGGCTGTACAAGATACGGCCGGTCATCGATCACTTTGGGGCCACATTTCAGCAGGCCTACGTACCTGGAAGGGAGGTCGCGGTTGATGAGTCTCTCGTTGCGTTCAAGGGGAGACTCAGTTTCCGCCAATACATTCCCACAAAGCGGGCGAGGTATGGCGTGAAGCTATACAAAATTTGTGAGAGTACCTCAGGGTACACTTACAAATTTCGTGTGTACGAGGGGCGAGATTCCCGGATTCAACCACCAGAATGTCCCCCCACTCTGGGTGTTACCGGGAAACTCGTGTGGGACCTTATGTACCCACTGCTGGATAAGGGTTACCACTTGTACGTGGACAACTTTTATACCAGCATTCCCTTGTTCAGGTCCCTTGCCGCCAGATCCACGTTCGCTTGTGGGACCGTGCGGAAAAATCAACGCGGCCTCCCTGCCTACCCCCTCCAGGTACCTATCCCCAGGGGTGAGACCCGTGCACTTACCAGTGGAAACCTGTTGCTGGTCAGGTATAAGGACAAGAGGGATGTCCTTATGCTGTCCACAATCCACGGTAACAGCACCACCCCAGTCCCTGTGCGAGGTACCGCTGGCAACGGTCCTCAAGCCCGATTGTATCGTCGACTACAATCGGTATATGGGAGGAGTTGATCTCTCTGATCAAGTCCTCACGCCATATAACGCCATGCGCAAAACCCGGGCATGGTACAAAAAAGTTGCGGTCTACATGGTGCAGGTTGCCATGTACAACTCTTTTGTACTATCCCGAAGCGCTGGCAGCACAGGGACATTCCTCCAATTCTATGAGGCAGTCCTCAAAGACCTGATCTTTTCGGACCGGGAAAGAGCAGGCCGGAGTACCTCGGGAACTGGAGGCGCCCGGATCGTCCCTGGCCAACACTTTCCAGGTGTGGTCCCCCATACTGGAAAGAAGGGACGAACCCAAAAAAAGTGCAGAGTGTGTCACAAGAGGGGGATACGGAAGGACACCACAACTCAATGTGACACGTGCCCCGATCATCCGGGCCTCTGCATTATCGATTGCTTCAGGGAGTATCACACTTCCATGGAGTACTAAATTTTTATAATCCCCAACAGTTCACTAGAGAACATAAAACACTATGGCTCTCAGACTTTGGAGACACGAAAACAATTTTTCTTTCCCCAAAAAATATTAGTTTTAGTGCAGGCATCCTCAAACTGCGGCCCTCCAGATGTTGTAAAACTATAACTCCCAGCATGCCCAGACAACCTACAGCCATCATCAGGGCATGGTGGGAATTGTAGTTTTACAACATCTGGAGGGCCGCAGTTTTAGGATGCCTGCTTAGTGTCTCCAAAGTCTGAGAGCCATACATATTGGGCATCGTCGCGTGCGTAAAAGTCGTCGCTATAAAAATAACTTTTTACCAAACGCCTCGGATGAACGGTGTTAAAAATATAAAATAAAAACGGTGCCAAAACACCTATTTTTGGGCAAAATTTAAATTTAAATCCATTTTGCCGGTAATAAAGCAAGGGTTAACAGCCAAACAAAACTAAACATTTATTGCCCCAATTCTGTAGTTTGCAGAAACACCCCATATGTGGTCGTAAATGGCTATATAGCCGCACGGCAGGGCATAGAACGAAGGGAACTCCATACGGTTTCTGGAAGGCAGATTTTGATGGACAGTTTTTTTTTTTTACACCATGTCCCATTAGAAGCCCCCCCTGATGTAGCCTAGACTAGAAACTCCAAAAAAGTGACCCCATCTAAGAAACTACACCCCTCAAGGTATTCAAAAATTACTTTACAAACTATGTTAACCCTTTAGGTGTTCCACAAAACTAAATAGCGAATGTAGAAACAATTTTAGTATTACATTTTTTTGTTACATTGCCTCAAAAAAGAGTAATATAGAGCAACCAAAAATCTAATTTACCCCAAAAATTGTCCCAAAACAACAACCACCTTATCCCGTAGTTTCCTAGATGGGGTCACTTTTATGGAGTTTCTACTCTAGGGGTGCATCAGGGGGCTTGAAAGGGTACATGGTGTAAATAAACCAGTCCAGCAAAATCTGCCTTCCAAAAACCGTATGGCGTTCCCCTTCTTCTATGTCCTGCCGTTTAGCCAAACAGTAGTTTACGACCACATATGGGGTGTTTTTGCAAACTACAGAATCAGGGCAACCCATTTTGAGTGTTGTTTGGCAGTTAACCCTTGTTTTACTCCTGGAAAAAATTGATTATATTGGAAAATTTTCCAAAAAATAGAAATTTCTAAATTGTTTCTCCATCTGCCATTAACTCTTGTGGAACACCTAAAGGGTTAACAAAGTTTGTAAACCCAGTTTTGAATACCTTGAGGGGTGTACTTTCTTAGATGGAGTCACTTTTTTGAAATTTCTATTCTAGGGGTGCAACAGGGGGCTTCAAATGGGACATGGTATAAACAAAACCAGTCCTGCAAAATCTGCCTTCCAAAACCCATATGGTGTTCCCCTCCTTCTATGTGCTACCGTTCGGCCAAACAGTAGTTTACGACCACATATGGGGTGTTTTTGCAAACTACAGAATCAGGGCAACCCATTTTGAGTGTTGTTTGGCAGTTAACCCTTGTTTTACTCCTGGAAAAAATTGATTATATTGGAAAATTTTCCAAAAAATAGAAATTTCAAAATTGTTTCTCCATCTGCCATTAACTCTTGTGGAACACCTAAAGGGTTAACAAAGTTTGTAAACCCAGTTTTGAATACCTTGAGGGGTGTACTTTCTTAGATGGAGTCACTTTTTTGAAATTTCTATTCTAGGGGTGCAACAGGGGGCTTCAAATGGGACATGGTATAAACAAAACCAGTCCTGCAAAATCTGCCTTCCAAAACCCATATGGTGTTCCCCTCCTTCTATGTGCTACCGTTCGGCCAAACAGTAGTTTACGACCACATATGGGGTGTTTCTGCAAACTACAGATTCAGGGCAACCCATTTTGAGTGTTGTTTGGCAGTTAACCCTTGTTTTACTCCTGGAAAAAATTGATTATATTGGAAAATTTTCCAAAAAATAGAAATTTCAAAATTGTTTCTCCATCTGCCATTAACTCTTGTGGAACACCTAAAGGGTTAACAAAGTTTGTAAACCCAGTTTTGAATACCTTGAGGGGTGTACTTTCTTAGATGGAGTCACTTTTTTGAAATTTCTATTCTAGGGGTGCAACAGGGGGCTTCAAATGGGACATGGTATAAACAAAACCAGTCCTGCAAAATCTGCCTTCCAAAACCCATATGGTGTTCCCCTCCTTCTATGTGCTACCGTTCGGCCAAACAGTAGTTTACGACCACATATGGGGTGTTTCTGCAAACTACAGAATCAGGGCAACCCATTTTGAGTGTTGTTTGGCAGTTAACCCTTGTTTTACTCCTGGAAAAAATTGATTATATTGGAAAATTTTCCAAAAAATAGAAATTTCAAAATTGTTTCTCCATCTGCCATCAACTCTTGTGGAAGACCTAAAGGGTTAATAAAGTTTGAAAAAACAGTTTTGAATACCTTGAGGGGTGTAGTTTCTAGAATGGGGTCATTTTTGGAGGTTTCTATTATCTAAGCCTCACAATATGACTGCAAACCTGAACTGGTCCATAAAAAGTGGGATTTTGAAGATTTCTCAAAAATTTCAAATTTTGCTTCTAAACTTCTAAGCATTGTAACATCCCCAAAAAATAAAATATCATTCCCAAAACAATTCAAACATGAAGTAGACATATGGGGAATGTAAAGTCATCACAATTTTTGGGGGTATTACTATGTATTACAGAAGTAGAGAAACTGAAACTTTGAAATTTGCTAATTTTTCAAAATTTTTGGTAAAAAATGTATTTTTTTATGCAAAAAAATTAACTTTTTTGACCCAATTTTAGCAGTGTCATGAAGTACAATATGTGACGAAAAAACAATCTCAGAACGGCCTGGGTAAGTCGAAGCGTTTTAAAGTTATGAGCACTTAAAGTGACACTGGTCAGATTTGCAAAAAATGGCCTGGTCCTTAAGGTGAAAATGAGCCTGGTCCTTAAGGGGTTAAAGGGGTTTTCTGACTTTTTTATACTGATGACCTCTCCTCGGAATAGGTCATCAGTATCTGATCGGTGAGGGTCATACATCTGGGTTCTCTGCCAATCAGAGGCTCTGAGCTCCAGTGGAAGCCCCAGCCTTCTCACAGCTCACCTGGCGCAATGCCGTACATAGCATAGCGGCTGTGCTTAGTATCACAGCTTAGCCCCATTGTGAACGGGGCTGAGCTGTGCCTAGCCGAATAGACCAATGAGTGTGACGTCACGTGACTTAGGGTAAGTTGCTAGGAGGCCGGGCCACCTTCTCAAACAACTGATTGGCAAGGGTCCCGGGTCGCGAACCCCCACCAATCAGAGGATAGGCCATCTGTAAAAAAAAAAAGTTGGAAAACCCCTTTAAGTGATCTGTACAGCTCCAAATTGGTTTTTGTTCTTTATAAGTACATAAGTAGCTGCCCTTAGTAAGATGTTGCTATGGTACCCCCATAGTCAGTAGCTCCATTAACGCAAGACTGTGATGTCTTCATACAGAAGAATAAAAGAAGCCTGATGGTATTTTATTAGCCAATGACCTGCATGCGTTACAGCTATTCAGTAGGTCTTTTCTGTATACAGTATATAGATGGCGAATTTCACACATCTGGAGAAGAAAAGCGTGTGGTAATAGCATCCTTGCAAAATTTCTTTTTTATTGTGCTCAAGACAGTATACATAATAACAGCAACACTACGGCCCAATAACACAGATCTTTTCTCAGGCTCGCCACAATTCTCCACTGAGGCCTGGTAATTGGGCCTGAAGAACATGCCAACGTGAGGGGCTACATAAACTGTGTCATCTGAAGCGCTCTGCCTCTACATAGTAATGGCATCTTTTTACCTAAGCACTATGAGAAATTTCCATTTAAATCTACATCATAAGGTCATCCGTTTAGAAATGATAAGCTGTCATCTTTGCGTTTATTATAAGGTGCAAAAAGCATTTCTAAAAGTGCAAAAAATAATAAAAACAGGTCAATGTTTTCCATGCGAAATACAAATTAGATGTCATGTTTCACTGCAACGTGAAAATACGATTTTTTTCAGTTTTATACAATGTATCGAAGGTGCCAGGGAAACTTTACATACAGAACATCATTGTTACCTCTGCTCTTTGCATTTTGCCTTCTTTTCACTACTACTTTTTGCATTTTACTTGTGCTGTAACATCACTACATTCTCCCTGTACTGTGACATCATTTGTGCATTATGCCAATTTTGTGACATTAAAGGCATCGGTCATCTTGTTCATGGGTATCAAACCAAGAGAACTGCACCGAAGCACATTGTACCTTCATCATAAACGTTCCTTTGTTATAGAAAGCTCTGTTTCTAATCTTCAAAAAATAAGTTTAGGCTGCAAACTGCCCAGCAGGGCATGATTGTTAGCTGTAAGAGTCCAATCCCGCTGTTCGATGAGGTCCCAGTGATGCCCCTTGCTTCTTTATGTCCAACCCCTCCTCTGCAACATCACATTCTTGCCACAACTCCGCCTGTCTGGTTCCGGTACTTCTTGTAGAAATATTGCGCATGTGCAGAACTCTCACTTGTACATGGGTGCCCTGAACAAGGAACCTGCTTTTGTTCCGATTTCCCTAATAGGATATTTGGAAATTGGTTTCCTAAACCAGATAACAACTTTAAGGTAGGTTAAAGGGGTATTCCCATCTGGGACATTGATGGCACATCGCTAGGATATTCAATAAATGCCAGATAGCCAGAGGTGGCACCTCTGGCTTTCTCCATTGGAATGGCTTGTGCGAGAATTTTCCTACATTAAATACTGGTGACTCCATGACTGAAGCATGAGTCACCAGTATTTTATGGCAGAAAATTCTCATATAAGCCATTCTAATTAAAGGGTTTCTATCACTTCGCTGCACATATTTAGCTGTCAGACACTAGCGATCCGCTAGTGTCTGCTCTGCCCAACCATCCTAATATAATTGCTTTTGAGGCAGCCGTTTTGCTAAAAAAAGAACTTTTATTAATATGCTAATGAGCCTCTAGGTGCTATGGGGGCGTCATTAGCACCTAGAGGCTCGGTCTACCTTCAGAAACTGCCGCCGCCCAGCGCGTCCCTCCAGCCCGCCCATCTCCTCCTGAATGTGATCCTCCTTGTGAGCGCCTGTATTCGGCGCATGCGCAGTGAATGTCTGACAGCTTCCCTGCTCAGACATCTCCACTGCGCCTGTTCCTCGGAGCACTATGGCGTCATCGCGCAGGCGCAGTGGAGATGTCTGAGCAAGGAAGCGGTCAGACATTCACTGCACATGCGCAGAATACATACGCTCACAAGGAGGATCGCATTCAGGAGGAGATAAGCGGGCTGGAGGTAAACGGAGCCTCTAGGTGCTAATGACGCCCCCATAGCACCTAGAGGCTCATTAGCATATTAATAAAAGTTCATTTTTTTAGCAAAACGGCTGCCCCAAAAGCAATTATATTAGGATGGTTGGGCAGAGCAGACACTAGCGGATCGCTAGTGTCTGACAGCTAAATATGTGCAGCGAAGTGATAGAAACCCTTTAAAAAAGCCAATTCGATGACTAGCAAAATGTCTTCAAGGAAAAAAATGTGCAGGTGCTCAGACTTATTACTATTGATATAGCAGGCAAAAGTGTGAATGCAAGGTGCTGCTGATGGAAAGTACTGTGAAAAGGATTCAGGACCACACTAGACATACATGTTAACTAAACTAATGGTAGTTATAAGCTTTTCAGAAGGTAGCTCTCGTGTATGGCCAACCAAATACAAAAACAAGAACTTATGTGCACAGAAAGAGATGCAAATGAGCTCTTAATCTCTGCCTCTAATGCCACCAGATGTAAGGCAGCTATCCTATAAGTCAATGTTCGACCCTTTAAATAAGGCTTGAGACATGACTACGATATTAAATAATCCAGCACCTCATCTGTAGACAGCTGTTCTCTGGGTGCACTAAGTATTCCGCTGAGGAAGGGGCTTGATCCCCGAAACGCGCCCGGTTTGGTTCATGACAGCACAGGACTCTTCATTAGAACTTTGAGGTGACATTACCAAAAGTCACCGTACCCCTCGGACCCCCAGGTAGTGATCTCCATTGCGGATACAACCACACGGTCCGGATCTTAGGACCCAGCGCACTGATCAGCCTCACAACAGCTATGTGCATCACGTGGGACGCCGCGTCATAGACCTGAGACCATACGGGACGCCGTGTGAGTCCAAGTGGCTGGAGTAAGATCAAGGGGACACAGGAGGGGTAATGTACTTTGCCCTATGGGGCTCATGTGAAGTTGCTGACAAGACTATATTGGTTGAACATTTGACCTATACTGCCTGCTGAGTTTGCATTTATGACCTTATTGCTTGAAGAAGAAAAGATACAATTGGAGAGCTGCGGGGAGAAACTCAAGGCGCAAATTGAGATAACAAAAGCATTCTCACAAGATCCGGAATTCAACAACTCCGAAAAACTACTTCAGACGTCTGTGGAAAAATTCCAATTCTTCCTACGAGATAGGAAACACAGACAATTTAATCACGATTTGGCGGAATTTAAGGAAAATAAGGCATATTGTGTACTACGAGAGAAACCCACCGCAAGAGAAGCAGTATCAGACCTTTCAACTACAGAGACAGACGTCTCTGACAGCGATCGGGAACAGCCCAATAGAAACAAATCCAGAAACTCCTACAGAAGAGGGAGGGGCAGAGGCAACAGAGGAAGAGGCCAATCAGGTGGGGCTCCATCTAATTTTTTAGATCAGGGGATCTCCTACCCCGTGAGGACCCGCTCCAAACAACGGGAACAACAGGGCCCGAAATAATTAATCTATCAAAAAGGCCACTCTCATCTTTAGAAATGGCGGTCTTAAGTAAAGGCCTGTCCTTTGTCCCTAACAAACGCTTCGATGAATTCACATGGGTAAAAGACTTGAACCTATTTATTAGAAAGCTGAAATGGCATAAATACTTTAAACTAGGTGACAAACGCCAATGCCGTGATTTGGGAATTCCTGTAGATATACTAGAGGACGTCAGACTACTATACAGTCTATCCGACAGCAATAATCTAGAGGAAGGGAAAGGACCCTTTACCTCCCTAAAGGCGAAAAGCAAAAAGATGCCCCCGCCAGGGGACATATCTTGCCTAGATGTGTTTTCGCAACTAGTAACAAGGGACCTACGAGAACTAGCAGGTGCTGGGTCACTTAATGATTTTTCCAATAAGGAGCAGAAAATTATCTCTAACCTACAAAAGGATGAAACAGTCATCATCAAACCCTCGGACAAAGGGGGTAACATCATCATTATGGACACAGAGGAATACATCAAAATGTGTCTACAACTTTTGAAAGATAAACAGAATTATAGCACTTTATCTTATAATCCAACTGCCCCCTATCTGATCGAGCTTCGAGATATCCTATTGGAGGCAAAATCCAATAGGATTATTTCCGAAACAGAATATGAGTTCCTGTATCCAAAATTCCCGGTGACAGCAACATTCTATAGTCTCCCTAAAATACACAAAGGGACAAACCCCCTAAAGGGACGACCAATAGTATCAGGGATAGGGAGCATATGTCAGAACTTGGGTAAATATGTGGATCAAATACTATTACCCTTCGTTACCTCTCTGCCCTCTTACACACGTGATAGTATGGACCTCCTAAAAAGGATAGACGGTATCACACTAGATCAACAATCCCTCTTAGCAAGTATAGATGTGGAGGCTCTGTACTCATCTATACCGCATGAGGCAGGCCTCCAAGCAGTGGAGTACTATCTGAATATGAGAGGTCAACAATTTGGGGAGCACAATCAGTTTGTCCTTAAACTCCTCAAATTCATTCTGACACACAACGTATTTGTCTTTAACGGAAAGTGGTACCACCAGCTCAGGGGCACCGCGATGGGATGCTCTTGTGCGCCATCGTACGCAAACTTGCTCCTGGGCTGGTGGGAGACCAATATTGTGTTCAGTGAGGAGATGTCGTCATGTACCGGGCCCATTGTACTGTGGGCCCGGTACATAGATGACATATTTATCATCTGGAATGCCTCGGGATCAGCATTCACAACATTTGTGGGCAAACTGAACGACAACATCCTGGGCCTCCACTTTACATATGAGACTAATCAAAATACACTACCTTTCCTTGATATAAGGATCCAGAGAAATGACTGTGAGGAACTCACCACCACAATATTCCGTAAACCTACAGCAACAAATTCTGTATTACACTGGAGCAGTAGCCACCCTCTACCTCTAAAGAGAGGAATACCAAGAGGGCAATATTTACGTCTGAGACGCAACTGCTCCAACAAAACAGAATTTGTGAAACAAGCAGGGATTTTGAGGAACAGATTCCTCTCTAGGGGCTATCCAGATGGAGTACTAAGGTCAGCATACCAACAGGCTATGAGATCCTCACGGACGGAACTCCTGGTACCCAAAATTAAGCCAACAGACACCAATCCAAAGACAAGAATCATTGGCACGTTTGATGAGGCAGCCAATGATGTGAGAAGTATTCTTCAGAAACATTGGCCGATCCTGATGATGGATCCAGATATTAAAGAGAAGATCTTCGATTACCCACAGATCACCTTCCGAAGAGGACGCAGCCTAAAGGATATGCTGGTACACAGCCATCATAAAACAACAGCAAAAGGAACATGGCTAGACAGAAGACCACAAGGGTGCTTCAAATGTAGCGGATGCATTGCATGCAACACAATAGAAACAGGTAAAACCTTTGTGAGCATCAACCTGGGAAAAACCTTTAAAATCAACGACTTTATAAACTGTCGGACTAGAGGTGTCATTTACAGACTCACATGTGACTGCCCCCTGGAATATATCGGTAAAACAAAACGAGAATTACGCAGACGACTGGGAGAACACCTCGGGGATATCAGCAATAAAAGGGACACAGTCGTGTCACGACATGTGCATGAATATCATCAGGGAAACCCACGAAGCATTAAAGCCATGGGCATTGAGGCAATCACACAACCACTACGTGGAGGAGACTGGGATCGAACTCTCCTACAACATGAAGCACGCTGGATCCACATACTGCGTACAGAAGCACCAAAGGGCCTTAATGAACAACTCTGCTTCGCTTGCTTTATCTGAGGTTTGCCTGGGCCTCCTGAAAATATGAGAGGGGAAACCCACTTACATAGGATACCTAGACTCAGCTACCTAAGTGTCATATGCCCTAATATAGACCCACACAAGCTTGGGCTAGGGATACTAACATAGACCAAGAGCGTCAAAGTATTAACTCTTGTCATCCCATAATGTTTATATAACCTAACATAAAAGAATACTGATCACTCCGGTGAACAGACAAAAACAGAATAAGGCTATGGCCTACATCTATGAATAATCCTATCAAAAAAACTGTATATATTGACCAATTATATCATAGATTTCTTTTAATTGAGAAGGACTATAAACCATGCTTCAGGCTTTTGCTTATAAAGGATAAACATCCTGATGCATGCCTAGCTAATAACAATATCTCGTGGATGCAGATAAAGCAGTATAGCCTATAGTGCCCCTAGTAGGTAAGAATAGGCCTGTACCTTTAAGAGGCTATATCTTGATCTAACCCCAGTTAATAAAAATATCTCTGGGATTTAGAAGAGTCAGCACAACCAGCAGGCACCCTTCTTCCAAAAAATCCCCTATTACATATATCTTATAGATTTATAATACAGTGTATAAAGAGCGCAATCGTGTAAATAAAGAGCAGCATTTAACTGTTTATATGCCTCCACATGCACCCGTGTTCAATACAAACCAACCAGAAAATATATATCGATTTTATTGCGATAAGACTGCAAAAAATGCCACTCTAATTAATATAACCGTATTTCGCTATAGACGGTAACTACATATCAAGGCTGCCTGACGATGTCCCGGTAACCAGGCAACGATGTAAACTAATGGCCGCCAATAATAACAAGGTCCTGGGCTCATTCCCCAACACTCGGCCACCAAAAATGACGTACTTATCCTTGATCACGTCAATGGACTTGCTGCTGTTTACCTACAGCACCATCTGCGCATGCGCGATGACGTTGGCAGCTCCGCTGACGTCACCGTTGCGGCGCATAGTAGTAGCCTCATATCGAAAGGCTAAGTGTATTCACTAAACACTGGCGCATGCGCGACGACGCCGCACGAGCGTCTGACGTCATCGCGCTGCGTCTCAAGCCTCAATTTGAGGCTAGAGGATGTTCAAATAGGAGCCAGCGGGAACAGGATAACAGGTCACATCACGGCCTCCTGACACATCGCTGAGTTCCAGGACCCGAACCCAAACCTCATCCAGGTTGGATCCCACAGACTGCCAGAACAACGCTAGGCAGAATCGCGCCCAGGTACGCCAGTGGAGCCTGGACAAAGGGCCTCCGCTGCCAAGGTACCACGTGTGTCATACACAGTTAATAACAACTGTGTATAAATATATCTATATGTGTTGACTGGTGACAAAAAGTAAACACTATAGGTTTCAATATATTGCCCGATTGTATATGCCTAAAATCCCCTGACGAGTACTGTAAACGAAACATGCGTGTAGGGATTAGCTACACTAGGGCACAATAGGGCCAAGTAGCAATTAAGGGCAAGGTTCCGGACGGGGTCGTTCTTATTAGAACGGGTGCTCCGTGTTAGGACGTTAGGGCTGAGCCAGCACCGCTATATTAGGGCTGTCTAGGGTCCATACTCTAACCAACACCATTCGTCCAGGTATAACCGCTCTTTATTTCAGCTTATTCAAGCTACTGAACATTTGAGGTGACAAGAGGTTCCTGACTTATATGGTAGGACCATTGGTTGCCTGTAAAGTGCTGCTGTGCACATTTGTTTTTGTATGCATCAAAGACGTCGCAACACACTTATTCACATCCCTGGTGTCATCATACACCCTTCTTTTTTCTTTTCATTAAGGAACACTCAGGGACTATATTCTATAAAAACCTAAAAATAAAAGTTAAGTTTTAAAAATAAAAATAAAATCACCATCCATACCCACTCATACAAATATTTGAATTTCTGGTGATTAAGTCATCAACAAAATAGATAGCTCTCCTTAGCTGCTGAGTTTGCACACAAATTGAATCTGCATATATGTGGTCATACACCTGATCTGAGTTACATACGGATACTGCAGCCCTATACGGATTGTTTCCTATAGTATATATTGTGTGGGCATTTCATTGTGCGGTCCATTCTGCTACATGTGCATGTCTTTAGTTGTATATTTTTTTAGGTGCATGTTTTTAGATTTAGGTTAGTACGATTTTAGTCCAATATGTCACTATTTTAGGTAATAAATTGGGATTACTGACATCCTGCCTTGATGTTCTCTGGCATTTGAGTGCCCTCCAGTTACTATATTAATTTGCATGTATGGCCTAAAAGTCTCCTCGAAGAAAACTTTCAAAAAGTATCATACAGACATTTTCAAAGAACACCAGCCTAATCAGATTTGAGATCTAATTAATTATGTACATGCCTTTTATTGTGAGATCTGCTGACAGATCCTCTGACCGGTTTTTAAACCAATCACATAGTTCAGTGGGACACAAAGACATGACACAGATGGTACCTTTGTTTCATTTTTCAGATCATCCAAATCGTCCAAAAAGTTTTTATGATATGCTAATAAGCCGTCACAAGTTCCCAGGGGCGTAGCGTTTGCTGAAAGTGCCCAAGTTCCCCCGCCTCACTCGCGCCTAACTCCGCCCCTCAGTAAGCTCCGGCCAGCCCTGTGGCTCTGTGACATCATATTTCCCTATAGGCCGTTCCTGCATCGCAGAGGCACAGAGATATGCAGTGCGCATGAGCCGATTTTACGCCTGTAACTGGCGCATGCGCATTGCATATCTCTGTGCCTCTTCCCACTGTGGGCAGGACACTGCGCATGCTCGGACCCGGCAGCAATGCGCGAACGACCTATAGGGATATATGATGTCACAAAGCAATTTTTTTTTATGCTTTGTAAATGCTGTTAAGAACAGCTCAAGCAAGGTGGCCACCCCCATAGTCATGTTCAGGAAAGAGAATCAGGAAAGAGAATAAAATAATCTGCAATCAGAATATAAAAACAGATTAGATAAAAAGGATATGTGTAACTATCTGGTTTTAACTGGCAGATAACATTTTTGGTGACGCATTTCACCAGTGATCTCCCTATCCAACTGTTTGCATGGGCACATGGCTGTTGTTCACCTGATTAAAAGATCGTTTTTTCTCTTGTTCGAGGCTCCGTTCACCAGTCATGATACTATTTCTTAATTTAGGTTTTTGGTGTAATAAGGGCATCACCGTTACTCTTGTTGCACCAAAACTCTACTCCTTTCTGTGGCCAGTCCCTCCCTGGCTGCTTTGATTGACAGGGCCAGGCATTGGCAAAGCAGCAAGGGAGGGGAAGTCCATGGAAAGGAATGGGGTGATTTGCATATTAAGAAAAAGCATCATTACTCGGGAACGGAACCTCGGATTAACACAAAAAAAAAATATGTTTTTAGTCAAGTGAACCACAGCTATGGGCCCATGCAAACAGATGGATAGGGAGGCCCCTAGTGACAGCTTCCCTTTAAGGCCAGAGCAGTCACAAAATTGAGAAAGGAAAAGGGGCTCTAGAACTCCGGATGCCGTTGTTGATTTTCGGTGCTGTTTACTGTAACGTGAATTCAAAAGATTTGGGAATGAATAAGCTTACGCAGGCTTAGTGAGTGAATATACTTACTAACTGTGATAAAATATAAGATAATACAGGCAAATGACATGCTATAACACATGGCTGTTTACCACTTTATAACACATGACCAACACCCTGGGGTATACAAGAGATAGGGCAAATCAATACTTACATCCTACCTAGGATGAAGTGCCAAAAAGTGGAGTCCCCCCTAATTGTTGGTGCGGACCACAGTTATTCCCATCAGCCACTCCTCCAGTGCGTATCACACATGTCTCTGAGATCCCTTAGGAATGTTGTCTTATCGACACAATGGAGGATGGGTTCTACATTACAAGGAATTACAAGGAATATCCTTACACGGAATACTAAAGTAATATAAATGAGCCTAAATTAAAGGGAACATAATTAAAGGAGACAGAACTAATCATTACTTGAAAATACCCTTACAATACATTTAACATTTAAAATATTTCATAAGTAATGTCTACTGTTGATCGCAAATATTCTAATCGCAAATTTTTATCACAGATATCGGCACTTCGAGAATTCGCAAAGATGTAGAATATAGTGCTATATATTCGTAATCGCGAATATTCTAGATTTTTTTTCATCAGTAACCTCCCTTCTTACTTGTGGGCCAATGAGAAGGCTGCAATATCTTTGTCAGAACTTTGCAACATCCCTAGCAACCAATAGGAAAGTTGCCTACCCCTTACCTATATAAAACTCCCCAGTAGCCATTTTCTGCTGTTTTTTGCAGTTCTGAGAGAGAGAGCGAGCAGTGACATTGCTGTGCTCTGTGATTTCATCTGGATCTTATTTCTTATCCATTACATAGTTAGTTAGCTCATATATATAATACAGATAGTTAGTGGGAGATAGTCAGTGTAGGTTAGATCGTGGTATAGTGCAGGGTGTTAGGTAGTGTGATAGGAATCACTGTTTCTCTGCTGTCCATACATACATACTACAGACATAGTGCTGTGATGTCACTCACAACAATACTTAGTGCGCCAATCAGTAATATCTACTCAGACCTGATAAAATGTGAAGTTGCATGTATTGCCGATTTGCGCGAATTCGGGGACTGATTGATAACTTGTCTAAAAGAACCCAAAGAGCTGGCAAAAAGGGTGAAGGCAGGGAAGGTACAAGTAGTTGAAAAGGAAGGAGAACCAAGAGAGAAAGGAACTCCACATAAAGTTTTTGTACTTTTTTTTATCTACAATTATTTGTTGGCAGATACAGTGCTCTTTAATATCTATTTTTTTGTTAACACTGTTTTTCATTATGTTTTATGCAAATAAAGGAAAATATATAGTAATGAGATTGTGAACATATGGTCACTCAATAGATCTAATTGGTCTCAGTGTCTGTGTTTGCTGGTTAATTGTCTACGGTTGTGATAAATAGCGGAGCCTGTTCATCATTCTTCGTTTAGACTACTTATTTGCCAAAATACAATGTAATAACCAAGTCTCTCAGTCTAATGGGTTATCCGTCAAATTTTTATTTTTTTTAACAAGCGTCACACTTCATGTGGCTTACAACGATCACATCGATAATAATGACAATGTCCCCAACGGGCCATCGCTGCACTCCCTGTTGTATTTAGGCTCCCAGCACTTCTTGTATCACGTGCCGTACATGGTGCACATGATCCAGGCCTGGCTACAACTCAGTCACAATGTATGTGGGCTGCTCCTGTGCATCTTTAAAGTTTCACTGATGGATTCTGAAATTTCCATGGTGTTGACATGATATAATATTACAAAAAAAGTGATGGCTCCATGTCCTCATTACTTTGCAACCTTATTTTTATTTAGTGAAAAACATTCTTGGGGGGGGGTTATGACAACCTTTTTTCTAATATTTCCAAAAATTGTCTGCCTATTAGCGGAGGTGAGAGTTGCATTTACATGCAGCAATCACTCTGTTGTATGAGGATGAGCAATCGCTACTGCCACATTCATTTTTTCTGTTGCCCGGAAACAATAATTTTGGGTGCCACATCAATGACGTTTTCACCGTATGAACGAACAGTTGGGTGACTGGCGGCACTTTTACACAGGGAACAATCGTTAATTCAATCATTTAGTTCCACTTTTCAGATTTTTGAGGGCCACAGGTCACCCACTCAAAGGGATTTTTTCCACAAAAAGGATTAAGTGTCTTCATGAACATTACACAGAAATTGTAATTAGGTCTCACACCCAGCAAACATGCCACTTTAAAGGGGTTGTCTGGCAGGTTAACATTTTTCAGAAAAGGGACAGAATGAAGCAATACCAATGTCATCGATCCCCTGCTGCTGTCATTCCAATGTTCACTGGGCATTTCTTGAAATTTCCTGCGTTTCAAGACTGGACCAGTTACTATATAACATTACAGATCCAGAATCCTACAGAGATGGGGTGATGATGGATGATCAGTATACACTTTAGTTTCTTTTTCATGCACACTGTGAACGTACTACATGGTTTCGAACCGTACAACAATTAGGATGGATTTCTACAGGGCAGTTGCGGAGAGTTTGCTGTCTGCGTGTTAGTTATTTATTTATGCTTTTTATAAAACTGGGATTGGATCCAAAGAGAAGAGAAGCCGTGGAAGAGAAAAATATGGCTTTTCCTTTATACCTCTGTCCCTCGTGGATTGAATACTAGTTTTGCAACAAAAAATATATATATTATAGGATATAACTACTATGAAGGAACTCGGCCTTTAAAGGCTTATCCAAGTTGAGCAAAAAACATTGCCCTAGCAGAAGAAATGTGCAAAAATAATAAAAGACCCGTTTGTTCCAGTGCGACTGCTCCTGCAGCAGTAATGTGGCCATATATTGGCCATTACTATCTGCAGTCGTTACGTGGGTGCACACTCATGTCACTGCTACAGCCAAGTAAACCGAGACCGGCAGGGAGGACTGGTGTGGCAGTGCTGAAACAGCGGGGGAATAACCTGGTAACTAACGGGTCTATTATTCACCCTTAAAAATCTAATTTGTTATTTAATTGATGTATTTAGAGCTAAAGTGGCCTCATCCTTCAGGTTTAAAAGCAATCGAGCGGTTCCTGGGATTCGCCAACTACTATCGCCAGTTCGTGCCTTGACCAGTAAGGGAGCAAATCCTAAGAATAGGACAGCTGAGGCTAAATCGGCCTTCCAAGCTATGAAGCAGGCCTTTTCTGCTGCTCCGGTTCTCCATCACCCTGATGCTAACAAGCAATTCTACCTGGAGGTGGATGCATCGTCTCTTGGAGCTGGGGCGGTGCTTTCACAAAAAGCTTCCTCGAGTAAAATGGTAACCTGTGGTTTCTTCTCCAGGGCCTTCTCTGCTCCTCAGCGCAAGTATTCGATTGGGGACAGAGAGTTATTGGTCATCAAAATGCCACTGGAGGAATGGCGTTACCTTCTAGAGGGAGCATCTCATCCTGTGGTGATCTACACAGACCACAAAAATCTGACCTATTTGCAGTCTGCACAGACTGAATATCAAAGCAGATGCTTTCTGGTCTTTTGATGCTATTGATCGGGAGGAGGAGGCGCAACACATCATTGATCCCGCAAAATTTGCTGTTTGTCCTGTCAAGTTGTCTGAAATTCCGTCTCGAACCTCAGGAAGCAAGTTCTAGTCTGGGGTCATTCCTCAAAAAATTGCAGGTCATGCTGGACAATGAAAGACTTTCAAATTCATTACTCAACGGTACTGGTGGTCATCCATGCGGCAAGACATCCAAGAGTTTGTTGGTGCCTGTCCGTCATGTGCACAGTATAAAACCTCCAAGCAACGTCCACCAGGTCTTCTACTTCCTCTTCCTGTTCCTGAGGCTCCTTGGCAACAGATAGCCATGGATTTTATTACTGATCTACCCTTGTCCTCTGGGCGTTTTGTGATCTGGGTTGTAGTGGATCGTTTTTCCAAATGGTCTTCCTTCTGCTCCTCAGCTGGCGAAAAAATTTATTGAACACATTTTTCGCCTCCATGGTTTTCCCCACCGTATTGTGTCAGATAGAGGTGTGCAGTTCACGTCTAAGTTCTGGAGAGCTCTTTGTAATATTTTGAATGTGTCTCTGGATTTCTCTTCAGCTTATCATCCGCAGTCTAATGGTCAAGTGGAGCGTGTCAATCAAATTCTGACCAATTTTTTGCAACATTTCACCAACCTCCATCATGATAACTGGGTTGAGTTGCTACCTTGGGCTGATTTTTCGTATAATAACCATGTCAGTGAGTCTTCTAAGAAATCACAATTTGTTGTTTACGGTCAACAACCTAACATCCCACTCCCAGTGTCTTCTACTTCTGGTACCCCTGCAGCGGATGCAACTTTAAGAGAGTTCTCTAAAATCTGGGAGGAGACCAGGGCAGCTCTGAAAGAGGCTTCCGTGTGCATGAAGGAGGCTGCTGATAAAAGACGTAGAGATTCTCCTAAGTTCCATCCTGGTGATAAAGTGTGGCTTGCCTCCAAATACATTAGGCTTAAAATGCCTTCTTACAAATTGGGTCCACACTTCATTGGTCCATTTTAGATCCTCAAGCAAATTAATGATGTTTCCTACAAGCTTAAGCTGCCAGCCTCTCTTCGGGTACCTGAATTCCTTCCACGTCTCCCTGCTGAAACCTGTCATCCTGAATCGTTTTGTCAAAAAATCTGTCTCAGCTCCTGGTGCGTTCAGTGATGAAAACATCTATGAGGTAAAATTTATTCTGGGGATGAGGAAGAGTAGAGGAAAAACCCTGTGTCTTGTGGATTGGAAGGGGTTTGGTCCTGATGAAAGATATTGGGAACCTAGAGAAAACATTAATGCCCCTCTTCTTCTGAAAAAATTCTTGTCCAGGACCAGGCCTGAAGAGAGGGGGTGCAAGGGGAGGGGAGACTGTTAGCCCAGCAGTCCGTGAAAGCGCTGCGCCCCCTAACCGCGGGCAAGGGTGCAGGGCTCCCTCTTTCCCCGTCGCTATGCGCTGTGCTGACAAGCGCAGGCAGCAGATAGCATAACTATGATATCTGTGTTCCATGCCAGAGTTTCCTTCCTCCTGGAGACTTGTACTGGTGTTTGAACTTGCATAGGTGTGTCTCTCTCCACCTATGAAGCAGCACATACACGCCCTCTGTCTCACCAGCCTATGGCTGGATTGCAGGAGGTATTTAAAGGCGCTTCCTACCACAGGAAGATGCCTGAGCAACCTCATGGTTTTAGCTCGTCTATCTCCAAGTGCTAAGGTGTCTCTCTTGTCTGCTTCGCTGTGTACCGGACCTTGCTTATTAAACTCCTGGACCTTGCCTGTTTGCCACCTGCCTCTGACCTCTGACTTCGTTTATGAACTTTGCCTGTTTTCCGCCTGCCCCTGACCTCGGATTTCATTTATGGACTGTTTGTTTACCACCTGCCTCTGACCTCGGACTTCGCTTACTGACTTTGATTGATTGCCGCCTGTCCAGGTCCGGAACCTCCTGGCCACGCAAGTCCCCTCTGTGCTTGCACAGAGTACTCTGACCCCCTGGTCAGCTGCCACTGACTCGGGGACTGCTCTTTAGTAGCCCTTGCAACTACCCTAATGGCCCAAGCCTATCCTCACCATCAAAGGCTCTAGTGAAGATCAGGTAGTGGCTTAGTTACACCCCTCCAGAATATACCCAGTCAGTGGCGCAGTATAACAGTGTTTATTAATATTTTAAACCATTTGGCTTCTGCAGTCTGCATGTGCTGTATTCCGATACATAGCAAGCTGCAAAATGCCGGTCTCTGGCAAATCCATCAGACAGGCCATCGGATGGCTTGATCTCAAATTCCATCATCTCATGAACAAGCTTCTAAGCTAATTTATGACCAAATCAGAGTTTAAGAGAGAGGGTCTGGAGGCCAAGCCAGACTGTTGGATTTGCTAGTGGACGGCATTCTGCAGCTTGCTATGTGTTAGAATACATGCAGGCTGTAGAAGCCAAACAGTCCAAATATTTTTATAAAAACCTATTTGAATTTTTTTGTCCAAAATACATGCAATAAAATAAAAATAGGAAACATTCAAAGGAACGTGGGAAAACCTTGTCCACAATGTCTATTTTCTGTGGTATTCTCTACATGTTTCTAAAAAAAAGCAATCTTGTAGACCTTTCACGAAGAACAAATAAACCCTTCCATTTTGAGCTAGCAAAAAGCTGACCAGGCAGGTAGGCAAGATGGCATAAAGTAACATTCTCAGTCTCCTATGGCACAGAGTGCAGTGGGGGAGGGTGCTGTCTGCACCTTGTTGCCTTAGGATGCCTATACAATCAAATGTACGACGGGCAAGCTGGTAGATATTGACAAGAGCAGACAACTATCTAATAGATATAGAAGTGCTCCGAATGTAACCTGGTGGCACATGTCGGGGAAAGAATGATGGGCAGGTTAGATTTCAACCCTCCTAATCGTTTGGTAGCACAGTGTCAGGCAGCTGCTGCCAAGGCCAATAAGATAATGGGTTGCATCAAAAGGGGCATAGATGCCCGTGATAAGAACATAGTCCTACCACTTTACAAATCGCTAGTCCGACTAAACATAGAGTACTGTGTACAGTTCTGGGCTCCTGTTAACAAGGCAGACATAGCAGAGCTGGAGAGGGTCCAGAGGAGGGCAACTAAAGTAATAACTGGAATGGGGCAACTACAGTACCCTGAAAGATTATCAAAATTAGGGTTATTCACTTTAGAAAAAAGACGACTGAGGGGAGATCTAATGAATATGTATAAATATATCAGGGGTCAGTACAGAGATCTATCCCATCATCCATTTATCCCCAGGACTGTAACTGTGACGAGGGGACATTCTCTGCGTCTGGAGGAAAGAAGGTTTGTACACAAACATAGAAGAGGATTCTTTACGGTAAGAGCAGTGAGACTATGGAGCTCTCTGCCTGAGGAGGTGGTGATGGTGAGTACAATAAAGGAATTCAAGAGGGGCCTGGATGTATTTCTGGAGTGTAATAATATTATAGGCTATAGCTACTAGAGAGGGGTCGCTGATCCAGGGAGTTATTCTGATTGCCTGATTGGAGTTAGGAAGGAATTTTTTATTCCCCTAAAGTGGGGAAAATTGGCTTCTACCTCACAGGTTGTTGTTTTTTTTTTTTTTGCCTTCCTCTGGATCAACTTGCAGGATGACAGGCCGAACTGGATGGACAAATGTCTTTTTTCAGCCTTATGTACTATGTATGTATTAATTGAAAACTTGTTTTTACATATTTGTGCGAGACCATGTCCATTTTTGTCTGATTGAATTAACAAAGAAACTTGTCTGAAATGTTTGTGGAAGACTTTGTCCATGTTATCTGATAGACTGAACAAAGAAGACATGTGAAATACAGTATATGTACAAAGGTATTGTTTCACTTATTCCCCTAAAGTGGGGAAAATTGGCTTCTACCTCACAGGTTTTTTTTTTGCCTTCCTCTGGATCAGTTTGCAGGATAACAGGCCGAACTGGATGGACAAATGTCTTTTTTCGGCCTTATGTACTATGTTACTATGTTACTAGGAGGAGTCTGGTAGCAGCCTATACCCTTCTCGCCTTTACAAAATACATGCACATGTATAGCCACTTTTACAGACCACAGATTTAGGATAGAGGGCAAACTGAATATTTATTCTATTTTATTTCTATATTATTCACAGTTTTAGATTGAAATTACTGGGATTTTTGTGTATTTCCCACATTTTGTTTTAGTATATTTCTGTTTGAGTTCCCAGGTTTAAGGTTTACCTGCCATCATCAATCCTATAATAATGATTGTATAGGCTGATCCTTACTCCCACTCACGTCCACCAAAGATGTTTGCATGAATACATGAAATTCCCACCAACATCAAGCTTTCAGAATCATTAAACATGGTAATTACATGAGCGAAAATAGGGCTGGTGGGAGGTATAATTGTAAATACGGATGACACGGCTAGCAAGCCACTTGACATTGTTAGATCATACTCTGGCATCAATTACCACAGTATATTCTTTTCAGCAGACTGTTTAAATATTGTTAATTCAGGCTATGTCCACACTTTCCGCAGACAAGAAAAGGACACGTTCTATAATTTTCGGAATGGCCGCACAGATATAGACAGCGCACGGATGACATCCATGTGCTGTCCTCATGTTTTGCTGAATGAACGGGTCTGCATGTGATCCACAGAAAATGCGTACCAGACGTGGACCAAAAATACAGTTGTGTGCATGAGCCCTTAAAGGGGTTGTCTCACTTCAGCAAATACTGTAGCATTTATTATGTACAGAAGGTTAATACCAGGCACTTACTAATGTATTGTGAGTGTCCATATTGCTTCTTTTGCTGGCTTGATTAATTGTTCCATCATATTCTATACTGCTCTTTTTAATGGTTACGACCACCCTTCAATCCATCAGTGGTGGTCGTGGTTGCACACTATAGGAAAAAGCGCCAGCTTCTCTGGTCGCCAGGACCGTGGGAGTGCACATAGGCCAGCGCTTTTTCTTACCGTGTGCAAGCACAGCCACCGCTGCTGGATTGCAGAATGGTCTTAACTAGAGATGAGCGAATCGACTTCGGATGAAACATCCGAAGTCGATTCACATAAAACTTCGTTCTAATATTGTACAGAGCTCCTATGGTACCTTGGAACCAAACCAGTGTTCGGGAAATGTTTTTTTACAGTACAAATTAATTTATGACGAGTTCACAAAGCAATAACTTCGGTTTTATCGAAGCCAATACATTCTAATATTGTACGGAGCTCCTACTCCGCACAGTATTAGAACAAAGTTTTTATGCGAATGAACTTCGGATGTTTCATCCGAAGTCAATTTGCTCATCTCTAGTCGTAACCATGGTAATGAGCCATGAATAATTTGATCGAAAAATTAATAAAGCCAGCGAATGAAGCAATATGGACAATCACAATACATTAGTGAGTGTCTTGTATTAACTTTCTCTACATAATATATGCTATTTGCTGAAGTAGGATAACCCTTTTAACTCCTTCAGGACCTCCGCCGTACATGTCTTTAAACATAGCCACTGGGCTTCCGCCCCGATAACAGCGTTCCACGGCTGAGATCAGGGAACCTGTTACATTACTCTAATAGACTGAAGTCTCAAGTAGGCTTTGGAGTCTATTAGAGGAACATACCAATACAGGCCACTAGGTGGCAACGCTGTATTGTTATATTGAAAATTAAGTGTTCAATGATGGCTATATAGCCATCAATTAACACAATGGGCAATCCAATGATTACCAGTTATAGTCACCCAAGAGGATTTAAAAAAAGTTAAAAAAAAAAAAGTTTTTACAAATATATATATAGATATTATAATATTTATATAAAATTACTTAAATAAAAATACTTAAAGAGTAACTAAACTTTTGTACTAACTTTTAATATGTTGTCCCCAACCACCTAAAAAATATTTTTCTAATATACATTATTTATTAATTTTCTATTTTTACAGTACTTTTTCACCCCCTAAAGGTGCGCAGCTCAGCTAAGAGAACTGCATGTCAGCTCTCTTACCTGAGCGGAGCAGACAGAAGCAGGAGCCCGCTCCACTCATCTAATCCTGGCATAGTAAGTGGATACAGGGTACCCATGAGCTATGCCAGCAGTTAGTAATAGCCCAGGGAGCACGGGCAGGAGCAGCAATGAGCGCTCCTGCCCATACTCCCTGACCTGCCGTGACCCCATTCATAAAATGAGTACTCCATACTCCGCTGACAGCTCAGCGGTGTAGGGAGAACTGAGTTTTATAAATAATGTATATTAGAAAAATATTTTTTAGGGGGTTAGGGACAACACATTAAAAGTTAGTACAAAAGTTTAGTTACTCTTTAACCAATAAAAAAATAAAAAAAAAAACATTGTGGGCATCGCCGTGAGCGAAAATGCCCATACAATTTAAATATAACAATATTAATGGCATAAGGCAAATGTCGTAACAGGGAAAAAAATATAAAACAGCCAATTCGCCATTTTTTGTCACTTCAACTCCCTAATAATTGTTTTATAAAAAGTGATCACAAAGTCGTACACACCTCAAATTGGTATCACTGAAAATCACAGATTGCCCCGCAAAAAAATTGCCATCACACAGCCCCGTACACAACTACAAAAAAGTTATAGGGGTTTTAGTTAAAGGTTTTAATTTTTTTCAGTGTTAAAACGCAAGAAAAATATTTAAGAAAAATATTGGCCTAGATGTGATCTGGGAAATTCATTAGGTGACGGGCAGATTATGTCTTTCTTTAGTTACCTTTTACTGTGCCTTGTACTTTAGACTTAAGCCTAATAGAAACTTTTCTATTTTCCATGTGCCTTGCTTTTTGTGCTATATCTTGCTTTTTTATTTTAACTTTTCAAACATACCCTTGCATGTAACTTTGTAATTTATGCATATGACCAGATATGTTTCATTATGGAGCAGTTTTTGTTCTCAATTATTTTCATATGTCCTTGTTTTAACATGTGATGATAATCAAAATAAGTAAAGATTTGACAAAAAAAAACGCAAGAAAAATTATACAAGTGTGGTATCGTTGTAACCATACTGACCCGGAAAATGAAGATAACAACAATTTTACCGCATAGTGTACGGTGAAAAAAAATTTAAACCTTTGTCAGAATTGTGTTTTTTTCCCAATTCTACCCCATTTGGAATTTTTCTTCCGCTTCTCACTACATGGTATGCAACCGTTAATGGTGCCATTAGAAAGTACAACTTGTCCCGCAAAAAAATAACCCCTCATAAGGCTATGTGAACAGAAAAATAAAAAAAAGTTAGGACTATGAGAATACCGGAAGTGAAAAATGAAAACACAAAAATTTAAAATCGCAGGGTCCTCTAAGGGTTAAGGGAGATTTTCAATATATAGAAACACTGTAAAGACCACATTGTCTACCTCTTATCTAATAACAGGTCATCACCACCGGCCCAGCTCTTGGAGGTTTAAGCTGTTCATACATTTTTGCAGTGACCATCTAAAGCATTGCCATTGTTGAGATTACCTGGTAGAACTGTTCTCTTAATAGAGCATGTATTTATATCTGTACATGTATGGCATATACACATAATATGCCATTGTTTTACTGTGACATTTGAGATCCAGGAATAAAATAAGCTTAGCACAGTCTAAGTGAATAAAAGTTTACCAACCGTGATAAAGACATACAAATCACATACATAGTAAAAACAATCACTCCGACATGTGTAACAAACCAACAAGCAAGCTCCAATCAGCCATGCTACCAATATGGCACATGACCAAGGTGATACGAGATGTGTAGTAACAGACATCCTTCTTTACGTGATGTCTCCTGGAGCATGAAGCTCTTTGTTAAATGCACAAAAATATATACCTTCTGGCCCCCTGAGATAGTGTGGAGTACACACCCTGAGAGTTAAAGGGGTTCTCCGGGAATTAAGAAAATGAAAAATCTTAAATATTACTTCATTATAAATATATTCCCATATACCTTACATTAGTGGCTCGTTTTGTCTAGGGATCAATCATTATGAGAAATAAAATGGCCGTTGTCCTATAAGTACACACAAAACCTGTCCTAATCACACAGTAGGACAAGTTACTTCACAACTCTGAGGTAAAGAGCGGCCTCATCCTCCTGATTATGATCCTGATTATACAGATGATAACATCTTTAGCTGAATCTCTGTAGAAATGGAGTTCATGAGCAGATGTGGCTAATAAGCAGCAGCACTTGTATGCAGTCTCCATTACCACAGCCTGTCCTGTCCATTATCTCTGTACTTCATGTCTCCTGATGAACTCCATTCCCACAAAGATTCAACTAAATATCATATTAAACTGTAGTCAGGATCATAATCCCTGACAGTCAGAGCAGAGAGGAGGATGAGGCAGCTCTTTCTCTCAGTGTTGTGAAGTAACTTGTCCTGCTGTGTGATTAGGACAGGTTCTGTGTGTACTAACAGGACGGCAGCCATTGCTCCCTAGACAAAATGCCCAAGTCAGACTGAGGTTTTTATTTACTTAGACTGTTAAGCTTATCTTATTTCTGGATCTCAGAATTCATGGCAAGGCCATAAATGTCCAATAGGTGCTGTTTGCAGAGGTGGGATGCCCGACTATCTCAGGAACAGAGCCGCGTCTCATGACACTGTGAATGGTGAGGCGGTAGCACATGCACCTCTCTCTCCATTTACTTTCATGAAGTTTCCAAAAACAGCAGAGTAAGCATGCTTCTGAAAGTATTTTCTGAAATCTCATAAGAGCAAATGGAAAAAGTTGCGCATGTGCATCCACTTCTCCATTCACAGGAGTAGAAGATGGGACCCAGGGGCGGACACAGGCAGCAAAGGGCCCCTGTGCAAAGGATGTACCCCCCAACCACACATACAAATATAAACACATTGTTTTCATACTAGGTCACGCCTCTAACTCTGCCCAAAGCTTAACTATACACACCCTGTCCCCTTAATACCCCCACATAGCAATTATTCCCCCTTTGTGCCAGTACATAGTAGTTATGTCCAGATATGTGCCCCCTCACAGTAGTAAGTCAGATATGTGCCCCCTCACAGTAGTAATGGTCAGATATGTAACCCCTCACAGTAGTAATAGTCAGATATGTGCCCCCTTCACAGGAAGTTAAAAAATATATACTCACCTAGTTCCTCATGATCACAGTTCAGCCGCTGGCGCTCCACAGCAGTAGCAGGATGTAGTGTCACACATTACTCTGGTGGTCTGTGTAGGAGGAGGAGCACAGAAGATTCCCGGCCGCACCGCTCCTCCTCATACACAGACCAGCAGTGTGATGTGTGACACTACATCCTGCTACTGCTGTGGAGCCAGGTCCTCATTTAGATTTGATACTGCCCTAGGCACTTTAGTGCCAGCTTTTTCCGCCCCAATGAAGTCTATAGCTGATAGTAAAATGCTCCCTAGGCATTCAGCTATCCCGCAGGACTACCTCATACACTTGGACAATTAAAGGATTGACCTGTTAGATGTGCGCTTGGCAGCTGAAGGCATCTGTGTTGGTCCCATGTTCTTTTGTGCCAGCATTGCTGAGAAAAATGATGTTTTATTATATACAAGCGGGGGCGTTACTATTACACCTAGAGGCTCCGCTCTCTCTGTAACTGCCACGCCCTCTGCACTTTAACATGGCCCGGTGGGATGACATTTTCACTGCCAGGCCCTGTCTAACGGAGTGGCAATTGCAGAGACAGCAGAGCCTCTAGGTGTAATGGTAACGCCCCCTTGCTCCTAGAGGATCATTTGCATATATTGAAATATTCTTTTTTTTCTCAATAATGCAGGCATATATGAACATGGGCCCAACACAGACCGGCACTGATGGGTGGCTTTATCGCTGCCCTAGCCATTTTACAGGCTTAGGCAGAGCTAAAGCATGTCCATTAGTGCCAGTGACATCACCGGGCTCACTGCCAGGCGGAAACCACCCCCAAATAGTATCCCCAGTGGTAATAGGGCTCCCTACAGTGCCCTCAGTACTAATAAGGCCTCCCTATAGGGCACCTCTTATAATCTATAAAGCACTTCTATAGAGCCCTCAGTAGTAGTAATGCCCTCCACCACTGCCTACAGTATTTAAAATGTTCCCTGCAGTGCCCCCTGTAATTATAATACCTCCTGCCATACCGCCCGGAGTTACAATCATCTCTGTAGTGCACCTAGGGGTGGGAGATATAGACGATATGCAATATAAACTATATAAATTTGGCCAACGAAAGAGATTTCGTATATATCGCCATATTGCGGTAGAACATGGCATGAGCCGCTCTCGGCACGCACCATGTTCTCCTGAACCGACACAGTGGAGAAGGAGGGAGTCTCTCCCTCCCCACTGTGTGCAGCTGCTGCTGACCACCAATGAGAACAGACTAGGAGGAGGAGGGGAGGGACTCTGGCCACTCCGCCACCAATGAGAACAGAGTAGGAGGGACTGTGGCACTCCGCCACCAATGAGAACAAAGAGGAGGAGGAGGAGGGGGAGAGACTGTCCCAGGTATGGGATATGGCCGGCACATGCAGGCTACATTTGTATTCAGGCATATTAACTATATTTATTGGTAGCGCAGTGGCCACAGCCCCTCCCTTCTACTCCCCCTCTTCTAAGTATTATATTAATTGCGGGCCCCCCCCCCCCCTCCAGACGATTAAATCATTGGTGGAAGTGGCCCCAGGGTGGCAGCTTCTGATAGGAGCCCCAGCAGTGTAATTGCAGGGCTCCGATCGGTTACCATGGCAGCCATGATGCTACTCAAGCCCTGGCTTCCATAGTCAGTTCCCTGCTGCAGTTTTATCCTGCAATCCATGTACTAGTTTAGTAGCTCTTCTCTGAACTCTCTCCAAAGTATCAATATCCTTCTGGAGATATGGTCTCCAGTACTGAGCACAATACTCAAAATGAGGTCTCACTAGTGCTCTGTAGAGCGGCATGAGCACCTCCCTCTTTCTACTGGTAATGCCTCTCCCTATACACCCAAGCATTCTGCTAGCATCTCCTGCTGCTCTATGACATTGTCTGCCTACCTTTAAGTCTTCTGAAATAATGACCCCAAAATCCCTTTCCTCAGATACTGAGGTTAGGACTGTATCACTGATTTTATATTCTGCTCTTCGGTTTTTACGTCCCAGGTGCATTATCTTGCACTTATCAACATTAAATTTTAGTTGCCAGATTTTTTACCATTCCTCTAGTTTTCCTAAATCCTTTTCCATTTGGGGTATCCCTCCAGGAACATCAACCCTGTTACAAATCTTTGTGTCATCAGCAAAAAGACACACCTTACCATCGAGGCCTTCTGCAATTTCGCTGATAAAGATATTAAACAAAATGGGTCCCAGAACAGATCCCTGAGGTACCCCACTGGTAACAAGACCATGGTCTGAATATACTCCATTGACTACAACCCTCTGTTGTCTGTCCCTCAGCCACTGCCTAATTCATTCAACAATATGGGAGTCCAAGCCCAAAGACTGCACTTTATTGATAAGCCTTCTATGTGGGACAGTATCAAAAGCCTTACTAAAGTCTAGATAAGCGATGTCTACTGCACCTCCGCCATCTATTATTTTAGTCACCCAATCAAAAAAAATCAATAACATTAGTTTGACAACGGCCCCAGTGTGTGGGTTGAAACGTTGCCTGGGAATAAACGGGTCATCACCTTTTATCACATTTGGAGTGCTGCCTATTCTTTGGATACACTATACTGGAGGAAAGTTTGTCCACCTTTCCAGAGAACTTTGCACCCCAACTACTCTTTGTACACTGTGCTGCTGTTACTATCTGGTTTTAATAAGATTAGTTTGACATGATCTCCCTGAAGTAAACCCATGCCGTTTTTCATCTTTCAATCCATGGGATTTTAGATGTTCCACAATCCTCTCCTTAAGTATGGTTTTCATTAATTTCCCCACTATTGAGGTCAGGCTTACTGGCCTATAGTTGCCCGACTACATTTGCTAATTTACAATCTTCTGGGACGACTCCTGTTACCAGTGATTGGTTAAATTCTTCCATATATATTCTTAAAGGGACTCTGTCACCACTTTCTAACCCCCACTTTTAAAACTATAGTTCTGTCCATGGAGCCCCTGTGATTTCAATGGTGTTGTTATATGCGAAATCCGCAGGCTCGTTTTGATAAAAAAACCTTTTATCTAACCTGTCACTCATGAGGATAAGGTGCCCAGGGCGTTTCTCCTGGTCTGAACATGCCGCCCGCCGCCGCCGCCGTTGGTGCCCAGCTCCTCCTCTGCCTTGAATTAGCGCCGCCTGAATGTGAAGAAATACGCCTCCGGCTCTCCCTCAGTCCCCCCCTCCTTCTTTTCTAAGATCCCGCGCGTGCGGCAGTGTTCGCGTTATCGGGAGGTTGAGCGAAGTGCGCATGCGCATGCGCACTTCGCTCAATGAGGCTGAATCGAAAAGTCCGCACGGGCGCATCAGGCACAGGCCTGTGCGCACGCGCAAAATTTTAGAAAAGGAGGGGGGACTGAGGGAGAGCCGGAGGCGTATTTCTTCACATTCAGGCGGCGCTGAAAGGATCAGAGGAGGAGCTGGGCACCAACGGCGGCGGCGGCGGCGGGCGGCATGTTCAGACCAGGAGAAACGCCCTGGGCACCTTATCCTCATGAGTGACAGGTTAGATAAAAGTTTTTTTAATCAAAACTAGCCTGCGGATTTCGCATATAACAACACCATTGAAATCACAGGGGCTCCATGGACAGAACTATAGTTTTAAAAGTGGGGGTTAGAAAGTGGTGACAGAGTCCCTTTAAATATTCTTCCATATATCTTCCTTCTTTTATTTTTAATTTGGTAATTTCTTGTTTTAGTTTCCTTTTTTTCATTTATGTATCTGAAGAATGTCTTATCGCCTTTTTTCCCTGACTGAGCTAATTTCTCTTCTGCCTGTGCTTTAGAAGCTCTTATAACTTGTTTGGCCTCTCTCTGCCTAATCTCATAAATTTGCCTGTCATCCTCTTTTTTTTTTATAATTACTAAATGCTATCTTTTTGTTTTTAATGATTTTGGCCACTTCTGCTGAGAACCACAGTGGTCTCTTCCTTTTTTGCTTTTACTGACAAGCCTAATGCAATTATCTGTTGCCTTCAATAGTGCCACTTTTAAGTAGTCCCATTTCTCCTGGACTCCATTGAAACTTCTCCAATCTGATAGGAACTCGTATACCACTAATCTAATTTTAGAAAAGTCAGTTTTTCTAAAATATAAAGCTTTTATTTTTGTGTGGTGTAAATCAGTCACTGTACTTATAGTAAACCACACTGACTGGTGATCGCTAGATCCCAAGCTTTCCCCTACAGTAATATCAGATACCAAATTCCCATTTGTGAATACTAAATCTAAAATGGCCTCCTTCCGGGTTGGCTCCTACACTACTTGCTGTAGAGATAATCCCAGTAGGGAATTTAGAATATCTGTACTCCTGGCAGAACTAGCTATTTTGGTTTTCCAGTTTACATCAGGAAGATTAAAGTCTCCCATAATGATAACGTCCCCCTTCAATGTCATTTTAGCTATTTCCTCAACTAGTAGATCATCAAATTCTTTGACTTACCTAGGTGGTCTATATATCACACCTACACGAGTTACCTTATAATTATCAAGCTGCAAGGTAACCCAAACTGACTAAATTGGTCTCCCTAACTTGTATTAAATTAGATTTTATGCTCTTTCACATACAGGGCCACCCCTCCCCCCCCCCCCCCCCCTTTCTTGACTTCTCTGTCTTTCCTATATAGAAAGCATTTGTAGACAAGACTCTGAGCTTGTCATTTCTTAACCTATGTGCTACTGGCATCTTCTGGCATTGTTCCGGGGGGCAGTCGCACTGCTGGATTATCACTCTTTTGCCCCCCTTTCCTAGTTTAAATGCTTCTTAGCAAATACTTAGAACTGTTCACTGAGGACATTCGTTCCCTTGAGAGAAAGATGCAAACCATCTTTCTTGTACAGTTCTTTTCCATTCCAACGAAAGCTAACATGAGACACAAAGCCAAACCCTTGGTTCAGACACCATTCACCAAGCCATACATTGAATATCTTAATGCGCATCTTCCCGTCATGCTGAAGGTTATGCACAGGCAAAACTGCAGAGAATGAAACAGTTAATGCAACCTCTCGTATATCATTTCCAAGTGTGTGAAAAGCTTCCTTCACCCTGATAGAGCTCTATTAGGGTGAATAGGAAAAGGGTTCTAGCCCCTAAGGAGGCTAATAGTTATTAAATAAAAAGTAAAAAAAAAAAAAATAATATAATGTTTAACCCCCCTGAAATATAGAATATATCACATATCGCACATGCGTAAAATTATATTGCAATATAGATTTTAGGCCATATCGCCCACTCCTAAGTGCACCCATAAATTATAATGCCCGTCCTCTCCCTCCAGTCTTCTATACCATGCAGTCCCATGTAAATAACACCAGTCGGCTCCCACCAGTCTTCTATATGATACAGTCCCATGTAAATAACCTATCTTCCTTACAGTCTTCTTTACCATGCAGTCCTATGTAAATAACTTCACTCCTCTCCCTTCAGTCTTCTATACCATGCAGTCCCATGAAACGCCAGTCTTCTCCCTCCAGTCCCATCTAATAAACTTCTCTTCCTTACAGTTCTCTATAACATACAGTCCCAAATAAATAACTAAAATCCCCCTCCTTCACCCCCTCCAACACATAGTCCCATATAAATAACATCACACCTTACCCTCCAGTCTTCTAAAATATCCAGTCCCATGTAAATAACACCAGTCATCTCCCTCTAATCTTCTATAACATACAGTCCCATGTAGGGATGTTGCGGGTATCGAAATTTCGATACCCAATCGATACTTTTGTCCCGGTATCGATACGATACCGGGATTTCCGTTTTTTCGATACTGGGCTGCGCTTCTGCGCAGTCTAGTATCTCTGAACATGAGCGCGCTGCTATCGGCGCGCTCATGTTCTCTCAGCAGCACGGGGAGAAGGAAGCTGTCCTCCCTCCCCCCCTGTGCTGCTGCCGCTGCCACCAATGAGAAGAGAGGGGCGGAGGAGGGGCGGCAATGAGAAGAGAGGGGCGGCAATGAGAAGAGAGGGGCGGAGGAGGGGCGGCACCACGGAGGAGGGGCGGCAATGAGAAGAGAGGGGCGGAGGAGGGGCGGCAATGAGAAGAGAGGGGCGGAGGAGGGGCGGCACCACGGAGGAAAGGCGGCAATGAGAAGAGAGGGGCGGAGGAGGGGCGGGCGCACTGCGCCACCAATGATAGGATTATTTCCACACAGAGCGGCGCCCAGCGATGTCTCAGCACTCACCATTAGTCCTGGGCGCCGCTCCGTTCGCCCGCAGTGCCCCATTACTGTCTCCTCTCCTGCTCCACATGCTGCTGGTTACTATCGGAGCGATGGGAGGAGACATCAGCTTCACTAGTGGGCGTTCCTTTTCCCTGCGCTGCGATTGGACAGCGCTACAGCCAGGGAGAAGGAACGCCCACTAGTGAAGCTGATGTCTCCTCCCATCGCTCCGATAGTAATCAGCAGCATGTGGAGCAGGAGAGGAGACAGTAATGGAGCACTGCAGGCGAACGGAGCGGCGCCCAGGACTAATGGTGAGTGCTGAGACATCGCTGGGCGCCGCTCTGTGTGGCCTGATAGTGAAAGTCTGGAGTCCCATATAGTAGTCAGTCTTTAACACATACAGGAGGCGGGTGCTGGCAGCAGAATCGCATTGCCGGCACCCTGCCCCTGACAGGGAGCTGCGATCAGCGGCAGATCTGCCAGTACCCGCCTCCTGTATAAAGGGGTAATTATCATTGGTGGTGCAGTGTGCTCCCCAACCCATTAAAATCATTGGTGGCACAGTGCGCCGGCCCATCTCAACCCCCCAGTATTAAAATCATTGGTGGCAGTGGCCACAGGGACCTCTCCCCTCCCCCTCATTGGTGGTGCAGTGGCAGCTTCTGATCGGAGCCCCAGCAGTGTAATGCTGGGGCTCCGATCGGTTACCATGGCAGCCAGGACGCTACAGAAGCCCTGGTTGCCATGGTAACATCCCTGATGCTGTGTGCGCAAAGCACAGAGCAGCAGGGACAGTGTGAAGTCCTATTCACCCTGATAGAGATCTATCAGGCTGAATAGGAAAAGGGATGAAAGATCCCAGGTTCTAGCCCCTAAGGGGGGGAAATAGTTATTAAATAAAAAGTGTAAAAAAAAACAAAAAAAAAACACTAAAATATGAAGTATAAATCACCCCCTTTTCCCAATTTCACATATAAAATATATAAATAATAAACATATTACGTCGCCACGTCAGAAAAGTCCAAACTATTAAAATATAAAAAAAAATCTAGGTGGTGAATGCCGGAACAGAAAAAATAAAATAAAAACTGCACGATTCGCCATTTTTAAAAATGAGGAATGCACGTGGCTTTTTTTGTTTATTTTTTTTGCGTGGTATCGAATGGTATCGAGTATCGCAATACTTTTTCATGGTATCGAAACCGAATCAAAAATTTGGTATCGCAACAACTCTAGTCCCATGTTAAAAAAAAAACATATCTTTCTTATAGTCTTCTATAACATACAGTCCTATGTAATTGACACCCCCCCCTCCCTTCAGCCCCTCTAACATCCAGTCCCAGTTAAAGAACATATTTCCCTGGCACTAAACAGGGAGGAGGTATAATGGGGAGAGTCACATCTCCCAGCATTTCTGACACATTCATTCCATGGCATCACAGGTCTTCACTGCTAAACTCTGCCTCTTTCTGCACTGGTCACATGACGGTGACCTCATCACAGGTCCTACCGCCACTCCCGCTGCTGAAAAGATCACATGACTATGATGTCACCGAAGGTCCTTCAGCTATGGAGTGTGGACAAAAACAGGCAGCAGATTCGCAGTAAGTGCTAATCAGACCCCCCCCCACACACACACACACACACCTCCCAAAACTCTGCCCCCTCCCGACCTCCACACCAAGTTGCCCAGGTTACCCTGTTGGCAGAGGTAGGAGATGGGCCCCCTCCCTTGCTGGGCCCCTGTGCAGCTGAACCAGCTGCACAGGCGGTATGTCCACCCCTGATGGGACCCACTTCTCAAGACAGGTGAAGGTCTACCACTACGGACCTCCTGTGATCATGCTTAAATGTACAAATGAATTAAAACCTACAATGCTTCAGCATGTACAATTTGTACATCAACAGCACACATCATGATTTGTCAATGAACTGTTCAAAATGACAAACTCCATTGAGCTAAACTAAAGCATAATCATGTGTAATGTCAAACAGGTCATAATTATAATAGCTATGAATGCCAATTGACAAAAGCTGTACATATCACCAGTTAATCATCATCAGTATTTCTCTTTGTCTGCATTCCTAACAGTCATCTGCATTAAAGTACTAGATTTACAATATTCAGATATTATCTGCCAAACTGCTTGACAACCAGAATGAGACATCTCTTAAATTATGCCTCTGTGTAGGAACAAATACTCATTACTGACTGTTTATTAAAGGGGTTTTCAAGGCTTTTAATATTGATGACCTATCCTCAGGATAGGTCATCAATATCAGATCGGCCAATTAACTGTATGAAGGGAAGGCGCTATAGGCATAACAGCAGCGAGCAGGAAGCAAGACGGAGGACAGTCATCAATATTAAAAGCCCAGAGAACCCTTTAACATGGCTGTATTACCAATTTGTGTTGCACAGATCTGTAATACAGTGCCTATACCTACTGTGTTTCGCTGTGTGCATGAGCCTTTACAGCCCCTAGCAAAACATAGACCTGATCCTGTATAGCCAATCCCAGTCAGAAAAGGTTACCATTCATTGCAGCTTTTGCACACTACACAGTGGCATTGCTAGAGGGGTCTCAATAGGCGCAATTGAGACCAGGCCCCTGAACTGCTCTGCCTGATCATAGAGAGGACTGTGCAGCCATACAATTATAGCTGCAGGTCCGCTCTGTCCTGCACCGGACACAGACATTAACTCCTACACTGGCATAGCCCGTCAGGGATATAGACAATAACCTTCACTGTGTCAGACATGGTTGTGGTGTTATACTATTTGTCTGGATGGCCCTGTATATTAGGCTGATTTATAGCTAATTATTAGGGTGTTGTATGCAGTTTTCTATTGCCTGGCTTAGAAAGGTGCCCAGGTCCCAAACTCCCGGCTAACTAGCTACAAAGGCTAAGGCTACTTTCACACTAGCGTTTTTGCTGGATCCGGCAGGGTTCTGCAAAAACGCTTCCGTTACTGATAATACAATCATCTGCATCCGTTATGAACGGATCCGGTTGTATTATCTTTAAAATAGCCAAGACGGATCCGTCATGAACTCCACTGAAAGCCAATGGAGGAAGGATCCGTTTTCTATTGTGGCAGATTGTGGCAGAGAAAACAGATATGTCCCATTGACTTGCATTGGGGGTCATGCCAAATCAATCTTGCTCCGCATCACAGGACAGAAAGCAAACTACAACATGTTGCGGTTTGCTCTCTGGTATGGAAATGCAACTAAACGGAACGGAATGCATTTTGGAGCACTCCGTTCTGTTCAGTTCAGTTTTGTCCCCATTGACAATGAATGGGGACAAAACTGAAGCATTTTTTCCAGTATTGAGCCCCTATGACGGATCTCAATACCGGAAAACTAAAACACTAGTGTTAAAGTAGCCTTAGAAGGAACATTGCCAGCAGTGCCGCTGAAATTTAAAGGGAACCTGTCTTCAACTTTATGTTGCCCATACTAACAGCAGTATAAAGTACAGACAGGTGAGTTGATTTCAGAGATCTGTCATTTATAAGTAAAAAGTAAGTGGTTGCCGAGAACCAACATCACAATCATTGCAGACTGGGCCTGGAAAAGTCACGGCCACCTGAGAAGAGTCCTGGTTATTCATGATCTCCTGCCCACCTGCTGATGGCTGACCGTCTTCTACCTAGTTTTCTAGGAGATTAGGAATAACCAGGACTCTTCTCAGGTAGATGTGACTTATTTCGAGGCCTGGGCTGCAATGATTATGATCCTGGTTCTCAGCAACCACTTACTATTAGCTCATGAGTAACACAGCGCTGACATCAGCATTTCTGTCACTATTTTATGCTATTTGATGACAGTTTCCGTTTAAGTGCGGGTCATGACTGGTGTTCGTGAAGAGAAGTTGTGCATACAAAGGGGGCCGAAGTTGAATTCTCCACCAGGGCCTGTGAATCGAAGTCCATTAAAAACAGTGTTGACTAATTTAGGTTTTCCCACAAGCAGGCTTTACTGGCAAAGTGTCTCATATGTCCTTGTAGGTCATTTGTTACCAAACACAGCCATGAGCGTACATAATCCACAAAGATGCTGCAAAGCATGGGGACACAAAATAATTTTCTAAAGATAAACTATAAAATAGCACTATTTTTGCACTTTAATGAGGTTAATCAGAATATTGATGTATAAAAACATGAGCATTTACACCGTGAATCACACTAATACAAAAAAAATTATTACAAGGAAGTCAGCGAGTCTATGGGGTGAATTTTAGATGCAGTTTGTACATGCAATTCCCCTTTAAATTATGCAATTCCCACAACAACAGACTTGTTATTTTTGCTTTTAATTTGTATCTTGTCATGCAAGCCAAGATTTTTGTGTAATGGGAAATGCTGTTCCCCAAACATCTGCAAAGAACCGCTAAAAGGGAAAGGGTTAAAGGACTTTTTCTTTTCTTTTTTTTTTAACAAAAGTAGTGCTCCGTAGACATGAAAGATCTGCTCAGCTCATCTATTCCAAGCCAGTTGCTGATGCTCGGGGAATCCTTTCCTCTCAGCAGAAATGAGATCAGACCAGCCAGGTGCACTGTCACTTCAGCGAGCAGGACAGGACTGCAAGGAATTAGGAGACATACCAAGGGTGCTCTGGAATGGGGAACGGAGGGGTGAAGGTTACTTGCTCACTTACTTTTGAACAACATGTAGCACAGTAAAAATAAAATCAGCAAGTTGGTGGACCAGCAGCTTACTATGCACTAAAAACACAGGACCAGGCCATTTTACTTATTGCTTTAACATCCCTGGACATATTTTTGAACGCGTGCCAACCAACTATGTGGTCATAAGTCTGACAACTTAGAATACGATACAGATGTTCAAGATCCAAGATCTATCGTACAAGAACTGCGACTAACAAATACTGTATTATAAAGGACAGACCTGTAACTTATACACCCATGCATATGTATTACCATCCATTACTCATTCCAGCCACCCAAGTTCCACACATTTAGGATTGTAGTGTCTTGAGGTCAGTATCGCCCTTTAGACAGTAGTGTAGCAGTGACAAATATAGAAGAATGGGACACCATAACAAAGATAAAACGGGGCCCCCGTAATACGTCCACTTTTGCTACCTAAGAGAAAAGGAACTCTGAGGTGTTTGTTTCCTTCTATACTCAATTTTCAAGATCGCTGGGCCAATTCCCCCCCCCCCCCCCATTTCTAGGGACATGACATCATTCCAGTATACTTGCTGACCATTAACAAAATGAGCCTACGATGTGGGACCAATCAGAGCTAGACTCCGTTCCTCAAGGGCCCCACAGCAACTAAATGGTCTGCCTCTAATGGTCTTGATACAGAGTGTGCTTGGAACAATATATATGCGGATATTGATAAGAATGAGGGCTCATTCAGACGTTCTACAATTTTCCGCAGCCCAGCAAAAAAGATAGAGCATGTGCTATTCTGCAATTGCGGACAGGAATAGGCATTTTTATCATAGTTCAGCAAAATGTCTGTGTTTTGTGGATCCTCAATTTGCGGCCCGCAAAACGTATACGGACGTCTGAATCAGGCTTGGACTGGCCCACAGGGGAATCCCTCGGTGGGCCCCTGAGCAAGGTGGGCCCCTAGTGGCACATAACACATTAGATTTAGTACACTACATACATATATTCAATATACAGCACCTCCACCAGCCTATGTTCATAAAAACTTGTTAGATTATTTATTATATTTGAATGTATCCGTACGGTGGGCCCCCAAAATAAATTTTATTGGTGGTCCCTAGGTACCCCAGCCCGACACTGGTCTGAATGAGCCCCAACAGTGAATGAGGACTAAAAAAAAAAAAAAAAACATTGCAGACTGGAGACTTGAGCTATCAACCCTACTCCTTAAAAATGAGGTGACCTCATATTTAAGATTAGGGTGAGGGACGTTTCTGGTTCGTTTTGAGTAGTAAGGAGCCTGGTCAAAAGAAATTACAGTCAGTGTGTTTCTGTAAACCAGTTAGGGATGGCTCTGCTCACTTGCACTAGAACCACTCTCCTATCTGCCCTGACCAGGTCACCTATCCTGCCGAGGTTTAATGCCACAGTACTTTGTGCTCTGTGTGTCCCATAGGCTGTGTCTGGGAGGGAGCTGCCTGGTAACAGTCATTAGGCATGGGATGGCACGCCAGTTGTGTGTAAGCTGTGAATGTGTGTGCAGCAAGGAGAAGAGTTAGGGCTCTTTCACACATCAGCAGGATTCTCCATTCTGGACTTGCAGGAGCGCATGGCATTATACTGATTTATAATGCTATGTGCTTCTGCATAACTCTTTTGCTACAAAATCAAAGTGACAGCTTGATGTCACTGTGATCCTGTGGAAGTAAGGTCATGCAAAGGCACACAGCATTATAAATCAGTATAATGCCGCGAGTGCCTAGCAGTGTCCAGAACGGATGATCACACACAGCATGATTTCCAGACTGTACACACTCCTGTGAAAGAGCCTTTAACCAGGTAATACTTCTGCCCTGAGGATTAACAGCAGCAACGTGACAGCATATGTACTAGCTCTGGAGGAAAGGAGCTACTGGATTAATCAGAACATTCAGTGGCCACACAACGGAAAATTCAGAGCACCTGTCAGAGAAGGTAACACATATACATAGAGGCTACAGACTTCCCTGCATGATGGTAGGAGCAATAAACTTCAAGTTTCCCATTACAAGAACAGACTAGCTATCTGTTGAGAGATTGTATTATTCTGAGAATACAGTGGAGAAACCAACACAGGAGAGAGACTTAGAGGGAACTTTCACTGTGCCTACTGGCTTTAAAACAAAGCCTTAGGAAACTGCATATACCTATTGTAAACACAGCAGTGAATGTGATTAACGCCTCAGTAACAGTGGACTTGTTGCACTAAACCCAGCCTCATCATTGTACCTCACTGCTGTTTGCATCACCTTTACACGGCATTGCCGCCCATCCACTGGACCCCTGCCTTGAACCTCAAAACCTATTTATGCAAAGGTCAGCTCCACTACCACCAGGCAGAGGGCCCTAGAACTAGAGTGTGCCCTGTGGGAAGAAAGGATGTGTCCTCCTATTACAGCATGGCTCTAGGGAGCGTCAGAGCGAAACTGCCACCGTAACTTCTACCATTATCATTGCTACCACTATTCCTGTCCTCTACTCTTCTCCCTTTGCAAGCCTGCTGCAATCTTTCTTCTCAATCATACAAAGCAAAGTGATGTAGGTGATGAAAGTCTCTATTCAAAAATAAGTTTTCAGTGCTTGGTCTGGAGATTGATCTGTTTTAATATTCCTAACATGGAGAAACCAACAATTATCATCTTTCCTACATCTAGGGGAGGACTATCAGTCACAGTTGATGGCTCCACATTTTCCCCACCCTCACAAGTTCTCTGCCATGGGACTATATTTGATTCTGCCCTGTCCTTCAAAAAGCATATCCAAGCCCTTATCATCTGCTGCCTCCAACTCCATATCCACTTTTTCCTGAACCCACAGTGAGCAAAAATGCTTCTGCACAGTCTCTTCATCTCCTGTGGGTTCTAATCTCTTGTGCACTTCCAATCCACCCTCAGTTGCCCAGTTAACCTACCTTTACCTTTTTCAACCTCGACAACTCCAATACCAATGGCTCCTTATTCCTTCCCCCCCCCCCCCCCTTCCCCACACACACACAATCTCTGGTCCTTACAAGACTTCCTCTTTTGCCCTGCTCTTCACACAGTTATGTCCAAGATCTTTCACATTCACCCCCCAAACTCGATGCCTCAGCATATCAAACTCTCTCCACCTTATAAACTTTGAAAAGCAACATGAAAACCCAGCATCTCAGGAAAGCCTACAACCAACCTACAATAGCCCTGCTGTCACTACAGTACCATCCGAGCAGCTTTGACCTTCACCTACTGTCTTCTTCCCCCTTCCCTTGTAGACTTTAAAAGGAAATATGTCACAAAATGTTATCTAACACCTAAAACCAGATAACAACACATCATTTTTCCAAATGTGTGTTTATTTTTTATTACAGATTTATTCTATTTTCTGAACACGTTTAGGAGGGTGGCCTAATGGAGTTTAGTAGTTTTCTCATAATCTTCATTTCAGGTATTAAAATATAGTGCCATTCTAGTCCAAAAAATAAAAACAAGTAGGTCCAGTGCTGCAGCCAACTTGAAATTATCCTATCGTCTTGACAATTTATTTAGTAGTTTCCAATAATTGTTTACTACGCAGTGTATGAGCCAGTTTTCATATTACAAGGCATTTGGGTGCATACAGATTGTTTTTGGCTGCCAACCCAACTTGTAAAGAATACTACTGGGAGAGGATATTAATACTACAGGCTCCACCGAGCACAATGACTCCCTGAAGCAAACCACCTTTGTTGAGAATGAAGATTTTCATGTCATTAAGAACAAAATTTTAATTAGAATGAAATCCAAATTACTACTGAGTCTAGCAAAATCTATAAGTTGAGGATGCCACCACGAATAAGCACAGAAGGACCTTTTCAAATGGCCTATCAAACATATGACCCAGATATATGCAACTGTATGGCTATAAGGGCTGCACGATATGGGAATTTTGTGCGATTGCGATTAGGGCCCTCAAAATTCCAATAACGATATGCGATGCGATATTTTAAGGGAATTGTGCTAGAGGTCTATTTGCTTGGATTTTCCCATATGAGCCGCTGACGTGGCTGGGTATGACATGGTTATGGGGGATCTGTGGAGGACGCCGTTATGGGGTGGATCTGTGGGAGGCGCCGTTATGGGGTGGATCTGTGGCCTAATGGAGTTTAGTAGTTTTCTCATAATCTTCATTTCAGGTATTAAAATATAGTGCCATTCTAGTCCAAAAAATAAAAACAAGTAGGTCCAGTGCTGCAGCCAACTTGAAATTATCCTATCGTCTTGACAATTTATTTAGTAGTTTCCAATAATTGTTTACTACGCAGTGTATGAGCCAGTTTTCATATTACAAGGCATTTGGGTGCATACAGATTGTTTTTGGCTGCCAACCCAACTTGTAAAGAATACTACTGGGAGAGGATATTAATACTACAGGCTCCACCGAGCACAATGACTCCCTGAAGCAAACCACCTTTGTTGAGAATGAAGATTTTCATGTCATTAAGAACAAAATTTTAATTAGAATGAAATCCAAATTACTACTGAGTCTAGCAAAATCTATAAGTTGAGGATGCCACCACGAATAAGCACAGAAGGACCTTTTCAAATGGCCTATCAAACATATGACCCAGATATATGCAACTGTATGGCTATAAGGGCTGCACGATATGGGAATTTTGTGCGATTGCGATTAGGGCCCTCAAAATTCCAATAACGATATGCGATGCGATATTTTAAGGGAATTGTGCTAGAGGTCTATTTGCTTGGATTTTCCCATATGAGCCGCTGACGTGGCTGGGTATGACATGGTTATGGGGGATCTGTGGAGGACGCCGTTATGGGGTGGATCTGTGGGAGGCGCCGTTATGGGGTGGATCTGTGGGAGGCGCCGTTATGGGGTGGATCTGTGGATGGCGCCGTTATGGGGTGGATCTGTGGATGGCGCCGTTATGGGGTGGATCTGTGGATGGCGCCGTTATGGGGTGGATCTGTGGATGGCGCCGTTATGGGGTGGATCTGTGGATGGCGCCGTTATGGGGTGAATCTGTGGATGGCGCCGTTATGGGGTGGATCTGTGGAGGACGCCGTTATGGGGTGGATCTGTGGAGGACGCCGTTATGGGGTGGATCTGTGGAGGACGCCGTTATGGGGTGGATCTGTGGAGGACGCCGCTATGGGGTGGATCTGTGGAGGACGCCGTTATGGGGTGGATCTGTGGAGGACGCCGTTATGGGGTGGATCTGTGGAGGACGCCGTTATGGGGTGGATCTGTAGAGGACGCCGTTATGGGGTGGATCTGTGGAGGACGCCGTTAGGGGGTGGATCTGTGGAGGACGCCGTTATGGGGTGGATCTGTGGAGGACGCCGTTATGGGGTGGATCTGTGGAGGACGCCGTTATGGGGTGGATCTGTGGAGGACGCCGTTATGGGGTGGATCTGTGGAGGACGCCGTTATGGGGTGGATCTGTGGAGGACGCCGTTATGGGGTGGATCTGTGGAGGACGCCGTTATGGGGTGGATCTGTGGAGGACGCCGTTATGGGGTGGATCTGTGGAGGACACTGTTATGGGGTGGATCTGTGGAGGACGCCGTTATGGGGTGGATCTGTGGAGGACACTGTTATGGGGTGGATCTGTGGAGGACACTGTTATGGGGTGGATCTGTGGAGGACGCTGTTATGGGGTGGATCTGTGGAGGACGCTGTTATAGGGGATGTGTGCTATGACACATAGGGCCATGAGGGGGGCCAGCATAAGATGCACATATAGCATCTTATGCTGGTCCCCCTCATGGCCCTATGTGTCCTAAACTGCGCACATAACTGGCTTTGTGTGTAAAGTATTTTACTAGTGTGTGAAACACTCTCTCTCCTATTGATAACATGGCCAGCCTCTGTACTCACTGTCACTATGAATGCACTGCAGCGAGTTGGCCGGCCGGCGAGTGACTGACCTCACTTAGTAACGCTCCTCTAACTTCAGGAAGCAGGAGCGTTACTAAGTGACGTCGCTGCCGTTCGCTGCAGTGCATTCATCGTGAAAGTGAGTACAGAGGCTGGCCATGTTATCAATAGGAGAGAGCTTGTTTCACACACTAGTAAAATACTTTACACGCAAAGCCAGTTATGTGCGCGGGGCCTCTTCATATATAATCGCTGCATTTTCGGGTCGGCCAAATCGCCATATCGCATTTGCCGATTATTGCGATTCGATAAATTTTGCGATATATCGTGCAGCCCTAATGGCTATACAGTTAATCTAAGCAGGCAACCGAATCTCATTGTATATGGGGACATGGCATATAGTTTTTGGAAAACATGAGAATATATAATCTTGTTTTATATGGATTTCATGCAGATATTCGTGAAGGAGGCAGCACCCATAATGCAAAAGTGGGTGAACTTTATGGTTTAAAATAGGAACCCCTCTTATACCCTATGCAAACACTGCCGCTACTCTTAAAACACTCTGACATCAAAGATATCCAGTCAATGTTCACCATATTCTTATGGTCGGGGAAAAAACCTAGAGTGGCCCTGTCCAAGCTAATGCTACCCAGATACCGAGGGGGTCTGAATATCCCAAACATGCGGCTTTATAACCTTGCTTGTCTCTTCAGGCATTGCCTGGACTGGGCACATAAGACCCACTTCTGCTCAGACCCTACTCTGGAGCAACAATTGTCAGCTAGGTGGCCTCTGGTGAACCTACTCCATACTAGGAGGCAGGCACTTCCACCCCATCTAAAGCACTCACTGATACTGAGAGACACCATAGTTGCATGGAAGGAAGCTAGCCAGGAGACCATTCCTGGCTTCCAGGAACATGGAACTCTGAAAGCACCCAGAATTTCCCCAGGGAGCACAAAACCAAATGTTTAAGAGCTGGAGGACCAGAGGAATTCACACATTTCTGGATTTGCTCCAAATCTCTGAGAAGAGATACCTAACATTCCCGGAACTGTGTGACAAATTTGGCCTTGGAAACTCCCAGTTTTTGGCTTACCAATAAATGATCCACTTTTGTAGGCAAAGATTGCTAGATGTATCAAGTGAATGCATAAATCAATCCCTGGCATTCTCTTTAATAAACAGGGACGCTAGATACTCTATTTCACAAATATATCACATAATAAGAGAGTCAGTGGATAAGAAAGTAGAAGCCGGCCTATTTAAAAAATGGGGAAAGAAATTACAGGTTTCGTTACCAGTGGAGGAGGTTTTGATGGGGTGGACGAGAGTTTGCAAGGCAGTGCCCTGCCCTGCAAAAAATGGAGAGAATCACATTTCCGTCTCATGCACTCAGCAATTTATGTATTTAATGTTTCAAGGTGGCCATCTAGGAAAAATTACCTGACGGCTTGCCCGATATGCGGTATTGAGCAGGCAGATTTATTACATTGTGTGTGGGCGTGTGCACCTGTCCAGACCTTCTGGAAGACAGTATCTAGTTGGGTCAGAAGCACATGGGGGGAATCTTTAGCTCACAGTCCTGAGACATTACTTTTTCACATGTTAAGGCCCCATGCACACGGCCGTGTTTCACAGCCGTGTGTGGGCCGTGGAACCGCGGCCTGGATCCCTCCTGAGAGCAGGAGCGCACGGCGTCACTGGTTGCTATGACGCCGTGCGCTCCCTGCTGCCGGCACAGTACAGTAATACACTGGTATAGATCATACCAGTGTATTACTGTATTGCGGCGGCAGCAGGGAGCGCACGGCGTCATAGCAACCAGTGACGCCGTGCGCTCCTGCTCTCAGGAGGGATCCAGGCCGCGGTTCCACGGCCCGCACACGGCCGTGAACAACGGCCGTGTGCATGGGGCCTAATAGTAGATGTGGCCTTGTTGATATCTCTCCGTGGCCTTCTAAACAATTGGCTAAAACCAGATACCCCCCAAATTAGTGAATTGATTTCCCAGATGTCTCATTTCATGTACATTGACAAACTTGACACAGAGCACCAGAAGGAGAAAAAAAACGATAGGATTTTTCCGCAAATGGCAAACCTTTATTGAAAAACATCTCCCACGGAGAGATATCACGGAACTAATAACATCTTTCAAATATACGGAGTGGTACTCGAAGTCTTTATTGTCAGGGAGCATAGGGAAACTAATTGTGGGTACTCAGGGGCCCTATTCAACGTCATCATCCGCGTAAAATGTACACGTCTGATTTCATAATATGCGAGGGGGGAAGTGGGAGCGGACATCCTTTGGGGAGGGGTGGGAGGGCTAGGGAGGGAGGGGGTGGTTAATTTTACTTTTTTGTTTCTAACACATGTAATGCACTGACTATGCTACCTCAATGTACTTGCACTATGTTTTCTTTTTTTTCTTTTTATACTCAAAACATGTAATGCATCTTTTCTTCACCTGTATATGACATCCAATGAAACTGCCATGTAAGATGATGCATTATAAATAAAAAATATGTTTAAAAAAAATAAAAAAATAGGAACCCGATTGAGAATTTGCAAGCCCCCGATGAAGTAGGAAGCAAAACCTGGGTTGGGCGATTAGTGCAACTCCAAGATGAATTAGCTTGTGGATTTATGTATTGTATTCCCTTTATGTTATATCAATAAACCCTGTAGGCTGAGAGTCCAGAGTGCTAGCGTTTCTTCATTATTGAACGCACCTCTCCTCGCTGCTATTCAGGTGTATAGACTGAACACAATTTTTTGTAGTGTTTGCAATAATGTACAGTTTAAAATTTTGATGGAGGAAAAAGCTATTGGCTCCTTGTCCAGCCATTTACTCTCATAGGTCACAGGCTCGTTTAGTCTTGCAGCCTATGAGACACAGAGCATGCTGAGGATGTCAGGGAAGAACGATGCCACCTGTGCGGGGTCGCTGATGGCACAGAAAGTAGAATACCCCAGCTTATTTTGGGATCAGAGGGAGCAGAGTATAAGTTCATTTTGTTTTATCAGGGGAACAAAAGGGATACTAACAATAGGGGGCACACAAAAGACATGCTACTACAGCATGGGAGCGCAAAAGGGGGAGTAGTAATGTTTCATAGATTTGTGCTTCCAAAGATATAAATTATTTGTAGGCCTCACAGTGCTGAGTTTGATTAAAGAATATCTAGGGACAGTGTACTGCTGAGGTGTAATACTTAAGCCTATCATATTAGGGAGGGGTAAAGGGGTCACATTACGTGAGGCTTTTGCCTCTGGTCTTTAAAGACCCTAGTAATGCCCCTGATCCTTCTGCTGGACCCACAGCATTCAGCTTTATTCCATGGGCTGTAGTTTCAACCCAGTGATGAAATGGATTAATATTAACCCCTATCTACTGTCTATATAAGCAAAATATTAACATATTATTGGAAGTTATATATTGGATTATAATCATATGTGCCATAGACGGTTATGTAAGAGACATTCTCTGTATATATTCTCCACTCTTGATATACAAATAAGAGGTATATCCCAAGAATGAGAACCATTTTGCCAGAGCCACCTATAGCGCCTTTGAGTCACGATCCGACTTTCCAACAAGCCTTGGGATTTGACAAAGGTATATAGCAAAGAAAGACTTGTCTGAAATGTTTGTGGAAGACTTTGTCCATGTTATCTGATAGACTGAACAAAGAGGACATGTGAAATACAGTATATGTACAAGGTATATCTTGAGATTCTGATTTATTGTGGATCTGAGAATTGGCCACTCCAAGGTCCGAAATAATAACAGATGAACAAGATACACACAGTGACCCTTATAGATTGCATAGACTGGATACATTCTACTAGGGGGTGAAGCTCTTTGGTTAGACAGTATAAAAGCTGGAACTTTTAAGCAAGCCTTTGAAGTTCATCTACGGAAGGACGCTTCAATGTTTTACTGATAGAGACTGACTGCTTTTCTCTGAAAGAGACTTCCGAGCTGATGGGTCTCTGTCACAAGATGTTAACTGATGTAATTTTTCTATTCTATGTATATACTTAACTTGCTAAAAGGACATTATATCTTTATATACTTATTGTTATATTTAATAAAATCATATTATCCACATTCATTTGAAGTGTAGTTGTGTAGTGGTCACATTCATTTGAAGTTGCCGTTAAGAATCTCTCTTTAAAGAATATCTGAACCTGAAGTTTTGCAAAACAGTTGGAAAGTCAGATTTTGACTCAGGAGGAGCCATTTCCGAAAGGTGCCACTAGCAAGATGGTTCTCCCAGGAGCGGCGCCGGGAGAGGGGTAAGTATATTACCTGTGAGGGGCCCGGCACATGGGGGGGCTGTTTTAAAGGGTTTATCCAATTTCTCAGTCTCCATACCCTGGAGCACTTCCAGTGAGTCTCCTAAGGAGATTCAGTACCCTGCCTAATCCACTTTGGCTAATAGATGAGGGTCCTGAATGAGGGACACCTTTATAAGTAACTCAGAAGTCAACAGCCAGGTTTTTATAAATTGATTTTCTAAATCTATTGCTTTCAAGCAATACAGTATCGTGTTGATCTAATAAAGCACATAGAACGCATTTCTTATGATGTGGTGTGAAAAGAATGTGAATACAACCTACACATCTGTCTTAATGGCAGGTATCCCAAAGGTGACAGAACCCTTTGCCTTCTGGACACTCATGCCTCTCTGTGAGGTCAGTACCTAAATCTTTTAGATCACAAAGAACACTCTTGACACCTTCTATTTTAACTACATTAGTGAACCGACCGCAGTAAACAACCCATTAAAATATATTTTATCAATGTATTTTGCTACAAGTAGCACTAAGCGGCACAGTGACTCATTATACATTTTCTCCCCCAGTTGCAACTAATAGAGACGATTCGCTGTATTGTAATGGAGCAAGTAACTGCATTATCACTACATTAGCCGGCTGTGTTGTAGATGGCCCATTAAGTAGAAAAATAAATAATCTATAGACAAGACCACATCTCGGTAGGAATAAGTACAGGCTGTGAACCCAGATATAACCTCTTCTTTACTCATTTATTCTATATTTATTCTCAGATGCTCCCCCTTGCCTTGCATTCCATTGTGCAGGGCAAGGTCTATTTGTTTACTGCCGAAGGCGTACAGGGCTTCACCTCACTATGCTCGGTAGAGACTTCCACCTAGCAGTGAGTCCGGTGACATCACTGGCACAGATGGGCGGTCTACAGTACTGCCCTAGGCTGTTTTAGACAAACAGACATTGCCCTGCCCGATGTAGCCCAAGGCAAGGGGGAGCATCGGAGCAAGGAAATGCTCGGATACTCCACTTATATGGAGTAAAGGAGCTCTGAACACGGACAGACAACCCCTTTAACTATGTACAAACTGCAGAACTTGTAGAATTTTTTTTATAGAAGATGTATTATAATGTTAGGGCTGTTCTAGTTATGTTGTTCATATTTTCTTAGAGGATCTGTTTAAAAAGGTTGTCCCAAGATGTATATTCACCATAGGTCTACATGGAGTCAGAGAACAAAGAAACAATGTAGAAGTCATACATAATTGAAACAAGTAAATCTTTCACTTCCTCTGTGTACTTCAAAACTACTTACACCATCAGAAAAGCCAAGAAGAATATGGAACTGGATATACATATTCCACAATGTAAGAAAGTGCAGTGTATAGCTTTCTGCCTTATGAATTCACATATTTATTATAGTTATTATTCCTTCCTTTTTGTGTCAATAGCTCCTATGCAGACCTAAGTGTCTCCATGGTGACAGACTACAAACAAACCCAATGCAGTCTGTTCCTTTCAACCGCACCCTACATCATTACCTTACCAAATACACATTAGTAGGAAAGGACAAAAGGTGGTGCGAGGACTACAGGATCAGAGTACACTGGGTTTGTTAAAATTCTATAACCATTAACACACGTGTGTATAGGAGCGCTGCTCACAAATGGTAGATTGTTTAAAATGCTACTTTCTTCATTTTAGAAGCCAAAATTTGTTATAAGCATACCCTTCAAATTGGTTTGCTTTAAGCCATTAGTGATATGTAGATACATGTACAGCGGATATGCACAGGGGCAATATGACATGGCCTTAGGAGCCGAGACAGCTTCAGACACAGCAGTGTCGGCTGTGTTACAAGCTGACAGCGGCCTGAAGCTATAGGGAATGGAGATGGCTCTGATCCCAGCTAGTTATTCCCGCAGATGCCACAGTCAGCAGCAACCAAGGCATCTGAATTGTTAGACAGAGGGAGGAGGAGCCCCTCTGTCTCTTGATCGGCATCTCACAACACAATAAAATGTAATAGCATAACAGTAAAGGCACAAAACAATGCAATAGAGAAGTACTACAATAGAGTGGGATTAAAAAATATGGTCAGACAAAAAAAATTGGAAAATATTTAAAGAATTTTAAAAGTTCAAAACACTACATTGTTCATTTTTTTCTTTTATCATATAAAGAAATCTAAACAAAAAAAAATTAACATTGCCGTCTCTGTAAACGTCACATTATTTAAACCTTACAGTGAGCGTTGTAAAAAATAAAATTCTGATCACTGATCACAAAAGCCATATGTACCCCAAAATGGTACCATAAAAACTAAAGGATGAATTTGGAAAAAAAATTATAGGTGTCAAAAAATGATGACAAAGTGAATAAGTCATTTTTAACAAACTGTAAAAGCCATAAAAACTAAACTATGAATTGATGGGGGGGGGGGGTTTCCATTCGATAAATATATATATTTTTTTAGTTTCTCAACACATTATATGTAACATTTAATGGGCTTATTAAAAAAATACAATAGCCATTATAGAGCTATGTTGACGGGAAAATAAAAGTTATAGCTCTTGGTAGGAAGCAAACATTTTTTCAAAGATACAAAAATTCGCTGAGCAACAGGCACAGTGGATGTTTGGGTTGATCCTGCCAATTAAAATGTTATCTATGTCTAATGCACCTCAGTTCCTTAGTTTACCTGTGCTGGCCACCAGTGATGGTCAGTTCGCAGACTTCGCCAGCAAACACATGCGGGCTGCCATCTTTAGTAAGGTAGATTCACCCGTCCGGCGATGCACAGGTAAGCCCTTACCTGTGCCTGTGCCGGGAGCCGGTCTGAAATCAAATGCAGTCACCGGGAGCAGGCAGTTCTGAGAACAGCCGCCGGGGGCCTTCATTAGGCTGTTCTCGGAACTACCTGCTCCCGGTGACTGCATTTGATTTCAGACCGGCTCCCGGCACAGGCACAGGTAAGGGCTTACCTGTGCATCGCCGGACGGGCGAGTCTACTTACTAAAGATGGCAGCCCGCATGTGTTTGCTGGCGAACACTGCGAACTGACCATCACTGCTGGCCACACCCGGGGTCGACTGAAGCTCTCATCTACATAAAGAATGAAAATCTCTTTTTCTCTGGAACACAGCAACAAATTTTCACAAGACATTTTGATGCCTGGTTTACTAGGGTTCATCTTGCTGATAGGTGCACTTTAAGGGGTTATCTAAAAGATATAGTTATAACAATGTCATTCTAATTTACGGAATTTTTTCGATAATTTTTTCAACATTTTAGAACTTCGTAAATACATAAGTGCAGACTAAAAGATAGTACTTTTGAAGCTATGATTTTTTTTCTTTCATTTTTTTGTATTGGAGGCGGCATTGTTCTCCTCCTACATTGTTATTGATGGATGTACATTCACAGATATATCCTTATTTTTTTCACAAAGGCTTTTAAATTAGTACTGCTGTAGTACTTCAGAGCGTATTCTATTAGCAAATCCGCAACTTTATAAATGAATGTTCTAGAATTAATGGAAAGCACATTGTGTAGTGCGGTTTGTCAGAACACTCACAACTAGAAGGACATTATTACCTCTATTGGGGAACAAATGACTGCTGTCCTACAAGCACGTATATGTACACCACAGGCTGTCCAATAATAATGAAAGCAAGAAAGCGTGGGTGTCCAATGCAAGGACAGAGTTAGGGCTCATGCCAACAAACATGAGGGCTCCATGCCCGTATTGCTGATTAGTGGATCATCTGACATTTGCACCTGTGTGAACGCAAAAAGGGATTCATTTGTTTTATGTCATGAATAAGGACTGAGTACAGTCCAAAATGCATTGGCTAGAGTAGGGAGATGCCCAGCTGTGTGCCATTTTTGGATTTTTTAAAATATTTGAGATAGAAAATCTGTAGTTTTATTGAAGAGCTGAGTGCTGGACCCACTACTGTGTTTCGGCGCTGGCCGTGTGCACACGGAGCCCTTACATTCGTAGGCATGAGCCCTTAGTAGCATTTAGTCGACCCTTGGCTCTAATACCTGGTAAAACCCCCTGTGACAGAAACCATCTTCAGCATGCATATCTTATAACTGTATATAGTCTATGACAGTGATGGCAAACCTATGGCACGGGTGCCAGAGGCGGCACTCAGAGCCCTTTCTGTGGGCATCCGCACCCTGGTGTACCAATATGCCTTAGACTTTTCATGACATTCATCAGCGCAGGGCGCACTATGAACAGCGCTGGCAGCGCATTGAATGTAGGCAGGCTATTATAGCTAAATGATAAAGTACATGGAAGATATACTGTATAGACTGTAGTATACTTAGGTTATAGTTGCACTTTGCAAAAGACAAGTGGGTTTTGGGTTGCAGTTTGGGCATTCGATCTCTAAAAGGTTCGACATCACTGGTCTATGATATTGACTGAGAGAAATATTTTCCTGCTCCTCCATGCTTCTTGGGCATGTATTACATGCATAGCCCATTGCAACCTCCCCTTCCCCCCCAACAGTATAGTAACATAGTATATAAGGCCGAAAAAAAGACATTTGTCCATCCAGTTCGGCCTGTCATCCTGCAAGTTGATCCAGAGAAAGGCAAAAAAAAAACCTGTGAGGTAGAAGCCAATTTTCCCCACTTTAGGGGAATAAAAAATTCCTTCCCGACTCCAATCAGGCAATCAGAATAACTCCCCGAATTAACGACCCCTCTCTAGAAGCTATAGCCTATAATATTATTACACTCCAGAAATACATCCAGGCCCCTCTTGAATTCCTTTATTGTACTCACCATCACCATCTCCTCAGGCAGAGAGGTCCATAGTCTCACTGCTCTTACCGTAAAGAATCCTCTTCTATGTTTGTGTACAAACCTTCTTTCCTCCGGACGCAGAGGATGTCCCCTCATCACAGTCACCGTCCTGGGGATAAATAGCTGATGGGATAGATCTCTGTACTGACCCCTGATATATTTATACATATTAATTAGATCTCCCCCCCCCCCCCAGTCGTCTTTTTTCTAAAGTGAATAACCCTAATTTTGATAATCTTTCAGGGTACTGTAGTTGCCCCATTCCAGTTATTACTTTAGTTGCCCTCCTATGACCCTCTCCAGCTCTGCTATGTCTGCCTTGTTTACAGGAGCCCATCGGGAGTATCCTGATGACATTTAGATCCTTGCCTTAATTTTCCTCCTGAAACCAGACTACCCCTTTAAGTAATTGTTATTCAACTGATCTGATTTATTGGTTACCATTTTAATAAATTATAACCCATAAATAATTGATCTGACATCATCTGCATCATTTTTACATGTGTTTTGATATGTTGGGCGGACAGCTATGAATGGTCCTCTACGTAAATTTTCAACATTGCAGGTACACCCTCGAATTATCTGGATTCCTCTAAGGCAGTTCTGTAGATAATGACCCCAGAGTGAATTTTCTGCATTCTTACAATGTGAATTGACTCCCAGTTCTACTTCTTCTGTACCTTAAATTTGTATTGCTCGCAACATATGTGCACGACTGAAACCAAATTACATTTAATGAATTAATCAGCCTTTTAGCATTTCTCCAACTTGAGATTGCTGTTCCCCATACAAAAGCTGCAGGCAGCAACTGCAAGCAACATATGTTCTGTCTCCCTATTATTACCGTCTACATGACAGAAAGAAAGCAACTTAATTGAAGCAAGGAAGTCGGCCATGTGCTCCACCATTAACAATTGTCTAAAATACAAACTAAAGTACTAGCACCATTGGAGAGCACAGTACATACTGCTATACAACAGCGGATTTCTTGGCACTGTTACATAGTTGGTTCCACTGATCCAAATCACAGATACAAAGTGTAAGCATATGGCATGCTGACAGAGTAATATATACTCTGCGAATATTATGCCATTTTCTAAAGCCTCACTAATCTTAGTTTTGGTTGCCCTAGCAGGGCATATGGACATCATTAGGGGAGGGGGGTGGAAACATCCTAGTCTAGCTTGCCATTCATTTGATGTATGCCTATATATGGCCCCTTCAACTTTCTAACATGCATTATAGTTCACTCCTCACCATTCTCAAAATATCTGCTTATCTGCTTGAAGTCACTGGGTAAAAAAACATTCATTACCCAGAGCATTTACACATTTGGGGCTCTGCCAAATCTGGATTGCCCAATGAACAAGGTCATCAGGTAATCAGTGGCAGTATTGCACTGCCAGATCATCGCTAACGACCGCTTCTACGAACACTCGCTACCAATTAACGGAAAATGTCAAGTATAATACTTAGGCCCCTTTCAGACCAGCGAGTTCCATGCTCCAGACTCGTGTGATTATGAGACAGCTCCCGTCCTGACCTCCCAGCACTGACTGGGTCACATAGCATTATATTGATTTATGAAGCAGCCTCAAACAGTCTAATATTTTAACCTATGGAACAATATGTAAAAACAATGGACCACATTTATTAGGACTGACGTTTTAGACGCCGGTCTTAATAAGGCACTGTGCTGGCGGTGGATCCGCCGAAGTTATGAAGAGGCACCAGCCTCTTCATTACTATGGTGCATCCACTGCCACTTCTACGTGTAAGTCAGGATCCTAACCATCTCACATTTAGACGATTTTCTATGCCTTCCCCATGCGTGAGTGGGGAGAAGTCGTAGATCGCGGCGCAAAGGACCTTTGTGCCACAATTTGCGCCAGAAATACACCTAATAAAGGCGTATTTCTGGTTAACAAATGACCCCCAATGTTTTCCCATGTCAAAAGATGTCCATAGGATTTAACTTCACTGTGTCAGTGGTGTATCTAAATAGGTTTCTTCAGGTGTTAATGAAACTTTAGATGGGGATGATGATTGGGAAGATATTTCCCATGAGATGCAGGTTTGTAGGGCTGTGATATCTTCTGTTACACAATAGTAACATATGAGGTATAGTGTTCACAATTGGTTTTACTTGTCGTTAACCTGTACACTTGTATCTTGTATTTTTTGACTCCACAGTCTATATGGCACCCCACAGTCTTGTAAATAGGCAGAATTAATTGTTTATTGATTACTGCAGCAGAAAGCTGGAGTCAAGAGGAGCGAGGTGACAAACAAGTAAATAGACTGCCTCACCAAAATGGAATCCTACAGGTCTTGGTCATGACATTGATGCAAAAAAGGTAAAATACGAGCCATAACCTTTTCCCGCAGTCTATGCTAATGAGCCAGCCTCAAATGGGCTGGCTTTAAAAGTTCTCCCGGTCGTGATAGACGAAATCGCTCCAGTTCTCTGAAGTCTCGCGAGAACTGGAGCGTCTTCTCCCTGGCTAAGAGCGGAGCGCGCTGATTGGATGCGCTCCGTGCCAGGGAGAAGATGGAAGGCACGACCGGGAGAACTTTTAAAGCCAGCCCATTTGAGGCTGGCTCATTAGCATAGACGGCGGGAATTATTCCGGGGGGCATAGCGGACAAACGGGGGCACAGAATGAAAAAAGAATTAACGTTCAAGAAATCATGGGGGCATGTAAGTAACGCTATAGTCTTAGTTAAAAAAATTTTTTAGGTGAAAGGTCCTCTTTAAAGGGTGCATATACTTCTTTAATAGCCAGCAGGTGAATGCTTACTGGCTGACAGCTATTTCTTCAGACTACCTCACACATACGCATGTTCAGATCGACCGAACATGTATGTGTTTTTAAAGAGGTTGTCCCATTAAGACAAGTGTTTGATTGACGGGGGCCTGAATGGGTGCCTGTGTTCCCCATATGAGCTGCCACTCCATTCACCTTTACGGGGCTGCCAGAGGTAGTTGAGCACTCAACTATGTCCGGAGGTTCCAAAGAAATAAGTGGAGCGGCGGGCATTCATGCGTGTCTTTCGCTCCATGGAAACAGGAAGCTGGGCCCCCATACATGTCATCAGCAGGGGCCCCAGTGGTTGGACCCCTGCTCTGCAGACGTTTATCTATGGTATAGGGCAGTGATGGCGAACCTATGGCACAGGTGCCAGAGGCAGCACTCCGAGACCTCTCTGTGGGCACCCGAACCCTGGAAAAAGTCTATGGCGTACCAATATGCCTTAGACCTTTCCTGCCATTCATCAGCGAAGGGTGCACTATGAACAGCACAGGCAGCGCACTGAATTTAGGCAGGCTATTATAGCTAAATGATAAGGATGGTATACTATATTGGACTGTAGTAATCAGGGTAAATTGCCGTGTTGGCACTTTGCGATAAATAAGTGGGTTTTGGGATGCAGTTTGGGCACTCGGTCTCTAAAAGGTTCACCATCACTGGTATAGGGGATAGGTTGCCTTAAAGGAAATCCCCTTTAATGGTACGGGGAGGGGGAGCCACTGCCAGACACCTCTGATGGTGGCATATCTTCTGCCAGAACACAAGAGGATTGGGCACTGAAATTCAGTTCTTTCACCCATCATCAGGAGAGAGCTTAAAGCCCTAATACCCATCAGTCGGCCAATTCTGCCGAAATCAGTGGGTTCATATGACAGTAATCTAATCTGTATGGGCTTCTTAAGAAATCCTAAAACTAGTCTGCCCCTTTTAATTTTTTTTTCTTGTAAAATGCTTATCATACTATTCAGATAAATCCATCAAACATGACATTATAATTTATTGAAAACATTGCTTATATATGGATTTCTATAAGATCAATCTGGTCACGTCATGCCACATAATTACCATAATTAAAAGGGCATCTGTCAGCACTGGCTGACCTGTTACATGTGCGCTTGGCAGCTGAAGGCATCTGTGTTGGTCCCATGTTCATATGTGTCCGCACTACCGAGAGAAATGAAATTTTTATATATGCAAATTAGCTTCTAGGAGCAATGGGGGTGTTGCCGTTACACCTAGAGTCTCTGCTCTCTCTGCACCCTCTCTAATTCAATTGACATAGCCAGGCAGGTGCAATAACGTTTTCACTGCCTAGCCCCGTTAATCAAAGTGAAGAGGGTGCGGCAGTTGCAGAGAGAGCAGAGTCTCTAAGTGTAACGGCAACACCCCCATTGGTCCTAGAGGCTCATTTGCATATATTAAAGCTTCATTTTTTCTCAGCATTTCGGGCACATATGAACATGTGACCAACACAGATGCCTTCAGCTGCCAAGTGCACTTGTAACAGGTCAGCCAGAGTCATAGGTACAAATCTGCTAAGAGATGATCTTTATTGGGAATGCCTATTGTCATTACACGGGTCCATCAATCATGAGCTGCAAAAGCCAGATGATGGATGGCACATGGGTAAATCCAACAAGCAATCAAAATTGTGCCAGCTCCACCAGTGAGAAATCCTGACTGATAGTAAGGGCTCACAAAAGGGTAACCAACCAGCAGAATTGTGAATGCAGCTCTGAACTTTAATACATATAAATACATTACATTATATTCTTCCAATGTTCCTTAGTATTTACCAAAGTGTTCAACATTTTGTGTAAATTATGTCTATGTAAAAATATAAAAGAAATGGTGATTAACAGTGATAACATCTTTTAATGTAGTAATTTACAAGCTTGGTAGGCCTCAGAATATTAAATAAATAAAAAAAGTAAGTTAAAGGGGTTGTCCCACCATAACAATGTATCACCTATGCATTAAATAGGTCATAATATTTGATCAGTGGGCAGCCTAATGCTGAGACCAATACTGATCATAAGAACAGTAATTTTAGGACCCAACCTGTATATCATCACTAAAGTCTAATAGGTTTTGAATCAAAGAAATAGTCTATAATAGTGGCAAATGACTGGCTCCAAAGACAGCTCCAAATGGGATTTTTCTCCTGGACCTTTGGGGCTCACTATGGTTTCAGAGACTGGGATCCTCTGGTGAGACAGTTTAAACCCTGGTTCTATGGGACGGGTGACTCAATACTCAGCTATCTCCAGCAGTTCTATTGAGATGAACAGAGCAGTAGCCCACTGCGTGACCATCACCCATTCAATCAAGGGACTCAGGGACCCCTGCTCTCATCAGAGGTAGATGGGTAAAGAAGTCCTTATGGTGACTCACCTCGTTGGTCTTACCGGACTAGTGATTTTCACTATTTAGGGTATGTAGATTGAGACTATAAAACTGGATTAAGAACACTTTGTACCAAAGTACACACTGCACTAGTATCATTGACGGATATATATTCTGGCAGTTCATTAAAACTATCCCATAAAAAGTTAGGACAGAATAAGGAAGTGGTGTGGAGGACATCGGGCATGTGACATCTAATGTTAACAGTAGACAGTCTTCCATCCTGGATTCTGCTCATTCCAGAGGGAAGACTAGTGTCCAGCACTGGCCTATTTGCTGTACCGGCCGGCACTGTTATAGACGCATGGGATTAACATTCCATCTTGAGAGCAGCTCCTGCAAGCATATTACATTTCAGCCTGTCTTCTCCATCCAGAGGACACATCTTATCCATTTGTAAGAAAGACAAGACATCCACATCCATCATTCAGCTTCAGAAATGAAGATATTGCAGGCCGGTTCTGGTTATTGAACCAAATCGAGATACTTTTGATTGATAATGCAAGTAAATTGGGCAACTTATGCCATGCTACTATGGCTGGAGCTCAGCTGGTGGATGTGGTGGTAACACAAAATTTGAAGAGTTTCACAATTGCGACGTCTGCATAAGGCAATTAACAAAGCAGGCACTAGTGATTATCTATATGTAAATGTATGCTAATGAGAAGCTTGGCATTGGTCAACAGACTCCGCGACAGATGTACATTGAAATAAAAAAGCCTCAGTTGCTGTTCTGGTAACACAGGCTCTAGATATAGCAGAGTGAAGACGGCCAGAGGCTTTAAAGAGACTTGTCACTGGGATTTTGTGTATAGAGCTGAGGGCATGGGTTGCTAGATGGCCGCTAGCACATCCGCAATACCCAGTCCCCATAGCTCTGTGTGCTTTTATTGTGTAAAAAACACGATTTTATATATATATATATGCAAATTAACCTGAGATGAATCCTGTATGTGAGACAAGTCAGGGACAGGACTCATCTCAGGTTAATTTGCATATTTATCAAATCGTTTTTTTTACACAATAAAAGCACACAGAGCTATGGGGACTGAGTATTGCGGATGTGCTAGCGGCCATCTAGAAACCCATGTCCTCAGCTCTATACACAAAATACCGGTGACAGGTTCCCTTTAATGCCGCAACATGAACGTGATGTCATTGCTATATTTGGCTTCTGAAGCACACTTTTTTTCAGGAATGAGTGAGTTTGGGTGCCATGTTAAATTTGCAACACCCCTTAGGTACCAGTACAGTGGAAACTCCCAGATATAACGCATCAAGAGATTTAGCTATGGGTGTTTTATAAAAATTTTTACATTAGACTGTAAAAATAAAAAAAGACATTCCTTCCAACAGTGTGTTGCTTTAGACCCAAATGCTTCATTTTTTCAAGGGTTAACAGGAGAAAAAGCGCCAAGCAATATGGTACGCAATTTCTCCTGAGTATGGAAATACCCCAAATGTGTTCAGACTGCGGTTTGGGGACATGGCAGTACAGTGCTGCTCCTTCGCTTCGAACATGAAATTAGCTGAAATGGTTTTAAGAGCCATATGGGGTCATTTATCAAACAGGTGTAAAGTAGAACTGGCTTAGAAGCCCGTAGCAACCAATCAGATTCAACTTTCATCTTTGACAGCGCCTTTGGAGAATGAAAGGTGGAATCTGATTAGTTGCAGTTTGATAAATGACCCCAATATTATTATTATTTTTGACTGGGCTGTGTGAGGCCTCAGTTTTTGCGCAACAAGCTGTAGTTTTGGTACCATTTTGAGGTACATTTGGCGTTTTTGATCACCTTTTATTTATTTTTCTTTGGAGGCAAGGTGGGCTAAACTTTTAGTTCTGACAGTGTTTATTTATTTTATTTTTTTATGGGGTTCTCCAGGCGGTATAAATTAACTTTAATTTGAAGGTTGATATGGTTATGGTGATGTCAACTGGCAACCATCAGGACATTGCGATCCCTTCCTCTATTAACCTCTTACATGGCGTGGCTGCTACGGACCTCAGCGTCTAAGAGGTTAAACAGCCAAGCTCAGCACTAGCTGCTGGTGACACCATAATTAATGCTTACACCCTCTGTTGATGGCAGCAGCTCAGTTCCTGAGCCATCTCCATTCCATAAGTGTACGGTACGGTGCAGGAAGGCATTAAAAGGAGCTGCATCATATGACCTAGTAAAATTATGTAAGGGGGAACATCGCAGCTGAGGCCAGTCACATGGCCAGTCAGCAGCCATGTGACCTGCATAAAATGTGATGTGGATGCAAGGAATCCAGAGATCTGTAGCAACGGTGGGGGAGTGAAAGATCGGAACCCAGCAGCGAGGATCAGGTAAGTATGATACCCTCTGCAGGTCTGGCAGCACTGAGGGATCTGCCTGAAATGCTCATGGGGTGAACAACCCCTTTAAAGAGGACTTGTAAGTTCTCCCAACATGACTATTCCCCATGAAATGGAGCATGTCTTCTTAGAACTCAATGTTATGCCGCTACTCATACTAGGAGTCGGCACCCCCGCTGATCAGCTGTATGAAGAGGCCGTGGTGCTCCATAAGCGCTTAGGTCTCTTCCTAGGCCAGTGACATCCCATTCATTGGTCACACGGCCAAGTTACAGTGAATGGGACTGAGCTACAACATCGAGCATAGACGCTACCAAATGGACGGCACTGGAGGTGAACGATATAGCTTCTTCAAACGGGCAGGGGTGCCGAGAGACAGACCACCACCGATCAGATATTGATGGCCTACCCTGAGAATAGGCCTTCAATATGCTAAACCTTGAAAACCTTGTTCGAGAACGTGAGATCCAAATCGATCTTACAAAGTACTTGGCAACTAGTATGAAACAACATAAAATAGTAATACATGAAAAAGATATATAAAATGTTAACAGAAACCAAGGCAGTTCTTCAGCCAGACACATAAAGCACAAAATAGAATGTAACCAAAGGGGTTATAGGGATGACAAGTTTCATTAAGATCTGAACTTTTCTTTTCCAAAAGCTGCGGCTGATCCAAATGATAGATTATACACTGTATGCTCTGATGAATCCTAATCAAAGCATTCACTCCAGACATCATTTAGCGGCTCCTGGCAGGCACCACAGCCTTTTTTGGCAATGTTCTGCGTTCAATATTTAGTTTGTCTTGAAACGAGGCGATTACTAATGTGTGTTAGGGAACAGAAATAACAGTACTTGTTGAAGATGGGTCCATAACAGCCATCGGACATTGATATGGTAGTCATACAGGCCCACATACAAAGGACTTAAAGCCACCTATATAGTAGTCATATAGGCCCACATATAAGACCATCTACCAAAAGAACTATAGAAAACTACCCCTGCTTAGGGTACATGGACTGATGATCCACTGTATAACTGCTCGTTCACGATACTTGGCCTCTGTGAAAGGTGAAGCGCTCATTCATTGGGTGATCGCGCTGACAGAAAAAAAATCATTGTCCCTGTCCAGCAGATTGTACCGTCTAAACAACAATGTACTACACAGGAACAATGATTTTCTATGGTAACAAGTGATTTTATATGCAGGTCTCACCTCCACCAAAGATCAGGCAATTATCGGGAAGGTCTGGTTCGTTCCTGATAATAGCTAGACACATTGGTCCATGTAAAAGGACCCTTAGTCTTCCTCTTATTGCCATATGGGTACTAGCGGAACATAGATTTTTACTACCACCAAACATGGGAGACAACCACGTTCACGTTACAATTATCACCACAGGCCCAGCTCCTAGAATCCAGGAGTTGGATATTGCACCTCTATGATGTCCATATACCCTCACAGTGCAAATGAACATTGGTTGTCTTCATGAGACCCCATAAGTCTGCACTCATTTCAATAGGGCTTCAAAAAGATGCAGACAGCACACAGTGTCCATACGAACCGTATGTCTGCTGCACAGCCCCGCAGACAAGAATAGACAGTTGTAGCACACAGCCGCTATCCGAGTTTTGCTGATCCAAAAAAACGGCATTGGTTGTGTGCATGAGGCCTAAGTAGCTAGGTATTCCAAATGGGATATTCCACAAATATGTAAGGTGGGAAAACCACCTTATAGGTCTGTGAAGGTTCTCATTTATCCAGGTCATGATATATCTGTAAAGAATAAATCAAGGCAACTGGACTTACTGTAGCTTTCTTGAAAACGTTTCACTCGTTCTTCCAACGAGCTTTCTCAATTCTGAGTGGGTTATTCTCCTTATAGGGTTATTCTCATAGGATATGCCATAACTGTCTTATAGGTGTGGGTTCCACCTCAGCTATTTTCGTAGCTGCCAGAGAAGTGATCCACCTCTCCATTCATGGCAGCCACATAACAAGGAGACGTCCCTTCTTGAGGACCCACACCTATTGCACATCTGTGGCCTATCCTGTCCAATAGGTGTGGTCCCCAGTCCATAACTGTGACACTACTATGACATACTGCATATTATGTGTAAAATAAAAAATGTCCCATCTTTTTATAAAAATAAAAACCAGCGTAGAAAATGATAAATAAGACAGGCCTGCCAGCCCGTCCCCTTCCCTCCCCCTTTTTTAGACCTGCGTGAGTGAAAAAGTCGCACTTGCGGCGCAAATAACCTTTGCACCACAATCTGTGGCAGAAATACGCCCAATATAGGTGAATTTCTGTTATATGGACATTTAAAGCAAACCTGTCACGTTGAACATGGTGCCTGAGCCGCAGACAGCATGTTATAGAGCAGGAGGAGCTGTGATCAGTGATTGACAGCTATCTGTGTATGCACAGTCATAGAGGGAAGGCTGTCAGTCACTGATATCTCCACCTCCTGGACTTCACAGCCCAGAATGAGCAGGAATTTAAAATAATAAAATACAAGTTATGGTATACAATTTTTTTCCCATAAAACTATATAACAATCTGTTCAGCCTCTCCTGCTCTATAAGCTGCTGCCTACAGCTCAGACACCATGTTCAATGTGACAAGTTCCCTTTAAATGTGGCAGTATTACGACCATCTAAAAACCAGCCTATTGCTGCATATTATGCTGTAATTTATGGATTATTTACCAAGGTATATGTGCAATGACCCAGGACAGCTAATCAAACATTTGCTTAGATTGACTGCACACATCTAATTGAGAACCAGTCGGTGTGCTCTGTTACTAAATAAACATATAGAATAAATCCATACTCCTCATTACTGCCATGATCACAGGATTAGCTGAATTCTTCATATAGCTGCCGCCAGAAAGGCCAACAGAAATGTACTAAACAAACAGGCACCTAATGATTCCTAATGGCCACAGATCATATTGACTCCACAAGGAAGTATTATTTGATGGAAGAGCAGATACGGTATGTACATGGATCTCTCCTTTGCCTGAGCTTTAGGTAATCTTGTGTGTGCTAGCCCTAGTGAATGTGTGCTTTTTGCATCTTTCTGCCCACCTATGTTTACTAACTGATCCTCTGCTGACTGCCCTGACCACGGACTTGTTTTATAGATATGCTTAAATTCTGCCTTGCCTGACTTCGGATTTGTTTTATGGATATGCAAAAACTCTGCCTGTCCTGACCTCAGACTGTTTCCGAACTAAAATTATTGCTTAACCCCTCAGTGCTTTGCACCAGTGTCTCTGACCCCTGAGGATCATCTGTTAACTACACCCGGACTATTCCAAGAGGTGGCAGCCTGGTGGGTCCCCTTTAGTGAAGACCAGATCCCTGTATAAGGGTTAGAGAGTGAAAACCAGATGATCGCCAGGATAACACCCTTAAGACTAGACCAAACTTGTTAGGCTACTTTGACACCAGCGCTTTTGCTGGATCCGTCATGGATCAGCAAAAACGCTTCCGTTTTAATAATGGACCCGCCTGCATCCGTTATGAACGGATCCAGTTGCATTATCTTTAACATAGCCAAGACGGATCCGTCATGAACTCCATCGCAGACAGAAAAACGCTGTTGCAGCATTATTCTGTTCGCGGTGGAACGGAATGCATTCTGGTGTATTCTGTTTCGTTCAGTTCAGTTTTGTCCCCATTGACAATAAATGGGGACAAAACTGAAGCGTTTTCCCCCGATATTGAGATCCTATGACGAATCTTAATAGCAGAAAGGAAAAGCGCAAGTGTGAAAGTAGCCTTAGTTTGTATAGTGTGTGCAGATGAGGCACTGGCTTGGCTATAAACCTACGGTATGTTATGTTTCAAGGTCTGTTTAAAATGTTGAGCATTGATTTATAAAATAGCTACCTTCCAACTAGGAGCAGTAGAGGCACAGCTTTCTTTTCTTTTTGGAAAAAAAAAACTAATTTACATACCCTTTTCCCCAGTGGATCATTACATGGCCTATAAGACTCCTTATACCTACTAAGGCACTCTCCACATGGAGAAATAGTAGTCCCAGATCCCAACAAAGACCTTTCACCCGGTTAAGCTAGTTCTTTCTGCTCGCAACTGACAAGGGGCGATCACCTCAAAACAGCTGTCAAAAGAGGAGGTAGTGGCTTGGCTATAATCCTAAATTATGTTTAAAGGCCTGTTTAAAAAGTCCAACATTGACTTTCAGCTGGTGGCACCAGAGGCACAGCTCTCTTTTCTTTTTGCAAAAAAAGCTAACTTGCATGCATCACAATCCGGCATGGATTCATTTCCCATAATAGTTTACAACCCCTTTAAAGGGAGTCTGTCACTAGGAAATTCACTGTTACATCAGGCACAATGCCTCATAGGACTAGCTCAGCTATATGTAATGATACTCATCATTTAGTGGTCTGTTGCTTTATCCTAGAGAAAAAGTACTTCTATCCATATGGAAATAGAGTGCACAGTGGGCAACACCAAGCCACTTTGTGCACCCTTGCTCCTCCAGCTCCCTCTGCCAGCACCATCTTCTCCTTTTTGATTTAATCATCTTGTGTGGCCCTTTAAATCAAAGAGAGGGAGGTTCTGAAAGAGGAAGGAGGAGCAAAGTAGCTTTGACCCACCCTCAGTGCACTTAACTGCTCATTTGCTTAAGGATGAAAAGTACCTTTTCTCCAAGATGAGGCAATGGACCACTCAGTGAAAGGTGTTAATATATTTAGCTACACCTACAAGGCATTGTAAGTGGTTTAACAGTGACTTTTCACAGTGACAGACTCCTTTTAAACAGTAGAGTCAAATTTGTGACAACCGTTTCTTAGACATAAAGATAAAATGAAGATGCTAAATAAGCCGAAAGTAAAGATCATAGTTCACTGAACAAATCTGCAAAAATGTCAAATCCGTTATGTTATTGCTAAAAAAAAGGCAACAAACCAACAGACAACCCCATGGGTCTTATCTATAGTATAATATACAACTGAAAATGATTATAAAAAATAGATTTTTGAATAATATTATAATATTGTAGGTTTGCAAAAAATACATTGGAATTCATTAGGTTTATTTGCTCAAGAAACGCTGTAATATAGAACTATATTTAACTGCTATCCCTTTGAAAGCACTCAGTAACTATAGTAATTACATTTGCAAGATAATATAGAAATGTACTAAGCAATCTAGGAATCAAGAATATTACTTACACAGTTTCATCATTCTTAAATTCCAGTTCACCATATGTATCTTCAAAATCTTCTCCACCACCTTTTGCAGTGCCTTCAATTGTCCTAAAAGGGACAATGACAGTGCCCCGAGCTCCTGATGTCCTAAGAACTTTAACTTCCATCACACCAATGCTTTCACTAACACGTATGATGTCACATTCGAAAGTAAAAATCCCAGCATGGTCATCATCCAGTATAGTAACTGAGGCCACATAGGGAGAGACCAAAACTGCTTTTGGGTAGCAAAAAGTATTGGGTTCCACTGGCTCTGAAGCATCAACTATTCGTATGTTACCGAGTCTCACGAAGAAATGTTCATCTTCTTCAAAAATGTCATCATCAATAATCCCAACTGAGAACTCCTTTTGGGTTTCTCCAGATTTGAACACTAAGGTTCCTTCTGTGAACTCATAATCAGCTCCTGCATTTGCAGAACCATCTTCAGTTTTATAGTCCACCATCAGAGTCTTGGAGACATCACCACCTTTTCTTACAACAGTCAACAAGACAGCACCACAATTTTCAAGGCATTGATAGGAGCATGGATCAAAATAGATCTTAGACACAAACTCTTCAGATTCGTCCAAGCATATGTCCTGTAAGCTGGTGCATCTCTTTGACTGCTCAGCAGCATGTTTCTTCAGAATGTTACCTGCTCCAGTCATCATTCTGGTGGCTTGTATTCGGTAAAATGCTCTGCTTTTCTGTTGATGTGACAAGGCATAATAATTTGCCATTTCTACTAACTGATCTAAATCCTTCTCCGGGTGTTTCTGCTTTAAATCCTTAAGGATTCTTATCATATCTCGGCGAGATTCATCTACTTCCTTTCCATCCATGTTTAACAGATTTCCATCTAGAAAATGAGAGTTCATGATTTTGCCGTCCATTTCGATCCCTTTTGGGTGCTCTGCCTCAGTCTCAATCATAATCCCTCGGTGTTTGTCAGTCCGATACTTTTTGTGCATATATTTGTAGAAAAGAAGACGTCTGTCTGCCACCCAGGCAAGAACAACACACACAGGAAAGAAAAACAATGTCAGCAAACCTTCCCACACTTGCACCACTCCAGGAGAGAACACAGCAAGGATCATATATAACCATATATATGCAAAGATGCTCCATGCTGAAGTCACAAAAAATACTCGAAGATGCTTGATCTTTCGAACTTCACCATCGGGTATGACATAGACACAAATAGCAATTATGATAAACATGTTAAATGCTGCACTCCCAACAATGGTGGACGGACCAAGATCTCCAGCAACAAAATTATGACCACATACCTCAATTAATGACAAAAGAATTTCAGGGGCAGAAGACCCAAGTGCCATGAGGGTTAAATTGGAGACTGTTTCATTCCATACTCGAATAGTCGTTGTGGAGGTCTCACCATTGGGTTTTTTAAATATGATTTCCCGTTCTTGTGATGTTATGACCTCTATAGATGCCATAAAACGATCTGCAATGATGGACACGCCAAGAAACATGTAGATCATTGCTACAAAGTACACAATAACTCTGGCAATCTTATCTCCCAGGGAAGGGTTCTCTGGGTACCATATCGGCAAAATGACACCTGCCTTACAGTCAAAGGATCCAGTGCAGGAGTAGTTTTGTTTTTGTGGACTGCTTGGAGGGTGGCCTGCAGAAACAGCATGAACCTGAGGACTTTGAAAAAGCAAGATGAATGTGACAAGTCCAAAGTGAAGAAAAGTTGATGCAAGGGGCTGCAACTTTAACCAAGCCATACATAAATTTGATTTGGGAGCTATAATTCCAGGTAATCCTCTGTACAGATCGCTCTGAAACCTACAAGACAAGAAAGAAAAATTAAGTTATGTCACGTACTGTACGTTATTAATGAGCAGCAGCACGTCAATGACAAGGAGTAGCAGGTCATAATAATGAGTCTAGTTAAAGCACTCCGCCATATCAGAGGTGACTCCTGTGTCCCACAACCAAGGCAAACTAATGAACATTCATAGCCAGGTCAGGTCACAGACAATTCTATTTTCATGGTCAATTAATAATAAAATAAAAAATTGCACAAAGCACCGAATGTAATATTATAGATTACAAATAGACTGGGTAAACAGCTGACTGTCAAATGTTTTTGTCACAGCTAGGCCTTGTGTGATGCCATGCAAGTTTTGAGTCATACAACAATGGCACCCACTGCAGTCTATGGGACATGCTCCATTGGATGCCGTATTCCGGAGATATTCTTCATGAGAAGAACTCCATAATTCTTTGCTATAAGGAGGCACCATGCAGTGGCCATATGGCTAATAACCACACTCAACATAGTTACACAGCATCATCACCAATATATTCCATGCTTGTGTATCTGCTTTTATAAAGCATATCATACCTGTATATTTCCTCTATATTTTAGGTCTATGCAACCATTCAGCTGAATTTTGCCCAACATACATCCACTCTGTTTCCGATGAAAGCTTAACCTATCAGGGTCAATGACAAGCAATTAATGCTACTAAGCAAATTTAATTCAACTTCAATGCGCGGCATCATTTTCTCTGCACCCAGAGGCATTGACAGTCAGTAATTGTAGTAATGGACAAAAGTATTGATTACCTAACCAACTAATTTAATAAAAGTATCTCAAGGGACTTCAGTTTTCATGTCAGCCATCTTACATATACAAACTGGTTTATAAGGGTCACTGTCACAGAGTACATAGTATAAACCTTTATTATATTATTATATTAAAATAACCCCACATGTAGCACGTATTGAACAAAACAGCAAATAATACATATAGTCGGGATACAATGGTCGTCAGTCTTCCATGATATAGGAAGGGGCAGTTTTATAGGCAGGGTGGTTATATAAACACGGGGCTCTCTCCCTACTAATCACCCTAAACTATTGATCCCTGCCTACAAAACGGAATGGCCATCCCGATAGGGGCGATTCCGTGTTCAGAAACCTCCTATATGCCCTAGGATGGCCCTTAAACCAGATGATACAGGCCCACCCTATCGGGGTGGCCTGTAATTGATGATGTGGCCTAATCTAAATATACAAAAAATAATAAATGCGGAATATATAAAAAATATATACCCACAGTTATGAACAAAAGCAATTGTCAACAGACACCAAGTACACTTTACACTCTTTTCTATGTTATTAGTATTTTTTAGAAAGGGTACCTCTAGTTAAAAGATACCAACGCATATATAAGGTCCCTTTGCCCCAATCCCAACTCGCTTCGCCCAGTTTAATAAGTCGGGCTTATCAGGGGACACTCAACACATGTCCTAATAGGCATCAGACAGGTATAAATTATAGTTGTTGTTTTGTTCAATACGTGCTACATGTGGGGTTATTTTAATATAATAAAAGAATAAAGGTTACGTTTATACTATAGTGGTACTCTGTGACATGGATACTTATAATTACACCACTATAAGGATATCTCCCCTATGACGGGTTATTGTCCTAGCTGTGATTTTCTGGTTTATAAGGGTAGCAGAGTGCATTGTGTACTAGCGCTTATCTACTTATTACTTTTACAGATGTCTGCACAGAACAATTATCATTCTAGGGGAACATATATTTACCAGTAAAGGCAACCACTGAAACATACATTTACTGAATGAAGGAACTGACTCAAATGGATACCCAGAAAGATTTTTAAGAGTACGTGGATGTCATAGAGTAAGGTCCCAAGCTCAGGCCCCACTACTTTTAGCAAGGGCAGAAAGCTGGTATAAAGAGCTCTGGCTTCCTCAGATTTCTGACTTTTGCCCTGGTTGACTTGCCATGACCATCAATTACATGGTATTTGCTCATGTGAATGGATGCCATGCTATACCATGTTTTATCTGAGAGATTTCATTTGATCATCTGGTGATTGATAACACCTTCTTTAATCTAACTAGTACAGTCTAAAGCCTCATGCACACGGGCGTTGTGCGGCAGTTCCGTGCATTGGGGATCGCAATTGCAGTCCCTAATGCACGGGCAACATCCGTGCAGCGGCAGCGGGCCGGACCCATTCAACTCCGTAGTGCTTTCGGTGTTCCGTTCCGTGACTCCGTTCCGCATCTCCGGAATTGCGGACCCAATACGGCCACGGCCGCCCAAAGGCCGTGTGCATGAGGCCTAAAAAAGTGGTTCACAACCTGCACCTCAGTTGGTACACACCTCAGGTACTCTGGGGTTTATGCCGCTAGCAAAAAAACTAAGGCTACCCAGGCCTAAAGCAAAGTTTCACTGCTGGTTACTAAGTGACCCACATGCGAGCCGACCTGCTTACAGGGTAAGCATGCCAGCTCTTAAAGCTTGCCCAGAGGTGGGACCAGCACCCATCTGACATTGGTGGCATATCCTAGTGATATGCAACCAATGTGTGTGATGGGCCAACTTATAATGGGGTCCATTAGGGATATTCACTGTGTCACTGATGGCAAGAACTCTGACCACAGTGCAGTGCAAGTCTTTTTATCCTAATAGTTATAACCGATGGCTCTCTTGAGATACTGGGTTGGAAATTCTTGTCACTTGAGGGTACAGTAGTTGGCTTTAATGGGCTCAGAAACACTGCACTAAAATTCAAAATTATTATCTATCTTGCATAATTTGGTTTGTAAATTAGTGCCCAATGGGGTCCGAACAAACATACTGATCGGTGAGTAAGCTCTCTATAAATCAGGACCTACTGTGTGTATCGTTGATCGGGAAATTAGACTGTAAGACTCCTGGTGAGTGGAGACAACCTCTACAGTGCTTTGGAATACACTGATGATTACCGACTTGTTCCCTTTCTTTCTTTTCTATTTTATCTGCTTTAGGTTTTACTTTGTATAGGATTTAGATGTATTTTTCTTCAGCGAATGTGGAAACATATATATATATATATATATATAATATATTTTTTTTTATTGTTGCCGATGTGGCACAGGTTGTCCGCCATTGTATTTCTCTTACTTAACCCAACCTGTATTTCGGTTGCCTGGTTTCCTGGTTCTTTAAAGTGCCTATTCCCAAATAAATTAATATTCTTTGTAGATTGTGTAGTTTATCTAGATCATCTGTACAGCTCAAAAGAATGTGACAGATGACACTTTGAAGATACTGTGGTGGCAGATATATAATTCAAGTGTTCTTACAGTAACATTGACATGCTGCAAGACAGAATACGCAGAGGATAATAGTGTAATTGCCTACATGAAAGAAGCCAGGCTGCCTACAGCGAGCAGAAAACTTACAAGTAACAGGTAATTGTGGTATATGTAGAAGAGTGAAAGGAATATATGACGGGTATCATGGCATGTATTGTTATGAAGAAGCCGACCAAGAAATCAACTAAAGCAGCTTTGAAGCATTGATTTCTATAAACATATGACACAGCACGAATACAGGTTTCCTTGCAATTCTAACAATGAAGGCAAACAGTTATTGATAATAAACAATGCATCTTAAATTAACAAAAATACTGTAAATTTACATATAGGCATAAATTAAATATCTATTTCTGGTGTTTGTTTACAGCACCTATGCGGAACAGTGTGTCTCCATGGTGATATACTGTATAACATCCATTTGTAGTCTAATACTGCAGCCATGTTCCTTTCGATCTGCTACCAGATTATTTCTAACCTGCCACATCAATAATAAATAGTTGACAGATAGAAGACGGTATGACTGCAGATCAGACTACGCAGGGTTTGTTTGCAGTCTGTAACCATGGAAACTGATAGGTCTACTTAGATGCTGCAGACACAAACAATAGCCTGAAAAGGTATTCCAATTTTTATTTCAGATACTTTAGAGTAGAGAGAGTGAGTAGATAGATTCATATGGATCGAATTTGTTATTAGTCACAAATCTGAATAACGTGGTAACGAATCAGTTTTTTTCTAAAATGGCTGCTGCACGTTACAAAATGAAAGTAAGAAGCCCAGGAAGGAAGGAACACCCATAATGCAGTACAGTCAGCCAATCAGCAGATAGACGGCCCCTGTGATGTCACAGCCCTATAAAAAGCTTCATCCTGCCCGGTCTCCTCCATTTTACTTAGTGCAGGGAGAGATGTGACAGATGTGGCGCCCAGGGACAGTGATTAGGAAAGACTTTATTTACAAAATATGACTTTTAGGGACAGCTTAGAGATAGTGTAGAGAGATAATAGGGAGACTTTATCCACACTGTAGGGAGAGTGCAGGGGCCAATTGAACAGTGTAACGCAAATTGGGGTTAAAAAGCATTCTAATACTACTGATTTTAGGTTGTTTGCATTCTTTTATACATAAGTAATTACATTAATCCTTGATTCTGTTATTGGGGTGAAATTGTGGTCTGATACTACTGATTTTGGGGTGTTCACATTGTTATTTTACATAAGTAATTCCATTTATCCTTGATTCTGTAATTGGGGGTGATATAGCGGTCTGATACCACTGATTTTGGGGTGTTCATGTTATTTTGGAGATTGTTCTTGTGATGGATCAGAGCAAGGGAAAAACAAACAGTGAAGTCGACACAAACTTACTGCTGACACCCTCTCCACTCTTTCATAGGCCCAAAACTGTGTAACAGAACTGGTTCTCTAGCAATCTATGTGGAATCAGCAGATGGTATAAAAGGAGAGCTCTTTCACTCTATAGTAGAATCTTGGGCCACTGCACAGTTAAGTCATTTATACCTGATGCTAACATTGACCTGTAAGGCTGAGTTCACACTTGACTCATTTGGTCAGTTTTGAACCCGTAAGTGCAAAATGATGTACACCGAGATGCACGCTCCCTGCAGCCAGAAAATATCTGCCTTTTGTCACAAATTAATTTCGATCAAATCTCAAAATTTTGGGAAAAAGCTTCCGAATCGAAGGTTTGAAAACTTTGCTCATTTCTAGAGAGGAGATGGGCCTCTATGCTGTACTGTTATGTAAGAACTAAACTAATTTTGGGAAAACTATCAAGAACATATCTATAAAACACATTGATTTTATATGATTACACAAAACACTACTCATGTAAAAACAGAAAGGAAAATCTGGCTACGTAGGCCTAGGGCAGTGGTGGCAAACCTATGGCATGGGTGCCAGAGGCAGCACCGAGATCCCTCTCTGTGGGCACCCGCATCCTGGAAAAAGTATGGTGTACCAATGTGCCTTAGACTATTCCTGCCATTCATCAGAGCAGGGCGCACTATAAATGGCACAGGCAGCGCATTGAATGTAAGCAGGTTATTAAAGCTAAATGATAAAGTACATGGAAGATATACTATACTGGACTGTAGTATTCAGGTTAATTTGCTGTGTTGGCACTTTGAGATAAATAAGTGGGCTTTGGGTTACCGTTTGGGCAATCGGTCTCTAAAGGTTCACCATCACTGGCCAAGGGTGACAGATGACTAGTTGTACGGTAGCTGCATTAAGTCTATGCATCCTTGTGCAGGACTCCAGTCTCCTGTGATCCGCATAATGCAAAAGGGAACAATTTTAAGAGATATGGGATAAGGCGGAACAGTTCCTTTAAAATACCTGGTTCCAATTGTACCAAGGTCATAAATGTGTTCTGAGAAGAGCAGTGGAGAATTGCCACAATGTCAGTGTATGTGAAAGGTACTAAAGATACACAATGAACGGGCCATAGTACTGTTATATAAGCAACAAGAAGACGGCACATCAGACTATAAAATGATGAACCGAGTCACAGCATGAATCACCGGTATTTAAAATAACTGCTCCAAACGCCTAAACACTAAAAGAATTGGACACTTTTACATAAGTAACACGCGAGTAAGCTATCATTAGGTGTTACCTTCAATAGCTCGGTTCAGTTCAAATCACTTTCTTTTGTGAAAGAAAGGTATTATTTAGATAATTTTTTGCTTTTTAAAAGAAAAAAAGGCAGGTATGGTATGATTTTTTTTCCGGGTGAGGGTGGGGGGGGGGGGGGGGGGGAGTGTTATTTGACTTCATTAAAAAGAATCTGGAAAATCGAATGTTAAAAGGGGTTGTCCAAGTTATATTTATTGATGACCTATCCTCCGGATAGGTCATCAATATCAGATCGGCTGGGGTCCGACGCTCGACACCCCAGACGATCAGATGTTTGAAGAGAAGGCGCGCGCTGTGCCAGCGCCGCCTCCTCTTCACTGTTTACCTTCTAGCCATTGCATTTGCAGCGGTAAGCAAGTGTAATTACACGAAAGCCGTCCCATTCATTTCAATGGAACGGATCGCTCCTATACAAGCTGCAGATGCAACGGCTAGAAGGTAAACAGTGAAAAGGAGGCGGCGCTGGCACGGCGCGCGCCTTCTCTTCAAACAGCTGATCGGCGTGGGTGACAGGTGTCGGACCCCAGCCGATCTGATATTGATGACTTATCCTGAGGATAGGTCATCAATAAATATAACTTGGACAACCCCTTTAATTAGTAAGTAGGCCATCACTAAAGTTAGGGCTCAATCTATGAATTTAGAATGAAAACAAGCACTGCCATTATTATTTTTTAATGAGTATGTATTATAAATAAGAATGCTAGATATTGATAAGGAAGGGGCCTAATTGAGGAATGACTAATTGCCCATCAGACAACTATCAGGTGGTATTTCAGGTATCAAGTTTGGTATGGGGCACATTCTGAAACTGAGGTTTTTGGCGCATTAAATATTCCATGCAGCAGAGGAACCACCCCCTAAAACCAATGAAGTTGAGGTCAAGATTAAATAGAAGTGGGAGATTTAGGCCTTATGTGTAGCACGGTCTGTCTGTGCACGCTGGCATCTCACTGCCAGGATGCTCACCATTCGCACTTGTCCTCTGGTGGCCCATGCCCATTGGCATCTTCCTGTTCCCTCCCAATAAGCACTGCCACTGGAGCTCTGTTACCTCTGTCCACGCCATGCTAGGCCTCTGAGGCCTTTTCACTTCCTACCTGCATCTCTCTATCCACAGGGCACGTCCTATACTGGGCATGTATGTCCTAATCTATCCTGACCCTATGGATAGCCTTTCTTGTGTATTTAAGGAGCCCTGCTCTTTAGGAGGGTGCCTGAGCAATAAGGTTCCTAGCTTGACTAGTCTCTGCAAAAATTTGTTTTCTGCAGTTTGATCTTCTGTGCCTGACTACTGCCTGTTTACTGTATTGTACCAGTTCCACCTGCCCTGAACTCCCACTGGCTTATCGTACTGACCCTGTGCTGCCTACCCCAATCTTTGGCCTGCTTATAGGATTGAAAATACACCGAATGTCATGACTTCTGTCTGTCCACTGACCAGGATTCAGCCTGTCCCCTTTGATGCCATTCACCAGCGTCTCAAGACCCATGTAGGTCAGCTGTCACTGAACAGAAGCTTCTCCAAGTGGTAGCTATATGGTGGTTGCAGCGAAGACTAGATCCCTGTATAGGAGTGAACACCACGGGGACCACTTAGATAACATCCTTAGGAGTTGCCCTAAAAAAAATCCTTTGAGGTCTACACCCACTGCATTATATTATGCATAAAGTCCAGAAAGACACCCCATAGTACATAAATTTTAATATGGTCCATAGTACGGATCCAAGTGCGTGAGGACATGGGTAAATACTTGATGGACATATACATGAGTTGGCTACAAAGTGTACAGCCTACATCACTGGATATCAAAGACAAGAGAAGAAGTGATAAACCACCAGGCTTGGAGATTTACATACCACCCTAAAGAAACAGTTATACATTTGACAACAGTTTAGGAAGGAAGCCAGGCAATTACCTCATTAATGTCTGCTTGCCTAGACTACTTGCCATAAAAAAATCTATGAGCAATTTTGATAAACAGTGAAGCGCTTTCCTGTCAGAGCAGCCTATATATTTATGGTAGGATCATGGTTGCCTCATCGTGTCTGTTGTTTTCATGGACAGTTCATGAAATATTAGGTAATTAAAGGTCTGACCATGATGTCTAAGACACAGTTTACACTGTAATCATGAACAGAACCCCAATGGCCTCATTTTTCATGGGCTGTCCATAAAGAAAGAAACTAGACAGGCTTGCAATCCTGAGTGGAACATATTCAGAAGATTCAATGCTGTAGTAGTACTTGTAAGCACTGCCAGGGTGGTGGAGAAACAGACGATACTGGCAAGGTTGGCATCGTCGGAAACTGTGAGAGACTCTGATAAGGCTAAAACAGGACAGATTGGTGCAGTGCTTTTCCTTTTCTGTTATCATTTTCCTACTCCATTTAACAGGGTTAGGATAGGCCATCAATATTATATCGGTGGGGGGGTCAATCTCTTGGCAGCCCCAACGATCAGCTGTAAGAAACTGGCCATGGTGCGTGGGCCAACAATGATGCCTCCTTCCTATTTACTTGAACAGCAAAGAGCCATCCCATAGAAGTTAATGGGACGGTGTAGTTGTAGTTACACTGCTCGCCGCTGCAATTGCAATGGCGAGCATGAACAGTGAAGAGAAGGCATCGCTCGTATAAGCGCTGCGTTCTCTTCAAACAGGCTGATCGGCGGGGGGCCTGGGACTTGATGACGTAACAGTCATTTCATCCCGAAAAAAATTAGCCCCTACACAAGACAGTCACTCCCAAAAAATAAATAAAACTATGGCTTTCAGAATGTGGAGACACCAAAGAATCATATTTTTTTTTTTAAATGCTTTGTTATGTGAAACTGAAACAACCAACCAAAAGAAAAAGGTATTGGCATTGTCGCATCCATGACAACCTGCTCTATAAAAATACCACATGATCTAACCTGTCAGATGAATGTTGTAAATAACAAAAAAAAAACGGTGCCAAAACAGCTATTTCTTGTTACCTTGCCTCACAAAAAGTGTACCATAATATAGAGCAACCAAAAATCATATGTACCCTAAAATAGTACCAACAAAACTGCCACCCTATCCCGTAGTTTCTAAAATGGGGTCACTTTTTTGGAGTTTCTACTCTAGGGGTGCCTCAGGGGGGCTTCAAATGGGACATGGTGTCAAAAAACCAGTCCAGCAAAATCTGCCTTCGAAAAACCGTATGGCGTTCCTTTTCTTCTGTGCCCTGCCGTGTGCCTGTACAGCAGTTTATGACCACATATGGGGTGTTTCTGTAAACTACAGAGTCAGAGCCATAAATATTGAGTTTTGTTTGGCTGTTAACCCTTGCTTTGTAACTGGAAAAAAAATTAAAATGGAAAATCTGCCCAAAAAAGTGAAATTTAGAAATGTTATCTCTATTTTCCATTAATTCTTGTGGAACACCTAAAGGGTTAACAAAGTTTGTAACATCAGTTTTGAATACCTTGAGGGGTGTAGTTTGCAAAATGGGGTCATTCTTGGGTGGTTTCTATTATGTAAGCCTCACAAAGTGACTTCAGACCTGAACTAGTCCTGAAAAAGTGGGTTTTAGAAATTTTCTGAAAAATTTCAAGATTTGCTTCTAAACTTTTAAGCCTTGTAAAATCCGCAAAAAATAAAATGGCATTCCCAAAATGATCCAAACATAAAGTAGACATATGGGGAATGTAAATAATAACTATTTTTGGAGGTATTACTATTCATTATAGAAGTAGAGAAATTGAAACTTGGAAATTTGCAAATTTTTGCTAAATTTTATTTTTATTTTATAAATAAAAATGAATTTTTTTTTTACTCCATTTTACCAGTGTCATGAAGTACAATATGTGACGAAAAAACATTCTCAGAATGGCCTGGATAAGTAAAAGCGTTTTAAAGTTATTCACACATAAAGTGACACTGGTCAGATTTGCAAAAAGTGGCCTGGTCCTTAAGATGAAAATGAGCCCGGTCCTTAAGGGGTTAAAGTCCTTAGGAGGTGTTCCTTTTTAAGTTGGAGCCAGGTGCACCTTCAAACATCGAAATCCACACGATCACTCTCCTTCTTAATGAGCCATTCTGTGAATCATCAGAGAGGTCGCACAAATTGTGAAGTACCGTCAACAAAGTTCAAATCATAAAAGATTTATTATACAGTACTTACAAACGTAATAAAGTTTAAAGCATATCATAAAACACTGGATATCCCCCGTGTTCCTGCCCGACCCGGGTTTCACTCACGCTTCGTCAGGGGCAAACCAGGTACTTCACTATTTGTGCGACCTCTCTGATAATTCACATTATGGCTCATTGAGAAGGAGAGCGATCGGTGTGGATTTTGATGTTTTCCTATGTTTGAAGGTGCATCTGGCCCCAACTTAAAAAGGAACATCTCCTGAGGACCGAAAAACGCCAAGACTGACTGTGTGAATTATACCCACTTCACTGTAGGACCTGCAGCGCAACAGTGACATTCAACATATCGGAGACTTTCTAGTTTTGTTGGAGGTAATGAACACAGTGATGTCACCCTACACAGGTAATGAACAGAGTGATGTCACCCTACACAGGTAATGAACAGAGTGATGTCACCCTACACAGGTAATGAACACAGTGATGTCACCCTACACAGGTAATGAACACAGTGATGTCACCCTACACAGGTAATGAACACAGTGATGTCACCCTACACAGGTAATGAACACAGTGATGTCACCCTACACAGGTAATGAACACAGTGATGTCACCCTACACAGGTAATGAACACAGTGATGTCACCCTACACAGGTAATGAACACAGTGATAATTAATGCAGTGATGTGAAGTATAGGGGTAAAAACTAAAGAAACTGACACTGCTGATGACCAAAGCTCAGGGTATCATTCCCCATAGAGTAATAGAGCTGGTGATAGACACTATAGACAATGTAAACATCTTAGATACTCTTGCCTCTTACTTATGACTTACCACTTATACATATCATTTATTGATATACTGCCTATGTTTTAATATGTTCTGGTTAACAAGGCTCAAAAGACGTAGGTTCAATTGTGAAATACAAAAAAGACGAAATATAATAATAGGCTAAGGGAATCCAGGTGAAGAATATAATTTCTGAATGATTACTGCATTGGGTGAGCAAAGTTGTTCAACATTGATATCAGTCATGTGAAAGAACTTTTCCATTATTTGGAAATGTATTTCAATGAGTGCCATGAGAACCCTCCAGGAGGAAAGCTGCCACCACTTACATGAACAACTAATGCATTGTGAAAAATGTGATTGGTAATGGGTGGAATAATTACATCGGCCTTTCACACATTCGATGACTTGAAGACTTGCCCATGGCTGCTTGTTTTATTTTACAGTGAGAAATCCTATTTACTATTTTCCCAAATACGTGGTATTTGCTCTGTAATGACAAATCCAAGTTCATATTACTATTGCCCACGAATTTCCCAGGTCTTTCTTAGTAAGCCTGAAATCAATAGAAAGGAACCAAATAATCTTTATTGGAATAATCTGTATTGCAAACCACAGAAACACAATGTATCTTACTGACTATACTGCATTAAAAAATGTTCTTCTTGCAAACAAAATTCCCTTCTACCATAGATCAATTAGTCTTATTAAATTTTATTGATTTTGTGGTTTCCTTTTGGCTTGCTGATGAGCACCGTTATTTGTGGTGGAAAAAAATACCCTCAAAAACTCCAGTAGCAGCAAAACAACAATACTATATATCTAGACGAATTAAATACACTACACTGTGGGAAAGGGCAACACTTCTGTAGCCGTCACATAAGACTGAGCATTATCATATGCCTATCCCAAAATGCCCTATTTTGTCGGTTAAGTAACCTAAATAACCAGTAAGAAGTCCTTCTACAACTGTGTTTTCTTTTCCAGCACCAGGAAAAAGGGGTTAGGGGCCATTCTGGGTCAGCGACTATAATATCCGACCAGTCATGATAATGAATGTCTTTGCTCTCCATTCGATCAGGGAAAGCTTGAGGCTGCTTGAAAGTGTTTATTCACACAGCTATAGGTTGTACTATGGTCATTTTTCAGCTGAGCAGAACGGAGCAAGTAATGCACTTTTCATTTAGAGTGCCATAAATATTTTTTAGCTCCCCCAAGGTTGTCTCCCATACGGTAACTTGCTATTACTTAAGGTCGCTTGTACGCACAGTTTATGCTCTCCCAGTGCCGTCTGCGGTAAACTCCTTTTTAGTATTACCCTCTGCCATATATCTAAGTGAGCTTTTTAGTAAAATGAGAAGGTGTAAAAAAAAAAAATTATATACCGGTATATGAAATAAATGGGGTAAATTTAACAACTTGTTTGCTACTTGGTTTTATTTTACATTTTGCCTTTTATTTAGTGAATTCTATTTGGTTTACGTTTATTTTTACTGTTTTGCATGCACACATTGCACACTTTGCTAGTGGCCACAGTTAAGACTCATTCAGACGCCAGTGTTTTGGTCAGTGATTGGGAGCCAAAACCAGGCTTGGAGCCTCCACAGACATAAGGTATTACCCTAAGTTCAGACCTGAGCGTTTTACAGCGCGTTCCTACGCGCTGTAAAACGCTCAACAAGGAGAAACCAATGATTCCCTATGGGAATGGTTCTCACCTGGGCATTTTACAGTGCGTACGATCACGCTGTAAAACGCCTGACGCTCAAACAAGTTCTTGAGCTTTTTTGGGGCGTTTTGTCGCGCGTTCCCGTACATAGATATTCGGGAACGTGCGACAAAGTGTGTTAGCTTGTCTCTGTATGCGCGATTGTAAACGCCGGTACAATCGCGCATACAGAGCGCTCCTTTCAGAACGCTCAGGTCTGAACCCAGGGTAAGGGAAAGAGATGCATCTGTTCTGTGTTTAGAGCCGCACCTGATTTTGGCTCAAAATCACTGATGGAAATCACTGACTGAACACCGACGTGTGAATGATGCATTATAGTTGGAGCTCATTCAGACGGCCGCATGCTGTCCGCAAAAATGCGGATCCGTTTTTTTGCGTCTTAGATGCTGTCCCATTCACTTCTATTGGGCCCCTTTCTTCCATTGCACGGCTCAGCAAAAAAATTAAACATGCCCTATACTGGTCAGTGAAAATCAGGACATGGCCCTATTGAAGTCCATGGATCAGCAAAAAAACTGAATGCAATCAGTTTTTTTAAGGACATGCTGAACTGTCCACAAAAAAACGGATTTTTGCTGACAGCATACGGCCGTCTGAATGAGCCCTTAGAAACATTTATGAAAGTACTATGGAATATTGCAATGCAAAAAAACGATGCATTTCTTACCAACACTTACTTGGTCTAAACCAAGACCCATTTTCTACCTGCTAAGGCCGGATACACACATCTGTGTTCGAAGCGTGTTATCTCTCTATTACTAGGATGTGTCACAGCCCGACTGTGGGTTTAACTGATCCGCACTCACATCGTAGGAATCTAGGATGATGCAAGTTCCGGTCGGTTAAGCCCAAGGTCACATCCGAGTCATACAGATATGAAGGTGTGAATCCAGTCTAAATGTATAAGCATCTGTGTACCCAGGTAATAAATCTAGCTAAAGAAAATTGAAATCAGCTTGACACAAAATGAACATGAATAAATTAAACAGAAATAGTAAGTGTGCCCCACTGTGCGCTGCCTGCTGATAGATCTACCAATGGGCATAGCATTGCCAGTAGGGCCAAATCACCAAAGGCCTGCAAGGATGAGGTGGCAGGCTCAGAGATTCACCATCAGGGCGCTATTATAGTTGGTGATAAATATTCTGCACATATAGACTATATAGTAGGTAGAGGCAGGACCATAGGAGGTCAAGAGGTTTAGGTTATTGAGCACTCAATACCAATAAATGCTTCTAAAGTTTCTTTAATTAGTGCCTGGAAAATAGCTATTTATAATCTGTAAGCCCTCCTATGCATTTCGGATATCAGAGCAAAAAAATGTTATAAGCACATAACCACCTCCTATATACCGGTAAACGGAAGAGGGGGGCATTCATAGACTAGATATGGCTCAGCGTTGCAGAACATGCTGCAAATCTAAACAAATGCATAAACATAATGATACATAATTACAATTTGTTATATAAACAATTGAGATCAGGGTAGAGAAGACAGTGGGGGGTCATGTACTACGGTTCTACACCAGGCAGGGTGAGGATGGGAGGAGGCTCCCGCCCGCACCCAACTCAACAATACTTGTTCCACAATACTGCCACTCATGGCACCAGATATTTACTCCAGCACCTGTTGGCACACACACAGCAGAAAATGCAACAAATGTATTAAGACACATGTGCCTGTTAATACACTGGCTGGATTTTCCACCAGCGGGGTGATAATCACCAAAATGGTTGTATTCTGCTGTTCCGAGTTACAATATCTAGGGAAAACGACATCATAAAAAAGGTTTTCACTGCATTGTTTTTCCATTTAAAAAAAATCATCTAAATGACATGGTTAGCAATAGGGTGGTAAGGATGACAGGGGTATGATAATTTGATAATGGCTGGCAGATAGGGTAAATGTGCTCCTTTTTATCAGACGCACTGACAATTATTTTGATCATGATCTGTTACTTATCCCCAGAGTTTCTTTCCACAAAGAGAAAGCTAAATTGGCAGCCACCGACAACTAAGTGGTTTGCACCTTCATAAAAAGCTATTGACATTCATTCCAGCAAGTCAGCTTTCATTGGCTCTGTCCACAAAAGCTCATTGTGAAGTCTGATGGAGAGTATTGACCATTTCTGCTCTAAACTGCCAAATCACACTGAAGAAACAAAGTAGACACTGCATGGACAGTCCTACTGCATTATTAAAAAGGGCAAGAAGACAGTCTGTGCAGGCCGGGCAAGCAAATGGAGCTCGGCAGAGGTGAGCACTCATTTACATGGTTTGTTATTTAAGATGTCAGTTTCAATGATAGTAGCTCCCTCCTTTAAAGCCTATTTTTTGCCTAAAATACATGTATGTTCTAGGACAATAATCAATTTTTTTTTTTTTATAATTCAGCCAGTCCATGATTTAAATAGAGTTCTCTATACTAATGCCAATCACCATTTTACAGCTGGCCTACCCAGTCGAGAGTGGACTAGATTTTCTCACGTCTCATTGTTTATGGGAATGCCCTTAAAGGGGTTGTCTCACTTCAGTAAATAGCATTTATCATTAAAGGGGTTGTCTACTTTTTTCTATTGATGGCCTATCCTGAGGATAGGTCATCAATATCAAATTGGCAGGGGTCTGACTCCCGGCACTCCCGCCTATCAGCTGTCTGAAGAGAAAGCAGTGCTCGTACGAGTGCTGCCTTCTCTCCTCTGTTTTCCTGCTCACTATCGCAACTGCAGTGGTAAGCAGTGTAATTATAACTATGGCATCCCCATTCACTCCTATGGGACCGCTACCATCTGTTCAAGTGAATACTACAGAGCCGATACAAGTGCTGCTTTCCCTTCAAACAGGTGCCAGGTGTCGGACCCCCGCCGATCTGATATTGATAACCTATCCTGAGAACAGGTCATCAATAGAAAAAAGTGGACAACCCCTTTAATACAAGGTACTTACTAATGAATTGTGATTGTCCATATTGTCTCCTTTGCAGGCTCAATTAATTTTTCTATCACATTATACAGTGCTCGTTTCAAGGGGTTATACAATCCAGCAGAAAAAAAAAAATACCGGACTATGCCCACTCCTGTGGTACCATGTCCATAACTAACAGGATGGGATGCCAAACCTGCTCTTTGCAGTGGGAAGCACCCTCCATATACCAGTGTTCTTCAGTAAAGCCATGTCCTACTAGGTTTACAGATGAATAAATATGAATTTCAAATTTCTTATAATGAAGCCACAGTGGCTGCATATAAGACTGTGGACTGTGAAACAATAAAATATGGGAGTTTATGGTCTGATAAGTGGAAAATACTGCTTTGTAATACAGTGGGTGGCAATTATTGAAACTCCAACCAGGCAAATTTTGACACGAGCCATATCAACCAGGAAATTGGTTGATTCTGATATCAACAACAGCCCAATGTCCATTTTCTAAGCCTTGTTTGAAGATGAGACTGGTTTCCACTGTGACTGACCAGCTTCTGAGGGGACTATTCCATAGATTCACAGTTCTTATGGTGAAGAAGCCTTGTCGTCTCTTGGGGGATTTTACATGGAATAGCTTTTCACCATTTTGTTTTGTAAGAGCCATTTATATATTTGTAGAAGTTAATAATACAAATATATAAATGTCCCTAGATCTCACCTTTCAATACTAAATACATTTAATTCCTTTACTCTTCCATCATAACTAAGACCCTCCAAGCGTCTTATAAGTTTAGTTGCTCTTTTTTGTAGTTTTTCCAGCTCCAGGACATTCTTTCTATGAACTGGTGCCTAGAACCAAACTGCATATTCCTGAGGAGGCTGCAACCAAAGCTTTGTAAACTAGTATTATGTTCCTGTCCCTCTTAATACACAACAGTACTCTGCTGGACTTACAAGAAGCTGATTGACATCAAGTGTTGTCATTTAGTCTCATTATTATCAACTTATTTATTTAGCGCCAACATATTCCGACAGCACGTTGCAAACATCATCATCACTTGCTGTCACCAGCTGTCAATGGAGTGTGGGAGGAAACTGAAGTACCCAGAGGAACCCCACGCAAACATGGGAAGAACATACAAACTCCATGTAGACGTTGTTCTTGGTTAGATTTCATCCTATGACCCCAGCACTGCAGGGCACCAGTACTAATCACTGATCCGCCGTGCTGTACAAGTACACCCAGATGCTTAACTGGGGTCCATACAAAATATAAATCATTGGGTTGGAAATCCCTGGATACAAATCCTTGAGGCAATGTTTGATCCAATTAAAACCCATATTTGGGCACCCATTAGGCATCAGTGAGAGACAGTCAAGAGTTGTCCCTTTGTCCGGGCTTCTACTCAATTCTTCTAAATAGAATCTCTGCATAAATGGACAATAAATAGTAGAGAAAAAAACAGGGCTGTGGAGTCGGAGTCGAGGAGTCGGAGGCTCTGCTATAAGAGCTTAGAAGAACATACAGGTGGAACAGCTGTATGTTGCCTTTCTTTCCTTCAAGGAATGTATAAAATACATTTGCATATTAAATACAGAGTCGGAAGTACCAAAAACGGAGGTGTCGGAGTTGGAGTCGGAGCATTTGTCTACCGACTCCACAGCGCTGGAAAAAACATGGTGCAAAATTTTAACAAAGAAAAATCTGACTGAGTTATTGTACAAAGGGTATAACTTGGTAGAATTATATCGAATGTGGTGGATTGAAGGTTAGTTGAAAATCTTAGAAAGTGAAAAAAAAAAAAGATTAAGATGTATTGATTTGCCATTTACAACGATCCCTCGATGAGCAAGACAGTGCGTGTGATTTATAAATCAATAGGCTATATTTGTTCAGGGCACCAAATACCGAATACCAGCGAGGAGTTAACATCACTAATTGTTTTCTTCTATCTGCTGAATAAGCATCTACAGGGGAACACACTTCAAAAACGTCCATCTACAATTCATTATTTTCTAGTAACTATGGTCTTTTTAAAGGGTGGACTGACAAACTGAGCATGTTAAGAGCTGTGGTTGATGGCCACCAAAATCTGGAGGTTAGGACTATAAAAGGTATGTCAACATGTTTTCTGCTGCGTAATATGTTCTGCTCGATGAAATCATAATCAGAAGAGTACTTGCAACCGTCTCACCATATATATATATATATAATTATTTTTTTTTATAGGCTTAAAGGGAACCTGTCACCGGGATTTTGTGTATAGAGCTGAGGACATGGGTTGCTAGATGGCCGCTAGCACATCCGCAATACCCAGTCCCCATAGCTCTGTGTGCTTTTATTGTGTAAAAAAAAACTATTTGATACATATGCAAATTAACCTAAGATGAGTCCTGTATGTGAGATGAGTCAGGGACAGGACTCATCTACGGTTAATTAGCATATGTATCAAATAGTTTTATTTTACACAATAAAAGCACACAGAGCTTTGGGGACAAAAATGTATTATAATAAGCATGGCTATACCCTCATTTATAAGCGCCCAACTCAAGTATTCAATTCAAATTTCTATAGATGTAAGAAAGAAGTTGGACCAATTATAAAGTTATTTTCAGTTGATCCCAGGCAGTAAGTTTGTTGGCACATTGGTTAGGCTACTTTCACACTAGCGTTTTTGCTGGATCAGTCATGGATCAGCAAAAAATGCTTCTATCACAATAATACAACCGTCTGCATCCGTTATGAACGGATACGGTTGTTTTATGTCTTGTTTTATAGCCATGACGGATCCGTCATGAACACCACTGAAAGTCAATGGGGGACGGATCAGTTTTCAATTGTGTCCGCGATGGGAGTGCAACCAAACGGAACGGAATGCATTCTGGTGCTTTCCGTTTCGTTCAGGTCAGTTTTCCTCCGCTATTGAGATCCTATGACCGATCTCAATAGGGGAAAAGGAAAGCGCAGATGTGAAAGTAGCCTCATCTAAATCCTCTGATTTGCAGGACCTTCTATTAAGCTGGTCATAAACATCAGGCGAAGGTCACTTAAGTAGACGACCATTTCACCATTTCAGTCAACCACTGTTTTAAGTTAGCAATGTTCATTACAGATGAAAGCTGGAAAGGTTATTGGATATGTTTAACCCTTTAATCACTCCACGGTGGATATATCTATCATGGGTGGGCAGGTCATGTACAGATCGGTCTCGCAAAGTAATCCTGCTCCATATGCAGTGGGTGCCAGCTGTAAATTACCGCAGGCACCCGGCCGTGATGACCAGGATCAGAGGTGACTCTGACCCCAATCATTTAACGCCTCAGATGCCACTGTTAAAAGTGACTGCCTTTGGTCCGTCGCTCTCTTTGCTGTGCTCCAGCTCTTGCATGTAAACTTCTACTACAGAGCGGGGTCACGTACGCTGCTGCAGACATTGACTGGCCACAGCAGTGACAAGTCCTTCAGGCAACATGTGACCCTGTCATGTGCCACTTGGTGGACATGTTACTGCTGCAGCACACGTGATCCCAGTCTGTGATGGAAAACTAAATGCAAGGACCAGAGAGCAGCAAAGAGAGCAATGGACCGAAGGAGCCTAAACCAGAAGGCAGGGAGCAGGTAAATTGGCGCAGTGGGGAGACTTTTATAGCTTATAAAAATCTGGTCAACCCTTTTTTTGCACAACCTATAGACTCTCAGATACAGTTCTTGTCTAACAGTTAAATGTATGCATGCCCTTGAAATGCCATTCATCCCTCACATAGAGCTAAAACACATTTTATATTCTTTTATTTTTATTTTTATAAAAGGTATAGTTACAACCAGATACAACTAACTTCCCCGTTGCTAAGCAGCAATGTAACCAAGTGAACACCTCTCAAAGTATAAATTAGTGCCACAATGTCACAAACGTTCATCAGAGGAGGAAATGTATTACATTGATCAGTAAACACGCATTTGTCAAAACCATCTCAATTATCTGCTGCGTGCTACCAACAAATGCTTAATATGTTAAAAAACACATTTCACAAAGACAGTGCACATAATAAATAAAAATAAAAAAACATGCTATGGTTTGTATACATTCAAGAACTGGGAATTCTGTAAATGCCACCAGCTGAGAGAGCAGCCTGTCACAAGCATGGTTCAGTATCCTGGCACCAGGGGCTGGCCTGGCATTTAACAGCCATCTGAACTATAATAGAGGGGGGGGGGGGGGGGTTCTCTCATGTGCCAACCATGTTTGCTTACCCGCCAGCTGGCTTAACGCGTGTCCTCTGTGTGAGCCACGCTTGCCATCTCCACAAGCAATCGTGTGACCTCCCTGGTGACATTAACAGAGCTTCCTTGTCCAAGTCGTAATAAACTGGTGGAAGGGCAAGTCTTTAACATTATGCGAATGCCAATATTGATTTTTGCTTTGGCTAAAATGAGAGGAGCTACAAAACAAATCGAGGTTGTATGTGAACACAGAAAGACACCGGCCATTCCTCTGCGTGTTTGATTACGTGTCAAACAAAAGTCCCTAATGCAAGGACTTGGCTATTTTCAGAACTCCTACAGCAGTGAATGGAGGGGGCCCCATTCTAGCGATAGGAGTGGATCCCAGATGTTTACAGACTGCTACACCATGGCAGACAGGTCCCTGTCCCAACTTTTTAAAGATGTGTTGCTGCCATCAAGTTCTATTCAACTAGTTTGAGTTATTAATGTTCCCTGAAATGGTAAAAGGTCTCACTTTCAACATCTCATATGTGTTCTATGATCTATTATCAATAAAATATGAGACTATGAGATTTGCAAATCATTCAATACTGTTTGTATATCTCTGCTCATTCTGGGCTTTGAAGTCCAGGAGTTGTTCCCATCAGTGATTGGCAGCCTTCCCTCTATGACTGTGTACACAGAGATAGCTGTCAATCACTGATAGGTCCGCCCCCTGGACTTCAAAGCCCAGAATAAGCGGGAATAAAAATGAATGAAATACAAGTTATACAGAATTTTTTTCCCACACAAAACTATATATCAAGCTGCTCAGCTCTCCCTGCCCTATAACATGCTGACTGCAGAATACTTTGCACTTTCATGGTGACAGGTTCCCTTTAAATATCCATAATCAGAGGTTTCTCTGAACCTAGCCAATGAAAAAGGGAGCCTGGCTGTCAGGATATTGTGGCGATCGCATGGGCAGAGATTCCTGAAGTATACCTAAGGGATTCATATGGGGTATATGCAGTGGTAGGCTTTCAATAGGGGAAGACCACATGACTGCTACGGGACCCCGGTGGGAGGGAGGCAATGAACTCCTATTTACAACGCGCATTTTCATGCAGTCACCACTGGAGGGGAATTCAAAGCAAGCAGTTGCTACAGCTTCTATTTCAGTCCATTGTAGCTTCCTATATTCCTTTGCACTGAGCTCCCTATAGTGGTGGCTGCAGGCAGCTTTGTAATAGATGGGAGGCAGGAGATTTATTAATGTATTATGCCAGTTGTCTGGCATAAAATACATTGAGAAATATGGTGTTCACAACGAGTGTCATATTCATGAAGCACTTGTTCCACTTTACCCATATAGAAGTCGGATAACATAGGTAAGTCCAAGGGTGTTATTTTTTAGTTTTTTATTACAATTTTGTCTGCTTTAAAAAAACTAAATTGATCAGAAATCTATTTAAAAGCACTCAGGGGCCATACTTCATTTTGCTATCGGGTCCTATGAGATCTGTGTGCGCCGATGGGTATATAGCAGGGCTTCACTGGGGAAGGTCGGCTGCAACAACCTTGTATGCAACAGGTTGGACATGATAGACCTTAGGTTAAGAACTAAAAAAGCTAAAATAAAATACCCTACATTATTCATTCATATCTCTCAAATTAAAAACTGTAAACCAGTAATTTCTCAGTAGGTTTCTGATGGAAAATAAAGGTATTTTATATACTGATGTAATTTTAGACCCCATTTACTTATATATTGTACATTTCTGCCAATGTCTACCGAATTCTAGAAAGATTAAACTTCCTTTTCAATAGCCCTGCGGGTATCCAGGACATTGTAAATCTGCCTTCTTATAACAAAGCACAAAACAACAGTACATTCTGTAAAACACTTCGACCTAAGTGTATGCTCACAGTGCCTGCCCACAGTCCTGTCATTTCTTCTCTCTCAAAGGGAGTCTGCCACCAGAGAACTCCTATAGCTCGCTGTCCTTTTTTTGTTCATCTGATGCTCTGTTGCAGAGTTATGATACTTTTTGTTAATATGCAAAATAGGTGTTTGGTGCAACAAGGGCATCTCGATTGCTCTCATTACACTAAAGTTCTGCTCCTCTCTGTGGCCAGCGCCTCCCTAGCCGATTTGATTGACAGGACCAGGCAGTGGCAACATAATTTCACATCAACACAATTCTAAAAACTGAGCACACCCTAAAAGCCCACAGTAAAATCCATCAAAACTAAGGTCAAAACCAGCTGTATTACATATGACATCCACAAAGGAAAAAAATCGGAAAAATAATAAAGTCAAGATAGGGAAATGGAATGGATTAGACCTAGTTCACACACAGAACAGGTGCAGATCTTTCCATTAGGGTCCATTCACACGTCCGCAAACGGGTCCGCATCTGTTCCGCAATATCGGGAACGGGTGCGGACCCATTAATTCTCAATGGGACAGGAATGGATGCGGAGAGCATGCTCTCCACATCCGCATTTCCAGAGCGCGAAAAAAATAGCAATTGCGGACAAGAATAGGCAGTTCTATGGGGGGTGCCAGACGGGTGTATTGCGGATCCGCAATACACTACGGACGTGTGAATGGACCCTTATACCTTATCTCTTGGTAAACTTTACTCCTGGTTTTGGCTCAGAATCACTGATAGTGCCTAGGGCCCACCAGTTAAATTTATTGCGGGGACCCACCCTACGGATATATTCAGTTATTACCTCCTTACACAGCAGCAAGAGGATACAAGATGATTGATTATGACTTTGGGAAGGCAGGTCCCTGGGAAAAGAGAATACTTGCTGGCCTTCTTCTATACCTGTAATATGTATATGTACAGAATATGCAATCTCAGCTACGTTATCCTGTCTACAATAATAAACTTGGTCATTTCTTGAATAATCTACCAAGTTTTTATTTAAACATAGGCTGGTTGAAGTGCTGCACGTTGCCTATCTATATATGTAGTGCAGTATGTCTACTGTATTATGTGCCACTTGTGCAGGAGGTGGGAGACTAGGGGCCCACCTTGATCACAGGACCACCGAGGGATTCACCTGTACCCCTGTGGGCCAGTCCCAGCCTGCTGATAGGAATCAGTGACCCAACATTGACCAAATCACTGAAGGTCCAACTAAGGCCTCATGCACAAGACCGTTTTTTTTTTGTGATCCGCAAAAACTGGTTCCATAGTTCCGTGATCTGTGTCCGTTTTTTCTTCCGTGTGTCTTCCTTGATTTTTGGAGGATCCACGGACATGAAGGAAAAAGTCGTTTTGGTGTCCGCCTGGCCGTGCGGAGCCAAACGGATCCGTCCTGACTTACAGTGCAAGTCAATGGGGACGGATCCGTTTGATGTTGACACAATATGGTGAAATTGCAAACGGATCCGTCCCCCATTGACTTTCAATGTAAAGTCAGGGTATATTTTAATTTGAAGCGTCCCCATCACCATGGGAACGCCTCTATGTTAGAATATACCATCGGATTTGAGTTAGATCATGATAACTCAGATCCGACAGTATATTCTAACACAGAGGCGTTCCCATAGTGATGGGAACGCTCCAAGTTAGAATATACTAAGAACTGTGTACATAACTGCCCCCTGCTGCCTGGCAGCACCCGATCTCTTACAGGGGGCTGTGATCCGCACAATTAACACCTCAGGTGTGGCACCTGAGGGAATAATTGTGCATATCATAGCCCTCTGTAAGAGATCAGGGGCTGCCAAGCAGCAGGGGGCAGACCCCCTCCCTCCCCTGTATTACATCATTAGTGGCCAGTGCGGCCCCCCCCCTCCCACTACTGTATTAATTTCATTGGTGGCTAGTGCGGCCCTCCCTCTACTGTATTAATTTCATTGGTGGCCAGTGCGCCCCCCCCCCCCCACCGGCCCCCCCTCCCTCCCTCTACTGTACTAATTTCATTGGTGGCCTACTGGTAAGTGACAGGTCTGTGCGGCGCATTGCTTAAAGCACAGACCTGTCACTTACCAGTAGGAGAAGCGCCCGTCCGGTCACGGACATCGCAGCAGGTAAGTATGATGCTTCTAATATTGCTAAGTAACCATGGCTTCAGTGAGTGAGGGGGAGCAGGCCAAGCTATATACTCACACTAATTAAAATCGGCCTATGGGGCAGACGAGCTGGTCAGGAGTGCACGGCTGGGGAGGCAGCCACACCTCCAGTACAAACTGCAAAGAAAAAGGGGGTCAGTCAGCACATCCCAAAGCGCAGGAGCACGTTGCTATGGCTGAGAACAAGACTGTTAAACAAAACATACAATGCAACAGCTCACTGCAAACCAAATAAAGTACAAAATTGCGTCACAATTGTAAATGCTATACTAATAAGTTAGAGATGCTTGGCAAATCATTTTGTACAAAATTATTTGAGCCCGTCTGCCGCACGTCAAGGCGATCTCTAGTTAGACGGGTTCCTAACACTAAATTCTATCCATCTGTTATGTGCCATGACGGCTACCATATAATTCAGCAAGTGTAGGTTCCACATGCATGCTGGGCCCGCTTTAATTTCTGTCATTTTTTGGTGCCAAAATGGCCTCCATTATATCCTGGGAAAGCAGGTACCAACATGCATGCCGGGCCCACTCCACACCACTCCCAGCGCGAAATGGCCACCAAGGACTGCAATGAGAGTCCACAAACTATCTCTCTCCTGGTGCCAGATGGCTTCAGTGAGTGAGGGGGAGCAGGCCAAGCTATATACTCACACTAATTAAAATCAGCCTATGGGGCACAATCTTGTGTGCATCCGTGTTTTTACACGGACCCATTGACTTAAATGGGTCCGTGAACCGTTGTCAGTCAAAAAAATAGGACATTTTTTTGATGGACGGGAAACACGGAACACGGCCGCGGATGAACAACGGTGCATTTTCCGAGTTTTCAACGGACCCATTGAAAGTCAATGGGTCCGCAGAAAATCACGGAAAACGGAACAACGGCCACGGATGCACACAACGGTCGTGTGCATGAGGCCTTAGTCTAAATATATACATACCAGTGAATTGAAAACTTCAACATGATTTTTCTATAACTAAACGTTCCAAATTCACCCAATTTTGAGTCAGAATAATGGAAGTGAATCAAGAAGTGAAATTTACAGAATAGAAATGTCTTTCTTGAGCAAACACAGTGTGTGCCGTCATAAATATAATAAAAGATAACATTCCCCAACAAATGAGTATCTATGAAATCTGCAAAAACACAAAAGGAAAAAGGGCACAGACTGCATTCTATAAGGCGATTTGTATTTCATTGTATTCAGCACCATGGACAGACAACATAACTGGTTCAGCACAGAAATCTATTTCATGGCTTGCAAAAACCTGCTGCTTCATGTTTATCAGAGCTGATCAAAGAACGGTATTACTCAGCCTCCTACTATTTTATGCGCCTTCTGCTTTTTTCAGGACATCTAGAGAAGGTAAATAAGACATATAACACTCACCGCAGCCTTAATAACTATCTTTCCAGGACAGTGTGTTAAATTAAATCTCGAAATAACAGGATAAAACCTATACTTTGTGTGGTCTTCTGTGGCTGTACTAGAATTTTGTCAGATATTCTACTTTGAGAAGTAATTATTTGATAAAACCAAGTCTTTCACAATACATTGTCAATTTACTAAAGGCCTCAACTATAGGGAATGACCTGTAGTTCCTTAAAATTGCCCATCATCAGCGCAGGCGAGAGCAGCATTAAAATGCAGAAATCGTCCTCTCTGTATGAGGATAACAAATACCGTATTTTTCGCTTTATAAGACGCACACGATGATAAGACACACCTAGGTTTTTAAGAAGGAAAATATTTTAAACCAAAAGGTGTGCTTTTGGACTAATGGTGGTCTGTGGGTGACAATATTAATGGGGATATCTGTGGATGACGCACTGTTATGGGGATATCTGTGGATGACGCACTGTTATGGGGATATCTGTGGATGACGCACTGTTATGGGGATATCTGTGGATGACGCACTGTTATGGGGATATCTGTGGATGACGCACTGTTATGGGGATATCTGTGGATGACGCACTGTTATGGGGATATCTGTGGATGACGCACTGTTATGGGGATATCTGTGGATGACGCACTGTTATGGGGATATCTGTGGATGACGCACTGTTATGGGGATATCTGTGGATGACGCACTGTTATGGGGATATCTGTGGATGACGCACTGTTATGGGGATATCTGTGGATGACGCACTGTTATGGGGATATCTGTGGATGACGCACTGTTATGGGGATATCTGTGGATGACGCACTGTTATGGGGATATCTGCGGATGACGCACTGTTATGGGGATATCTGCGGATGACGCACTGTTATGGGGATATCTGTGGATGACGCACTGTTATGGGGATATCTGTGGATGACACTGTTATGAGGATATCTGTGGGTGACACTGTTATGGGGATATCTGTGGGTGACACTGTTATGGGGATATCTGTGGGTGACACTGTTATTGGGATATCTGTGGGTGACACTGTTATTGGGATATCTGTGGGTGACACTGTTATTGGGATATCTGTGGGTGACACTTGTATGTGGGATCTGTGGATGACACTGGTTTGGGGGGGGATCTGTGGATGACACTGTTATGTAAGGGATCTGTGGATGACGCACTGTTGTGGGGGATCTGTGGATGACGCACTGTTGTGGGGGATCTGTGGATGACGCACTGTTGTGGGGGATCTGTGGATGACGCACTGTTGTGGGGGATCTGTGGATGACGCACTGTTATGGGGATATCTGTGGGTGACACTGTTATTGGGATATCTGTGGGTGACACTTGTATGTGGGATCTGTGGATGACACTGGTTTGGGGGGGGATCTGTGGATGACACTTATGTAAGGGATCTGTGGATGACGCACTGTTATGGGGGATCTGTGGATGATGCACTGTTATGGGGGGATCTGTGGATGACACTGTTATGGGGATATCTGTGGATAACGCCGTTATGGGGGATCTGTGGATGATGACACTGTTATAGGGATATCTGTGGATGATCGCACTGTTATGGGGATATCTGTGGCTGACGCACTGTTATGGGGGATCTGTGGATGATGACACCGTAATACAGGGGGTGGAGGCCAGAAACTGGTGTTGGAATCGCGGTGGGGCCCGATGCAGTCACTGTCTCTATTACACCGGCCCCGCTCACAGCAGTCTTTATATATAAAGTGTAGTAATGGGAGCTTTGTTAAAGTATGGCAATCCTCTGCAGTAGCGCAATCCTCTGTAGTACTCACTGTCAAACTACCATAGCAGGCAGGGCGGCCAGCAGCGTAACATCCCTCACTCCGTCACACAGCCTGCTCCTCCTGCTTCATTAATAAAGTGGGAGGAGCAGGCGCCTGACGGAGTGAGTGACATTACGCTGCCGGCCGGCCTGCTACAGTAGTTTGTACAGCGAGTACTACATAGGATTGCGCTACTGCAGAGCATTGCCATGACTACACTTTATATATAAAGACTTCTGTGAGCGGGGCCAGGTGTAATAGAGCACAGTGACTGCACCAGGCTTGGCCGCGATTCCAACACCAGTTGCCGGCCTCCAGCCCCTCCTCCCTCCCCGCTGATACATCGCAGGCCGCGCTGTGCAGCATAGCGACCGCCGATGTATCAGTGTCATCAGAGTAAAAATGGCAGCATTCCCTTTAAAGTGAAAAATATGGTAGTAACTTACAGGGTGAGGTTCCTGCAGTCAATCAAGAAGGGAGAGAGAAGCTGACAAAGAAAACAGGAGGAGCAAGAGTGCACACAGCGGCGTGGGCCCACCCTCAGTGCACTTAGCTACTCATTTGCATATGGATTAAAAGTATTTTTTCTCCAAAATGAATGAATGGAGCTCTAAGCAAGGAACCAGATGTTTCTGATAATTGCCCAATCATCAGCAGAGATGAGGTTTGGATTTACATACAGCAATCACCTCCACTGTATGGGGACAAGCCAAAAGACAAGATCACCATTCGAATGAGTGTATTCTAGTTCATCAGGTAATTCCTCATAACCCAACCCCCCCCCCCCGCCCCGCCCATAATCGGTCTAATCGGTCCATGTAAAAAGGACCTTAAGTGAAATGCATCATTGAACTCAGCTGAGCTAGCCCTACAAATCCTGGTTTAATAGTGAATTCTCTGGTGGCAGATTCTCTTTAAGTTCCCATATGGAGATAACATGCAGTAATAATCAATTTCCAGATTTTTCAGCATGTCGAATTTTTAGGGAATCAAACAATTCTGGTCCAATTTTAGGGCTGTTCTGTATTTAAAGCTTGTAGATTCTGGAACAGGAAGACATTTCTCCCATGAACTAGTACAGCCACGTAAACAAGATATGGACTAACGTACGTGACAAATCCTTGTATAGCACAATTGCATGCATAACAATTCCTTAAAATACTATTAGTATTGAAATAACCCCAAGAACACGTTTGCAATCTGAAAGCAATAAACATGGTGTTGACTGCATCATGCTGTGGGGATGCTTTTCTTCAGCAGGGACAGGGCAGCTGGTCAGAGTTGATGGGAAGATTGATGGAGCTAAATACAGGACAATCCTGGAGGAAAACCTGTTAGAGGCTGCAAAAGACTTGAGACTGGGGTGAAGGTTCACCTTCCAGCAGGACAATGACCCTAAACATTCAGTCAGAGCTACAATGGAAGGGTTTACATCAATGGCCCAAAGTCCAGACCTAAATGCCATTGAGAATCTGTGGCAAGACTTGATTACTGTTCACAGACGCTCTCCAGCCAATCTGACTGGGCTTGAACTATTTTGCAAAGAAGAATGGGCAAAAATTTTGATGTGCAAAGCGGGTAGAGACATACCCCAAACGACTTGCAGCTGTAAATGCAGTGAAAGGTGGTTGTTCTGTCTTCATACCCGTTCACATAGTGTGCAGTCTGACATTCAGCGAAAACCATTCCTGTCTTCCAAATAAGAGGACTGTTCTTTGTAGTCTAACTTGTTTATTGGTCAACAGGTTGTACTCTGCGCGATGCGCGTGAGTGAGAGATTGTACAAATGTGGTAAAACTACAAGAATACAAATAGCATGTATAAGTATAAAGCATAGCATTCAATCAATAGAGAAGCCTTGGATTGCCACGGGTGCAAGCTGGACAAAGTCTCTTTTCCTCTATAAAGCATAGCATGTACTATAACATTTACAGTCATCAGTGAAGGCACACTGTAAAATAGCTGCTTGCACATAAGATTGCTTGTCTATCTAACAGTGATAACAACACCCTGAGTAACAATTACAACTAGTTGAACAGCTCTGCATAACATCATGTCCCTAAAACAAAAGGTAGATCTCTCACCAGATATGCTTATACAAGGATGGTGGAGTTTTAGAAGGAGACATGGATAGGACAGCTCTGTACTGTGTCCTGGAGACTTCTCTTTCCCAGAATGCTTTGCACTCCCACAATACAGTACACCACCCACAATGCAGTAGTCTTTGTAACAGGAAAAACAAAGTGCAATACAACTTAACACCGCTAGATGGTGCTATAACAACACTAATCACTACAGAAATACCAAAACTGAGGCAAACATGATCTGCAATGATTCACTAACCCAGCTGGGCAGAACAGTGGTCCTACAAAGTATTGACTCAGGGGGCTGAATACAAATGCACCCTACACTTTCCAGATTTTTACTTTTGAAAACCATGTGGAAAAGTTTAAGGGGTATGAATACTTTTTAAGGCGCTGTGTGTAATATACATGATGAATTGTTATGTATACGCAATATAAATGCAGACACTGATACAATTCAGAAAGATCTGAAGAACAAATAAAAGGCAAGGGGGAAAAAAGAAAGATAACAGTTATATAATGCCAACTACATCTCTGTATTCTTAGTGTACCTATCTGTCAGTTCAACTTTAAAGACCTCATTCATCAAAGTCTGAAAAGCTGTGTGCTTTCTACAAGGTCATTTGTGTGTGGAGAACCAAATCATGAAGTGCTTGTTACCGCCAAGTACTCACGTACAGTTTGCACTCAAAGAAATTCCTCAGAAAAGCTTTCCTGAGGCAGAGTATTGTGTCTGGAAACAGAAGAGAGGGGATAAGCGGCGGTGCAACCAGGTAAGTTCAAGGACGTGGATCTATAATCTATTTGTCTGCCTGTGTACCAGCCTCTGCCTGGGATCCTGACCTTCTGACCTGACCTGTTCATCATACTGATCTGGATTGTGCCACGGATTCACACAAACTCTGCCTGCCCTGATCTTGGCCTGTATTGACTACGAGATTGCCTGTGCCCTTGGTGCCACGCATTTGTGTCCCTGAACCGGGCTGGTAAGCAGGATTATTCCAAAAGGTAGCGGGCTGTTGGCTTCCCTACAGTGACGTCAAGATCCCTGTATAGGGGTTAAAAAGTGAAAAGCAGGGGACTGCCAATACCCTCAGGGCTAGCCCAAAGTCAAACCGTTTGGTTGGCACAGTGGAACCACATCCACTGCCCGTAACATTAATATTAATTCATCCAATTCATTAATATTAATTCATCCTATCAGGGCATATGTATATCATAGAGGAGACCTCCCTGCACAGAGACACTGCATGGCCATGTACAGTATTAATCCAACATTTATTTAAACAGGAATAAATTAATACTAGATTTTTCTGTACGGTGTGCATCCTCATGCATTCTCCTCTGGCACAGTCTCTCACCGGTATTTCTAACCGCATACGCTGTATTATGGCTCCATTCTGTACATACCAGTGCTGCCACAGAGACCTCTACTGTAGTTCTGTATGCCCCCAATTCCATACAGAGACATTTTTTTTTTCCTGCTATGTAGGAATGTGACAACCAAAATGTGGAATGCTCCATTGGACTCCAAAAAAAAACTGTTTGGCAGTGCATGAAGGCTATTCAGCTCCATACCAGGAGCTGTAGTGCCTCTGTTCACTGGACTCTGCAGTGAGCATAAACCCTTGAAGGGATTAAAGTTGAGTGAACAGAGCACAGGATGTTCTCACACTTTAATATACTACGTTACTACATGTGTGTTGTAATAAGTTCCCCCAAGCTCTAATATCAAGGACTGCTTTACGTCCAGTGCCCTTTACAATTAATTCTTCATACTGTCCTAAAGAAGTAATTTAAAGGGGATGTCCCACCACCAAAGACAGGTACTTTAACCGAAGTGCAGAAAAATTTGACAGGGAGAAGATGTAGCCAACTGTTCAAATGTAGAGGCAACATGGTGACCATTCATGGGCAGCTCACTTGTTCATGGTTGACCATCCTGGCAACGACCTGCATAACCTGGGCAATACCACCCATCCTTCATCGTTACAGGTAAGCTTGACTGGTTTTGATACACAGATCCAACCATACCTCTATAATATAGACACACCCTAGCAGGACACAGGGGTTGTCCTGGTAGAACAACACATTTAACAATGAAAATTTCTGACGCATTCTCATTGACAACGGTTGTAAAAAAAATAGACCACCCGGCACATGTGACTCAAAGCTTTTCCCCTATAAGTATGATTTGTACTGAGGAATTTTAGATTTCTGGTCAGGTTCGGCATTAACAGAAAGTCAGACCGATTCAGTTTTTTTAAAATCAATGCAGAATAGAATTTTTAAAGATCTGCTTATCTCTATTCCGTACCATCAAGCCATTGTGAAAAGAAGTACAATTCAGTATTCATATGCTGAAAAGCCGAACGAGACAGCTCATTGTGGAAATGCCGGTATCCAAAATACCCATTGCATTGCTTCACTGAACAGCCCAAATAGAGACATTTTAGAGATTAAAACAGAGTCATCAAGATAATGGTTAGTGATGTAATTTGTAATGTGATTTAAAACCAGGGAGGATGGAGTTATAGGACCAGAAAATATATTAAAAATCTGTTCTTCTAATGTGTCTACATTGCAGTCTATGGAAATCAGATTATTTCCTATACTGATCCTAAATATTCAAAGACTTTTAGTCTACTCAGCTGTTGTACAACTGTCTTGTTTCTAAGCGGTGTCACATTAATCCGTAGGGTGTTCTTATGAGGTTCAGGAAATGTCAAATACGTTTCTCTAGGGGAGATCACATTTGAAGCTTAATGGAGGGTACTGGATTCATTAAAAAGGAACTAAACAGGAATCGGATTACAGCGGTCTAATCACAACATAAGAAGGTGTGATATTACAATACACGACAACAAAGCCCACCACCTAGAGCTAATCTCTGGCAATAATGCTAATTTCAGACATTTAATCCCTCAGACGCTGCAGTCAATTGTGATCACAGCATTTTCTGGGTGCTGGGTTCCTGAACGGGTTCCCCGGACAACACACACTGTTATCTGTGGTAGCCTCGGTCCCTCTGAAGGTTCCAAGGCTACCACAGCAATAGTTTCCTGGGGAGTCCTATCTGTGACAGGGCTACATAGGAACATAGCAAATCTCCCATAGACTGAGATGGCAATTCACTGCAGTCTATGAGAAAAGTGGTCTGATGATCACAAGATCTAGTCCTGTAGGTGGATCTGCTAGGTCCTCCAAGATGAGTTGCTCTCCTCTCTGGCTAATAGGTAAGGGTTCTGAACAGGGAACTTCTCGATTACCTCAGAAATTTTTAATAAGGCCTCATGCACACGACCGTTCCATTTTTCGCGGTCCGCAAACCGCGGATCCACAAAAAACGGAAGCTGCCCGTGTGCCTTCCGCAATTTGTGGAACGGAACAGGGGGCCCATTGTAGAAAGGCCTATTCTGGTCCGCAAAACGGACAAGAATAGGACATGCTATATTTTTTTTGCGGCCCACGGAATGGAGCAAAGGATGCGGGCAGCACACAGAGTGCTCTCCACATCTTTTGCGGCCCCATTGAAGTGAATGGGTCCGCATCCGAGCCGCAAAATCTGCGGACCCGAAAAACGTGTGCATGAGGTCTAGGGCAGGTGAAAATGGGTGTTTTAATCCAGACAACCAATATCTAATATATAAAGCTGAGTGTATGTATGTATGTATGCGCATTTACAATCACGAAATTTGGCACATAGGTACATCAGGTGTCGGGGAAGGTTTTAGACCGGGTCTCAATTCTCTAGCAAGTACCGTTCCTGAGATATTCCCATACATGCAAATATGGCACACCACATGATCTACATTAGCTAATAGAAGCCTGCAGGTCTTTTTCTTCATATTCCAACTTCCATACACACGGGCACATGTCGCAAGATCGCAAGTACTTAGTCTCCACATACACACAGTTTTACACCATGTTTCCATAACAACCCAGCCATTTTTCCTCACTGCTGCAAGTCATCTTTAAAGGGGCAGGGCACTGTGGATGACACTGTTAAGGGAGCGGAGTGCTGTGGAGGTCACAGTTCAGGGGGCAGGTAGGGTGGCCATTCAGACCACCCTCAAAAGACAGACTTAAAAACCCTGCCTGATCCGGTTGAGCCATGCCCCCTCCCACTCCGCAGACGACGGGGAGTGAAAAAATTAAGAAAAAAACTACTTCTGTCAGCTGCAGGGGTGGGAGGGACGGTGACTCTCTCCCTGCAGCAGAAAAAAAGTTCCAGCACTATTGAAAATTATGTTGCTTTGTCTTTATTTTCGGTAACAAATGACATCATGTGGACTCCATCTCACACCCCCACACGTTGACGCGTTTCGATACAGTTCTTAGTCGTAACTAACCTGACCCTCGGGTACTTACTCTGTCCTGTGCTACACCCATTATCTACATTTGACATCATATTAAAAAACAACACCTATAAATCCCACAAAAATGCGAAAAATGAGGTACAAAATACAAAAACACCTATCTAGGACAAGGTCACATCATAAGATCACTTCATACATTCCAGATCGGAACCTTGATCATGTGCAGTTTTGCCTAGAAAAAAATAATGTGAACACAGTGAATTAAAAAGCATACAAATGAGAAGATAAAATAGAAAGAAAAACCTAATTGGATAGAAAACCATTTTAATATTTTTTTTCCAGTTACAAAGCAAGGGTTAACAGCCAAACAAAACTCACTATTTATGGCCCTGATTCTGTAGTTTACAGAAACACCCCATATGTGGTCGTAAACTGCTGTACGGGCACACGGTAGGGCGCAGAAGAAAAGGAATGCCATACGGTTTTTGGAAGGCAGATTTTGCTGGACTGGTTTTTTGACACCATGTCCCATTTGACGCCCCCCTGATGCACGCCTAGAGTAGAAACTCCAAAAAAGTGACCCCATTTTAGAAACTACAGGATAGGGTGGAAGTTTTGTTGGTACTAGTTTAGGGTACATATGATTTTTGGTTGCTCTATATTACTCTTTTTTGTCTATATTACACTTTGGCACCTTTTTTTTTATTTACAACATTCATCTGACAAGTTAGATCATGTGGTATTTTTATAGAGCAGGTTGTCACGGACGCGGCGATACCTAATATGTATACAATTTTTTTATTTAAGTTTTACACAATGATTTCATTTTTGAAACAAAAAAAAATCATGCTTTAGTGTCTCCATAGTCTGAGAGTCATAGTTTTTTCAGTTTTTGAGCGATTATCTTAGGTAGGGTCTCATTTTTTGCGGGATGAGATGACAGTTGGCACTATTTTGGGGTGCATATGACTTTTTGATCGCTTGCTATTACACTTTTTGTGATGTAAGATAACAAAAAATGGCTTTTTTTACACCGTTTACGCATCTGTAGGTCTTCCGTTTCCGTTCCGTATTTTGCGGAATCATCTATTGAAAATGTTATGCCCAGCCCAATTTTATCTATGTAATTACTGTATACTGTTTATGCCATACGGAAAAACGGAACAGAAACGGAAACACAACGGAAACAAAAAACAGAACAACGGATCCGTGAAAAACAGACCGCAAAACACTGAAAAAGCCATACGGTCATGTGCAGGAGGCCTAACAACCATATTCTGATAACAAATCTGCAGAAAATTGGAAATTCTTCACCTCATTGCAATTTGTCAGACAGATCCCATTGCTAAATGCTGCAGGCAGCGTTTTTGGTGTCCGCCTCCAGAGCGGAATGGAGATTGATCAGAGGCAAACTGATGCATTCTGAGCGGATCCTTTTCTATTCAGAATGGATTAGGGCAAAACTGATCCGCTTTGGACCGCTTGTGAGAGCCCATGACAGATCTCACAAACGGAAAGCCAAAACGCGAGTGTGAAAGTAGCACAAGCCCAAGCTGAGGTTAGGCAGTTTTTACACTTTATATTTCGGGCTCTGAAGCTTTAAAACAATAGTAAATAAAGATAAAAAGTAGAACAGTTGGAAGACAATGTAAGGCGGTCTCAGCGCAGATTTGGCGTGATTTTCATCACTGAACACGCGTCCAAGATCCTCTACCAAAAGGATTTAATAAGAGATTTTCCCACATATTGTCTAGCTTTAAGACAATACCAGGATTCCAGCATTATCCCCTCTACATATGGAGATACAGCCTTTAGAAATCCGGTTGGCAGCTGCTATAACTCCTGATCTAATTTCTAAAGGCTATATCTCAGAGATGATAATGCTGCGATCCTGATCTTGTTTTAAAGCTTAGATTAGCTGCTTTCAAATCCCCAGATATGAAGGGTTAAAGCAGATCAAACCCATCAGCTGGCTGTGATCTCCGACAACCTTGGAATGCAGGACACAAAAACAGATAATTTTGTAAAAACAAAATCACACATTTCCTTTAAATCTTAGAATACCCCTTTAAGGGACTATATACTTTGTAAGTGGTGTCTGAGCGGAAATACCAGACACAGCAAACAGACAAAATTTGCGCTATGTGTGGGAAAAATCTAAAAGTGCTACAGTACTCCACTCTAGCACCATATCTCCTTTGTTCTTCATTCTAGGACTATGCAATCATTACAGATACAAAATGCTTTTATAGTGAACATTAGGTCATCAGATCAGGTTGTCTTCATACAGAACAATAATCTTTTTCAACTACTCAGTTTAACTAATCCTCCTGTTAGGCTGCTTTCACACTTGCGTTTCTGCTGGATCCGGCAGGGTTCAGCAAAAACGCTTCAGTTACTGATAATACAACCATCTGCATCTGTTATGAACGGATCCGGTTGTATTATCTGTAACATTGTCAGGACGGATCCGTCATGAACTCCACTGAAAATCAATGGGGGACAGATCCATTTTCTATTGTGGCAGAGAAAACTGACCCGTCCCCGTTGACTTGCATTTGGGGTCATGCCGGATCAGTCTTACTCCGCATCCCAGGACAGAAAGCAAACTACAACATGTTGTATGTTGGCAAACCACAAAAAAAATAAAAATAAAGTACCAGTAAATTGGCTCATGTCTGCCGTCAGATTAGGACTCTTAAGAATGCAAATGTATCCATTAGTTTAGTGAGGACACAATCTGTGTGATTATAGGATATGAGTTGGCTCTATCTCCTGTCAAACACTTCCTAGCTATGAAGTATTTGACATCAGACTTTAAAGTTTCAAGTAACTAAATACCTTGCAACCAATATCCAAGACTACAGAAAACACGAACACCAAGTTAAGAATGTCCCTTTCAGACTCCATGAACCACAGGTGGTTATTTTAATGACTAGCATCCCTGTAAAACAAAGTGCATTTACCATTATGTCTTCTCTACATCTAGTAACTCAGTTATGGATATTCTATTTATGTTTGCTCTCAGAAAATAGATTGGTGCCTTTTTCAGATTTAATGCAACTATGTTTTAGCAATATGGAATTTCATAACCAAATCCACTTTAAGGGTCCATTCACACGTCCGTTTTTTCTTTCCTGATCTGTTCCGTTTTTTGCGGAACAGATCAGGACCAGATCAGGACCCATTCATTTTCAATGGGTCCTGGAAAAAATCGGACAGCACAATGTGTGCTGTCCGTTTCCGTTGTTCCGTTCCGCATGTCCGTTTAAATATAAAACATGTCCTATTATGTTCCTGAAAAATCGGATCCTGGTACAATGCAAAGTCAATGGTTCCGCAAAAAACGCAAGACATTCGGATGTCATTCTGTATGTCTTCCGTTTTTTGCGGAATCCGTTCCTGGAAACACATAGCAAATTTTTTATTTTTTTTTCAAAGAAATCCAAACAACTTTATTTGATTATTGAAATGTATACATGTTTCCGTTTTTTGCGGATCCGCAAAAAACGGATGACATACGGAAACATTATTAGGAACAACGGATCCGCAAAAAACGGACCGAAATTCGGATTATAGAAAAATACTGACGTGTGAATGTAGCCTAAGGCCTCTTTCACACTACAGTATGTTGAATTCAGTGTTTTGCGTTCCGTTTTTCACGGATCCGTTGTTCCGTTTTTTGCTTCCGTTGTGGTTCCGTTTCCGTTCCGTTGTTCCGTTCCGTTTTTCCGTATGGCAAATACAGTATACAGTAATTTCATATTAAAAATTGGGCTGGGCATAACATTTTCAATAGATGCTTCCGCAAAAAACGGAACGGATACGGAAGACATACGGATGCATTTCCGTATGTGTTCCGTTTTTTTTGCGGACCCATTGACTTGAATGGAGCCACGGACTGTGATTTGCGGCCAAATATAGGACATGTTCTATCTTTTCAACGGAACGGAAAAACGGAAATACGGAAACGGAATGCATACGGAACACATTCAGTTTTTTTGCGGAACCATTGAAATGAATGGTTCCGTATACGGACCGTATACGGAACGCAAAAAACGGACCGTATACGGAACGCAAAATACTGTAGTGTGAAAGAGGCCTAACGCTGTATTTTTCGGTTTATTAGACGCACCTAAGTTTTAGAGTAGGAAAATAGGGAAAAAATATTTTTCATCAGACCTCAAATGTGACCCCCATATCAGATCTCAGATCAGAACCCTATATCATATCAGAACCCCATATTAAATCCTTAGATCAGAACCCCATTTCAGATTCTCAGATCAGTCCCCCATATCAGATCCTCAGATCAGACCCCAATCAGATCAGACCCCCATTTCAGATCCTGAGATCAGACCCCCATATCAGATTAGACCCCCATATCAGATCCTCAGATCAGACGCCAATTAGATCAGACCCCCATTTCAGATTCTCAGATCAGACCCCCATATCAGATCATCAGATCAGACCCCCATATCGGATCCTCACATTAGACCCCAGGTCTTTTTTTTTTATACTGATGACCCAGCCTCAGGGTAGGTCATCAATATGAGACTCTCGGCACCCCTGCCGATCAGCTGTTTGAAGAGACTGCAAGAAAATTCACCAGGGACCAAAAAGGTATGGTTGTGAAACTGTGAATGTCACCTACCATGCACCAGAAAATCTTTAATGTGGAAAATGTGGTGACAGACGCCATTTAAGTAAACTAGATTATTTCACTTAGCTATAGTGCATTGTATGTGAACCAATTTTTTCCTTTCATCCTTGAATACACTTTAAAAAAATCTCACAGCTAACAACTAAGAACCACAATGAAATCACATCACATAGATAATAACCACAGCTTCCTAATAAAAGGATAATGCACACATTAATATGGTAACAATTCAAATAAATGAGCGGCCACGTTCACCAAAGCAGAAGACACTTTCTCTTAGAGTCTTCTTATTCTGGGTTGCAGAGGGGATAACCAATGCAATCTTTGCACTAAGGTACTGTATAATGGAAATCAATGGTACAGCAATACAAGAAGTTCCGGCCTTTCAATAAGGGAATCCCAGGGGCCAAGCTCATTGATCCCCATAAACAATATCTTCTACCAGTGTGCAAGTCAGGAGATGACCTTATGCTGGATCATGAGCCTTGATAAATAAGGGCACTTTCACACTTGCGTTTTTCTTTTCCGGCATAGAGTTCCGTCACAGGGGCTCTATACTGGAAAAGAACTGATCAGGCATATCCCCATGCATTCTGAATGGAGAGTAATCCGTTCAGTTTTCATCAGGATGTCTTCAGTTCAGTCGTTTTGACTGATCAGGCAAAAGAGAAAGCTGCAGCATGCTACGGTTTTCTCTCTGGCGAAAAAAACTGTAGACTTGCCTGAATGCCGTATCCGCCATTTTTTTCCATAGGAATGTTTTAGCGCCGGATCCGGCATTCAGAATACCGGAATGCCGGATCCGTCCTTCCGGCCTGCGCATGCGCAGACCGGTAAAAATGTGAAAAAATGTACAAGACGGCTCCGTCTGTCCGCATGACAAGCGGAGAGACGGATCCATCCTTGCAATGCATTTGTGAGACGGATCCGCATCTGGATCCGTCTCACAAATGCTTTCAGTCAGCGGCAGATCGGCGGATCCGGCGGCCAGTCCGTCGGATCACACTGCCGCAAGTGTGAAAGTAGCCTAAGGCTAAAGGTGGCCATACATAGATGAATGTCAGCTAAACCCGCCAATTTTGAAAGGGCTGACCAACCATCTATTGTGTATGGGGGCCCCTCCGAATTTTCTCCAAACAGCATTTGTTGGATCCTTTTTTCTTTTACAGATATGAATTGAAAAGTTTACAAAATGTCTATTAAATTTGCAGCATGTATGTCAAAAATACTCTTGTTAGAGGAATACAAGAGCAAAAGAAGCGTGACCTTATCTATTCTGACATACTTTGGTGTAAGTGATCTTTTTCAGGAGAAAGCATTCAGGAATTGCATGTTCTTACTGAACATAAGGAGGCCTCCTTCACAGAAAAAAGGAAATAAACAAAATTGCGTGTAAATGACAAGATGTGACATATAGTAATAACAAATTTACACAGATTGCCCGCAGTACATTGCCATTTTGTGTTATGTGGATATCTGCACAGTGGGAGAAATGCATACAAAATATAAAATACAAAATGAAGGTAAAAAAAAAGAAGATAATAAACAATAAAATAAAGTTATTGGATACATCAGTCATAGTGCACCACTCTCCAGATCGTCACTTGTCATATACACACACCGAGACAGTGATTTGCTTCTCCAAATGAGTGTGCCAAGTAAAAATAGAGTAAACAGAGAGGGATTAAAATCTCATTTTAGTCGACTGGTTCATGTTTGTCAGAGCTTTACTTACTGCTAGATCTGTAAACAGTTGCCCAACAAGCTCAGCTCTAAGCACAAAATTGTACCTATTAGCAGGAAACACAAGACCTCCATAAAAGCGTGAGCTGCTGGAGACGAGACTGTTTAGATGACTGACAGCAGCCGCTTACACTGCACACATATTAATTTACAAAGCAATCTACACAGCACATTCTGAATTCCACGAGGGGTCAAACAATACATACTGTGTCTACAGTCCTCAACGTGGCCATGAATAATGGTGTCCTAAATGCTGAGAAAAACAGGCATATCCATCGTGCAGTACCATTAAGGAGGGGTCAGATTGGCTCCAAATTTATTCTGCAGCATGACAAAGACCCCAAAGATACAGCCAATGTCATTATTAACTATCTTCAGCCTAAAGAAGAACAAGGAGTTCTGGAAGTGAGGATATGTCCCTGATCTTAACATCTTCCAGTCTGTCTGGGATCACATGAAGAGAGAAGGATTTGAGCAAGCCTACATCCACAAGAGATCTGTGGTTAGTTGTTAAAGATTTTTGGAACAACCTCCCTGTCACGTTCCTTCAAAAACTGTGTGCAAATGTACCTAGAAGAATTGATGCTGAAGGCAAAAGGGTGGTCACACCAAATATTGATTCGATTTAGATTTTTCTAAATGGTGCGGCCGCCGTAGCAAAGTGGGGGACAAACCTCATATAACATCCCACCATTCCCAGGAATGACTATTTTGTTCACTTGGGGTTTGATGACTCTGCGTCTCCTCTAACCCCACCACACATTTTTTGGGGTTAGCTGTTAGTCCAGCCTTTCAAACGGGAGTCCACTACAGCCTGTACCTTGGGTAGGTGACTTTCAGGTCATATCATCCAGGTAATCCGAAGCGTACCGACGGTGTGGACGAAGCACCATGTCAACGAGCCGTTGAAAGGTGGCGGGGGTGCCATGCAGACCAAAGGGTAACACCTCATACTGATAAAGCCCCTCTGGTTTGATGAAGGCAGTTTTCTCTTTGGAAGCCTCCGTTAAGAGAACCTGCGAGTACCCTTTGGCGAGGTCCAAAACAGAAAAATACTGGGCTTGGCCTAACCTCTCAATAAGCTCATCCACCCAAGGCATGGGGTACGCATCAAATTTGGAAATCTCATTTAGTTTGCAGAAATCAGTACAGAACCGTAACTTCCCGTCTGGCTTGGGAATCGACTATTGGACTGGCCTATTCACTTTTGGACTCCTCAATGACGTCTAGTTGTAGCATTAGCTGCACTTCTTCAGAGATGGCTTGTCGCCGAGCCTCGGTAACCAATATGGTTTTAACCGGACTCCGTGACAATGTCATGTTGGATGATAGAAGTGCGTCCAGGGAGGTCAAAAACACATCTGTGTGCCTGCTGACTAACTCCCTGGCCTCGTGAGTCTGTTTAGAGTAAAGGCTGTCAGCAATCTTCACCGCGGCAACTGCTTCCCTTGTATCAGACCGTGGGGCTGTAACCTCTTCCCCTAGAAAACCCGGCCGCGGGCTGTTGTCTGTACTGGTCTCCCTATCTTTCCAAGGTTTGAGTAAAATCACATGGTACACCTGCTCCGACTTTCGCCGCCCTGGCTGGTGTACCTTGTAGTTTACCTCACCAACTTTTTCTAGTACTTCATAGGGTCCCTGCCACCTAGCCAGGAACTTACTGTCGACCGTCGGTACCAGAACCAAAACCCGCTATCCCGGGTTAAAGATCCGGACCAGAGCCTGACGATTATAGACCCTACACTGGGCTGCCTCCATATGTTCCCTAACAAGCAGCAACACTGTCTCTCTATCCGCTCTTGCATCTGGGTGACATATTCAATTACACTTTTATATGGTGTGGGTTGTTGTTTCCACGCCTCTTTGGCTATTTTCAACATACTGCGAGAATGTCGGCCATATAGCAGTTCGAAGGGCGAGAACCCAGTAGAAGCCTGGGGCACCTCTCACACCGCGAACATGAGATATGGCAGAAGAAGGTCCCAGTCCCTCCCATCCTTAGACACCCCTCTTTTTAACATGTTTTTTAAGGTTTGATTAAACCTTTCTACCAGGCCATCCATTTGCGGATGATAAACGGACGTCCGTAGCTGTTTTATGTGCAGTAATTTACAGAGTTCCTTCATGACCTTTGACATAAAAGGGGTCCCTTGGTTGGTCAGAACCTCTTGAGGTAGCCCCACTCAGGAAAACATCTCCATTAACTCCTTTGCTAAAAATTTGGCCGATGTATGTTGCAGGGGCACAGCCTCCGGGTACCAAGTGGCATAGTCTAGGACGACCAAGATGTGTTGGTGCCCTCTAGTGGACTTCGGTACTGGGCCTATGAGATCCATAGCGATTCGCTTAAACAGAACCTCGATAATCGGGAGAGGTACAACGGGACTATGGAAATGTGGCTGGGGGCTAACTATCTGGCAGGTTGGGCAAGACTTACAAAATTCTTCCACCTCTCTGAACACACTGGGCTAGTAAAACTGCTGTAGTATCCGGTCCTGCATCCCAGGTGTCCCCCAAGAACATGTTGGTGGGCTGGCTCCAATACGAGCTTGCGATACGCTTTTGGCACCACCAGCTGTTCAACATGCTCACCCCGTAGTTGGTTTACCCGATACAGCATCTTCTGATGAACCACAAAACGTGGGAAACAACTCGGCCCCTGGTTGTTTAGGTTCACCATAAACTATTACAAAATTTTTCCAGGCCTGAGATAGTGTTGGGTACCAGTGCTGTGCTGTACCGAAATTTTCCCCGGAGATGTTGAGGTCTGCCAACTCAGGACCTGGCGGCAAATCCTCCACATCTCCCACCATTACACTCACCGGGGTTGTCTCCCCCTCTTCCACCGAAGAGGCGGGCACCCCTACCGCTGGCCCTTCGGTCTCAGGTTCCGAGGGTTCTGGCCTCTCCCCTGAGCAAGGTCACTCTACTGGGGTTACGCCACTTTCAAGGGTATCGATAACGTTCGTATAGTCCTTTAAGTCTCCATGGATGCAGACGACCCCGACTTTTTGGCCAGTATACTCGGCGGGCTGCACTAGGGAAGCTTTTACCCGGGACACCAGACTCCCTGAGTCCAGCAGCTCTACGGCCAGAGTGTCTGCCACTTCCAACTGGCACAGGTGGCCATTGTCTATAGTCTCTGGGGTAACTGTTGCACACAGCTTCCTGGCATACAAGGATTGGCGGTAGCCATAGTTAGTATCCATGGGTTTGCTCCGATGGGGACAGTTGGCCCTTATGTGGCCAGGGTCCTGACACTGCCAGCAAACTATCAGAGCTAGGTCTGTAGGCGGTATATCCCGGGCAGGTTTTGCTGGCACCAGTCGTCGGGTCTGGGGGTGGAGATTTCCAGGATTTGACTGCCCCCTCCCAAAAGAACCCCCCTGTAGAGTCCTGGTAGCCTCATAACGCACCACAACCATCTCAAGGGCATTACCAGGAGACACAGATCCAGTGCTGGAGAGGATACGGCAAAGCCCTCCAGAATACATCAGCCAACAGACAGTGAAGCATAGCAGTGGAACTCAGCACGTCAGGCTGCAGCCATTTTTGCAACCGGTGTAACATAATAATACTGAGGTCTCGCGGGTTCAGCCGGGGTAACTCCCACTGATGCACCCACTGGGCCCGGAATAACACATTTACCACCAGTCTTGCCAGAATCTTACCCTTTACTGTCATGTAATCGGCCGCTTGATCATCTGGTAAGTCGAAAAACACCTGCTGGGGTCTAGATGCCAGGAATGGAGCGACGACCTCAGACCACTGATCTCGGGGTAGTTTCTCCCTTACGGCCACCTTTTTGAACACCGCCAGATAGGTCTCGACATCGTTCGAGGGGGTCATCTTAGGGATCGACGCACGGAATGCTTTTCGGGCATCGAGGACGCTCTGGGAAGCTCCTGCCGCTTGTAAAGCCATCACATGTTGCAAGAGCAGCTGGTTGGTTTTCTGCTGCTGCTTATTAGCCTCTAGCTGTTGCAAGTTAGCCTCCATGAGGGCTTTCACGACAGCTTCCATTTTGTCGAGAGACACAGGTTGTAATCTCGCTGGTTTGATGTAAGACATACAACCGTGCCCGGAAAAACTCAAATATTTCGGCCTTCACACCAGCCTCCCTACACTTGCCCGCATCCTCCACCAATTTTGGGGATAAGCGGGTGCAGTACAGAGGCAAAGGCAAAGTACAGAGGCAAAGTATAAGTTCGTAATTCAAATGTCTGTCAAAGGTCAAACAAAAAAAAAAAAACACTTTGCAGGGTTAGTGTTTGTTCACACTGAGTAGAAAGTTCATGCATAACAAAAGATTCTGTCTCCAGTGACCCGTTAACCCGGAATAGGATGGTGATCGGTGGTGTGATAATACACCACCAATCACCATCTTTAGATCCTGAGAGGCAGGATCGCATCCTATTGGCTGGACAGACCAGAAAAAAAAAAAACAAAAAAAAAAAAACTCTGGCTCTCAGACTTTGGAGACACTAAAACAAAAGTTTTTTTTTTTTTTTAAATAATATTATTTTGTAAAACTAAAATAAATTAAAAACGATAAATATTAGGTATCGCCGCATCCGTAAGAACCACATGACCTAACCCCTCAGATGAACACAGTCAAAAAAATAAAATAAAAACAGTGTCACCATACATCACAAAATGTGTAATAGCAAGCGATAAAAAAAGTCATATGCACCCAAAAATAGGACCAATAATACTGTCCTCTCATCCCACAAAAAATGAGCTCCTACCTAAGACTATGGCAATAATAAAATGTTTTTTTTTGTTTACAAAAAGGATATTATAGTGTAAAACCTAAATAAATTTAAAAAAGTAGACATTTATTAGGTATTGCCGCGTCCGTAAGAATCTGCTCTATAAAAATAACACATGATCTAACCCCTCAAATGAACACAGTCAAAAAATTATAATAAAAACTGTGCCAAAACATTTTTTTTGCTAAATTTTCCATTTTAATCCATTTTTTCCGTTAACAAAGCAAGGGTTAGCAGTCAAACAAAACTCTATATTTATTGCCCTGATTCTGTAGTTTACATAAACACTCCATATGTGGTCATAAAATGCTGTATGGCCAAACGGCAGGGCGCACAAGCAAAGGAGCGCCATATAGTTTTTGGAAGGCAGAATTTGCTGGACTGTTTTTTTTGACACCATGTCCCATTTGAAGACCCCCTGATGCACCCCTAGAGTAGAAACTCCATAAAAGTGACCCCATCTAAGAAACTACACCCCTCAAGGTATTCAAAACTGATTTTACAAACTTTGTTTACCCTTTAGGTGTTTCACAAGAGCTATTGGCAAATGGAGATGAAATTTCAGAATTTCAATTTTTTGTAACCTTTCCTCACAAAAAATGTAATATAGAGCAACCAAAAATCATATGTACCCTAAAAATAGTCCTAACAAAACTGCCACCTTATCCCGTAGTTTCCAAAATGGAGTCAGTTTTTTTGGAGTTTCTACTCTAGGGGTGCATCAGGGGGGCTTCAAAATGGGACATGGTGTAAATACACCAGTCCAGCAAAATCTGTCTTCCATAAACCATATGGTGTTCCTTTCCTTCTGCGCCCTGCTGTGTGCCCGTACAGGAGTTTACGACCACATATGGGGTGTTTCTATAAACTACAGAATCAGGGCAATAAATATTGAGTTTTGTTTGGCTGTTAACCCTTGCTTTGTTTCTGGAAAAAATGGCTTAAAATGGAAAATTTGCCCAAAAATTTACATTTTTACATTTCATCTCCATTTGCCAATAACTCTTGTGGAACACGTAAAGGGTTAAAGTTTGTAAAATCAGCTTTGAATACCTTGAGGGGTGTAGTTTCTAAAATGGGGTCATTTTTGGGTGGTTTCTATTATGTAAGCCTCACAAAGTGACTTCAGACCTGTACTGGTCCTTAAAAAGTGGGTTTTGGAAAGTTTCTGAAAAATTTCAAGATTTGCTTCTAAACTTCTAAGCCAAACTGAGGTATTTTATGATTATACAATATGTTTTTCATGAAATGTGTCATCACCATGTCTAGGGGGGATGTGAAACAATCCAGGAGAGAGTACTTTGAACATCAATGTTCATCTATTTTGGGAACCTAATTATCTAAGAGAGGAGGGACTAAATGGGGGTGGACACTTTATAAGGCGCTGTTTTTGAACAGGACTTGGGGACACCGGTCATCTATTGCCTGCATCTGGGCCTCTATTCCTGGAGGGTCTTGATTGAGAGACGCCAAATTTGAAAATCTCTATTATGAGACATTGTTGATGGAGTATTAGTCTCCACTTCCCCTGACGAACCAGTCGGAAGTTATATGGACTGGGGAAACGTAGCGTTGGGATCTGTGTTTTTGTATTTGTTTTTCTAGTGTGTCTAATATGTCTAGTTTTTGGTCAATTAGGATAGGGAGATAGAGGGAGAGCTAGTTTAGGCACGAGGACAGGGAACCTCTACCTTCAAGGGGTGTCCCTGGGCTGAGTCTGTTTAGGGTCATGAAGGGACGTTCATAGGATAGGATTATCTCTCCTACTATTGGATATCACAGTTGTGAGCTGTATTACTGCTATTACGACCTACAGACTACCATAATCATCACTAGTGCTAAATAATCATCCTAACGCTTCTTCCACCAGCATTAGATCTCCATCTAGTTATGGAGCACTACACCCATTGACGACTGAGCTAACCATCTGATTCCATCTTTCCTGGTATTTCAGCAAACCGTGAATAACCAAGTAACCTTTGTTGTGGTTCAACAATATGTGAATATTCACGATATACATATTTAGTATTTCAGCTAACCGTGAACAATCACGGAATGTGTATCATGTGAACCCATGCAAATAAGGTCATCAGTGAACTACAATATATTGGTTTCCTTAACGATTTTTCTTGGTCCTCAGCTGTGCCCCACACTTAGAGTACCTCGTGTGGGGGTAATCAAAATCCCCAGGATTGCTCACCAGTCCTGTATTCTTACCTTTTATATAGGTGTAACTGTAGCCATTTCCAATATACCTCGTTGCCATTATAGGACATTGTTTGTCGACCTTCCTTGTGTGTGTAGTCCGGCTGTAGGCCAGATTTTAATAGAATATTATTAAAAGGTATATTTTAATTGGGAAGGTGTTCCAGTATATATTCAATTATTCTTCCCTTAGATTTATTTACTGCCAAGCAGGTTTTTGATGTGGTAAACTTCTAAGCCATGTAACATCCTTCAAAAATAAAATGGCATTCCCAAAATGATCCAAACACGAAGTAGACATATGGGAAATGTAAATGAATAACTATTTTTTGAGGTATTACTATGTATTATAGAGGAAGAGAAAATGAAATTGGAAATTTGCCAATTTTTCCAAACTTTTGGTAAATTTGGTATTCTTTTATAAACAAAAATGATCTGCATGGTTTTCATTTTGTTGCCGATTTGTACAGATTTCACCCCATGTATTCCCCATGTATTGCAAAAGGGTAAAATCCACAATGAAAATCTGTTGATACAATTGCTGTGCAGCAAATTTAAAATCCACTCCACAAGTCAAGTTATGCACAGATCTTTTTCTGCAGTGTGCGGATGACATCTTTTTTCCTTCATTTCACATGCCTACAAGAAAAGCACTAGTCCTATAATATGACCAACGCAGAATCCAGCCTCCGTTGTGGGGCTGACATCCAGCCTCATATAGAATGTCAGCCCCACGACGGACAGGACTGCTGACATTCTATACTTCCTCCAAACGCTTTGCGTTGTATCACATGTCCTACCAATTTACATTGATACATTTTGTCGCACAATTTTGTCTTTCATCACTGGAGCAGAACTCTTAACTACTTAATCCTGATGACAACTCTGCAGGAAATGGACACGAGAAAGACTCCTTGCACCTGTGCTGTACTTATAGAAAACATTTTTGACTGAGGGATTACAAACTGCTTTTGCATACAGCTTGACCTTGAAATCGGAGGCTACAGATAACAAGAGGCATGAATGAGGCATTAGCACATTGCCCGGCCAGATGTACTCTTTTAGTGAAATAGCTTGAGACCACTACCCCGCACCGTTGCTGAAAGCAAAAGGTTATGTGGTATGTTTTATTTTTTTAATTAGAAACAGGAAGATAATGGGACGGCCGTGCAATAGAATTTACATCATGTGCATAATGAAAAAACTTCACCTGCCGTGTTGCCTTGAAACATTCAAGGTGCTGGGAGCTCCAGAAATGTTCTCCCTTGAAGGGGTTGTCTTGTGAAGACCACTTTGGCTAAAGATAGCCCTGGGATTAGTTAAGTGCCACAGGCCCAGCTTTAGGGATCCCTGGCAGTCAGTTATCATTGCCAAGGGAAGCCCCAGCTGGTTATAAATTGTAAAATGTAGTATTATATGGCATCCATTTAAAAGAATGGCCAACCATGTAATGCATAAAATAGGCTGGGTTCACCACATTGGCAGCCATTGTAAAGCTGGCCGTACACATTAGCTAACAATCAGCTAAACCCAACTATCTCAAGAATTGAGATGGGGGGGGGGGGGGGTTAAGGGCTTCAAAAAGGTCTGGCCAATTTTAACCAGGTTTTAGTAAATGCTCTAAAAGTGCATAAAGTGTCACTAGTAGCTGTATAAAAGGTGTTTATCTCACTTTATCACTGGTTAGAAGACCCCTGGCTGTCGATACATGGCCCATGCAAATAGTGCAAAGCAAATGCCGCCCATCCATGGCAACCTAGATGGCAGTGGTTTGGTCATGCTAATGCTTTCCTGGCTGTTCACAGCTACATCCACTTCTGCATAGGTACAAGATGGTAGGGGAGCTGGTCCAGCGCCTGCACAGAAGAGGATGCAGGACTGGCTCCACTAACATCTTGTGCTTACGCAGAAGAGGATGCAGCCATGAGTAAACCATGTGTCTGCTTTCCTGGTTGTGATGATTGCTGAACGGTCCGGCTCCGTTGCAGAACAGGATGCATCCTGAGTTAGTCAGGAAAGTGGTCACATGAACACCACCATCTTAGTTACCATGATTGGGGCAGCAGTGCCTCTGCACTGTTTATATAGGCCACATACCAGCAACCGAGGGACTTCTAACGAGAGATGAAGTCAGGTAATCACGTTTATACAGTTGCTAGTGATACTCTATGCATTGGAGAAGCATTTAGGCAAAACTGGCAAGAATTGGTCAATCCTTTTACACTGGGGCTATACAGCAAGCATGTATTGTATGACACGAAGCTCATGTTGTCGCGTTTCAACATCACATCTAATGATCGTCAATGGGGACGGGATGTAACATGCTGCAACTGTGATGTGACAATTGCACAAAATTCAACATTGTGGATGACGTTGCCATTATAGACCAAAATGCTAAATCACTTGAGACTGCAACTTTTCTGTGACTTAGCTGTAAAATCACAGTTGTGTGACTGCACGTTGCAGACAAGTGGCACAAATGTTTTTGTCCGCACAGCCTTTCTCAGATTTGTTGCATCACGCATGTTGCTATGTAGCCCTAGCCTACATGGTGGATGGATAAGGTAAGCTGGCAATCTAATGTATGTGAAGACCTCCTGACCTTCTCTGATGGCACATCTAATGGAAGTAAAGGAGGATTGGGCAAATTGGATCTCAACTTACCCACTTTGTTCCCACAGAAGATAGGCTATAGCTTACCAGTAAATAGGATTATTAGACAATCTGATGTTAAATTCCCTTTTTAAGTAATTCTATCATAAAATAAAAATGCAGGTTTAGAGTGAACATATACATAACGTTGTATGAAGTGTGACACAGTGATGGGTTGTGTCTGGCAAGGCAGGTATTTTCCTCCCAGCATGTTGGGCTGGGCTGGTTTCAAGCCAGGTGAAGTCAAATACTAGACTGGAGTTTAAGTGCCGGTCTGGGTTTTGGCAGCACCTGGCTGTCCTTAAATAGGCAGCAGGGCTCAGCAGAGATGTCTCTGTTTTTGGGGATCTGCTGGAGGGCTGAGAGCTGCACGCTGGGGAAACAGGCCACCTAAAGCCTGCTGTGGACTACTGGAGGCAGAACTGCCAGGAAGGTGACTTATGTTATATTAACTTTTCAATGTGTGTGAATTAACACTAAGACTGCAAAGTTACGTGCTGTTTTGTGCACTTGCCTCAAGTGTGAATAAACACTTGACTGACGTTTTAAGTTAAGAACTTGCATTTTGCCTCTGTACTGCGCCCGCTTACCCTATCTACCAGAGCAAAACCCCACAGAAGTTATAAGAAACTGGACACAGATTTATATAACAAGTTCTGAAAATGGTAAAACAGTGAATATTACATGTGAGAGGCTAAAGCAGTGTCTGTTGGTTTAAGGGAAAAAAGGTACTACATGCTGCACAATGCCTCGCATCAAAAATGCCGACTTCTCCAACTAAGGTATAGAGTCTTATGTGGCCATACCATTGTGTCATATTGGGGGTGAAAGCCATCCAGTTTTTGGGTTCCCAAGCATGAAGTGCAGTGACAACACTGTGGATCTGTAGGGGCAGTACAGTGACAGCAGTGTGGGTATATTGTGAAGTGAGAGCAGCGTTGGCAGGTACAAACCGGATTCCCAAAATGTTGGGACACTATACAAATCGTGAATAAAAACTGAATGCAATGATGTGGAGGTGCCAACTTCTAATATTTTATTCAGAATAGAACATAAATCACGGAACAAAAGTTTAAACTGAGAAAATGTACCATTTTAAGGGAAAAATATGTTGAATCAGAATTTCATGGTGTCAACAAATCCCCAAAAAGTTGGGACAAGGCCATTTTCACCACTGTGTGGCATCTCCCCTTCTTCTTACAACACTCAACAGACGTCTGGGGACCGAGGAGACCAGTTTCTCAAGTTTAGAAATAGGAATGCTCTCCCATTCTTGTCTAATACAGGCCTCTAACTGTTCAATCGTCTTGGGCCTTATTTGTTGCACCTTCCTCTTTATGATGCGCCAAATGTTCTCTATAGGTGAAAGATCTGGACTGCAGACTGGCCATTTCAGTACCCGGATCCTTCTCCTACGCAGCCATGATGTTGTGATTGATGCAGAATGTGGTCTGGCATTATCTTGTTGAAAAATGCAGGGTCTTCCCTGAAAGAGATGACGTCTGGATGGGAGCATATGTTGTTCTAGAACCTGAATATATTTTTCTGCATTGATGGTGCCTTTCCAGACATGCAAGCTGCCCATGCCACACGCACTCATGCAACCCCATACCATCAGAGATGCAGGCTTCTGAACTGAGCGTTGATAACAACTTGGGTTGTCCTTGTCCTCTTTGGTCTGGATGACATGGCGTCCCAGATTTCCAAAAAGAACTTCGAATCGTGACTCGTCTGACCACAGAACAGTCTTCCATTTTGCCACACTCCATTTTAAATGATCCCTGGCCCAGTGAAAAAACGCCTGAGCTTGTGGATCTTGCTTAGAAATGGCATCTTATTTGCACTGTAGAGTTTCAGCTGGCAACGGCGGATGGCACGGTGGATTGTGTTCACTGACAATGGTTTCTGGAAGTATTCCTGAGCCCATTCTGTGATTTCCTTTACAGTAGCATTCCTGTTTGTGGTGCAGTGTCGTTTAAGGGCCCGGAGATCACAGGCATCCAGTATGGTTTTACGGCCTTGACCCTTACGCACAGAGATTGCTCCAGATTCTCAGAATCTTCGGATGATGTTATGCACAGTTGATGATGATAGATGCAAAGTCTTTGCAGTTTTTCGCTGGGTAACACCTTTCTGATATTGCTCCACTATCTTTCTGCGCAACATTGTGGGAATTGGTGATCCTCTACCCATCTTGGCTTCTGAGAGACACTGCCACTCTGAGAAGCTCTTTTTATTCCAAATCATGTTGCCAATTGACCTAATTAGTGTTAATTGGTCTTCCAGCTCTTCGTTATGCTCAAATTTACTTTTTCCAGACTCTTATTGCTACTTGTCCCAACTTTTTGGGGATTTGTTGACACTGTGAAAATTTGAATCAACGTATTTTTCCTTTAAAATGATACATTTACTCGGATTAAGCGTTTGATCTGTCATCTACGTTCTATTACAAATAAAATATTGACATTTGCCATCTCCACATCATTGCATTCAGTTTTTATTCACAATTTGTTTAGTGTCCTAACTTTTTTGGAATCCGGTTTGTAGTAGTAGTGCAAGGAAAGCAGTTAGGGCCATACAGTGTAGAGTGACAGTACTGTGACTCTATAGTGTCAGTGCAGTGCCAGTGAGTGCACCGTTCAGCAGCAGTAGCTGCCCTGTTATCCTCTTGAGCTGCTTTAATGCCTAATGGGTGGTCTCATACTCCAGTTGCTGCTTGTCACACTGGTGCTTCAGCTTCTGATTCTCAACCAGCTCTCTGAAGTACCTAATAATGTAATATTGGAGCAAGTCCAAGTTGGACTGCATAACATGTTGTGTTCCTTCCCAAATCATACTCCGGTATCACCCCCATATCCTGTGTTGCTCACTGCTGTCAATGATAGGAATGGGAGACTAACCTTTATTAATGGGATTCTGACACACTGGCGATAGAGGGAAGGCACCCGCCATTTAACCTCCTTTATACTAGTGACAGTTCTTTCTGGAGCAAGTGCCAAACTGTTGACAGCACATCCCCCATTTACACAGCCCTCTGTGCTGCTGACAACCAATGGTCTGATGTTGCATAAAAGATGTGATCACTTAACGATAGGTGGCAGATTTACAAGGGATGGTGATTGGGATCATCAGCCTAAGGGATCAAGGGCCCTTAATGTCCCCGTCAATTAATTTCACATCTAGGAGGACATTTTATAGTTATGTCAAGGGGCGCCAAAGGCGTACTCGGTCTCCTATCAGCCGCAGACCTGCTGCTTAGCTTCGGGAGCAAGGATCTGTGTTTGGCCTCGTTCCCAGGGCGGCTTTGCTAGCTGGGAGGCTCCCTGCTCCTAGGTCTGCCTTGAGCGCCGAGCTGATCACTCGGTGCTCGACTTGTCTGTCTGTTGGTCATGTGACGCTGGCCACGTCACATGACCCTCAGACCCTACTATAAATACAGGCAGCCTGCTGGCCACAGGTTGCCTGTTAATTCTAGGTTCCTGGCTATTTGTTGGACTACTGAATACTCACCTGATCCTGCTCCCTGACGATCCTTTGCCTGCTCCTACTGTACTGCGCATCTCTACTGGCATCCTGACCCCAGCTTCCATCTGACGATTCTTTGCGGACGCCTGTTGTACTTCATTTCTATCCTGGTATTTTACCTCGGCTTTTCCTGACTATTCTCTGCTCATTCCTTAGTACTGTGTAGCTCTCTAGGTATTGACCCGGTCCGTTCACATTTCTGTTTTTTGTCTTGTCTGTCTTCCCAGTGGTCACTAACCTCCCCCCTGTGTGTAGTGTACGTGACCGTCACAAGTCACCATATTTTTCGCTCTATAAAGACCCACATGACCATAAGATGCACGTAGGTTTTACAGAAGGAAAATAACAAAAAAAAATTTTTTTTTATCAGACCCCCAATCTTCATCAGACTTCGAATCAGAACCCCCGGTCCTCAAATCAGACATAAAATAAATAAAAGGAACTTACCTGTCCTGCCCATGACGGCATTGTCACTCTGGAGACCCAACGCGCTTTTCCTGCAGCGCTGCACTATGACCAGATGTCACACAGCATTAGGTCATAGCGCGCGCCTACATGTGTCATGTCCTGACATTGTACACAGGACACAGCACAGTGCCTGCAGAAGACCAGGGAGTGGTGGGTAAAGCCATAACCAGGATCGCTATATCCACTGTTTCCCGATCCTACTGTGTACTAATGAGTGCTTCCATAAGCGTACATTAGTATTTATTTTATAACATGCATTGCCATCTTTCCCCCACTTTTGGCGTGTTATAGAGCAAAAAATACGGTATTATACATTATAAACACATACTATACAAATAATATATTTCATTTTTATATAATGCTGATATTTTCATGTTGTATAAACTAGGAAATAGGACCAAACAAGAACATTTCTGACTATGGGGGTATTACCATTAAAACTTCACCTTTCCACCTTGCCCATTTATCTCATGCAGAGTAGGGCAAGTGTTGCCCTTTTTCCATGGAAACAAGGAAATAAGCTATTTATGGTAAAGAAAAAACTATTAAAGGTCTCAAGCATTTTCCCAGTAAACAGTCAATTTTTCTCAGAGCTCATCTGGGTCAGGTATAAAAATGAGAACAAACAAGAACTGTGGTGTGGTCCACATCAACTAATTATTTTACTCAGTCTTCCTCGTTTGATTCATATAATTATTTTATATTTATTGCTACCTTTAGGTCCTCAAAATATTTTTCCGGTAGTTAAGGCAAACCTAGCATATAGCAAGATCAATACTTACAACCACAGACTTCCAAGTAGTTAAAAAAATCGCATGCAAGGGATTTTTTTTTAAAGGAACATTTACTCAACAGAACAATAAGACCACACATCATACAAAGGAGACATGTGCAATTACATAGAAAAGGCATATGGTCAGAACATAAGAGGGGTGTTAAATAAGTTATCTACCTGAATATGAAAACAACATTTTCTGAGAAAACTGAACTAACTACTTTTCAATGTAATCCCCCTTGATTTCAACAAACTTATTCCACTTTGCATCCAGTGATCGGATGCCCTCAGAATAGGAGACTTCTTGATGCTGCAAGAACTCTTATCTTCTGAAGTAGCAGAATGCATTCTTCTTAAGCTACATCATGCTAACACAAGCATCTTTTCTACCAACTACAGCAAAATATATGATGTACACAATCAAAACTTATAAGCAAGCTTATACACTGCCTGTCCAAAAAAAACTTGCCACAAAAAAAAAAAAAATAACACTAATATTTTGTTGGACCGCCTTTAGCTTTGATTACAGCACGCATTCGCTGTGGCATTGTTTCGATAAGCTTCTGCAATGTCACATGATTTTTTTCCATCCAGTGTTGCATTCATTTTTCACCAAGATCTTGCATTGATAATGGTAGAGTCTGACTGCTGCACAAAGCCTTCACCAGCACATCCCAAAGATTCTCAATGGGGTTAAGGTCTGGACTCTGTGAATCCTGGCATTGTCATCTTGGAATATGCCCGTACCATCAGGGAAGAAAAAATCCATTGATGGAATAACAGTCATTCAGTATGTTCAGGTAGTCAGCTGACCTCATTCTTGGAGCACATACTGTTGCTGAACCTAGACCTGACCAACTGCAGCAACCCCAGATCATAGCACTGCCCCCACAGGCTTGTACAATGGGTGCATCACTTCATCTGCCTCTCTTCTTACCCTGATGCGCCCATCACTCTGGAACAGGGTAAATCTGGACTCCTCAGACCACATGACCTTCTTCCATTGCTCCAGAGTCCAATCTTTATGCTCCCTAGCAAATTGAAGCCTTTTTTCTGGTTTGCCTCACTGATTAGTGGTTTTCTTATGGCTACACCGCTGTTCAGTCCCAATCTGTCACGACTATGCTGATGGTCGTGACTCTTAGACTTTGCATGCAGTTGCCAGCGGTCAGTTGGTTGTTCACCGCAGCTGAGGGCTGTAAGTTGTTAGCCTCACGTGCGGTTGCCGCTGACAACATGGTGTTGTTAGCACTGTAGCAGCCTGAGCTCGTTGCTGGGCTGCTCACTGTCTAGGCATGCTGTTGCCTATGGCAACTTGTGTCATCTGTGTGCACTTTCCCTGTTTGGTGTGCACGGGGTTTATTTGTGTGTGCACTTTCCCTTTAAGTGGCTTCACTACCCTGTCTGGTGTTGGAAGGGTTAATTCAATTTCCAGTGTGTGTCTGTGTGGGTGTGGGTGTGGCTACTTGGGCTATTTAGCCTCAGTTGAGACCTGAAGCTGAGGGGTACTTCAGCCTTGTTGTAAGCTGGAGTCATCCTCCTGGTCATTTATACCATCTGCAAGTGAGGGCCACCCTTGTGGTCATAAAAGTTATGCGTGATGTTTATTTTATGTTCTTGTGATGTCTTATCTTTCTGCAGCTATGGATCTGGGTTCCTGTGTGTTTATGTATGTGTGCTGTGTCCTTTTATGTTTGGTATGGACATTCAGCATGTGAGCACGGGATCCAGTCAGTGTGTCTGTGGCAGGTAGATGTGGAAGTGGTTTCACTCACCTGCCATATCCATAGGCTGTTTATGTTTCCCCTTCCTTGCAGTTTGGCCAGTTTAGACTCCTGTTCCTCCATGTCTAGGAGGAACAGGTTGTCTTACCCAGCTCCTAGCTCAGGGATCTGCTGAGGGCTAGTAGGGACCCGAGGTTCCTGAGTATGAGCCCTCCTACCATCAGGGTTAGCTCATACAGCTAGGAGTCAGGGTCAGATTTAGGGGTGCGATAGGAGGCGACCTGCTCCCTATTCTGTTGTCCTGGCAAAGCAGCTTCCACATACGTTTAACATCGCACGGCTGAAGGTTTCCCCCATCCTCAGTCGTGACACAATCCCTTGAGTTCCCTTCTCATTGTGCATGTGGAAATGCTCTTACTTGCACTATTAAACATAGCCCTGAGTTCTACTCTTGTTTTTCTTTGATTTGATCGAACATTTAAGTGATCGCAGATCACGATCATTAAGGATTTTTTCCCCGCCACATTTCTTCCTCGAATACGATGGTTCCCCACTTTCCTTCCAGTTTTTAATAATGAGTGGACAGTTCTTAACCCAATTTTAGTAGTTTCTGCAATTTCCTTAGATGTTTTCTCTTCTTAATGCATGCCAATGATTTGACCCTTTTTAAACAGACTTTTCCACGACCACGAGATGTGTCTTTCGACATGGTTGTTTAATAAAAGAGAAGCAACTCATTGCACCAGTTGGGGTCAAATAACTTGCTGCCAGCTGAAAGACAATCGCCCATGCAGTAATTATCCAATAGGAGGCTCATAACTATTTGCTTAGTCAAATGCAGGTGGAAACTTTTTTTTGGGACAGGCAGTGTATAATAATTTGTCAAAATAGCTCTGCATTTCTGCTTATAAACACAGCACAATTTACAAGTTTCTTTTGCACCATAAAAATTCCTTTTTACAAACCCAGAGACTAATGCATTTTTTTATTAAATCTTCACTAAAGGCATCTAAAATCTTTTGGGATTAAAAACCCCTTGCTAAATGGTATAGTATAAATACAAAATAATGGCCACCGTATGAAAAGATTGTGTCCTGCAATTGATTACTCTGATAACTGTAAGATTCACAGTTTCTTTTTAAAAAAATATATAAATTCTTTAGGGAATATCCTTGCAGTTGGTGCAAATCCATAGCTATCAAAAATATGGTGTGTTTTTCACTACATAACACAATTAAAATCCAATGACTACCACTCTGACTTGAATTGTATGTATTGACGATGTACACCGCTGGCCTGTCAACAATCCTGTATGGATGTAAAAAAAAAAAATAAAAAATCACATGGGAACACACCTGTAAATATATGTCTGGTATAGGGATCTGAATTCAAAAGATCTGTAAGCTCAAGTGTATTCATTATTACTTGTAGTCAAATAAAAGTTTGCGTCTCTGATTAATCTGTAGCAAATTATCATGTAGCGATTATACTATCATATTCACAGTTCCAGGAGTAGGTTTTGCAAATCTTTTTTCAGCGCGTAGGTTACCTGTTTTAACAAGTGAAAAATGACCTCCAGGCTCCAGGAGACAGGTCAAAAGCGAATAGTGTATACCCATGAATAAACTCGTTGTGATCTATTGATAGAGCTGTTTTAGATTTCTGCTTTCCACGAATGTGAACTAGAGCAAAATATTCTCTGATAGCTGATAAAGTATCAAAATGTGTCTGAAAGGGTCTTCCAGGTATCTGCTGACCGTCCAGATACAAGACTGCATGATTTATGTTGTAGTGCTGAAAGCATAGTGGGTTTCCCTGGTAACTGCCACTAAAGGCCTCATTATCCACAAAGCCTCATATCACAGCTTTAGGAATTTGACCCAGGAACAGTTTCTCATGATTCGTAATTCCAGCGGGTATACTGTATACTTTCAAACTTGCCTTATCGAGGTTGTACTTAGCCATCGATGTTAGAAGCTTCACTGTGGCCTATTCTGACGGTTGGTGAGACTTAGACTCTTTACATACAGTGCGGAATGCTGAATCTGTACTTTATAATGTTCTTGATCACCAGACATTAGACAAAAGGCATCTTTATTTTGCGATAATTTGATCTTCAAATCCAAACCATTTAGTATTAATTTCGGGTGATTGAATATGTCTCCAGTTGCCTGCACCCTCTTGTTGAATCCCGAATTCTCACCATCAATATCGCGTGTCTGATGTTGTCCGGCCGTGTCTTTATAGAACAGGCCAGCTGTAAAATTTGAGGCTAGAGTCGAACTGTAATTTACAATAGTCTCAATGTACGCTCTATAAACTATTGTAACGGATCTCCTGGCACCCCGACCAGGTACTTCCGTCGAATGATGCTTCTAGTGCTTCCCGAGGACTCCAAGCACTCCACTTGACACCGTAAGCGCTGCAGACCCCACAAACCGCCGAAGCTTGGTTGAGGTCTCACCGTCTCCTACCCACCCTGGACCTACGACAAGGCTCCAGGCTCCAGTGGGTGAACCTCTCCTAAATCCAGAGAGCAGGAACAGCTCTTACAAGAGCTAGGAGTTATAGCCAGGGGAGTATACAGCGTATAGCAATCCTCATACATCCTGTTTTACATTCAACATAGACGAGGCTCTATGTTGAATGTAAAACAGGAACTCTTTATTGAACACACAGCATTGACTTATATACACATGACATACTGAGGACATGACATAGCAGCCCAATCCTGTACAGTTTAAACACAAAACTAACCCTATTCAACAAACACAATGGCATGGTCTGTGATGCAATTAACAAACACAATGGCATGGTCTGTGACGGAATCAACAAACACAATGGCATGGTCTGTGACTCAATCAACAATGAACATGCAAACAGATATCTTCACCCCCTCCATAATGAATGAATGGGAAGAGGAGACACATGTGATGGGATTATCTCCTGAGTGTATCATAGGAGTCGGCTGCTATTATAATCAACTATCTTAATCCCATTACTAACACAATCAGTGGGAGTCTGAGTGCAGAGTTAACCCTTTTTGTGTTGCCGAATCCAAACCATGCCTTTTAATGGGCAAAAGGAAATATGTGGTGTATAAATTACACACATAAATCAGGGTTCATAGTTCCTTGTAACCCCAAAAGGTCTGAGGGGGTCTCCATAGTTCTCGGTCCATAGTCTGTAGGAAGGAGGCTGCCCCTCAGGCTTCTCCAGCAGCCCCAGTGACGGTTCAGTCCGTCACAACTATAGAGGTTATCAGACTGCGAGATAAGGCGATCACCCAGTGTAATGTCCACCTGGTTGAAGAGTGTTGCTATAGGGTAATTAATAAGGCCAACACGGGCTCCAGCTGGAATGGCGGCATTATCCTGTTTTAAAATGCAACAGTTTACGTACGAAAGGGTGTTATTCAGATCGTAATAATATTCACCGCTAACCAATATAAAAAATTCCAGAGGGGCACCATCTGCAAGGGCCGCAATAGGCTGTACTTCTACAAAGAGTGATTTTTCAATACTGGTCTGTGTAGGGGGAACGTCGAAAATATCCAATTCTGATTTGGTGCATTCTATAGAGTCGTTGTGTATGAATGCCATGATGCAGTATTAGAAGATGTCCATAGCAGCATCTCTTAGTGATTTCTGAACACGCCGTATTTTACGCACCACCTTCTTATTCATAAGCATCGGGGGCAACAAAGTGGCAGAATATTGACATACAGCATGCATTAAAAAGGAGGGGAGAAACAGGTAGGGAGATATTTGTCAGATGGTTATGCATTTGTTAATGGCCAACATATAGCATTTGAATTTCAGGGTTGCTTTTACCATGGCTGCCCCGTATGCTATAATGAAGAAGACACAAATAAAGTCTTTAGTTTAACTTTCATTTTCAGGTGAAAGGTCCTCTTTAAGGTCACAGGGCGTACAGGTACGCCCTGTGTATTTCCGATCACTGCCGCGTGGCGGGAGGTGATCGGAACGGGGTGCCTGCTGAAATCATTCAGCAGGGACCCTGTGACAATGCTGAGGGAGGTCCTGTGACCCCCCTTGTATTGGCGATCGCTGCAGATTAACCCCTTCTATGCCGCGGTCCGCGCTGACCGCGACATAGAAGTTGTTTGTGGTTGAGGGAGCCCATCGAGTCCCCGCGCTACTGTGGCGGGGACCCGAGGGGTGAGAAGACAGTCCGATGCGGTGCAGAGGCTGCCTAATGCCTTGCACGGCATCAGGACCTGCCTTCTACAGGAGCCGAGGAGATCCAGCCTCAGGCCCGTCTCCTAGGCAACCTGTTAGTGTATGACTCAGTGTTATACACTAACAGGCAATGCATTACAATACAGATGTATTGTAATGCATTGCAGAGGGGATCAGACCCCCAAAAGTTTTTAGTCCCAGAGTGGGACAAAAATAAAGTTGACAAAAAAAAAAAAAAAAGCCCTATTCCCCTAATTTTATAATAAAAATATAGAAAAAAAAAAGAAAGAAAAAAAACACACATATTAGATATTCCCGCGTCCGTAGCGGCCGGCTCTATAAATATATCACATGATCCACCCCGTCCGATAGACGCCGTTAAAAAAAAAAAAAAAAACTGTCAAAAAAAAGCCAATTTTGTCTCTGCGGCTGCTGGCTTCCTCACTGCGTCGGCACCAAATTTTAGGATGTTTCCAATTAAATAAAATTATCTTCTTAGCGTAGTAGAGTAGTAGCTTAAAGAGGACCTGTCCCCACAAAATGTAAGGGAATCTGAAAGCACCATGTTATAGAGCAGGAGAAGCTGAGCGGATTGATATATAGTTTTGTAGAAAAAGATTTGATAAAATCTGTAATTTATATCTCTGCTTTTTCCCACCTCCTGTGAAGAATTAATAAGGCCACACTCATGTGGATCATCCACTAAGCCAAATAAATAAACTTTGGGGCGCAATATTCTAGGGGCAGTAAGGCGAGTCTCCATAAATTCAAGAACCTCTTGCCAATAGAACTGCAAGATGTGACACTCCCAAAACATATGCAGCAATGTGCTATCAGTCATCCGGCATCTAGGACAATCTGCTGACGACAAAGTACCCATCACATGAAAGCTGCTCAGTGCATAATATATCCTATGAATAAACTTAACCTGAATCAGACTCTCTCTAGCACTAAGGGTCCATTCACACGTCCGTGTGTGTTTTGCGGATCCATAGAAGATTCCTCCCTACCCTTTCTCTGAACTTCTATACAGCAAAATAAAAATTTCTAAGTATTTTCTACCACTGTCCCTAGCGACTGCTGACATCTCTCCCTGCACTAAGTACACTGGAAAATGGCTGAATCCGAGTAGGCTGAGGCTATTTATAGGGCTGTGACATTACAGGGCTGGCTGGCTGCTGATTGTCTGCATGCATGGCATTGTGGGTGATCCCTCGTTCTCAGAGTTCCTTACTCCATGTACAGCAGCCATTTTAGGAAAAAAATGTGATTACCGCAAAGCGTGAGAAAATTCGGATTCGGTGGAAATCGAATTTTTCCTGAAATTCGGATCAAATTCCACTTCGTCAACTTCGATTTGCTCATCTCTAGCCTATACCATAGAAGAGCAAGTTGTTGAGTTGAGTATGCATAATAGACAGAAAGTAGCTTTACCAGCTTTGTGTTCTGAGCCATGCACTCAATAAGTTGAAGCTCTAAAAAGAAGAAGTCTAAACTCCCAAACTGCTCCCTAAAAGGTAAGTTTCAATTGGTAGCATTGATAAAGCATGTTATCAGAGAAATTAAAATTAGTTTGTAGGTGTTAAAAAGAGCATAGGGTATTCCTATTGACAACATATGCCAGGGTGGCGACACCATGCCGCATCCATATCTGTGATTTAGGGCATTCGTAGACCACTTAATCTCTTCTGCTGGAAGCAATTCATGAGCAGCAGACCACACTCGACATGTAAAAACATGGGCTCAGAGACATTAGGTGTTATCAGGATGAACTGATAAGTTGAACAAACTGAAGCGGGATCCAAATGAGAGAGAGTTGTAAAAATGATATAGGAATTGAGGGAATAATTTAATTATAAGTAGGTTAATTCTACCAAATAAAGTAAGAGTAAGAGGGCTATCCATTCCATAGCCAACTTCTTCACCAACTTCAGTAGAAGCAGTATATCATCAATGTAATAAGGGTACAGAGATCTGATAATCCGCACTCCAAGATAAATAGTATTATTGATGCCATCGAAGCGGAGTGGAGATCAGCACATCCGTAAATCTCCTACACAAGTCTGACCCTTGTTATCGCTATCTACCATTCCAAGTGGTCATTTATTTCTATAGGCAACAATTACAAAATCTGAATATACAGTACAGACCAAAAGTTTGGACACACCTTCTCATTCAAAGAGTTTTCTTTATTTTCATGACTATGAAAATTGTAGATTCACACTGAAGGCATCAAAACTATGAATAAACACATGTGGAATTATATACATATATATGTCATATAGGTCATATTCTAGGTTCTTCAAAGTAGCCACCTTTTGCTTTGATTACTGCTTTGCACACTCTTGGTCTTCCAACAGTCTTGAAGGAGTTCCCAGAGATGCTTAGCACTTGTTGGCCCTTTTGCCTTCACTCTGCGGTCCAGCTCACCCCAAACCATCTCGATTGGGTTCAGGTCCGGTGACTGTGGAGGCCAGGTCATCTGGCGCAGCACCCCATCACTCTCCTTCATGGTCAAATAGCCCTTACACAGCCTGGAGGTGTGTTTGGGTTCATTGTCCTGTTGAAAAATAAATGATAGTCCAACTAAACGCAAACCGGATGGAATAGCATGCCGCTGCAAGATGCTGTGGTAGCCATGCTGGTTCAGTATGCCTTTAATTTTGAATAAATCCCCAACAGTGTCACCAGCAAAGCACCCCCACACCATCACACCTCCTCCTCCATGCTTCACGGTGAGAACCAGGCATGTAGAGTCCATCCGTTCACCTTTTCTGCGTCGCACAAAGACACGGTGGTTGGAACCAAAGATCTCAAATTTGGACTCATCAGACCAAAGCACAGATTTCCGAGGCTGGTGACTCGGATCAACTTATCCTCCATAGCAGAGGTGACTCTTGGTCTTCCTTTTCTGGGGCGGTCCGCATGTGAGCCAGTTTCTTTGTAGCGCTTGATGGTTTTTGTGACTGCACTTGGGGACACTTTCAAAGTTTTCCCAATTTTTCGGACTGACTGACTTTCATTTCTTAAAGTAATGATGGCCACTTTTTTTTCTTTACTTAGCTGCTTTTTTCTTGCCATAATATAAATTCTAACAGTCTATTCAGTAGGACTATCAGCTGTGTATCCAACCCCATTTATAAAGGCAAGAAATCCCACTTATTAAACCTGACAGGGCACACCTGTGAAGTGAAAACCATTTCAGGTGACTACCTCTTGAAGCTCATCAACAGAATGCCAAGAGTGTGCAAAGCAGTAATCAAAGCAAAAGGTGGCTACTTTGAAGAACCTAGAATAGGACATGTTTTCAGTTGTTTCACTCTTTTTTGTTATGTATATAATTCCACATGTGTTAATTCATAGTTTTGATGCCTTCAGTGTGAATCTACAATTTTCATAGTCATGAAAATAAAGAAAACTCTTTGAATGAGAAGGTGTGTCCAAACTTTTGGTCTGTACTGTACATTAAACCCTACTGCCACAGTGATTGGCCGTTCGTCCACCAAAACAATACTTTCCAGGTTATACAAATCCTTACATACGGTGTTAGGTTAAAGGGAACTCTCCTAAAATCAGGGGAGAAGGATCTAGCGAAGACAGACATCTCAGAGAACCTCTTAAGAAGCTTGGTGTCTCGGGCCCTCAGGTGACTGATGTCAGGAGATCAAGGAGACTGGCTGAGCATGGAGGAATCTAGCAGCCTCCTTGATTTCTCTTGATTCAGTTTTAATAGGGTTAATGACCACTTCCCTTTTTTCAACTTCTACCCTTTATAGCCTGACCCTACCATTCTGACTTTGCGGTAGATTGCTTTCATTTGAGTTTGGCTGAGCTGGTGTGAGGTTGTCTCTGGTGTTCTTGATCATCTATCTTTACATAAGTTAAGTGTTGCGTTTCTTATTTTCCCTGTTGTTTGTATCTGAGACAGAGACTTCCTTTCGTCCATCTGGGGAGGAATAGGTGGTCTCTGGTCCTAACCTTATTTCAGGGTCTTATAGTGAATAAAGGGCCTAGGTAGCCTGCATATGAATATTCCTACCTTCAAGGTCTATTCATATTGATAGGTAGTTAGGGCCCGCATCAGGGTAGTTTAGGAGGTGTCCTGTTCCTTCCCTAGTTTCCAGGCCAAGATACTCTTCCCCTTCCCCGTTGTGTTCAGTGTGGAAGTGTTCCCCCACACTGATCGTCACACTTAGATAGAGTTTGCAGGGTGGTCATTTGTGAACGATGGAGAGAAACACACTTTTGTCTATTACATGCAGTTATATATGCATTTAAATTTTCCCCTCATCCCAAAGCACCACACCGACTTTTTGCATTTCCAAAAAGTGTTAGCAGGTTTGAATCGTTGTATCTGGATATGCCCTAATGTACAGAAGTATTAGCAAGTAGTCTTGGGATGGTTATATATCACCTGGGGAACAAAGATCCCACTTGATCCCTGGCTTTACTTTTTCCATAGTTTCCCAGAGAGTTATAGAGTACCACTGGTGGTAGATGAAGCAATACTGGTAGAATGTCTATTGAACACATGGCTGTGACCTAGTAATCCCCCAAAATCACTGCCCAAATGAAACACTTCATGTTAAAGGACAGGATTGAGATATAAGAAATTAAGTAAAAACAAACAAGGACTTTCTTTTGTAAATGGAGAAGACTTATTTGTTAACAACAGATAAGATACAGAAGTTGATGCTTTCTTTTCGATATACAGAGTGGTACTTAAAAGAGCCACTGAGAGGTAGTTTGGGTAGATTGTTGGTGCACTTAGACTTGCATAACAACAACATGACTCACATCGGTACTGTATATTCAATGGAAAGGTTCCCACCGGACATCAAAGGAAGAGAGGGGAAGGGGTTATATTATATCCTTAACAATTTTCCTTCTTATCTTTGGATTTGACTTGTGCAATGTATTTTTTCCTTCGACGAGAGCAAAAATTAATTTGTACAATATCTTTTCGGCTTTCTCTTGACCATGTCTACCTCAGTGAGTAATGGATGCCTACAGCTTTGCCTTGGGCATTCTGAATCTAAACCCAGTAGGGCTGAAGATACAACAGTCTCCTGGGTTTTATGGTCTCTGTACTAAAGATTACACAATTTGTTAGACTGCGGTGTCAAAAAATCAATGTTAAATAAAGATGAAAGGGCAGTATACGCTCATAGGAGAATACACGTATGTGTTTAAATCAAAGTACAATAGGCAACATGAAAGAGAAGTACACTAGGTGGTGGGGAATTGTTGAGGTCTGTGGAGATCTGGAAATATTCTCTGCTTTTTCTTCGAGTTGACTCTCGTTTGAGAAGGAAATTATTTTCAAGAGCAGAATATACAGGGTACAGAGAAGGATAATATACTGCTATTATATAGTGCAGAAAGAAGATCAATAAGGCAGTGTGTTTTGACCTAAAATTATCCCAATGGAGGTTATTGCTTTTCACATTTACCAAATGTCACCAAGATACTGAAGGAGTTAAGGACTCGGTGGGACACAAGGTGATCCAGAGAATAAAAATAAAAGTTATGCTCTTTAGTTTTAATAGAACTTGACCTTGAAAAGGACATATCTAAATGTTTATTTGGTAAAGGGCCAGAAGACATTTTACTGAAAGCAACAGTTATCCACATCTAGCGAGCAAAAGCTCAAGAAGTAAAAGCAACTGTCCTTCCCATGGGAGATAAGAAAGATAACACTCAGCAAGCTGAATTCTTTCAGCAGTGCGTTGGTGGGAAGAAACACACGACAAAATAGGCAGAGGTCAACAATGATGACACAAAAACTGAAGTTGCAGAGAAAATCAAGTCTGTCCTGTTGATCTCAATTTTTCCTTTTGCTGCCAAGAATAGAAACCTCTATAACCTAATACACCAGAGGTGGCGAAGCCCTGAAGTCAGATAATCAATACACCTCAAAATTGTCACCGGCGTCTACTGGTTTTGGGTTACTTTGATATTACTATTGGAATGTAGGAGAATTCTTAGCCACTACAACATCACCCAAGGAGCAATGTATTAAAGTAATGTCTCCTCAAGTCTAAAATATTTTTGTTTCCACCGTTGGAGAGAACTCCATGAACATAAAAACAAGTTAACAAAAATTCATCTAAAAGCCCTTCTAACTTGTGAATTTAAATGTGATATACAGTACGTTTCATGTACTTCTGGTCCAAAAGGAAAGAAAGGGTACAGCGATGGTCAGTTATTAAGTGACTTGCAACTAATTTAGCAAAAAAAAAAAAAAACATAGTTGCAAGTCCTCTTTTTACCTGGCCGTGTGATTAAATATTGTTTCAAGCCGTTTTTGGCATGAAACAATATTTCATGCCATTTTTGGCAGTTAGGAAAGGAAAGAGGTGGAGCTGGGGAGTGTTGTACTAACATATGCGTAAATGTTGGTGAAAAACTATGCCAGCCAGGCGCAAGAAATGCCATAGATGTTCCTACTTTATAATGAGGCATACGTCTCCTCATAAATAAGATGAATCTTATGGCAGTGCAAGGAGGAAACTAAGACAAGCGTAAAAAGCTGGTCTTAGTAAATGTGACCTTGTATCTACAAGTTTAATTGTCCATTTCATATACCAGGACAGTGGTTTGTACACAAATTGTCACGGACGTTACAGCGACAGGTGGCAGGAAATCGGTTAGACTGGCAACACGTGGTTTGATCGGACAGGTTTTCCATTTGGATCAAATTACGTCTGTGCCGTTTCTGGTGCTTGCCACACCTTCTTTCCCCAGGTGTGGCTATTATGGTCATTTACCTCCTCTATTTATTGTTGTTTTTCCCACTATGCTATGCTATGCGGTTTATAGCTTCTGTTTGAGTTGTGAATAGCTAGTGGGTGGATCTCGGCTGAGTTCTCTGGCCACTTGAAGTTAAGTGTTTTCTTTTCGTTTGGGTTATTTTGTGTGTTCTAGTTCCCTGTCATTTTTATTAAGGCCTGAGGGAGATTCCTGTTCGTCCTTCCTTTTGGAGGAACAGGTTGTCTCAGTCTTGACATTAGTGCCAGGGTTCTACAGGGTGAGTTAGGACACTAGGTATTTCTGTGTATGAACTCACCTACCTCTGGGGTCTGTTCATACTGGTAGTTGGTCAGAACTTTGATTAGGGTTTTCCTTTCCCTAGTTTCCAGGCCTTATTCCCTCACCCGAACGTGACACAAATGTTACAGCAACATGGTGCATGTGCTAACTGAATAGGACTAAACACGATGCCAGTTACATGATCTACATATGTTGTGTCATTCTGCATATGTCCTGCATCTTCACATGTGGCATTGGAGGTCACAAGAACGAGGTCATATTTATGCCTGTATAGTCCATGACTAGAAGCAATAACCCATTTTAAGTCAAAGCAGCAAAAACAAAGTCTATGGCAACATTAACTAGAACATCCCCACATATGAAAATATGCATATATAAACCAATATACAACCTTCATCATGGATTTCATTTACAGTAATTGATGAAAATGCACTTTAGAGTGAAAAGTAGTTTATGGCACAAACCCTTTAAGTTGCCTATATATCTTCAATGGCTGTCAGCCAAATGCTCGTTTAGCAAACAGTTATCTTTCCTGACTCCTCCATACACGTGTTCTCAAAGAGGAGAGTCGCTACCAGACACCTCTGGTCACAGGGGTTTCAGGGGTTGAAATTAACGTTATAGTTTGGTTAATTGTCCACCTTCCTAACCGAGTAATATATTCAGCATTAATATTTATTTATTGGAATTTAGCATTCAAGTTAATATGACAAACTGTAGGCTTTAGCGATGGGTCTGCTGAGCAGCATTTTAAATTATCTTCTACACTACATGTTATTATTGAAATGATCTAACTGCAAAATGGAAGGCTTTGAATAAAAATGTTGCATTAGGAAATTAAAAAATGTATAGTAAAAGGACTCCAAAGGTGGAGCAACCCTTATAGGGCATATGGACATCATACTGGGCTGTCAACAACAATGCAACTGTAATACACTTTTCTCACACAAGGGACTCAAAGGGAAGGAATGGTAGTAGGGCAGGGGAATCAGTAGATGCGTAAACGATAATCCCCCCAACTCACACTAGGGTCAATTTCATAGGAAGCCAAGTTACTTCTTATTTTTGGAGTGTGGAAGAAAATGTGAGTACTGGGTGGAAACTGATCTAAAAACAGGGAGAACATACAAACTCCATGCAGATGTTGCCCTTGGTTAGGTCTGAATCCAGGACCCCAGGTGGCAAGGCAACAGTGTTAACCACAAAGCCATCCACTGAGTAATAGTGTTATCAACTATGCCAGACCTGACACTGTAATACCTGATCAAATTATCTGCCACGTAGTGCTACATTTTCCACGTAAGCAATAGAAAGGGCATTGGGCATTGAGGGCTTTCAGAATCATGTTGAAATAGACTTGAAGAAGAGATTGTCATGATCTCGAAACGTGCCGTTTTTACTTCAGCTTACCAATCTTAAAAGAGAATTATAGGACTGATCCCCGATGACAGCACCAATAGCAATTCTTCCTTTCCTAATTATCCTGATGGCTTTCAGAAGCTAGACAGCTACAATTATAAAGGGATGTGAAAACCCCTGTAATGTCCAACCTTCCCCTGAATTGATAAGGCCTCGTCCACATTTCCATTTTTCACTGACGCCTGCTGTCCGCATTTTCCATGGACAGCACACGTACCCATTGATTTAAAAATGTCTATTCACATTACAGTATTTTTTTTTTACGGACCGTGGTTCAGTAAAAAAAACAAATCACGGAGGCATGCACTACTTTGATCTGTGATGCGGACCAAGCATGCCCATTGAACTCTATGGGTCCGTGAAAGTCATGGACACAACACGGATGGCATCCGTGGTGAATACGTTTTTCACTGACGATGAATAGGAGACTCTTCGGAAATTAATTTTCAGCTTAGCAACATTATTGAATTACGGATGACACGCGGATAGTTAAAACGGGCACACGGACCAACTACCTTTATTTAGCCGACACGGAAATGTGGACGAGGCCTAAGGAGGAACGCTGCTTCCAAGTACACAGCAGATACCGCCATACAACAAGTCAGTGAACAAGAAATCTAAATTCCAAATATTAAAAGTCAGAGAAAGTAAAAAGAATACAAGATGCAACCCCTGTTCTACATAACATCTGCTGATACATTCCACTTAATGAATGCATCCCCTGCAGCTTCCTTAAAGCTGTACATTGAAGGTCTTGACTGAGAATCTATTTAATAATGATTTACAAATACCGCAGAATGTCTTTGTGCAGCAGCTCATCCTTCTCCCTTTCTCTGTACTTTTGCAGGAGTTGAATATTGCACTTTTGGGAAGTCATTGGAGTGCAAAATATGAGGTGGCATCACTGGCTGTCCTCAGCCTGATAATAACCCTCAACTCTGTGCAATTTCATGTCCTGACAAAACAGCTCCGACAATAAAACAGAGACAGAAGTCAGAAATTAGCAGACATGATGGTCCAATTTCTACAGTAGGGGACTGTGTACTCAAGACATGAGACTGCCAAATCGGAACATAATGGCAGCTTCAGATTTGTCAAAAAAGGGGAACATCTTATTGTCCTTTGGATGTTTGTTGTTTCAAATTATATGTTTCTTTTCACTCAAGACTCTCATAGATAATTCCTGTGGTAGATTTTAGAGATCTATTTTTATGTCGCTTTTCAGATAAAGTACTGAAAGGTACAAAAGAGAAAATAGGACTCCTTGAAAGATCCCAAACACAGACCATTTGAATAATCATTTCTTCTGAAGGCTCCACAATTATTATTTCAGCCTAGCAAAGATCTTATAATTTTTTTTCTTCCTTAGCCATAAATTCTTCTGACTGACGGAAATGGTCCTTGGGGGATAAAATCACTTGCTGATAGGAAGCCTTGAAGCCATTCTACTATCTGGATTTATTTTATAACCATCTGCTTCCAGGACACTATTTTTCTTCTCGTGTGTGTGCTTTGCCAACGGCAAGAAACACATCTTACATTTGCCAATCTGTCTGTGTGAAGTGAAGTAGCCAGTCCCTTGGCTTGGCATTACTCATTTTGAATATGGTAATGTGGCAATGGAAGTTGGTAGATTCATCACATTCACTCGGCTGGGGAGAGTGCCGAGTAGAATAAAAGCTGTAGCTGCAGAGTCATGGCTATATTGGAAGGGGTGGCCGCTTTCTGTAGTAGACATTTTTTTAATGCTATGGAGCTACAGCCATATTAAAGGGGTTGTCCATTTTCTGGATACATTTCTGAAATGCCATACACTGACACATAATGGCATACATAACACTTAAATGGTTCATTGCTTACTACAGCACACATGTAGAAGCCTACCCTCAAAGCAGTCTAAACAGACTGCTTCACCCATAGCGTCTAAGTTGACGGCCATGTGACCTCCTCCTCAGCTATGTCCTCTACTGTGCAGGTGCCAACAGAGTTCAGCGCAGGCGCAGATACATTCAGCAGAATCTCCTGCATCTACACTGAGCATGGGATTACAAGGCATATCATATTCATACGCAGTGAACAATTAACTATAAATATATACAGACATATCAATTGTGGATAAAATTGTTGGCCACGGTTTTTATTAGTTAGCCTTACTAATAAACCATAAAATATTAACTTCACCATAAATAATACCACTTAATAAACATTAAATAACCACCATACTATTAAACCGAAAAGATAACAGAGATGCATGTCAGGAGATGTAGACTCCATCAGGGGAACCATATCTGAGAGGAAGAAGGAAATCAAGACTAAGATAAGCCATAAGTGGAACATCAATTAAAACCAGGTATAAACAAGGCACACACAAAAGCTTCCCGATTATTCTTTGGCATCACTGATAGACCCAAGATCCCATGGATAGGTGATAAATAGTAATTCCCTTAATGCATTTGTCCGGCCCCTTCATCAGTTTTGGTTTGTTTGTTTTTTAACAGACGTTTATAATTCAAAAAATGAATAGGAAATAATACTGTTGCTTCCCTGATGCCCTATTGACCGCTCTATAATGTTTGAACAAAAACGTGACCACTGCAGCCAATCACTGGCTGCAGCAGACACCACCCAGGTCACCATACATGTGGAAAAAAACACTACAAGAGCGCCTGGGGTCGGTGTGCGATTACTGACTTTGTTACTTGTTTTTAACTTTTTTAGCTATCAGTCAAAAAATATTTCAATAATACTGTATAAATGTGAGGAAGGAATACATACCTAATAGACAGCACCAGCAGAATACTTTCTCGCAAACAGTGCCAGTAAAGTCCTGATTCTGTGCCAGCAGGGATCCTCCAGTAAGGGCCAGCAGAGGGCCCTCCCTTATCTGTTGCACCACAGCAAAACTTAAAGCTGTATTCCAGCCACAAACATTTGTAAACTATTGACACTGTAGAAGATAAATGTTAGATCAGTGGGTCTGAAAGATTGGACCCTCGCAGAGCTAACGTGTCCTCTACAGTGTTTTTAAACTCTACAACCTCAGTGAAAAGGAGTCTGAATGGAGGAGCAGGAAAGTATGTACTCTGCTGCTCCACGGCAACTCTATGCGAGTTAGGGTGCATTCACATGACCGTATGTATTTTTCAGTCCGCCAAACGCAAATCTACAAAATCCAGACGACGTCCGTGTTGCATCTGTTTTTTTGCTGACCCATTGTCAGTGGTCCACATTTGCGGGCAAGAAAGGACATGTTCTATCTTTTGCAGAACGGACATTCAGATGCGGAAAGCACATGGAATACATTCGTGTGCTTTCTGGATCCATATCTCCATTACGCAAAAGATAGAACATGTCCTATACTTGTCCCTAAAATGAGGTTCACGGACCCATTGAAGTCAACAGATGCTATATGGACATTATCCGTATTTTGCAGACTGCACCCTTATGGAAACAGCCGAGCGCAGCGCTTCAAGGTCTCTTTTGCCAAAGTCATGAAGCTGCTGTGGATCAGAGGTAGAGGTCCACTGTTTTGTTAATCACTTAAAGGGTTTCTGTCATGAGAAAAATAGTTATGTAGCTGACTGACATAAGCGATGTGCTAATGTCAGCAGTATGATTTATAACTCTCTGCCTGTCGTCGTTCATTCAAATTAAATATTTTTATAATATGCTAATGAGCCTCTAGGGCGTTGCTGCAGCACCTAGAGGCTCCGTCTTCTCACCCGTTGGCACGCCCATGTACAGTTGATTGACGTCCGAGTTCTCCTCAGTGTCCCGTAAATCCAGCGCCTGCGCCGTTCCCATTTAGTATTCGGCGCAGGCGCTCTTACTGCCGGCTTCCTTCCTTCGGCGCAAGCGCGGAATCTGCACTGATGTCTCCCATGCAACAGCTGTGTGCACAAGGCCTAACAGTTATTACCTATCCGCATTACACAATTCCCATCAAAATCAATTGGCTATTCAATTATTTGATGAATGTGCGGGATCCTCCTGAGAGATTCTCTTGGAAGCCACTCTAGCCAATAGGTGAAATTTTTGAACAGGGGAATCTAACTCGGAAGAGATGTGAATATGCGTTACTAGCCTGGCAACAAGGCTAAAACAGTAGAAAATATGACTTTAATCCACACTGATAACTTTCTACATGTTTATTTCCAGTAAATTTGACAAAAATCCAACAACATGCCCAGCTGGTTGCAGAGGGTTACATCATCTTCTCTGTAGAATTACTTATGTGCCATTATCATAATTGCCCACTTTGTCCTGACATTTACACATGTACCTTTTCTTGTATTTTACCTATGTTTTCCCTTCACTGCATTCTCATCTCTGGCTCCAGAGAAGGGCTCTAGAATGGTTTGCGTTTAAAAAGAAAATGAAATATGATAAAAAATGCATGACTCAAGAGATACTGTATGACATGACCCAAAAGCAACCATAGCAAACCCAGTCATACAGGGCAAACAAACAACCTACATAATGACATTGTTCTCAGGAATATTCACTGTTAGCGGGGAAGACACAGAAGATGTCCTATTAATGCTAACAACTAATACATCACTGCCAGAAGACTAATGTTACCAAAGCCACACAGGACAAAAACTGTGGAAATCAAGTTCAAGCCAAATTCGTTTGCATGGAAACTGCAATGAAAATCACTATACATTAGAAATGAAGAAAAACAGACCTGCAGCTATCATAATAAATTGGCTCATCGGAACTGTGCAACACATGAAATCAAGAAAAATGTCTGAGAAAATGCATAGAAAAGAGGACATAAAAACCATTGGCCTTGAAAAGATGACAATCATTGATCATGGACCCGTCCATAGTACCATAAACATTCAAGCAAAACATAGCCGAACACAGGATTCTTGGTGGTAGAGAGCGTTACAACTATATTGCTTCTGGATTAAAAGGATTTTCCCGGAGTTTAAAAAATATCCTAAGAATAGGAAATACATAAATAATTAAACAATTACTCCCCAGTTTGATCACACCGTGCTCCAGCACCGACGCTCCGATGCTGGGATTATGTTGCTGCAGCAATGACATGCCATACATCCACATGACCAGTGAAGCCAACAACTGGCCTCAGCAGTGATGCTTGCATGTATGGTACCTTTTCAAGTAAATAGGCCACAGCACTCTTTTCATAAACTGGCAAGGGTGGGTGCACGTCCTGGTTGTGTTCTGTAGCTCCACCTCAAGAACTGTAAGTGTCACAAATATTTAGACAGCACTCCTTAAGTGGTGATAATTAATGATTTTTTTTCATATTATTTCAGCCGGAGTAGGTGGTATGTCAGTTGCAACGTTTCAGGCTTAATAAATCGCCCTTCATCAGGCACTCTGAGGACCACAATGTGTGTACAGCCGGTGCATGTATGGTACAAGCTGAGGCTAATGACTGGCTGCAGTGGTCACAGGAATGTACGTGATGTCATCAAAGTAGGACAAGTAAACAAATAGCGGGGACTACTGGAGCATCAGTGGGAGAAAACTGGTTATTTTTCAATATTATCACATATTCTACTATGAGTACTGGGATCAGCAAACTTTGGCATGCCAGCTACTATGAAACTACAATTCCCAACACCCAATAAGCTTGGCTGTTCTTCTAACTCCCATAGAAATGAATGGAGCATTCTGGTAGTTGTAGATTAAGAACAGCTGAAGTGCCTGAGGTTGCTGATCCCTGTATTAGGATACATTTTTAAACTCCCAGAAAAATAAAAATAAATAAATAAATTACCCAGCACCTGCGCCGCTCCTGATGCCTGCACAGCCACTGCTGCTCCCAAGCATCGCGGGTGCATATGTATCAAATCGGTTTTTTTTACACAATAAAAGCACACAAAGCTATGGGGACTGGGTATTGCGGATGTGCTAGTGGCCATCTAGCAACCCATGTCCTCAGCTCTATACACAAAATCCCGGTGACAGGTTCCCTTTAAAGCAACGGAACTAAAGGTTTGTCAAAAGTGGAAAATCATTAAAGGATTTTTCCAAGATTACAAAAATACAGAAAATGCTCACTAGATGATGCCGTCAGGCTCAGAAGTAACTATTTTCATTATCTCTTGGCTCTGTGCAGCACAGTTGTCTTCATGCTGCCAGGGTTTTCTGAAGGTGGGAATGCCATTGGACTTAAGTTCCCATGATTCCTCTGCCTTGTCACAAACACTGATCCCATTTTCAGCTGCCAGCATGCTCCTCTATTACAATCTGTAAGGTAGCGCACTAATCACTCCATGTCTTCAGAAAACAACTCAGATCAGTTATACAGACTGTGCTCTAGTAGTCACGGACACTGCTGCCCAGCATGAGAAAATAGGTCCCCTGCAGAGACACAAAGAAAAAAAAAAAGAGACCTTGCACAAGCAAGAGCTAAAACACCAGCTGCATGGATACATATTTGCACGTGAGGCTGATAAGTGATAAAATATACTACATTACAATCATTCGCACATACTTGTCACCCATTGAGCATGTTTGGGATGCTATGGATCGGCGTATACGACAGAGTGTTCCAGTTCCTGCCAATATTCTGCAACTTCGCACAGCTACTGAAGAGGAGTGGACCAACATTCCACAGGCCACAATCAACAACCTGATCAACTCTATGCAACGGAGATGTGTTGCACTGCATAAGGCAAATTGTGGCCACACCAGATACTGACTGGTTTTCAGTGTGAAAGTAGCCTAAGCATGCACTTGTCTCGGTCGAACAAGCGTCCAGCAGACAGTTATCTAAAGTACATGGACAGCTTACACCCTTCTATGAGATAGCATAAAAGTAGATAAAATAATCAACCATATCAATATCTTAAAACCTGTTTAGTGACCCACCCAACTGGCACATAACTGTAAGAAACAGATAATCTTAAATGTCAAATTTAATTTCCACTTCATGTGAAGTACGTAGAAGTAGCATTGCGTGGAAAGATTTCTTCAAGATGAAGGTTTATTGAGCTTGGTCACACATACACAATCTTCTCCCCCTTGTCTAGGCATCTGGAATAGTTCTAGGCATCTGGAATAGTTCTAGCCATCTGGAATAGTTCTAGCTAGTGGCGTGCATAGAGAAGTAAGGGCCCCATAGCAAGGATCAAACCAGGCCCCCCACACAGGACAGAAGGATTTCTGCCTAAACCCTTTTCAATGACCCTTGGGCCATTTTTCCACTGCCTCAATTGCTAAAAGATGTTCCTTTAGAGGGTAGAGTCCTGACCAAGTTTTCACCCCCAGTAGAAGAGGAGATAATCCCAACTAAGACTGGGCCTCTTCTTGCTCTGGGCCCCATAGCAGTCGCATGGTCTGCCGCTATGGGAGTTATAGTTGCGCCCCTGGTTCTAGCACCATGATAGCTTGGGATTAGATCACTTACTGAGTTTTTTCTTCTCAAATAGCCTATTATTGTGTTTAGGACAAAAAAGTATCCAAGAAATGTGTGAGCAAATGTTCACCCTATAGCTGGATACATCGCCCCATTACAGCAAGAATCTACCCAGACAAACCTGTCAAGCATATGCCTAAGGCTACATGCACACGACCGTATGTGATCCGCAAAAAAAAAAAAACTGATGACATCCGGACAAGAATAGGACATTTATTTTTTGCGGGGCTACGGATGGGCACACGGTGTGCTGTCCATATTTTTGTGCGGACCCATTAAAATAAATGGGTCTACATCCTATCCGCAAAAAAAAAACAAAAATAAAACTGAACGAACACAAAATACGTTCGTGTGCATGAGGCCTAACAGATAGTTTTGGCATATGTTTTCTCAACTCTTTCCCACTGTATGCATTTTGAGTCTTAGAGACCAAGCCATTATTTTTCATTGTTGCATTCAATTATCTACTTGAAAAAAAACATCTTAAAGGGATTCTGTCATGACATTTTAGGCCTATAACCTAAACATATGGCCAGGTCCATCCAAATACCCTGAATCCGAAACTGTCCTTATTAAATGTGCCTGTGGCTCTATTAGCACATAAAACAGGTTTTTATAACATGTAATTCACCTACCTAAGGTGCCCAAGGGGACGTCGCTTCATACAGGGTGCCCGGCTGCAGCCATCTCCGTCTGGTGCCCAGCGCCGCCTTCCCAGTTGAAAATCGCCGCCTTCCTCACCTCAGCCCCGCCTCCGCAATCGTCCGGTCCCTCAGGTTATGCCTAGTGCGCACGCGCGGGATCTGACGATTGCGGAGGCGGGGCTGAGTTGAGGAAGGCGGCGATTTCTAGTGGGAAGGCGGCGCTGGGCACCAGACGGAGATGGCTGCAGCCGGGCACCCTGTATGAAGCGACGTCCCCTTGGGCACCTTAGGTAGGTGAATGACATGTTATAAAAACCTGTTTTATGTGCTAATAGAGCCACAGGCACATTTAATAAGGACAGTTTCGGATTCATGCTATTTGGATGGACCTGGCCATATGTTTAGGTTATAGGACTAAAATGTCATGACAGAATCCCTTTTAAGGGGGTGTCTCACTCCAGCAAATGGGATTTATCATGTAGACAGTTAATACAAGGCACTTACTAATGTATTGCGATTCTTCATATTGCTTCCTTTGCTGGCTGGATTCATTTTTCCATCACAGTATACACTGCTCGTTTCCATGGATATGACCACCCAGCCAGCAATCCAGCAGCAGTGGCCGCGCTTACACACTATAGGAAGAGGCACTATCCTCTCTGGTGGCTGGGACTGTGGGAGTACACGTAGGCCAGTGCTTATTTTTTTTCTATAGTGTGCAAGCACAACCACTGCTGCTGGATTGCTGGGTGGTCGTATCCATCGAAACGTGCAGTGTATAATGTGATGGAAAAATGAATCAGCAATGGAGGCAATATGGACAATCACAATACATTAGTGAGTGCCTTGCATTACCTTTCTCTACATGATAAATGCCATTTACAAAAATGAGAAAACCCCTTTTCCGGGCGTTAATTTTTTTTTGCATAAATAACATGATATACTTACTTTCTGGATCAGTACGATTACATGGATACCAAATAGAGAGAGAGAGAGAGAGAGAGAGAGAGAGAGAGAGAGAGAGAGAGAGAGAGAGAGAGAGAGAGAGAGAGATCAGAATACCTGTCCTAGGCGGCAGTCAGATATGGCCAGGGTGGGCTGTGCTACTCTCTCTTCCCATAACTCCCATAGAAGTGAATAGGAATTATGGAAACAGCACAGTCTGCCTAGCGGTTTCCGTAATCTTGCCAACCTCTGACCACTGCAGTACCCATTCTCTGCTCACTGCAAACGCAATAATATTCTTCATAGAGATCTATTGATAACGGCTCCACAAGTTAGCCAACAGTGGTTACTCAGCCCCTGGGATTTGTCCAGTCCTGGTAAAATGTGATGTAATTGCTGCTGGATCGTCTATGGATCAGGGGACTCTTCAGAAGAACAACTTGCACTTAGTACAAGATGCTTTTCTGTCAGGCTGCCCACTTTCTATGTTCCTGACTTCACCTATTTAAAGCACTGATGGTTTGAAATATCTTTCTTACCAACCAGGGAATGCAAACCTTCCCAAGTGTCTCGGATCCTGGGGGATAATCACAGACCTTTAGGGCTCATGCACACGACCGTGCTGTTTTTTTTTTTTTGCGGTCCGCAAATTGCAGATCCACAAAAAACGGATGCCGCCCGTGTGCCTTGGAACGGAACAGGAGGCCCATTATAGAGATGCCTATTCTTGTTTGCAAAACGGACAAGAATAGAACATGTCTCATAATTTTTGCGGGGTCACGGAGCGGCGCAACGGATGCGGACAGCACACAGAGTGCTGTCCGCATCTTTTGCGGATCGACTGAAGTGAATGGTTCTGTATACGGAATCAAAATACAGCCCGTATACGGAATGCAAGAAAAACGTTTGTGTGCATGAGCCCTTACTCTGGTACAGGTTTCCAAGGACTGAAAGTACTCCCAGCTGTCAGGATGTTCTCACTTGTCGGGATGAACAATGGTATCCTCCCTCATCCTGCCAGTCCTTAAGGCTACATTCATAGCGGTTTTTTTTTAATTTATTTAAAGGGGTTGTCCGCTTTTCTGATATTTATGACCCATTCTCAGTAGCATTGCGTGGAAAGATTTCTTCAAGATGGAGGTTTATTGAGCTTGGTCACACATACACAATCTTCTCCCCCTTGTCTAGGCCTCAGGATAGGTCATCAATATCCGTGGGTCTGTTTGAGGAGGTTACGGCGCTCATGCGAGTGCTGCAGCGTTTACTTCCACACTGTCTACATTGGAGCAGAGGTGCAGGGTAATCACAACAGCTCTGTCTCATTCACTTGAATATAGTTAAAATACCATTTGTTCAGTGAATACCATAAAAAGAAGTCCTAAAAATGGTGGAAAGGCATTGTTTTTGCAAACTGTAGCCGCCAAAAATGCATTACAAATTATACAATTCGACTCATGCAACCCAAAATGGCACCATTAAAATGGCATCTGTCAGCAGATTTGTACCCATGACACTGGCTGACCTGTTACATGTGCGCTTGGCAGCTGAAGACATCTGTGTTGGTCCCATGTTCATATGTGCCCGCATTACTGAGAAAAATTATGTTTCAATGTATGCAAATGAGCCTCTAGGAGCAACGGAGGCGTGGCCATTACACCTAAAGGCTCTGCTCTCTCTGCACTTTGACAGGGCCAGGTATGATGATGATTTCACTGTCTGGTCCTGTGAAAGTGAATGATGACGATGCGACAGTTGCAGAGAGAGCAGAGCCTCAACATGTTTGTAAGACAGGGATCAGCAACCTTCCGCACTCCAGCTGTTGGGAAACTACAATTCCCAGCATGCGCCATTCATTTCTGTGAGAGTTCTGGGAAGAGCAGAGGAAGTATGCATGCTGGGAGTTGTAGTTTCACAACAGCTGGAGTGGCGGAGGTTGCCTACCCCTGATGTAAGATGATTATATGGCAGTGCTCTTTGCTGATATTCTGCACCATTCTCTACATTTCTAAAGCATGCCTCAATGTTGGGCAAGTTATTTTGTCTACAAAATGGCTGCTGATGGAGAGTCGTGTGACCAGATATGTCGTCATCTCCAGTCAAATACACTGCACCTGCCATCTGGGAGTTTTGTGCAGGCGCAATGTGAATGGAGAAGGCTGAGTGACGTGTCTGGTCACATGACCCTCCATCCGTGGCCATCTAATGGACAGGACCTCTATGCGGACAGCGCAGCCCAACAAGGGTACATGGAATATGAAATATAGCAAATAGCACAGAATATCAACAAAGGCATACGCATGGATCAACAGTAGCCAAAACTGGCCAACCCCTTTAAGGGGGATAAAGTAGGAAATTATTAGGGAACTTACCCATTTTAAATGGAGTCCCATGCTAATAAAAATGTAGACTTGCAATAAATGTGTATGCAAACACTGAAGCATCGCTGCAGCTCTATAATAAAGAACAAGAACGCAGGGAGAGCGATACCTGGGCTCGGTGGCAGGTCAAGGCTACTGTCCATGTAAAATAGGACATCAGTGACTAGCAGCACAGGCAGGCTACCGGCTATTATATTACATAATCCCCACACTTGGCATAGCGATAGCTTGCCATTTTTAAAGCTACACCGCTTGATACATTATGACGGTGCATTTAAACTCTTGAGGCTTCCAGCTGACATGGACATATTCCTTCATCTGCATCTGTCACAACACGAGAACATCAGAAGAAAAGAAAGATGTACGGAGCATCAGGGCACCCCCACCCCTTCCTCCGCGTAGTAACCCCACACCCTGCCAGCACTCTATGGCCGCCTGCCTTGCCTTTTTTAGGAGAGAGCATGGCGCTGAGGCTATATTTGAATCTCGGAGTAAACAAGACTTCAGCACAAGGAGATGGACATGGCAGCTGCTTGACTTGAATCGTGAATTGATTCAAATCGCAGAACATCTCGCTTCCTTACGTTTTAAAGATATTATTAATCTGCCTATACTGACAATTTTACATTTTTTTTTTTCTTAATTAATTTTACCGCTCTGCCCCTTACATTAAATACATCACTTGTGTTTGCAGTCAGCATGGCGGCTATTACAGTCTCCACAGAGGTTGTCGCTCAGCTTTCGGAGGCTCTTGAATGACAAGTCTTTCAGGTGATCATACAGCAAAGCTAATCCATGCTGGAGGGTATTCTATAGCCATAATCGCATTTTAATCCCAGAACTTTAAACCTCACCCGGCTCTGCCCAGGAAAGCCCCCCAAAGCAGCATGATAAAGCTCCTTTTTATGCAAATATACATAGGTCTGCCTCTATTAAATACCAGTTCGAGAGACACTCCTGCGTGGGACTGTTGGCAGAGATGGATGTGGCATTGCATAAGCAAACTGGGAACTTCTTACTTTCTATGACATTGCATGTAAGGTTTTGTTCACGAGCGCTGTTTTGGCAAAAAAAATTAAATGACAGTATAGGCTCACAATTTGGCACGCTGCCAACTCCATTCAAAGTCTATGGAACTGACGGAGGCTCTCTTCATCAGTACCATAGATTTGAAATGGAGAGGCAGCATATACACTCAACCACTGCTACATTGAAACAGAATACAGGGAATGGTGAAAGTCAGAGTGGTGAGACACCCATATATCTACCAAAGTCTGTTCTGGTGATCAGTGGAGGTCCCATCGTTCTGTCCCCCATAGATTTGAGCAATTATCGGTTGAAAACTGTTTATAAAGGTTTATAAACAAGTTTTCATAAATGGATAGTACCGATGACTACAAGACATGTTGTAATATATCATAATAAAGAATTATGCTTTCTCATGGGCTTCTCAGGCCGCTTTCCTTCTCCTTTCCTGGGCCTCTCTTGGGTGCACTCTTACGCTGCGAACTTTGTTGCACAAATTTCTGCGACTGAAAATCAGTTCCATTCATTTGAATGGGGAAGCAAGCACATGGATTTCTACAAGCCTCGTTCAGGTAAATGGAACTGATTTTCAGTTGCGGAAATTTCTACAGCATGTGAGTGCACCCTATCTCTATTACCATCCTTTAAATACAATATAATATTCCCAGTCCGTTAATAATGGTGATTAATCGCTGCGTGTCTCAGAAGTGTTGTGGGTTGAGTTCACACGAGGTAAATGTAGACAGGCTATTTGAGGCCACGCGTTTTTTCTTTTCCACACAACTTATCCCAGGAATTAAATCTTTCGCTCCCCACAGTGGAAGAGTCTCACAGACGTCCTCTATCTTAGAACATCCTGTGAAATATCAGAAAGGTGCCCGATAGTGAAGCACCGTTTTCTATCTTCACTGGGATAGTAATCCTATGAATGGCAGAAATTCCTCGCCATAGTGAAGTACTGTAAGTCACAGTAAAAAAAAATATGGATTTATTATACAAAACTTCTTCTAAAATCGCAAATAATAGATAAATATATAAAACTCCCGTGTCCTCTTACAGCCCGACCCGGGTTTCGCTCCTTTGGCTTCGTCAGGGGCGTACATCCAAAAACCTTCCCACAAGTCCTTTATCCTCAACTCCACCTACAGGTGATTTCTGTAGACACCCAATCGCACAGTTCGCGGGTATCCAAATACTCTTATCATAAAATCCAACATTCTTATTATAAAATCCAACATTCCTTTTTAAAAACAGACCATCAAACATAAATAATCAGCATCATCTAGCTCTTTACCAACGCACCATCACACTTCTCGAATCCTTTGCTCCTTTCATTCATAATGCACCATATCATTTATCATCACTTCCGTTGTCCTTTTCTTTTCTTATCCTTCCCAATATAAATTACCCACTTTTGAGGCATGCTTTCAGATCAAACTCCACATTCCGTCCCCCTGGTTGTAGGGTATTCATTTCATAGATCCACCTTGCTTCGCATTTGTCGATTTTTTTTCTATAAAATCTCCTCCCCTCCAGTTTCCCTTCACTAGTTCAATACCGGCAAAAATCAATCCTTTCGGGTTTTTCTGATGGATATTTTTAAAATGCAAAGAGACCCCATGAGTCTCCAACCCCTTTTTAATATTTCTAATATGTTCCTGCATGCAAATCTTTAATTTTCTTGTGGTACGCCCAATATCTTGGAGGCCACGCGGACACTCCAGCATATATACCACGCCAGCATTTTCACAAGTGATTTCCCTCTTGATTTTTAAATCTTTATTTCTATTATTGGAATGGATCTCTGTGATTTTTTGTTTTCTGTCTTTCCTCTCCCTGTTCTTACAAGCCGCACAAAAACCGCACCATATAAATTGGTCTCTTTTTCTTTCCTTCCTTTTCTTCTAAAATTGCACTGCGAACTAAGTGGTTGCGGATATTCAGAGCTTTCTTAAAGATCACTTTTGGACAATCTGGGATCTCTTTACCCATCACCGGATCATTTTTAAGTGTAGCCCAGTTCTTTTTTTATTACTTTTTTCATTAACCCTGAATGCACCGTATGATGAAGGCAAATCTAAAATCCATACTTTCCTTATTTTTTTTCCCCCTTTCGCTGTTTCTTCCACTTCTTTCCTACACCTTATTAGTTGTTCTTCAGAATACCCCTTTTCCACAAACCTACTGTGAAATATCTTACTTTGATCCCTGAAAACCGCAACGTCCCTTGGGGATGTTGTGGGTTTAAAAAAGGTTTTATGATGAAATTTGCCATTCTCAATGTACATGGTAAGATCGAGAAAATCCACTGCAACCTGACTGACATTGCTGGTAAATCTCAGGTTCCAATTGTTGCAATTTAACTAGTCTATGAAAGATTCGAGACCCTCTCTTCTTTCCCCTTCCCAGATAAGGAGACAGTCATCGATATATCTCTTCCAGGCAATTAACTTGCCCTGTTCAGACATTTTTCCTATCTGTGGGGTAATGAATAGTTGCTCCCAGGAGGACATAAAAATATTGGCGAAAACTGGGGGCGAATTTCGCCCCCGATTATCTGTAGATAGAAATCCCCGTCAAACCAGAAATAATTGTGTTCCAGGCAGAATTCGACACAATCCACAATAAACTCCCCTTGTCTCTGGGTCATCTGTCTATCATTATTAAGGACTTCTCTGATGGCTTCACATCAACAGTCCCTAACCAGATATTTTCACTACACATTTCCAAACTTTTAACTAATTCGATGACGCTATTCGTATCTTTAAGGTAGGATGGGGCTTCCACTACTGTAGGAAGTAGTCAATATATTCTGTCACCCTACTTGTAAGGGAGTTTATTCCAGATACAATAGGTCTCCCTGGGGGGCTCTGTTGGATTTTTGTGAGTTGGTAAATAACCTGGGTAACAGGTGCTTTAATCAATAGGTACTCATATTCTTTTTTATTTATAATTTTCTCCTTGTAGCCCCTTTGCAACAGACTCTCTAATTTCTTTTTATACTCCTCTAATGGATTTTTCTTTAGCATCAAATATGTTTCCTTATCTGCTAGTAGTCTTTTTAATTCTGCCTCATATTTTTTTGCATCCATAACAACTACCCCCCTCCTTTATCAACTGGCTTTATTACTATTTTTCAATTGTTTTCCAAACTTCTTAGGGCTTCTTTTTCTCCTTTAGTCATACCACGGACCATAACGCAATTCTATGATGGAATGCATAATGGAATGCCTTTAGAGTCATTCCGTTATTTATTCCGTCATAATAGAAGTCTATGGGCTGCAAAACAGATCCTTCCCATTTCCGTTATGCAGGGGAGTACTCTCCGGACGGATCCGTTATGCAGCCCATAGACTTCTATTATGACCGAATGCCTCTAAAGGCATTCCGTTATGCATTCCGTCATAGAATTGCGTTATGGTCCGTGGTAACAGAATCCATAACGCGATTCACCTTTTACCAGTAAATTAAGCGTGAACGAATTTCAAAATATGAAATTCGCTCATCTCTATACTTAATGACAATGGTGACATTTTTGGGAATGACTTGCAGATTTTCTATCCCCACAGGTAAATATAGAGGTTGTGGTAATGCCTCTAGTTTAACCAGGTCTATGGAGTCAATAAGCCCAACTTTCAAGTTTGACTCCGATTACGCTGTTTTCCAGAAACTGACTTCAACTTTGATTCCGCCTCCAGCTCAGCCTCTGACTTTAACTGGTTCATCAATGGCCTATGCACAATAATCAGTAATAAATTTTTTTTTACTGTTTTAAAATGATGGCAATATCCAGCTGTTCAATATTTTCAGCACCATCAAGCAATATTTTTAAGTCAGTATTAAAGTGAGTGCATTTCAATCAACTTCAAGCACATCCAAAAGTGACTGACTTCACAATCCTGATTTAAACACACTTTGAAGGCAATTAAAGGGGTTATCCAGGAATTTACATTGATCACCTATCCTCTGGACAGGTCTTCAATATCAGATCGGCAGAGTACAGACACCAAGGACTCCTGCCGATCAGCCTTAAGAAGAGGTCGGTGCTCCGCGTGGGCTGTGGCCTCTTCTTAGGCCATGTGACATCAAGGTACATCAGTCACATGGCCTAGTTGCAGCTCAGCCTCATTCATGTCAATAGGGCTGAGCTGCAATATCAAGCACAGCCGCTATACAATGTATGGTGATGTGCTTGGAAAGCTAGTGGGAGTCAGCTGCGCTCACCAGGGCCTCGGTGAGCGTGGCGGCTCCCTGAAACAGCTGACCGATGGGGGTGCCATGAATTAGACCAGGCATCCTCAAACTGCGGCACTCCAGCTGTTGCAAAACCACAACTCCCAGCATGCCCGAACAGCCTACAGGTATCAGCCTACAGCAGGGCATTGTGGGAGTTGTAGTTTTACAACAGCTGGAGGGCCGCAGTTTGAGGATGCCCGAGGATAGGTCATCACTAGGAATTCCGGGACAACCCACTCATTTCTCAAGTGAACATGTCCCTTCCCACGAGGATACATTCCCATTTTTAGCAGATTTCCTGAAAACAATGTGAAAGCATTCTTATATTAAAAGGATTGTCCCACCATAACTTATCCCCTATTCACAATACAGGTAATAAGTATCTGATCGGTGGGAAGTCTGACAGCTGTGACCCCCCCCCCCCACTGATCACAAGAATGAGGTACCTGGAGTCCATGGGAGTGAATGAATCAGTGATCATGGATGTGTGCTGCAGGATATAGCCTAGCACTGTACTCAGCTTCTCTGCAACAGCCCCACAAACAAGGAATGGAGCAGCAGCGTGCATGGTCCAGTCACTCGGGGGGGCTCTGACATCTCATTGTTGTTATTGGTGGGGGTCCCAGCAATCAAATTCCTAGTGATCAAATATCCACAGGATAAGGGCTCATGCACACAAACGTATTTTCTTTCCGTGTCCGTTCTGGGGTTTTTGCGGACGTATGCTGAACCATTAATTTCAAAGGGTCCGCAAAAAAAAAAAAAAAACTGAAGGTACTCCATGTGCATTCCGTTTCCGTATGTCCGTTCCGCATAAAATAGAACATGTCCTATTATTGTCCGCATTACGGACAAGGATACTACTGTTCTATTAGAGGCCAGCTGTTCCGTTCCGCAAAATACGGAATGCACACGGACGACATCCGTATTTTTAGCAGATCCATTTTTTGCGGACTGCAAAATACATACAGTCGTGTGCATAAGCCCTAATAGTGAATAAGTTCTTGGTGGGACAACGCCTTTAACGGTGGTTTAGTGCACATGAAGTGGTAGGCTCAGACAATGTTTAATTAATTGCAATGAGTACTTAAATCAATACTGAAAAAACAGGGAGGTACTCAGAAAAAAAAAAAATCCACTGAAACTCCATTGTTGGTTTTAAAGAAATACCTTAGACGAGGCTAGATTCAGACATGCAGTTTTTGATGCAAGCAATTGAACAAAACACGGAAAGAATACATTCTGGTGTATGGCCCAAAGGAGAAGTATCGGTCATTTATTTTTTTTTATTTTTTTTTGACCCACCACTGGCTTTGGTTTAAAAAAAAAAAAAATAAATAAATGTATGTGCAAATCCATCTCTTGGGAATTGTGTGTTAATAGAGGAAGTCTTCTGTTCAGAAAGGAGAGTGCTCTGCTCCACCTGGGCCAAAGACTAACCTCCAATGCTTGTTGTCACCTTTGCCAAAGATTACCACCACAAAATGACAAAACTTGCAAAAATAGCGACCAAAGATCATTCCCTTAGCATCAGCAACAACTCCTGTTGGCAGGAGGACCCTTTAGCAATCACCTCAGTGCAGACAGACAGAAAAGGGACCCTTCAGTTTCTTGTGCTGTATAAGGCCTCATGCACACGACAGTATTTTTTTGCGGTCCGCAAAAAGGGGTTCCGTTGTTCCGTGATCCGTGTCCGTTTTTGGTTCCGTGTGTTTTCCTTTATTTTTGGAGGATCTCCAGACATGAAGGAAAGTAAAAAAAAATCTAAGTCAAGTTTGCCATGCAAATGATAGGAAAAAAACTGACACGGACGACAATCTTGTGTGCCTCCGTGTTTTTTCATGGACCCATTAACTTGAATGGGTCCGCGAACCGTTGTCCGTGAAAAAAAATAGGACAGGTCCTATTTTTTTCACGGACTGGAAACACGGATCACAGACGTGGATGACAAACGGTGCATTAGCTGAGTTTTCCACGGACCCATTGAAAGTCAATGGGTCCACAGAAAATCGCGGAAAACGGAACAACGGACACGGAACACAACAACGGTCGTGTGCATGAGGCCTAAGTGAAATAATTCCTGTATACAATGCTTAAATAGTATCTAAGTGGTCGGCACTCCAGCTATTGTAAAACTACAATTCCCAGCATACTCTATCCGTACCCATAGTAGTTCCCAGAACAGTCAAGCAAGTGTGCATGCTGAGAGTTGTAGTTTTACAACTGATGACATGCCAAAAGTTGCTGACCACTGATCTATATAAAGTATCCTAGAAACTACCACCATATAGAACTCACATCCCCCTGCCACATATTGCCCACAATACCGCCATACAATGTCCAAATAATACCACCATATAATAATCACATAATACGGCATATACTGTATATCAGCTGAAGAGTCGGAGAGGACTGTGCAGCTGTGACAGCCATACAGTTCTATCTATCGTTGGGTCCAGGCTCGATGTAAATGAGCGCTTTGCCAGGCGAGGGGAACAGATTGTGGAGGAGAATATTTTTTAACTCTACTAAAGTTGCTTCTGGGTTCCATCTGTTCCTCAAGGGTTCCTAAGAAGCGGGAGCCCTGTACAACCGCCAAAACTGCCAACCCCTAACACACACACACATCTGTTATGAAAATCCAGCAGTTTTATCTGCAATACCATGTTTCTATGTTTTGTAAAACCACCAGTACAATGGAAAGGTTTCTTGTGGGTTTATTGAAAGATGGTTTACTGTACCTTTAAGAGCACATTTACCCACACAAATATTAGAACATTTCCAGTGTGAAGCACCAGGTCTACATTACAGAACCATATGCAAGCGCATCTTCATTTACACACAGGGTCAGATGTTAGAGAGGGTATAGCTATACTCTAGATGGAGATGTGGATTCAGACATGATGGAAGATAACATTGGTGGTGGGGGTGCAGGCACCGGAACGCCAAGGAATTCACAAAACCTTGCTGAAGCTTAAGTGTATTGCATCACAGATTTCCAAGCAATTAAGCCCTTCATTTTTTGGGAAATCAGTAGACGTAAACGTTCATAGGCTACAAGCAATGGGATCTTCTAACCATGTCCATAATCCACCAGAGATACACAAAATGGGGGAGATTTATCAAAACCAGTGCAAAGAAAAACTGACTAAGGCCGCATGCACACGGCCGTTCCAGTGCATTGGGGACCGCAATTGCGGTCCCCAATGCACAGGCAACATCCGTGCAGCGGGGCGGACCCATTCAACTTGACTGGGTCCGTGGTCTGTCCGCACCGCAAAAAAAATTAAAAATGACATGTCATATTTATTTGCGGTGCGGAACAACGGAAAGAAACACCACAGAAGCACTCCGTAGTGCTTCCGGTGTTCCGTTCCGCATCTCCGGAATTGTGGACCCATTCAAGTGAATAGGTCCGCATCCGTGATGCGTGGTGCACACGGCCGACGGCCGCGGATTGCCGACCTGTCGTTTGCGGGCCGCAATACGGCCACGGCCGCCCAACGGCCGTGTGCATGAGGCCTTAGGCTAGTTCCACATTAGGGAGCAGCCTTCTGGAGATGTCTGGACCTGGCACTGCTGGAAGCTACAACATCGCCGCCCAGCCCCGTTGACTATCATTTGGCCGCAACCTGGCAAATATGCCGAGAACCAGCTGGACGAAAACCGCTGTGCAAAGGTTTTCGTCTGTCCGATTTTGAGGATGTATGCTGGGTTGTGGCCAGATCTCCATCGGTCCCCATTACAGTCAGTGGTGCTGGCGGAGGCCAGGTAGCGGCCTGCAGTGCCAGATCCATATATCTCCGGCATTGTAAACGCTAGGGTGAAACTAGCCTTTGTTCCTGATAGCATTCAATCAGAATGATCATTTCGTTTTCCAAAGGAGCTCTGAAAAATTAAAAAGTGGAATCTGATTGGTTGTTATGGGCAACTAAACCAGTTTTCTTTTACGCCAGTTTTGATAAATCTCCCCCAATAAATCCAATGTAATACAGATTACACAAAGATTGTTTCACCAGCTACCATACAGTTTATGACTGCAACACATGGACCCCCGAGAGTTTCTACTGGACCGAGCTGAGATATGTACTGTGGTTCTATCTTCTACCTCCTGATGAGGGTCTCAGCGCAACGTGAAGTTCTCTGTGGAGATATTTCATTAGGGAATCACATCAGAGCAATGGGTCACCGCGACTCTAATAATAGAGCATGGCAGGAAGGGAGAAATCAAATTCCCAGCAGCTTCCTTGCACATGCTGTCAGCAGAATACAGGTGCTGTTTATAGCAGCCTGTTTTCTGTGAATGAGAAGTTCATGGGGCAGTCGTCATATGCTGAGTGGCATCACATCGACCACTGTGGACATAACATCTGCCAGGAATGCGATTTCCCCATCACCGCCCCGCCGGGTTGTCAAAATATATATAGATTAGATTAGATTGAAAAATTACTCAAGATGGAATTCCCTAACATAACGGGGAAAGCAGCTCCAAAGTCATGCCTATAGGTCAGATGAAATATACAATTTACTAACCGCCCCTCCATGTCGCCTCACTGGCAGAATATAAACCACTGTAGGTTTTGTCTACAAATAACATTTATTCCAGTTCATTTCAATCTGCGCTAAAGAATGCCAAACCTCCACACTGCCATCCAGCCTGGCGATACCGACGCTACAGGAATGTCCCAGAGCCTTTACATTTATTGGGCCCAAAAACGTTGCTTTATTTTGCTAGACCCTGGGATGTACCACTGCATAAAGGGTATCGTCATCTTCTTTCTGCAAACAAACTGGGGCACACCTAATAGCCGAAATCTGACCCGACAGGGATTCAAGTATATCAAGCGTAGATAAAGAACACATTCGAGCATGGCGCTAAATAAAATATTTTCTGGATGACGGCACCGCACAAGCTCAAGCAAAAACCGTCCAGTCTTAGATTTTATTCATTGCTGAATCTGATTGGTACAAAGGGTTAACAAACAGCCCATTGGACTGACCAACCTTCAATATGCACCCCATTCATTCCCGTGCCATAATAGGGGTGTATATTGAAGGTAGGTCAGTCCAACGGGCTGTCAAAGTTTAACACTGCAGTGACAAAGGGGTTAATTTTGCCCACCGGCAAACACCGGACCATCACTGTACACGTAGCAATGTGAGGCTGACGACACAAAAACTATAACTAATCTAAAAAAAAATTATAAAAAATTGCGTAAATGAATCCATGGCAACTTCTGCATAGAAAGGGTTAACACATGGCCATCAATGCACCCATCAGCTGTGGCCAGTAAAATGCCTCCCTTCGCCTGCCAGTCTATTGTACGGCTCTGTCTTAATCAGCCCAGGAGGGGGTAACCCATTATTTCGGAGTCGCCAATGAAGGGTTAATGCCCCATCGCTTGGCAGACAAACAGTTTTTTATTATTCCAGGAGTTCGCTGGCTTCACCCTCCCCTTGTATTTTGCCTAGCTACAGCAGTCCAGAATGGTACAGCACTTGATGCAATAGGCTCTCGGGCATTTGAAGGGTTAAAGGGTCCCCTCTCGGCTAATAAAGCCTACATAGAGTTAATCCAGACCGATTCTTTGTGCATTGCACCCCCACCTTGCACTAATTAAATCAGTCACGCTAGATATGAAGGGAAAGACCTCATTAACCCTTTGCAGGGGGGGTTTGGACATCCATCCATCTTCTCATAGCTCTGTCAATAAAGAGGTTAAAACCTCCAAGTGAGAAGAGCCCCCCGATTGCCAGTCATCCAGCTGATGTGCAGTGTAGCCCGAGACCTGCTAGTGTGTACAGGGATGTAGCAATGTATGCCTCATCCATAGGGGGAGGCTGGGAACACGTAGCACTGGGGGGATCCCACAGATCTGGGCTGCCTGCATGCTATACGTGCCTGTGTATGGCTGCAGCCTTGCACTTACCCCTAGTGCAATCCTTGCTTGGCTGGTCTTCCTTTTGGTGCTGCTCCTCAGGGTTCTTGCATTGCATCTCCTGGTTAATCAGTGCCTGGGTAGGGGGAGGGATCGTTTGCATGTCACTCCAAATTGCCTTACTTGCTAAAAATTCTCTCTCTTTTGCAGCTGTCAGGGCAGACAGAGCAGGAGAGGAGGAAGAAGAGGAGCTGCTGACTTCAATCCGATGCCATGCAGTGTGTGTGTGTGCTGGAGAGGGGGGCACTGATCAGCATGCCTCCTCTCATTCCAAACTACATGGAGATATTGAGCAAAGTCTTCACTGTTGCAAAATCTCAGCAGCCATGTTCTGCAGACCTCCACTGGGGGAGCATCGAACAATTTTACATGCTCTGTATAACAGATTTCCGAGGGAGTGTGTCTAAAGAGCCAAGGCAACTTTCCTATGGTGTGGAGTTCACATCTTCAGTCACTTCCATCAGGTATTGTGAGCCAAAATCAGCAGTGAAGAGATAAGGGACAATGGAAAGAGCTGCACCTTTTCTGGTTTTGGTTCACAATAACAGAAGGAGATGAAAGCTCCAGGAACTCTGTGGCAATGACTACATGGCCTGTACTAGAACAGCAGTAATAATATTAGTAGTCGTAATAATAATAATTACAGTGGAGAATATACAATAGAAATAAAGCAGATACATTTCCTATAAACATGAAGACACGGATACATTACAGGGAGTATGAGAGGACACACGTGGCTCCGGCCCCTGCAGGTGCTTCCATAGAAGTTTTAATTGCGGCTACTGGGACACATTTAGGCCTCATGCACACGACAGTGTTTTTTCACTGTCAGTGATTTGGCTTCAGTGGTCCGTGTCCGATTTTGCTTCAGTTGTGTCTTCCTTTTTTTTTGTCTGACGGGAAAAAAAAGGAAGGTTAAGGCCTCATGCACACGACCGTTGTTTTATTCCGTGTCCGTTGCTCCGTTTTTCTGCGAACCCACTGATTTTCAATGGGTCCGTGGAAAACTCGGCTAATGCACCGTTTGCCATCCGCGTCTGTGATCCGTGGTTCCAGTCCGTCAAAAAAATATAACCTGTCCTATTTTCGCGTCACACGGTTTGCGGCCCCATTCAAGTCAATGGGACCGCAAAAAAACGCGAAGGCACAGAAGATTGTCATCCGTGTCCGTGCGTCCGCGTCCGTTTTTTTTTTCTATCATTTGCATGGCAAACCCGACTTAGACTTTTTTTTACTTTCCTTTATGTCTGGTGATCCTCCAAAAATAAAGGCAGACGCACCGAAACAAAAACGGAAACTGATCACGGAACCCCATTTTGCGGAACGGAACACAACAACGGTCGTGTGCATGAGGCCTAATGAAAAGTGTAATTTTATTGCACCAAGGTCTTGTCGAAAAAAAAAAAACGGATGACATACCAGTTGTGCATCCATTTTTTTTGACAGACCCATTGACTTGAATGGGTCCGTCCTCCGTTTTCCACTGACAAGAATAGGACCGGTTATATTTTTTTGACGGACTGGAATCACGGATCACTGACGCGGAGAAAAAACAGAGGACTATCAGTTTTTTTCACAGCTCCATAGAAATGAATGGGACCTCCGCTAAACTGTGAAAAATGACGGAACGGACGCGGATGCACACAACGGTCGTGTGCATGAGGCCTTAGGCCTCGTTCACACAACCATGTCCGTGCTTAAGGCTAGGTCTACACGATGACATTTTGGCACACGACAATTTTTTAAATGGTAGTCTATGGTGTCGCACTGCGACATGCTGCGATGCGACAGTTGCAAAAAATCTATTTGAGATGGATTTTTCTGTGACTGTCGCGTCGCAGTATGTTGCAGTGCGACACCAACACCATAGACTACCATTACAAAAATTGCTGCACGACAAATGTTGCAGTGTAGTTGTGCATCTGTCGCGCGACACGTATAGACCTAGCCTAAATCCGTGAAAAGGTGGTCAGTGATGGATCCATGTGTCATCTGTGTTTCACTGACACTGTATGGCTATAAAATATGGTTTTCACGGACCCATAGAATATAATGGGTGTGATGGATCCGTGAACACAGACAAAATAGAGCATGCATCCGTGCTAAAAACACAGACTGTTTTAAAACACTGATGTGTGAACACATTAAAATGAATGGGGGACGTGTGATGTCCGTGGAACACTGACGTGTGAATGAAGCTTTACTAGGGGCGCCTTTACGCGCGGCAGATTTTGTGGCAATTCCATGACTGAAAATCCGGTCCATTGAATGGGGCTTGCAGAAATCCATGTGCTTGCTGCACCATTCAAATTTCAGTCACGGAATTGCACCAAATTCTGCTTGCACAAACATTTTTGAACACCCTTGCAACAATATTTTGTAACTCAGGAGTTTCTACGTCGCGTTAAACACGTGAGTGTCAAGTGGGTGGTGACAGGGGCGGGACTTTGGCCTTGATAAATACGCCTGAGAACAGGTAGCCTTAAGGCTCATGCACACGAACGTATTTTCTTTCCGTGTTCGTTCCGGGGGGGGTTTGCGGACCATATGAGGAACCATTCATTTGAATGGGTCCGCAAAAAAACTGAAGTTACTCCGTGTGCATTCCGTTTCCGTATGTTCGTATTTACGCTCTGCAAAAAAATGTAACATGTCCTATTATTGTCCACATTACGGACAAGGATGGGACTGTTCTATTAGGGGCCGGCTGTTCCGTTCCACAAAATACATACGGTTGTGTGCATGAGCCCTTAGGGCGCTGCTAAACATAGTCATGACATGTTTGCAAAAAAAAATAAAAAATAGCATTTATGGCTTTTTTGCCCAAATAGTATGTTTGAGTACCTGGCATTTTTAATGGCAGTTTTTAATATACAGTAGAAAAGTAAGTACCCTCTTGTTATGTCCCTTCCTCTGTATGGGAAAAATGCCATTAAAAATGAACACAACCCACACTGGTGCTTGCATTTTTTCATAAAGGACATTAAAAACTATAGAAGTCTATGGGTACCTGCACACGGATACAGCTACACGGGCCGCAACACAGGCACAGCGACCATATGGTTGTGTAAATGGATGCTTAATGAGCTTTACATGTGCTAATCGCTTCAATTTGTGGTGAAACTGTGGGGGGGAAGTTCATCAAAACTGGTGTGAAGGAAAACTGGCTGAGTTGCCCATAGCAACCAATCAGATTCCACCTTTCATTTTCCAAAGGAGCTCTGAAAAATGAAAGGTGGAATCTGATTGGTTGCTATGGGCAACTAAGCCAGTTTTCCTTTACACCAGTTTTGATGTGTTTTTTTGCCATACAGCACAACTGCAGTGTCTGAACATATCTTAAATCTTTCTGTTATATTTTTTCTGTGTTTAGGATAGATTCCTAGTTTGTCTTAAAGAAATAGATGAAAAATATTGATCAAATACTGAAGTGTGAAGGAGCTCTGTCGGGCGGAGACTTTTACCCATTAAAAACAGTTGCAAGAATTCACGTTTTACCTGCAAAATAAGGGCTTATTCACACAACCGTATGCGGACCCATTCATTTCAATGGGGCCGCAAAAGATGCGGACAGCGCACCGTGGCCCTGCAAAAAAGATAGAACATGTCCTATTCTTGTCCGTTATGCGGACAAGAATAGGCATTTCTATAATGGGCCGTCCGTTCTGTTCTGCAAATTGCGGAAGGCACAAGGGTGGCATCCCTGTTTTGCAGATCCGCAATTTGCGGACCGCATAACACAGCGTGGCCGTCTGAATGAGCCCTAAGGCCACTTTCACACGAGCATGACGGATTAGGTCCGGATGCGTTCAGGGTGCGTTCAGTGAAACTCGCACCATTTTGCAAGCAAGTTCAGTCAGTTTTGTCTACAATTGCATTCAGTTGTAAAGTTTTTTCCACGCGAGTGCAATGTGTTTTGATGCGTTTTTCACGCGCGTGATAAAAACTGAATGTTTACAAACAACATCTCCTAGCAACCATCAGTGAAAAACGCATCACCCGCACTTGCTTCCTGATGCAAAGCATTTTTCACTGAAGCCCCATTCACTTTTATAGGGCCAGGGCTGCGTGAAAAACGCAGAATATAGAACATGCTGTGTTTTTCACGCAATGCAGAACTGATGCAGAACCTCACGCATTGCACCCGTGCAGAAAACTCGCTCGTGTCAAAGGGGCCTAACATTGACATTAAGGGTATGGCTACAAGGCAACATGTATTTCAGTGGTGTTACAATGCGACATAATCTAACGCAACAGATGCCAAAAATCCATTCAAGTCGGATGTTTTTTTGCGACTGTCACGTCTCGGCATGTTGCATGCTGACGCCATTGAAAGACATTACATGAAATTTCGCAGTGTATCCGTATCCTAACACACATATGAAAGCCAAACCAATCTGTGGTCCAATGCCTCCATCGTTTTCACCTCAGCTGAATGGCGGCCAATACTTTTGGCCTTACCCTAATTTAGGCCTCACTTCATGCTACCTTCTGGAGCTTTCCGTACCTTCATGCACTGTTTTATACTTGTATGCAGTATTTTTGTACGCAGCCTGTGCGTCGTGCTCCATGGGCTGCCGCATGTGGGGTCAGTTTTCTCCATTTTGAAGGAATAACAGGAAGTAAACAATGAGGGACGTTTACCTTGTGCTGAGGGAAGGGCCCATCGCAACCAGTCACATCCTAGATCTCATTTATCAGAGGTGCATTGGAAAATAAAAGACAAAAATATGGGGCCCCTAGGATTAGCTAATGTCAGGACATGAGCACCGGCAATGAGATGTGACACAGCTATAGTGGGGGACACTATCTGTGTCACTCTTTATTGTGAGAGTTTTAGGGGGCGCTAGCTATATGATTACCACTATTGTGAGCCCAGGGGCGTAGCTGTAGTGGAAGCAGGGGAAGCGCTGCTATGAGGCCCAAACTCAGAAGGGGTCACCCAGGAGAAGGACTAAAAGATTTTATTGTCAGGGCCCCCTCAGCAGTACTATATAATGACATTATATACAGTGACATGACATACACTATACATACCTCCCAACTTTTGAAAAACACAGAGAGGGTCAATAAAGAGCATTTTTTCATACTAGGCCAAGCTTCTAACTCTTCAGCTTCAAACATAACTATACACACCCATGGAGACGAGCCTCCCTAGCATGGCGGGTGGCGCTAGGGAGGCTCGTCCCCGTCTAGGCCTGCCATTGGCTGCTCCCCCCCCCCCCCCCGACATCGGATGCCAGCACACAGTAGTAATGCCCACACTGTGAGCCCTTCACAGTAGTAATGTTCACATTGTGTCCCCTTCATGGTAGCAATGCCGACATCGTGCCCCCTTCACAGTAGTAATGCCCACATTGTGCCCCCTTCACAGTAGTTATGCCTACATTGGGCACCCTTCACAGTAGAAATGCCCACATATGCCCCCTTCACTGTAGTTATGCCTACATGTGCCCTTCACAGTAGCTATGCCCAGATATGCCCCTTCATAGTTGCTATGACCAGATGTGCCACTTTCACAGTTGCTATGACCAGATATGTGCCCCCTCACAGTAGCTATGCCCAGATGTGCCCCCTTCACAGTAGCTATGCCGAGATGTGCCCCTTCACAGTAGTTGTGCCTGCATGCGCCCTTCATAGTAGCTATGCCCAGATGTGCCACCTTCATAATTGCTATGAACAGATATGTGCCACCTCACAGTAGTTACACCAGATATGTGCCCCGACAGAGTAGCTATGGCCAGATATGTGTCCCCTCACAGTAGCCATGCCAGATATGCTCCCCCTCACAGTGGTTATGGCCAAATATGCTCCCGCTCACAGTGGTTATGGCCAGATATGCTCCCCCTCACAGTGGTTATGGCCAAATATGCTCCCGCTCACAGTGGTTATGGCCAGATATGATCCCCCTCACAGTGGTTATGGCGAGATATTCTGTATGTGCCCCCTTACAGAGGTTATGCCAGATATGTGCCCCCCTCACAGTAGTTATGACAAGATATGTGCCCCCTCACAGTAGTTAAGACTAGGGATGAGCGAACCCGAACTGTATAGTTCGGGTTCGTACCGAATTTTGGGGTATTCGTGACACGGACCCGACCCCGAACATTTACGTAAAAGTTTGGTGTTCGGCGCTTTCTTGGCGCTTTTTGAAAGGCTGCAAAGCAGCCAATCAACAAGCGTCATGCTACTTGCCCCAAGAGGCCATCACAGCCATGCCTACTATTGGCATGGCTGTGATTGGCCAGTGCAGCATGTGACCCAGCCTCTATTTAAGCTGGAGTCATGTAGCGCCGCACGTCACTCTGCTCTAATCAGTGTAGGGAGAGGATGCAGCTGCTGTTAGGGCGAGATTAGGCACTAGGCAGGGATTAACTCAGCTAAAACACTTAATGAAGTGATCGATCTACAGCTGTGAATTATTCAACTTGTGCTAGTTAATTGCTCACTGTTTTTAGGCTGCCCAGAGCGTTTTTCTGTCACTTTTTTCTGGGGTGATCGGCGGCCATTTTGTGTCTTGTGGTGCGCCAGCACAAGCTGCCACCAAGTCCATTTAACCATCAATAGTAGGGGTTGTTGTTTTTTTGCTATATCCTACATCAGGGGCTTGGCTGTGCTTATTGTCACCCCTAGAAACTCAGGATAGAATTTTCTATATTTTATTGAGGGGTCAAATTTACTTGCAAAAATAGCAATTCCCTAAATCTGGTGTTCCAGCTGTGGCTAGCCAAGTGTAATACTGTCTGCTTTCTGGCAAAGGATATATTTTTTTCTGGGGTGAAATTCAATTGCCAAAATAGCAATACCCTAAATCTGGTGTTCCCGCTGTGGCTGGACAAGTTTTTTAGTGTCCGTCAAAACATAGTTTTTGTTCTGGGTTGAAATTCAATTCCCAAAATAGCAATACCCTAGACAGTGCAGTTTCTAGGTAAAATTTCTCTCAGGGCGAGTGTCAAAAAAACTCCCCCCCCCCCGGTAACAGACAGGCAGGCAGTGCGGGCGGCGGTGCTGACCTCACTCACTGTGAGGTACAGTGAGTGAGCGCCGCCGCCCGCACTGCCTGCCTGTGGGGGGACATTATTTTTAATAAGGATCACTATGGACATTATTTAGAATGGAGGCTGCTGTGGATGTCATTATAACTGTATAATGTCTGATAGGCCTAGTCCTGAGTTATATTACCCTGCCCTGTATAATAATGTACCCTGATACCCCTTAGTTATATTACTCCAGCGGGGTAATATAACTAAGGCTACTTTCACACTAGCGTTCGGCTGTCCGCTCGTGAGCTCCGTTTGAAGGGGCTCACGAGCGGACCCGAACGCTTCCGTCCAGCCCTGATGCAGTCTGAATGGATGCGGATCCGCTCAGACTGCATCAGTCTGGCGGCGTTCAGCCTCCGCTCCGCTCGCCTCCGCACGGACAGGCGGACAGCTGAACGCTGCTTGCAGCGTTCGGGTGTCCGCCTGGCCGTGCGGAGGCGTGCGGATCCGTCCAGACTTACAATGTAAGTCAATGGGGACGGATCCGTTTGAAGATGCCACAATATGGCTCAATCTTCAAGCGGATCCGTCCCCCATTGACTTTACATTGAAAGTCTGGACGGATCCGCTCAGGCTACTTTCACACTTAGAATTTTTTCTAAGTTATTAATGCAGACGGATCCGTACTGAACGGAGCCACCGTCTGCATTAATATGATCGGATCCGTTCAGAACGGATCCGATCGAACGCTAGTGTGAAAGTAGCCTTAGGGGTATCAGGGATGGGTACATTATTATACAGGGCATGGGCAGGGTAATATAACTCAGCTCAGGACTAGGCCTATCAGACATTATACAGTTATAATGAGTAATGACACCAACAGCAGCCTCCATTCTAAATAATGTCCATAGTGATCCTTATTAAACTTAATGTCCCCCACAGTGACAGTGGCCCCCATTTTCATGTCTCCCACAGTGGCCCCCCCATTGTAATTAATTCCCCCCATTGTAATTAATTCCCCCCCATTGTAATTAATGCCCCCCCCCCATTGTAATTAATGCCCCCCCAGACCATCACTCGCCTCACAGCAGGCATCAGCACTGCTCAGGGGCTCAGGGCGGGCGGTAACAGGCAGGCAGTGCGGCGCTCACTCAGTCACTGTATGTCACGCGCCTGCGCCGCCTAGTGGGAGGAGCAGGCGCGTGACGTCAGTAAGTCTGACCAGGGCCGGTGCAAGGATTTTTGCCGCCCTAGGCAAGATAAAAATTGCCCCCCCCCCCCCCCGCCCCCCCCCTTATCAGATCCGGAATTGCGGACCCGGATCCGCAATTCCGAACCTGAAAAAAAATAGTACATGTCCTATTCTTGTCCCCAATAACGGACAAGAATAGGCATATTCTCTTAGTGCCGGCAATGTGCGGTCCACAAAATGTAGTATTAATAACTAAACAATTAAATAATACACATATTGCATTGTCTACTTACCACCAGGACAATTAGATGATCTGGTCTCTGGCTGCAGTCTGGCTCTGCGGACTCCCTTGTCACTCTCTTCCCCCCCCCTCCCTTGTCACTCTCTTCTCCCCCCCCTCCCTTGTCACTCTCTTCTCCCCCCCCCCTCCCTTGTCACTCTCTTCTCCCCCCCCCCTCCCTTGTCACTCTCTTCTCCCTCCCCCCCTCCCTTGTCACTCTCTTCTCCCCCCCCCCTCCCTTGTCACTCTCTTCTCCCTCCCCCCCTCCCTTGTCACTCTCTTCTCCCCCCCCTCCCTTGTCACTCTCATTCTACTACTCCCCCCCCCTCCCTTGTCACTCTCATTCTACTACTCCCCCCCCCCTCTTGTCACTCTCATTCTACTACTCCCCCCCCCTCTTGTCACTCTCATTCTACTACTCCCCCCCCCCCTCTTGTCACTCTGTCTCATTCTACTCCCCCCCCCCCACTCACTCTCATTTCCTCCCCCTTGTCACCTCTAATGTAGCGTGGCCGAGCTCTGTTCGCTCCGCGGTACAGGAGCTTTTGTTTCCTGTACCCGGCTGACAGGAAGTGCTCACTTAGTGTGCACTTCTTTTCAGTCCGGCCGGGTACAAGAAACAAATGCTCCTGTACCCCGGGCCGGACCGAACAGAGCTCGGCCACGCTACACTAATAACTCAGCAGTCTGCAGCGCAGGCAGGCTGCGCAGCACTGAGCCGGCCGCTCAGGAGGCTCAGCATGAGGGGCGCCGCCGGCCGGCCGCCCGATCATTTACCTTCATAACGATTTTTTTTTTTTTTTTTTACCTCAACGGGCGCCCCCTGCTGCTGACAGCGCCCCGGGCGGCCGCCCGTCCCGCCCGCCCCTAGAAACGGCCCTGACCCTAGATCAGTGGTTTCTGCTGTTGCAGGCCAAGTTTAAATCTGTCCGTAAAAGGGTATATTACACTCAGCGTGCATCTCCAAGTGTATTTTTTTCCGTAAAAGGGTATATTACACAAACTGTTAAATTACAATTGCTGAAAGCATAAGCCATTAAATTTGCAAACACTATTGTGCATCTCATAGTGTATTTCTGTCACTAAAAGGGTATATTACATTCAAGGTGCAAATTCAAGTGCTGATAGGGTCATCCTCAATAACTTCACAAGCTACCGTGCATCTCCAAGTGTAATTCTGTCCGTAAAAGGATACCTTTCATCCAGGGCCTAAATACTAGGCCTACAATTTATATTCCCCTAAATCTGTGGTTACTGCTGTGCCTGTATCAGTGCAATACGGTACTTAACCACTTCAACCCCCCTAGCTGAAACACCCTTAATGACCAGGCCACTTTTTACACTTCTGCACTACCCTACTTTCACCGTTTTTTGCTCGGTCATGCAACTTACCACCCAAATGAATTTTACCTCCTTTTCTTCTCACTAATAAAGCTTTCATTTGGTGGTATTTCATTGCTGCTGACATTTTTGTTATTAATCGAAATTTAACGAAATTTTTGCAAAAAAATGACATTTTTCACTTTCAGTTGTAATTTTTTTTAAAAAAAACAACATCCATATATAAATTTTTCGCTAAATTTATTGTTCTACATGTCTTTGATAAAGAAAAAATGTTTGGGTAAAAAAAAAATGGTTTGGGTAAAAGTTATAGCGTTTACAAACTATGGTACAAAAATGTGAATTTCCGCTTTTTGAAGCAGCTCTGACTTTCTGAGCACCTTTCATGTTTCCTGAGGTTCTACAATGCCCAGACAGTAGAAAACCCCCACAAATAACCCCATTTCGGAAAGTAGACACCCTAAGGTATTCGCTGATGGGCATAGTGAGTTCATAGAACTTTTTATTTTTTGTCACAAGTTAGCGGAAAATGATGAATTTTTTTATTTATTTTTTCCTTACAAAGTCTCATATTCCACTAACTTGTGACAAAAAATAAAAACTTCCATGAACTCACTATGCCCATCATGAAATACCTTGGGGTGTCTTCTTTCCAAAATGGGGTCACTTGTGGGGTAGTTATACTGCCCTGGCATTTTGGGGGCCCAAATGCGTGCAAAGTAGTTTGAAATCAAAATCTGTAAAAAATGGCCAGTGAAATCCGAAAGGTGCTCTTTGGAATGTGGGCCCCTTTGCCCACCTAGGCTGCAAAAAAAGTGTCACACATGTGGTATCGCCGTACTCAGGAGAAGTTGGGGAATGTGTTTTGGGGTGTCATTTTACATATACCCATGCTGGGTGAGATAAATATCTTGGTCAAATGCCAACTTTGTATAAAAAAATGGGAAAAGTTGTCTTTTGCCGAGATATTTCTCTCACTCAGCATGGGTATATGTAAAATGACACCCTAAAACACATTCCCCAACTTCTCCTGAGAACTGCGATACCACATGTGTGACACTTTTTTGCAGCCTAGGTGGGCAAAGGGGCCCACATTCCAAAGAGCACCTTTCGGATTTCACTGGCCATTTTTTTACTGATTTTGATTTCAAACTACTTCGCACGCATTTTGGCCCCTAAAATGCCAGGGCAGTATAACTACCCCACAATTGATCCCATTTTGGAAAGAAGACACCCCAAGGTATTTTATGATGGGCATAGTGAGTTCATGGAAGTTTTTATTTTTTTGTCACAAGTTAGTTGAATTTGAGACTTTGTAAGAAAAAAAATAAAAATCATCATTTTCCGCTAACTTGTGACAAAAAATAAAAAATTCTAGGAACTAGCCATGCCCCTCACGGAATACCTTGGCGTGTCTTCTTTCTAAAATGCTGTCACTGATCACCCCCCTGTAAGGCTCCATTCAGACGTCCGTATGTGTTTTGCGGATCCGATCCATGGATGCGTGGATCCGTAAAACACATACGGACGTCTGAATGGAGCATTACAGGGGGGTGATCAATGACAGGGGGGTGATCAATGACAGGGGGGTGGATCGGATCCGTAAAACACATACGGACGTCTGAATGGAGCCTTACAGGGGGGTGATCAAAGACAGGGAAGTGATCAGGTCTATATGGGCTGATCACCCCCCTGTAAGGCTCCATTCAGACGTCCGTATGTGTTTTGCGGATCCGATCCATAGATGCGTGGATTCGTAAAACACATTTTTACGTCTGAATGGAGCCTTACAGGGGGGTAATCATCCCATATAGACTCCCTAATCACCCCCCTGTAAGGCTCCATTCAGACGTCCGTATGTGTTTTGCGGATCTGATTTATTGATGCATGGATCCGTAAAACACATACGGGCGTCTGAATGGAGCGTTACAGGGGGGTGATCAATGACAGGGGGGTGATCAATGACAGGGGGTGATCAGGGAGTGTATATGGGGTGATCACCCCCCTGTAAGGCTCCATTCAGACGTCCGTATGTGTTTTGCGGATCCGATCCATGTATCCGTGGATCCGTAAAAAACATACGGACGTCTGAATGGAGCCTTACAAGGGGGTGATCAATGACAGGGGGGTGATCAGGGAGTCTATATGGGTGATCAGGGGTTAATAAGGGGTTAATAAGTGACAGGGGGGGTGTAGTGTAGTGTGGTGCTTGGTGCTACTTATTACTGAGCTGCCTGTGTCCTCTGGTGGTCGATCCAAGCAAAAGGGACCACCAGAGGACCAGGTAGCAGGTATATTAGACGCTGTTATCAAAACAGCGTCTAATATACCTGTTAGGGGTTAAAAAAATCGCATCTCCAGCCTGCCAGCGAACGATCGCCGCTGGCAGGCTGGAGATCCACTCGCTTACCTTCCGATCCTGTGTGCGCGCGTTCACAGGAAATTCTCGCGAGATGACGCGTATATGCGTGACTGTGCCTGGAGCTGCCGCCTCCGGAACGCGATCCTGCGTTAGGCGGTCCGGAGGCGGTTAAATAGATAGCCAGATAGTGTCACATGTGGTCCATTCCAGTGGTGGGTGACATGAAGCCTGATTCTCTGCTATGGGACCTCTCTCCTCTGTCTGGGTGCCGGGGCCTAAATATCTGACAGTGGCCTTTTCCAGTGGTGGGTGACATGAAGCCTGATTCTCTGCTATGACATGAAGCCTGATTCTCTGCTATGGGACCTCTCTCCTCTGTCTGGGTGTCGGGGCCTAAATATCTGACAGTGGCCTGTTCCAGTGGTGGGTGACATGAAGCCTGATTCTCTGCTATGGGACCTCTCTCCTCTGTCTGGGTGCCGGGGCCTAAATATCTCACAGTGCCCTGTTCTAGTGGTGGGTGACATGAAGCCTGATTCTCTGCAATGGGACCTCTCTCCTCTGTCTGGGTGCCGGGGCCTAAATATCTCACAGTGGCCTGTTCCAGTGGTGGGTGACATGAAGCCTGATTCTCTGCTATGGGACCTCTCTCCTCTGTCTGGGTGCCGGGGCCGAAATATCTGACAGTGGCCTGTTCCAGTGGTGGGTGACATGAAGCCTGATTCTCTGCTATGGGACCTCTCTCCAATTGATATAGGTTAATTTTTATTATATATTTTTTTTTTTATTCATTTCCCTATCCACATTTGTTTGCAGGGGATTTACCTACATTTTGCAGCCCTCTAGCCCTTTCCTGGGCTATTTTACAGCCTTTTTAGTGCTGAAAAGTTCGGGTCCCCTATGACTTCAATGGGGTTCGGGGCGAAGTTTCGGGTCCAGTTCGGATCCCGAACCCGAACATTTTCGGGAAGTTCGGCCGAACTTCTCGAACATCCAGGTGTTCGCTCAACTCTAGTTAAGACCAGATATTTGCACCTTCACAGTAGTTATGACCAGATAAGTGCCTCCTTCACAGAAAGTAATAAAAAAAACTGCAAATACTCACCTAGTTCCTCTGATGATCACAGCTCAGCTGCTTGCGCTCCCCAGCAGGATACTGTCACACATCGCGCTGCTGTGTAGGAGGAGCACAGAGACTGATTCCACCGCTCCTCCTACATAGTTCAGCAGCCCGATGTGTGAGGGCATAGTGCTGCTGCTGGGGATTGCGGGCAGTTGAATTAATGAAGTGGGGAGTGGACAGCTCCCTGCTTCTCCATTACAATCAGCTGTCTCTGCGTCTTATGGACATAGAGACAGCTGACAGCGGTACATATGGTTAAAAAACAGAAGTTTACATACACTATATAAAAATACAGATATGCATGTTTTTCTTAATATCTGACATAAAAACTTGTTTTTGGTCAGTTAGGATTACCATAATTATTATTATTAGCCAAATGCCAGAATACTGAGAGAGAGAATGTTTTAAGGCATTTTTATTACTTTCTGCAAAGTCAAAAATGTACATACATTTCATTAATATTTGGTACCAATGCCCTTAACCTGTATGACTTGGATCAAACGTTTTGGATATCCTTCCATAAGCTTCTCACAATAGTCAGTCGGAATTTGGGCCCATTCAAAACTGGCATAACTGAGCCATGTTTGTTGGTCGCCTTGCTCGTACCTGCCTTTTCAGCTTTGCCAATAAATTTTCAATAGGATTAAGATCAGGGCTTTGTGATGGCCACTCCAAAACATTGACTTTGTTATCCTTAAGCCACTTTGTAACCAGTTTGGCATTGTCCATTTGGAAGACCCATTTCCACCCAAGCTTTAAATTCCTGGTTGATGTTTTGAGATGTTGCTTCAGTATTTCCACATAATCTTCTTTCCTCATGATGCCATCTATTTTGTAAAGTGCACCAGTCCCTCCTGCAGCAAAACCACCCTACAACATGATGCTGCCACCCCGCTGTTTCACAGTTGGGATAGTGTCCTTAGGCTTCCAAACTTCTCCCTTTTTCTTCCAAACGTAACGATGGTCATTATGGCCAAAAACTTCAATTTAAGTTTCGTCAGTCCACAGGACATGTCTCCAAAAATGTAGGTCTTTGTTCCTGTGTGCATTTGCAAACATTAATCTGGCTTTTTTATGTTTCTTTTGGAGTAATGGCTTCTTCCTGGCAGAGTGGCCTTTTAGCCCATGTTGATACAGTACTCGTTTCACTGTGGATATTGACACAATCTTACCAGCTTCTGCCATCATTTTCACAAGGTCTTTTACTTTTGTTCTTGGGTTGATATGCACATGTTGGACCAAAGCACGTTCATCTCTGGGACACAAAACCTGTATCCTTCCTGAGCTGTATGATGGATGGACATTCCCATCTTGTTTGTACGAGGCACGAGGCACGAGGCACGAGGCACCTTCAGGTATCTTGAAATTGCACCCAAGGTGGAGCCAGACTTGTGCAAGTCCACAATTCTCTTCCTGATATCTTGGCTGATATCTTGGCTGATTTCTTTAGATTTTCCCATGATGCTACACAAAGAAGCAGTGTGTTTCAGGTGTGCATTTAAATATATCCACAGGTGTGCCTCTAATTAACTCAGATGTTGCCAACAAACCTAACAGACGTTTCCAAACACATGACATCATCATATGGGCAGTCCAGAATTGTTTAAAGGCATAGTAATCTTAGTGTATGTAAACTTTTGACATTGCAGAAAGTAATAAAAATGCCTTAAAACATTCTCTCTCTCATTATTCTGGTATTTGGCAAATAATAATAATTATGGTAATCCTAACTGACCAAAAACAGGAAAGGTTTATTCTAATTTCATGTCAGATATTGAGAAAAATATGCATATGTGTCTTTTTATATAGTGTATGTAAACTTCTGGTTTCAATTGTACCTGAGCCGTTCCAGGACCACAGGACAGCCACTGAAATCCGGGACTGTCACTCTGGATCCAAAACGGTTGGGAGGTGTGAGTGTATATGTGTAGGAAATGGATGGAGCGGTTGCCAGTTCTGGTCTGAGAGAGCGATCTTGACTAGCTGCAGGAGTGAGGGTTGCACGGAAGGAGAGGTACCTCTGTGGGGCGCAGTTATTTCTAGTTACGCCACTGTGCTAGGCATTTTCTCTATGGCAGTGCTCGCTAGGAGGGTACTAATGCGGAGATGCATTTTATAGGGGGCATTTGCTTGTTTTGAGCATTACATGTATGCCACTATTTAAGGGGTATGGGGTGTATGTCACTATTGTTTGGGGATTTTATGCATGTAACACATTGTGGATGGGCACCCTGTGTATGGCACACCAGGCACAATATTAAGGGCTGCACAGCATTTTGAAATGCAGGGACAGGTGCTGTATTAAAGGGGTGCTCCAGTTAAAGAGCTTATCCCAAGATTAATGTAAAAAATGAAAATCCAATATTATATGGTGCATGACAATCTCTTTCTAACAAAGCTAGAACCAGCCCTGTACCTCACATGGATCCAGAGATCTCCCCATTCATTGCTCCAATTGCTCTACTAGATCTATTTCAAGCTGGCAGCTTAGAAGGCGTGCACTTTCTCAGGGGGAGTGTCCTTTCTACTGCACTTGGTGGCAGTTGAAAGACGAAGCTGAGAATGTGCTTCCATCTCAGAGAGCAGGACAGAGCAACCAGCAGGTGGTGCTATACAGATAGATTTCAGTAAATAACTCAGTGTCTACACAAAATGTTTAATTACATGCAAAAATAAAAGTATTCAGATCCTGCTGCTAGTTTAAAAAATGTGGGGGCTTAAATGTAGAGGGGCTTAAAATGTAAAAGTAGAGATATCTCCACCAATCCGCCACCACTGTCAATCTGAGACGGACCAGGTCCCTGCTGCTCTCTATCTCTGGTTTCTGTTTTGACATGCAGGAAAAGCATGTCTACCGATCCACCACCAATGACGTTTTTAGACATACCCGAGCCCCCACCTCTGGCTCCTGTCTCGTCATGCGAGAAATGCCTCAAAATTATTTTTGAGACAATTGCTGGCTGTGGCAGATCTCCACTGTTACTTGGGGCCCCAATACTTTCTATATCTTCCTCCCATGTCGACATACAGGAGACCAGTCATGGCAGTAAGAAATCTTGTGGATGGACTGGGCAGAAAGGAGATGAAAGCGAACAACTCCAATAAGAGAAGACATCAGTGAAATGAATTGTTATAACTGCATCTGAATTTGCTGGTCTAGAACTGGCACTTTTAAAGAGGTTATCCAGGAATGGATAATGATGACCTATTCTCAGGACAGGTCATCATTATCACATTAACAGGGGTCTGAGTCCTGGAACCCCCACCGATCAGTTGCTTCACGGAGGTGCTGTGGTCACCAGAGCTGAGGTGAGCACAGCTGGCTCCCTGCAGCTCTCCAAGCACAGCTCCATAGAATGAAGGGACTGCACACCCAAACTTGTCTCTGACCGATCCTCATTGTTAACCTCATTAACCCCTTAGGGACCCATGACGTATCGGTACGGCATGTTTCCCGAATCCTTAAGGACCCATGACGTACCGGTACGTCATGGCTTCAATTCGCGATTCCGGCGCCGCGGGGGTTAATCGGAACGGGATGCCGGCTGAAATCATTCAGCCGGCATCCCGTAACAACGCAGGGGGGGGTCATTTGACCCCCCCGTATAGACGATCGCAGAAAACCGCAGGTCCATCCAGACCTGCGGTTTTCTGCGTTTCCGGTCCATTCGGGTGTGCTGTGACCCGATGAACCGGAAAAAGACTGCGATCGGTGGCGTAATTTTACACCACCAATCGCAGTCCGAGGATTTGAGGAGGCGGTGCTGGCCCTGGTGCTGAACACTGCTGTCCAGGGTGCTGATTGGTGCAGGGGAGAGAGGCGCGAGATTCAAACTTCCTGCGCTCCTCTCTCCCCTCCTCTTCCTGTCCAGCACCCTGACCGTGCAGCATCGTCCAGCACCAGCTCCTGTGTCCCCCTAATCGGCATCCATCACCCTCCTGCACCCATCGCCACTCAGGTAGGTTAGGGTCAGTGAGGGAGAGGCACCATTAGGAAGGGAAAGAAGGGAAAAGTTAGTTAGGAAAAAAAAAAAAAAAAAAAGAACTTTTACACAAAACTTTTTTGATCCATCTATCAGACCCCAGAGCCCCCCCTGCCACTTGCCCCCCCCTACCAGCCCCCCACCACCACCAGCCCCCCCCACCCCCCCCCACCCATCCCCCCACCAGCCCTCCCCCAGCCTCCCCCCCCCCTCACCACTAGCCCCCTTACCACCACTTTTTTTTTATTTTTCTGCGTTCGCTGACTGGTCGGCACTTTAGCGTCCGTCCACTGTTAGCGCATCGCCTGCCCCACCGCTGATCAGCGTTGTACCGCTGATCAGCAACTTTGAACTTTTTTTTTTTTTTTTCCTAACACTTGCCCCTTTATTTTCCTTTTTTTAGTACGCGAACACCCGTTGCCCCCACACACACGCACATATAATAAAGGTTTCCACACACGCACACCTACACGCACACACACCCATGGCCCGCCGGGTGTTCTCGGCCGAGGAGGCATACGCCCAGATTGCCTCCGACTCCGAGAGCCCCAGTGAGGATGAGGATGACCCCACATTCCTTCTGTCATCCGCATCCTCCTCATCATCATCGGATGACGATGAGCCACCAACGCGGCGGAGACGCCGCCAGGCGGAGCCAGGGGCCACACATGCTAGGGATCCTGTGGCCCACCCTAGTACGAGCCGCCCTGGGGTTCGTACTGGTTTCCCGGCCCACCAAATAAGTTCACCGGAGCCCCCTGCCGATGAACTTAGCTGGTGTCCCCCAGTGGACTTTGAGCCTGAGATTCCGGATTTCGCTGGCAATCCTGGAATCCAGATTCCCACAGTGGGGTTTACTGAAATAGACTTTTTTAGTTTTTTTTTCAGTAACCCACTGGTGAATTTGATGGTGGAGCAGACGAATCTGTACGCCCAACAGTTCGTCGCTCAAAACCCAGGCTCATTTTTGGCTAGACCCGGTGGCTGGACGCCGGTCAGTGCAGCCGAAATGAGGACATTTTGGGGCCTCGTGCTGCATATGGGTCTAGTCCAAAAACCCAGTGTCAGGCAATACTGGAGTGGGGACGTCCTATACCAGACCCCACTGTACAGTATGGTCATGACACGTCCCCGGTTTGAGGCCATCCGGAAATGTCTGCATTATTCCGATAATGCAGCATGTCCACCCCGAGGTGATCCTGCCTATGACCGGCTGTATAAGATACGGCCGGTCATCGATCACTTTGGGGCCACATTTCAGCAGGCCTACGTACCTGGAAGGGAGGTCGCGGTTGATGAGTCTCTCGTTGCGTTCAAGGGGAGACTCAGTTTCCGCCAATACATTCCCACAAAGCGGGCGAGGTATGGCGTGAAGCTATACAAAATTTGTGAGAGTACCTCAGGGTACACTTACAAATTTCGTGTGTACGAGGGGCGAGATTCCCGTATTCAACCCCCAGAATGTCCCCCCACTCTGGGTGTTAGCGGGAAACTCGTGTGGGACCTTATGCACCCACTGCTGGATAAGGGTTACCACTTGTACGTGGATAACTTTTATACCAGCATTCCCTTGTTCAGGTCCCTTGCCGCCAGATCCACGTTCGCTTGTGGGACCGTGCGGAAAAATCAGCGCGGCCTCCCTGCCCACCCCCTCCAGGTACCTATCCCCAGGGGTGAGACCCGTGCCCTTACCAGTGGAAACCTGTTGCTGGTCAGGTATAAGGACAAGAGGGATGTCCTTATGCTGTCCACAATCCACGGTAACAGCACCACCCCAGTCCCTGTGCGAGGTACCGCGGCAACGGTCCTCAAGCCCGATTGTATCGTCGACTACAATCGGTATATGGGAGGAGTTGATCTCTCTGATCAAGTCCTCACGCCATATAATGCCATGCGCAAAACCCGGGCATGGTACAAAAAAGTTACGGTCTACATGGTGCAGGTTGCCATGTACAACTCTTTTGTACTATCCCGAAGCGCTGGCAGCACAGGGACATTCCTCCAATTCTATGAGGCAGTCCTCAAAGACCTGATCTTTTCGGACCGGGAAAGAGCAGGCCGGAGTACCTCGGGAACTGGAGGCGCCCGGATCGTCCCTGGCCAACACTTTCCAGGTGTGGTCCCCCATACTGGAAAGAAGGGACGAACCCAAAAAAGATGCAGAGTGTGTCACAAGAGGGGGATACGGAAGGACACCACCACTCAATGTGACACGTGCCCTGATCATCCGGGCCTCTGCGTTATCGATTGCTTCAGGGAGTATCACACTTCCATGGAGTACTAAATTTTTATAATCCCCAACAGTCCACTAGAGAACATAAAACACTATGGCTCTTAGACTTTGGAGACACAGAAACAATTTTTTTCCCCAAAAAAATATTAGTTTTAGAGCAGGCATCCTCAAACTGCGGCCCTCCAGATGTTGTAAAACTATAACTCCCAGCATGCCCAGACAACCTACAGCCATCAGCAGGGCATGGTGGGAATTGTAGTTTTACAACATCTGGAGGGCTGCAGTTTTTAGGATGCCTGCTTAGTGTCTCCAAAGTCTGAGAGCCATACATATTGGGCATCGTCGCGTGCGTAAAAGTCGTCGCTATAAAAATAACATTTGACCAAACGCCTCGAATGAACGGTGTTAAAAATATAAAACAAAAACGGTGCCAAAACACCCATTTTTGGGCAAAATTTCAATTTGAATCCCTTTTGCCGGTAATAAAGCAAGGGTTAACAGCCAAACAAAACTCAATATTTATGGCCCTGATTCTGTAGTTTGCAGAAACACCCCATATGTGGTCGTAAATGGCTATATAGCCGCACGGCAGGGCATAGAACGAAGGGAACTCCATACGGTTTCTGGAAGGCAGATTTTGATGGACAGTTTTTTTTTTGACACCATGTCCCATTAGAAGCCCCCCCTGATGTAGCCTAGACTAGAAACTCCAAAAAAGTGACCCCATCTAAGAAACTACACCCCTCAAGGTATTCAAAAGTTACTTTACAAACTATGTTAACCCTTTAGGTGTTCCACAAAACTAAATAGCGAATGTAGAAAATTTTTAGAATTTAATTTTTTTGTTACATTGCCTCAAAAAAGAGTAATATAGAGCAACCAAAAATCATATTTACCCCTAAAATAGTCCCAAAACAACAACCACCTTATCCTGTAGTTTCCTAGATGGGGTCACTTTTATGGAGTTTCTACTCTAGGGGTGCATCAGGGGGCTTGAAAGGGTACATGGTGTAAATAAACCAGTCCAGCAAAATCTGCCTTCCAAAAACCGTATGGCGTTCCCCTTCTTCTATGTCCTGCCGTTTGGCCAAACAGTAGTTTACGACCACATATGGGGTGTTTCTGCAAACTACAGAATCAGGGCAACCCATTTTGAGTTTTGTTTGGCAGTTAACCCTTGTTTTACTCCTGGAAAAAATTGATTATATTGGAAAATTTTCCAAAAAATAGAAATTTCTAAATTGTTTCTCCATCTGCCATTAACTCTTGTGGAACACCTAAAGGGTTAACAAAGTTTGTAAACCCAGTTTTGAATACCTTGAGGGGTGTACTTTCTTAGATGGAGTCACTTTTTTGAAATTTCTATTCTAGGGGTGCAACAGGGGGCTTCAAATGGGACATGGTATAAACAAAACCAGTCCTGCAAAATCTGCCTTCCAAAACCCATATGGTGTTCCCCTCCTTCTATGTCCTCCCGTTTGGCCAAACAGTAGTTTACGACCACATATGGGGTGTTTCTGCAAACTACAGAATCAGGGCAACCCATTTTGAGTTTTGTTTGGCAGTTAACCCTTGTTTTACTCCTGGAAAAAATTGATTATATTGGAAAATTTTCCAAAAAATAGAAATTTCTAAATTGTTTCTCCATCTGCCATTAACTCTTGTGGAACACCTAAAGGGTTAACAAAGTTTGTAAACCCAGTTTTGAATACCTTGAGGGGTGTACTTTCTTAGATGGAGTCACTTTTTTGAAATTTCTATTCTAGGGGTGCAACAGGGGGCTTCAAATGGGACATGGTATAAACAAAACCAGTCCTGCAAAATCTGCCTTCCAAAACCCATATGGCGTTCCCCTCCTTCTATGTCCTCCCGTTTGGCCAAACAGTAGTTTACGACCACATATGGGGTGTTTCTGCAAACTACAGAATCAGGGCAACCCATTTTGAGTTTTGTTTGGCAGTTAACCCTTGTTTTACTCCTGGAAAAAATTGATTATATTGGAAAATTTTCCAAAAAATAGAAATTTCTAAATTGTTTCTCCATCTGCCATTAACTCTTGTGGAACACCTAAAGGGTTAACAAAGTTTGTAAACCCAGTTTTGAATACCTTGAGGGGTGTACTTTCTTAGATGGAGTCACTTTTTTGAAATTTCTATTCTAGGGGTGCAACAGGGGGCTTCAAATGGGACATGGTATAAACAAAACCAGTCCTGCAAAATCTGCCTTCCAAAACCCATATGGTGTTCCCCTCCTTCTATGTCCTGCCGTTTGGCCAAACAGTAGTTTACGACCACATATGGGGTGTTTCTGCAAACTACAGAATCAGGGCAACCCATTTTGAGTTTTGTTTGGCAGTTAACCCTTGTTTTACTCCTGGAAAAAATTGATTATATTGGAAAATTTTCCCAAAAATAGAAATTTCTAAATTGTTTCTCCATCTGCCATTAACTCTTGTGGAAGACCTAAAGGGTTAATAAAGTTTGAAAAAACAGTTTTGAATACCTTGAGGGGTGTAGTTTCTAGAATGGGGTCATTTTTGGGAGGTTTCTATTATCTAAGCCTCACAATATGACTGCAAACCTGAACTGGTCCATAAAAAGTGGGATTTTGAAGATTTCTGAAAAATTTCAAAATTTGCTTCTAAACTTCTAAGCCTTGTAACATCCCCAAAGAATAAAATATCATTCCCAAAATGCTACACACATGAAGTAGACATATGGGGAATGTAAAGCCATCACAATTTTTGGGGGTATTACTATGTATTACAGAAGTAGAGAAACTGAAACTTTGAAATTTGCTAATTTTTCAAAAAAAATTGTAAAAATTTTATTTTTTGGTGCAAAAAAATTAACTTTTTTGACCCAATTTTAGCAGTGTCATGAAGTACAATATGTGACGAAAAAACAATCTCAGAACGGCCTGGGTAAGTCAAAGCGTTTTAAAGTTATGAGCACTTAAAGGGACACTGGTCAGATTTGCAAAAAATGGCCAAGTCCTTAAGGTGAAATAGGGCTGAGTCCTTAAGGGGTTAAATAACGAGTCAAGACACCGTTCTTGTGGTTATAATAGATAAATAGAGAGGGCCACAGCTTTATTAATGGAGACCTTGTCCAATCCACTTATACACATAACAAGGTCTTTTAGAGATCATGTTGGGCATGTCTAAGATGATCCGGCAGATGACCTCCTCTTCTCGTATGATCAGGTCAGGACAATGTCTACCACACCGCCAGCTGTGACATCTAAAACAAACCATTAGCACCCATAATGAGGAAATGTTTAACAAAGAACCATAATATGCACAAATGGGCAGGAGATTCCTCCCTGGCTGTGAGCGGGCAAAGAGGTAGCGGTGGAGGAGCACTCTCAATAAACATTGCCCTGAGGCAGCATGCCCCGCTCACAGCCGATGAGGATCCCACCTTTTCACTTACTTTAACCCCTTATTCTCCTTTGCCCTCCAGTCAAGAGCTCCCAGGCTTAACACAGCCTGGGAGCTCGCATATACTACAGCAGCTATGCTTAGTTTTGCAGCTTAGCCCCAATCACTTCAATGGGGCTGAGCTGCAACTAGGCCATGTGGCCAAAGTATGGTGACTAGTTTTGAGCAAATTTGTGTTTCAGCGTGCAAAGTTTGGGTTCGCGTTATCTAAGAATTCCGTTACCACAGACCATAACTTATGGTCCGTGGTAGTGGATTCCATAACGGAATTCTTAGATAACCGGAACTTTGTACGCCGAACTTTGAAACACAAGTTCGCTCAACACTAGAGACGTCACCTGGCCTAGGAAGAGGACATAGCACTCATTGGGCGCCAGCCTCTTCTAACAGCTGATCAGTGGGGGTCCTGAGTGTCGGACTCCTGCCCATCTGATATTGATTACCTATGCAGAGGATAGGTCATCAATGGTAATTACCAGATAACCCCTTTAATGATATGGTGGTAAATTTGGTGTTCATAAAGTTATTATGCAGTCATTGTACGGTGGTATGGTGATATTCAGTCACTGGTAGTGGTATAATTCAGTCCTTGTATGCTGGTATTAGTCAGCATTTTTCCAGCGCTTAGCTTGGTAAGCTGTGAGAAGGCAGCAGCACTCACAGGAGCACCGTTGCCTTCTCAAACAGCTGATCAGCGGGGGTCCCGGCGTGTCAGACCCCCACCGATCAGATACTGATAACCTATCCAGAGGATAGGTCATCAGTATTAAAGTCTTGGAAAACCCTTTTAAACTTAATTCCTCGAAGTTTAAAAGTAGCAGAGAATTTTACATAAATCTGCGATGGATGAGAAGATGACGTCATCTTATGTATCTTTATATACAGGATATTCTTCGGGAATGTGCCAGCAATTTTTGGGAAATTTAGCGTAAGCCAGATAGGGACTTATACAGCCCTGTATACAACTACTGTTATCACCAAATACCATTACTGGACGCCTACTGTCAGAATAATTTGTATTTTCAAAGACCGGTGTGGGGTTGCCGCAGCGCTCCAGCTTACACTAAACTGTCCTTCACACTGGTAAGAGAAAAGAAGTTTTGTACCTATTGCCAAACTAAAAGGCTAAAGCTCAGGTCTCCATACAGACTAATGGATTCATTCAGCAGCAGTCTGTTTCCACTTCTTTGCACCAATGATCTGTCAACGTTGAGATTAATATTCCTGCTGCTCAATTTACAGTCCGTGGTGCCGGAGATAAAATAGGAGTCCATGGCTTCTTTAATAGAGATGAGCAGCTAGGTTAGAAGTAAAGATTATCATTTAAAAAAAAAATGGTCTATGGTATTATACTGTATATCGGTTGTCACGCAGCTTTTCTGAACACCAAAATAACCTTTTTAACAACTTTTTTCCCTGGGGGAAGGGGGCAGGGAAGGGTGCTTTTTACATTATAATGTCATGGATTTTCTGTCGTCAAAAGATTTAGTGCCGCTAATGAAACCTGATGGAATTTTTCATCCTGTCAGAAATATCCAAAATCTAATACAGAGGTACAGTAGGGTCCCATAAACTTTTATGGGTGTTGTATTAGGACTCTGTGCTGTATGTATGGAGACGCAGTCTGTGTGTAGAGCTGTAGGGGTTGTCGCGCCCCTTTGAAGGCTGGCCCTGTATGGAGTCGTAATAGGCGACGTCCACACAATAACTGAGCATGTGACTGAACATTTTTTATAGCCATTCCTCGCTATTCCCCCTACACATCAATGGCGAGAAGGGAAAAAGCAGTTGCTACACACCTTTCACCAACCAGAGGAAAAAAGGATCAGGCATGTGGATTAACATCCGCTATAGGGGAAGGGTGGGGACATCCCTATACACATTAGGCCTCATGCACACGAACTTATTTTCTTTTCGTGTCCGTTCCGTGTTTTTTTTGCGGACCGTATACAAAACCATTCATTTCAATGGGTCCGCCCCCAAAAAACGGAAGTTAGTTTGTGTCCATTTCTTTTCTGTATGTCCGTATTTCCGTTCCGCCGAAATTTTTTACATGTCCTATTATTGTCCGCATTACGGACAAGAATAGTACTGTTCTATTAGGGGCCGGCTGTTGCGTTCCACAAAATATACGGAATGCACACGGACGTCATCCGTATTTTTTGCGCACTGCAATGCATACTGTATGGTCGTGGGCATGAGCCCTTAGGCCCCATTGACATGACCGCATTTTAGCTCCACATCCAATGTGTATTTTTTTGCAGATTGCATGCAGACCCATTCATTTCAATTGGGCCACAAAAAATGTGGACAGCACACCACGTGTTTTCCGCATCCATATGTCTGTTCCGCAGCCCCACAAAAAAGATAGAACATGTCTTATTCTTGTCCATTTTGCGGACAAGAATAGGCATTGTTACAATGGGTCTAAAAAAAACAACTGATGAACCATGGACATCATCCATATTTTTTGAGGACCGCAAAAATACATAGAGTCGTGTGACTGCACCCTTAGATAGTAGGCTGGTCCCGCCGAAATTGGCAGGATCAGCCGACTTTCCTAAAATGTGAACGGGCACATAGAGTTATTGTTGAGATCTTTCCAATCCTCACGATAACGTTCAATGTACGGTCTACCATGTCTGACCTAAATTCATATTATCACTGAAAGGTAATGAGTTAAACCTTTCTGGCCTTCAGCGCTGCTCACATCCTCAGGCAAATGAAGATACCAAGAGCAAATGGGAAAAACAGTAATAAATAGTCAGTCGCCCTCAGGGAATCATTTATCTGGGTCTCTAGGCTCAGAGCTACTAAGGAAAATCGTGGAAACCATTTTATCAAATGAGAAAACCCGATCAATATCCATTTGAATATTTGTCCTTGATAAATAGGAGGATTTCTTATCAGTGACACAATGAGTAATATGGAATTAGCGTGAAATGCTAATAATGGTGATAGACGCTGTACTGCGTGAGAATAGGGTCATGTACAGCCGAGACTGGAGTCCGCCTGTATTATGGTTCACCTGTCACCACAATGGTTGTCAAAAATGATAACTGGACCATTGCCCTTTACTTTTACATTATAAATGCTTTGTGCTTCCTATTGTTTGAGTCGTGCCAGTTGTACTTACCTCTCCATGCACAGATCTCACTTGTCACATGTGCACACCTAACACTGGCCACGCACCTCAGCTGGGCCGAGCATGCATGTGTTCTCAGTGCAGGGGCAGATATTGCCTTTCTGGGACCCCAAGCAAAGTTATGTCTGGGGGCCCCCATTGCACTTCTAAAGCTTTTCCCCGTTTTATTGCTAAGCTCCGCCCTATCATCCCTCTAAGCCTAAGGCCCCATTCACACAACCATATTTTTGGTCCACACGGACCTATTCATTTCTACGGGTCTGCAAAAAAATACGGACAGCACAATGTGTGCTGTCCACATCCGTATGTCTGTTCCGCAGTCCCATAAAAATAGGCACGTAAGTCTCCTGCAGGAACCTCTGCCAAAGATGTGACTGGAGCCTTAGGAGCGCAGCCTGGGCACTTCTGCTAGTGATCTCCCCCCTGCACACGTGATATGTCTGCCTTGGTTTAGTCTTTTTTTTCTCTCTCTCTTTTGTGACCAGCAGGGGGCTCCAAGTATTTGCTTGGTCTGCCTGGTGCTAAGGTCCGCCCCTGAGCAGTCCGAGCTTTTAGCCATCAGCTATTGAAGTGTATGGGCTTGTTAAGGCTCATGCACACGACTGTATTTTCCGTCTGCGTCATATCCACATTTTTAGAATGGGGCCTGCGTGCACACTGACTGCATCAGTTTCTTGGCGGATCCGCTATTTGCGGATCTGCAAAACGGATACAGCCTCAAACAGAGGAAGAAGCATGGCGCCTCATAGTGTAGATTAAATCAAAGAGGGTAATGTGCTCACTGTATGGCTTTGTGCAATTAAAGGTACAGTACACCATTATGGGAGGCAATATAGTCAGCTGCAGATCCTTTCCTTAGCCAGATGGGGGACGGACTGAATATGCAATAGTCCTGGAGGCTTGGTGTACAGCAGCGCCCATATACATTTGTGATACGTGGACAAAAGGAAGAAGCAATCAGTCCAAGTTACCACCTCTCTTATTTACATGCTGAGAGTCGGAATCCTATGTATAATTAATAATAACTTCAGTGAGTTCATAGCACTAGATGTGAAGAGCAGCAGAACTCATGTTTATCTGTTTGACTAATGACAGTCCCATAATTACACTGCAAACAGAGAAATGAGGCGGCCTAACAAATTACCTGATGCTTCGAGAACAGTCAGTCTTATCAGCGCCTGACATTAGATTCTGATTGTAGAAGTCCCCAAACCTTCCACCTACTGCACACAACGGCTGAAAGGCTTTTTAGCAGCATTTAACCAATCGCACTCGCCACTTACTGTACGTTTTTTTAAGAGGATTTTCTGCTCCGCCACTCATTAATGGTAATGATAAAATATGAATATAGCGCAGAGAAATTAGGTCACATTCTTGTGTCAAAGTGGCTGGATCTGTAAAGGCCTTTAATTTTTTAGCAAAAAGGAGCTGTTTTTAGCAAGCTTCCTGTATTACAAAAGTGGCCATTACAGGCTAACACGGAAACAAAATCGAGGTGGAAATCATTTGAAAAAGTTAAAATCCGGCACCACAATATTAGACTTTTTAGACCCGGCATCCTCAAACTGCGGCCCTCCAGCTGTTGTAAAACTACAACTCCCACAATGCCCTGCTGTAGGCTGATACCTGTAGGCTGTTCGGGCATGCTGGGAGCTGTAGTTTTGCAACAGCTGGAGTGCCGCAGTTTGAGGATGCCGGTTTTAGACCATTGGAAGGTTTTATTCCATGTTGTACATTTGCAAGCATTATATTTAAATACTTAAAGGGGTTGTCCAAGAGTAAGGCTAATTTCACACTGGCGTTTTGGCTTTCCGTTTCAGAGATCCATTTTGGGCGGCTTTTGAGAGCCCATGACGGATCAGTTTTGCCCTAGTGCAGGGATGGCCAACCTGAAGCTCTCCAGCTGTTGCAAAACTACATCTCCCAGCATTCTCAGACTGACTACAGGTATCAGCCTACAGCAGGGCATGGTGGGAGCTGTAGTTTTACAACAGCTGGAGAGCCGCAGGTTTGCCATGCCTGCCCTAGTGTATTCTGAAGGGAAAATGATCCGCTCAGAATGTATCAGTTTGCCTCCGTTCAGTCTCCATTCCGCTCTGGAGGCGGACACCAAAACACTGCCTGCAGCGTTTTGCTGTCTTATTGACGAAACTGAGCCAAACGGATCCGTCCTGGCACACAATGTAAGTCAATGGGGACGGATCCGTTTTCTCTGACACGATAGAAAAAAATGACGGATGCATGCGGTTGTATTATGGCAACAGAAGCATTTTTGCAGATCTATGACGGATCCGCAAAAAAGGCTAATGTGAAAGTAGCCTAAGACAGACCCGTGCCATCTCCTCCTCTTCCTGCCGCAATGAAATCAACAACCAGTGACGGAGGACATGTGACCACTGCAATTAGTGATGAGCAAAGGGAGCTTCGGATGTTACATCTGAAGTCGCTTTGTTCAAACTTTCGGATTAATACTTTACGGAGATCCGTACGGTTCCGAGGTACTAGACTGAACCGAAGCCTAGTTTGGTTTCAAGTTTTAAAGTGGTTTTCCACTTCAAAAATCAATTGCCGAAGTTATTCGACAAAGTCACGTGCGACTTCATGAATGACTAACTTTGGCTCAATGGAGCCCATACATTCTAATACTGTATGTAGATGGATCTCTGTACAGTATTAATCCGAAGTTTAAAACGAATCAACTTTGGACGTAACATCCTAAGCTCGCTTCGCTTAGGATGAGTTAACTTTTTTATTTTTTTTAACCCCTCCAGCGCTATTTTACTAGGCATTCTGTATTCAGAATGCTATTATTTTCCCTTATAAGGGAAAATAATACAATCTTCAGAACATCAATCCCAAGCCCGAACTTCTGTGAAGAAGTTCGGATTTGGGTACCAAACATGCGCGATTTTTCTCACGCGAGTGCAAAATGCATTACAATGTTTTGCACTCACGCGGAAAAATCACGCATTTTCCCGCAACGCACCCGCCTCTTATCCGGGCAAAAAAACTGACACCCGTGTGAAAGAGGCCTTATGCCACTCAATTGCCGCAGTTCCTTTTTTCTAATAAAAGGGAACTTCTTGCCTACCACGGATTGAAGGCCATAAAAAAATAACTTCACAACAGCATCTACTTTTTATGACATGGCTTTGTAAATACCATGTTTTATTCATTTTTCATGTCTGAGTACTATATAAAAAAAAACTGCCAATCTTGTGGTAAGAAACAGGTCTATTGATTGCAGTAAAAGCGCCGCCAAATTTTTACATTTAAACATTTATATACACTGGAGGAAAGTGTTGTCATTGTTTTTTTTTATGTAGTCATATTGTTGAGTAGACGCCATCTCCCGCGAATGAATAAGAGGCCTCAATTGTCACATCTCAACAAAAAACCAAAACTTTTAAACTCTAAATTTATTAAACTTTGCCGTCCCCATACACTTCTGAATCACATGAATAAAAATGAGGGACAAGACTAGAGACATTTCCATTTCAACATAATATTTTTTAAAGGCTCCTCTTTAATATACCCTTGTGGATATAGAATCTACCCTGTTTACTCTCGAATATGCTCCCCAGCCGTTTCTCATGTTAAGTATGCTGCCTGCACTGCATTGCCGACAAGAACAAATAGTTTATTTTATGCGGGACATATGGTAAAACTGCTAGCTACACAACTTCGACTGATTTGTATTTATCCTACCTCTGCTCTACAATTTTAATTTACATCTACTTTACAGCATAGCTTCGCCCTTGAACAACATTTTACGGTTCGCGTGGAAGTTTAATCTTCATAAGAAGTTGAATAACTTTGTCAATGTGTTTCTTGACTTATCTTGTCAAGTTCCGGCATGGGTTACATTTACATTCCCATTGACGGCTCTCCTGGCTCCCAGAATCCTTTGCTCTGTGTCTATACATAGCATAAAGGGGTATTCCAGCACATTCCCATTGTGGCAGCTGGATCTGGCCACCACAAAGGGGCAGCTTCTGAGGAGGTATTTTGTTCTCCTGCGGCATTATGCTGTGCTGCACTTTACTTTTTAATGCTGCTGGGTGAGGTTATTGTGTTGCACTGAGGTATTTGGCTCTGCTGGGGCGGTATTTTGTTCCTCAATATGGTATTGCTGACCCCGACTACTTCTATTAGCCCGTCCTTCTGTTGATTTTGACCCACCTACCACATAGGGCCACTTTTATTTATTTTTTCCAGGGCCACTTTAAGTTCCCACTCCACCCCAGCGTGTAGACATCCGGACAGGGTGACATTTGCCGCTGCAGCCAAGAGGCAAGTCATTTATGGGCCATGTACTGGTTGGGAACACGTCACCGCCGAGGCCAGCACCACACATGACCCCATCAGGATGCTAATAGACCTCGGACCAAAGCATTTCTAGGAGGATCCTCTGCGCTGGAACGGAGCAGTGGGGTGCAGGTGAGTGGATTTCTTCAGTAGGTTGCCATATGTTTCCTATATGAGGCTTTTTATTCTCTAGGAGAAACAATGCTTCTAGGGCTCAGTATGATACAGGATGCAATGGAGCACGTGTAGGAACTCTGCATGCCTCTGTATATAATCATGGGCACACAGAGCCACAGTACAGGCCTATACCAAAGTACAGTGGCATAGCTCAAAATGACTGGGCCCACAGCAAATTTTTGAATGGGGCTTTATCCCACAGTAATTTTTTAGCGACCCCTTCCTTTCATGCGGCCCCCATTCCTGTGGCTAGTAAAGATCGCTCTCTCAGACCAGGCCCGGCAGCTGTTCCATCCGTTTCCTACACTGTCTATACTGTCACTGTATATCATTTCATTGTGTAATACTGTTGAGGGGGCCCTGACAAAATCTTTTAGCCCTCCTCCTCCTGGATGGGCCCCTTTTGGGTCAGGGCCCCAAAGCAGCCGCTTCCCCTGCTTCCCCTATAGTTACGCCCCTGCCAAAGTATGTGCACCACCCTATGGATCCGTACAGCACAAATACAGAAGTCTGTAGCAATGTATAGCATAAGTTGGTTGTTATATAGTCCTACAGTAAGGGCTCGTGCACACGACCGTATTTTGTCGTCCATGTGCTATCCGCATTTTTTGCAGATAGCACACTGACCTATTCATTTTTATGGGGCCATGCACACATCTGTATTTTTTGCGGGTCTGTGTGGCCATTCCACAAATTATAGACCACGTTCTATTCTGGTCCCTTTTGTAGACATGAATAGTCATTTCTATTGATGGGAGTCATAAAAATGCGGAATGCACACAAAGGTGTCCATACCTTGCGGATTCATGGTTTGCAGACCGAAGTACGGATACGGTCGTGTGCATGAGGCCTTAAAAAATAGTTCTTGCAACAGACAGGGTAATATGAAGATAAAATATTTGAACACATTATAAAAGCAAAGTCATAGATCGCCAGGATATTGTCCTTGGAAATGTGTTTAATATAGGCTTGATTTACAGTCCTTGGAGCTAGCCTTTAACAGGTGATGCCTTGTATTGTGAAGGTCGCTGAAAAAACAGCGTGTGATTTGTCTTACTTCAAAAATAGAATCTGCAATTCAGATGCACACAACGCCATTTATGTGTGAGGTTCAGACGTTCCCACCAGCCTCAGATCATTGACACAGCCGCTTCTCCGCGGTATCAGACAATGCTAATGATAGACCCAAAGTATGAGTATCGTAATTAAACCTTGTGATGACGACAGAGTAAATTATAAAGGGCAGGAGGCTGTAGAAAATTAAAATGATCGCTCTTTGTGTTGTGGTTGCATGATTGCAGAGTCAACCGAGCGTTGAAATAAAGGACAACAGCAGAATGTAATTTAAGGAATAGGAATTAGATTTGGCTTCTGAATGAGAAATAGCTGAACCAAACGCAAACACTCGGAGATTTTTCTGTATAATTTCAGCAATCAATGGTGAAAAACCTCAGGCCCTCCTTAAACTAATGCTAGAACACTGTCTTCAGAAGCACCTACCTGACACTCCAGGCTGTTGATTGGTCATTGCTCGTGGCTTTCGACCTAAAAAATGTATCGTGAGTAACACCAAAAATCATCTGTAAATATATAAGTTCTCGAGTTTCTGGCAAGCGGTTGAAAATTCCTTTCAACCATATCTATGTTGGAAGTACCTGAGCTAAAGTTGGTTGGCCACCAATATGGCTACCATTACACCTCTTACAGGGGTTGCCCCCTAAAGCTAAACTGCAATTATAGAATCAAAAAGTTTTTGACTGAACTTGAGTCATTATTTCTAAGGGTCAGAAAAAAAAGGTCTGTTTTTCCCAGAAACTGCACCACTGTTATGTCTTGCATTGCAGCACTTGTATAGGGCTAAACTGCAGGACCAAACATGGGCCTATACACTGTTTTCGGGACTTTTGGTCAAAACTTTAATAACCTACTAGATTTCTGATCATTTTACCAAATTGGGGTTTTCGGGAACTTAAAGGGGTTTTCCCATCTCAGACAATGGGGGCATATCGCTAGGATATGCCCCCATTGTCTGATAGGTTTGGGTCCCACAATACAATGAGAATGGAGCCAGGAAATGAACAGAGGGCGCACAGCGCATGCGCAGCTGCCCTCCATTCATTTCTATAGGGCTGCTAAAAATAGCTGAGCGCTGGCTCGGTCTTTGCCGTCTGCCCCATAGAAATGAATAGGAGCATGGGCCGCGCATGCGCAGTGCGCTCCCATTCACTTCTATGGGAGCAGAGCTTGGTGGTGGACGGACCCCAGGAAATCCGGGGTCCTCCAGCCACAGTGCTCCCCGCTTCGTTCTCGTTGTAGGTGCAGGTCCCAGTGGTGGGACCTGCACCTATCAGACAATTGGGGCATATCCTAGCAATATGCCCCCATTGTCTGAGATGGGAATACTTCTTTAAATATTGATGGCCTATCATCAGGATAGGTCATTAATATCAGTTCGATGGGGGTCTGACACCCAGCATCCCCACTGATCAGCTGTTACAAGCATCCACTGGTGTTAGAAATTATACAGTGGATGGAAGGCTCTATCCTCTGTGTAGTTTTCGGTAGCTAAGCTCCCATTCACTTGAATGGGAGCTGAGCTATAGTACACAGCACGCCCACTAAACAGTGGATGGAACCTTTTGCTGCCGGCTCTATCCACTGTATATTTTCCAAAACAAGTGGCAACCCGAAATAGCTGATTGGTGGAGGTGAGGGGTGATGGACCCTCACTGATTGAGGATAGGCCATCAATATTTAAGTACCAAAGATCCTTTTTAAATTGTATGATGCCCTGTGAAGTCCCTGCTGTTGATGCCCCCATATGGTATACTGTCATATAACCATATCATGCAATGCCTTGTAAAAAGCACTATTTAGCCAGATCATACTTGTATCCAGTTTTCTAAATTACAATATCATGTAGAGACACCACTAATATACAATGACGAAAAAAAACAAGAAAAAAAAAACTTAGACCTCTGATCAGACCCCATATTAGATCCTCAGATCAGACCCCCATATCAGATTCTCAGATCAGACCCCCATATTACATCTTCAGATTAGCCTCGTATCAGGACCTTAGATCAGACCCCCATATCAGGACCTCAAATCAGACCCCATATCAGGACCTCAAATCAGACCCCCAGATCAGACCTCTAATCAGCCCCCAATATCAGTACATCAGACTAGACCTCATCAGACCTCCATGTCAGACCTCAGATAAGACCCCAATATTAGGACCTCAGATCAGACCTTCATATCAGATCCTCAGATCAGACCCCCATAACAAGACCTCAGATCAGACCCTCATCAGACCTCCATGTCAGACCTCAGTTCAGACCCTCGTATCAGGACCTCAGATCAGACCCCCATATCAGGACCTCACATCAGACCGCCATCAAACCTCCATGTCAGATCCCTCTATCAGACCCCACATCAGACCATAAAATAATTTAACTTATCTCTCCTGCTTCGCTGCTAATCTGCAGGTTTCTCATTTAGTCATGCTCCCTGGTCTTCTCTGTCCCGTAGTGCACCATGACCTGGTCAGGTCATACTGTGCATACTACGTCTTGATGCTGAACGCCGTCAGGACAGTGCAGCATGGCCTTAAAGGGAACCTGTCACCGGGATTTTGGGTATAGAGCTGAGGACATGGGCTGCTAGATGGCCGCTAGCACATCCGCAATACCCAGTCCCCATAGCTCTGTGTGCTTTTGTTGTGTAAAAAAAACTATTTTATACATATGCAAATTAACCTGAGATGAGTCCTGTCTCTGACTCATCTCATGTACAGGACTCATCTCAGGTTAATTTGCATATGTATCAAATCGTTTTTTTGACACAATAAAAGCACACAGAGCTATGGGGACCGGGTATTGCGGATGTGCTAGCGGCCATCTAGCAACCCATGTCCTCAGCTCTATACACAAAATCTTGGTGACAGGTTCCCTTTAAGGAGGAAGACCAGAGAGGGGTTAGTACAGGCAGTGCTTTACTCTATGCATCCAGGGGTGCATCTAGCCTTTCCTCTGCCTGAGGCGAAAACTGAAACGGCGCCCCAACCCCCCAGTGCCAATTTCTTAACCTAACCACTTCCCTTCAAGCCTACTGTTAAAGACATACTTGGAAAACATTACATACAGAGCTACAAAATGTACAGGGTAATACAACTCCACAAACTGCCCACTATGCTTTCCAGAACTATACTGCAGAAACCAGGGGCGTACATAGAAATCACAGCCCCATAGCAAAAATCTGAATTGGGCCCACTACCCACCACTGGCCCATCCCACCTTCTGTCCTGGCTCATCCCACCTTCTGTCCTGGCCCATCCCACCTTCTGTCCTGGCTCCTCACCTGCCACACTCCCATTTGCCAATAAAGAAATGTATACATGTTCTACTGAAACCGTTGGGGTCGGGCTATGTCAGGCATTAGCAGAGTGGGCACAGGACAGTGGACACAGGGCACGATATGTATGCAAGCACATATGATCGAGTGCAGGGCAGGAGCCCGCATACACATCGCTCCTCCTGCCTGTGTCCATTGTGCTAAGCCTGACATAGCCCATACCCCACATCCTAACCCCTTTGCTACCAGCGCAATTTTTTCATCACTTCTCTTACCCCAAAGAGCCAGGAGAACACAAATGGGCCCAAATAAACTGTTGTGCAACAGAGTCATAGATGACGTAGGGGGCGGGCCTTCCATTTGCTCTGGGCCCCCCTGTGCCACGGGCCCCATAGCAACGGCATGGTCTGCCTATATTGGCAGTACGCCACTAGCAGATACAGATAATCCTCCTTCCGCAGCCCCCCTCTTGCTCCTACCTGGTGGTGCCTGAGGCAATAGCCTCACCTTGCCTCATTGGTGGTGCAACCCTGTATGCATCTAATGGATACTAGTGTGCGCTTCCATAATGACCCCGTATGGTACTGTAAGTGTGAACCTAGTTGCACACTACATTGAGCAGACACTCCATGTCTGATTGCATTTAGTATAGCCACTTTTCTATTAGTAGACGTAATGAATAGATAATCGATATAAAGCATATTTTGTTTAAATATTAAACACATTAGAGGTATTTGGTGAAGATTTCAAGCCAGAAATGAATACTTTTATAAAGCAGAATGGCATATGTAATTTATATCTATAGCATTGCACAGAGCAGCTTCCATTCGGAATTTATGAATTTAGCTGAAGACAAAACTGTAATCATTTCCAGATGAGAAACTTGCAGAATTGCTGCATACATACACACTGGAAAATGAGGTACCTACGTCTTCAGAAATGAGGTAGTCAAATTATTTCAATTAGGTAAAAAGAAGGTGAAGGTGTTTTAGGAGATTATTTCAATGTCCATGGGTAGCAGTCATATTCAGGCCCTACTGCTTGAGGAGCCCAAAGGTCTTACTTCCACACCAAAGCAGTACTCTAGAATAGGGTACTTGCAAAATTGTTTTAGTTATTTAATTATCTGACGTATTGTATTACCCAAATAGTTGTATATGGATTAGTCAAGGTTAACAATCCTGATTGCTCTTGTAGAAAGCTAGGAGATGGACTTAGGTCCACCCCTAGTGCTTCTTCTAGTGTTAGCTGACGAAGAGAGACGAGTTACATGTGCTTACTCCTCAGGAGACGGTCCTGAATCAAACTATTGCAGCCAGAGTCACTCCTACTCCCATACTCCACTCCTCCCAAGCCACAACAATGGACCAGTATTATAAATGACACATAATATTTGGTGGGTACCCTGTTACAGATATTACTTTGGGGTCCAGGAAGGTGAAGAACGCCCACTGATTTTAGTGGGGTAGTGTCTGTGTCGGCAATGCTTCACGAGAATCAGCAATAGATCCTACTTGTTCTAAAGAATGGTGGAGACCCCAGTTTGTTCCCCCGATAGCTATGCCCCTAGGAGGGACATGTGGGTCCCAAAAGCACCAGGACTTGGGAATAACTTATCTCTGCACACCCTATAACTACACTGCTGTAAGTAATGCCAACCAACTAAAAACATAAATTGCTATGGATTATGCTTTTGCAGGGAGGGTCTTATTCAATTGAAAATCAAATCAAAATGTATGAATAAATCTGCGAGGAATCATTGGTGCAGCTATATGCATGAAATGTAGTAGAAGCTTGTAAAGGGATTGATTCTTCATAGCAGCCCCTACAGAGAAGCGCATTTGACCTGTAGAAACGCCAGCGGAGTTAAAGGGGGTTTCCAGGAGTAAAATGATGATGACCTGTCCTTAGTATAGGTTCATCAATATCTGATCGGTGAGGATCCGATACCTAGCACCACCACCAATTAGCTGTTTGAAGAGTCATCGGTGCTCCAATGAGTGCTGTGGCCTCTTCACCTCGCTGTACAGGGGGGGGTGAGGGATGTTACCCGGTCTGATGGGGTTGAAGGGGCGCTCGGGCGAGTGCCAGTCTTCCCTCTGCACAGAGAAAGGAAGAGCCTTGCATGATCAGCTGTTAGAAGAGGTTGGGTGCTCCGTGAGTGCCACAGCCTTTTCCTAGGCCATGTGATGTCACTGTACATCGGTCACATCGGCCTAGTTGTAGCTCAGCCCCATTGAAGTGAATAGGGCTGAGCTGCAATACCAAGTACAGTGGTTATACTATGTATGGCACGGTGCTTGGTAAGCTGCTAGGATTCCACAGCGCTCACCAGAGCTCCAGAGAGCAATGCTTCTACCTAAAACAGCTGATCGGTGGGGTTGCTGGGATTCGGACACCCTGTCGATGTGATTATGATGACCTATCCTGAGAATCTCTCAGCATAAGAGTCTAGAAGAGACAGAGCATGAAATAAGGCAGACTGGAGGGGGCGTGGCTTGCTCATGGCTGAATAGGACGTGCGTCGCTGCAGCTCTCCCGCCACTCGCACCATTACAGCTATTTCCCGGCTACTGAAACTGCCATAACCCGATCAATATGGGCAGGAAAACCGCAAAGAGCACTGCTGAGACCGATCAGCCAGGAGACGGTGCCGGAATCCAGAGATTCTTCGGTTCCCAGCAGTCCACGACGGGACAGCAAGGTACTCCCAAGATGGCCGCCGGCTCCTCCACGCCGCTTCCAGACCGCGGCTCCCGCTCGGCTCCCTCAGACACTGACTCCAGGAGCCCCTCCTCATGTGTCTCCGATATTGGCTGGGACTTACAAGCGCAGCTGCGTGCGCTGCCTACAAAAGAGGACTTAGCTCACTCGGTCTCCAGACTCGAGCAGACATACAAAACGGAGATGGAGGGACTGAAGGGGGAGATTATTCATCTGGGTAACCGGGTGGAGGCCTCTGAGAAAACACAGGAGGCAGTGTTTGAACACCTTGCAGACCACCAACAAGTGCTCTCTGCGCACTCCTCACAGATCTCCCAAATTTTATCCCATATCGATGATATCGACAACCGCCACCGGAGGAACAATCTCCGAATTAGGGGACTTGCGGAGTCCGTCGCGCCGTCTGACTTGGAAGCTACTGTCCAGGCGCTATTCAGCTCTCTGCTGCAGAGGTCAGAGGATACCCCCATTGAGCTAGATCGAGTGCATAGGGCTCTAGGGCCTAAATCTGCAGACCCCAACAGACCGCGCGACATCGTATGCCGCGTACACTTCTTTAAAGTCAAGGAGGACATTATGAGGGCTGCACGGCAATCTGAGGATTTATCCTACCAGGGGACTCAAATTCAGATTCTCCCTGACCTGTCGAGAAGGACACTCCAGCTACGCAGAGCGGTCCGCCCTATCCTTGCCCTGCTAAAGGAGAGAGACATAATATACCGCTGGGGCTTCCCATTTCAACTCCACGCCAAGAAGGACGGCAAGATGGCGACATTCCGGGACATTGAGGACCTCCCCAAATTCTTGGAGACTTTTTCGCTACCCAAGGTCTCCCTCCCAGATTGGCCGGTGATGCCATCCCCTGCACCGCTGCCAGATAGAGTGCAGTGGACGCAAGTTTCTCCACGTTCATCGAAAACGAGGAAGTCGCCGTGAGAAGATCAGCGTATTATGTCTGTATTGGACTTTAATGTGCCCACTTTTCGTGTGGGTCTCTTGCAGCCGTTTTGCTTTGGTTGTGGTTTAAGTATTCGGTTCCTACCCCTAGGTCAAGGCTTGGTGTCACTAGCCTTTATTCCCTTGCGGGTGTTATGTGTAGTTTTTAGTTCTCTATGGCTCTGTCCTTATCCCCGACTCCACTGGTTGGACTAGTTTAGGGGCAGTCCCACGTTTGCCAAATAGCTCTTTGTTCGTTTTGCCTTAATATTGAGTGGTGGGAGAATGCGGGCTCAACCTGGGCTTTCATCGCTCCTTTCTCCTCAGAGTGGCTGAAGATTTCCCTGAGATGGCCTTACCTCAGGCTGAACGCCACAGGTTTCTGTTTTTTATGTTAATTGTGTGTTCTTGTTATGTCTACCCTGTCCCGTCTGGTCCCCCCTCTTGTTCTTCCCTCCCCCTGTCCATTCCTGACACACCTGCATTTAGTCTCTTAATATGTGCTATTCTAAATGGCGTCTATTAGAATCAGCTCTTACAATGTGAACGGTCTCAACGAACCGGCCAAGCGTAATCAAATTCTCTATAGCATGCATAAACAAAAGATCTTAATAGCTCTGCTACAGGAGACTCATTTCAAAACTGGACATGTGCCCTCCTGCAAAAATAGGTATTATACGACCTGGTCGCATTGCACACACCCGGAGTCAAAATCTCGGGGTGTATCCATTGCCATACACAAATCTGTACCATGTGAAATATTGGACACAGTTTCTGACAGCTTGGGCCGGTTTCTTTTCATTAAAGTCTCCTTAGCCTCAAAACTCTTTATAATTGCTAATGTCTACTTTCCCAATACAGGACACCTCCGCTTTGCCTCTAGGATGTTCTCCGCATTGACCGACTTCGCTGATGGCTTGCCGATCGTCCTGGGCGGGGATATAAACTTCCCCCTGGATGTCTCCCTGGATGCCTCCTCCGGTAGGTCCTCTGTTTCCCCTGGGGTGGCCCGTGGTTTTAAGAGACATCTTCGATCCCTCAGACTAATTGATGTTTGGCGCATATTATTTCCCACCACAAAGGATTTCACATTCTTCTCCGCCTCTCATAACACGTACCACCGCTTAGACTACATATTCATTTCCCACTCTTTGCTGGACTCGCACCCAGCTGCGGGCGTTGAACCTGCCTTATTTTCGGATCATTCCCTGATTTGGGTGGCCTTAGACATTGGCGATTCCTCTAGATCATTTGGTTCCTGGAAACTTAATGATAACATACTTAGAGATCCTGTCTGTGCTGCTGACATAAAATCCGCCATCTCCGATTTTGCCCTGAATCATGCTAATGATCCCTCTAGCCCGACCGTTCAATGGGAGGCCTTAAAATGTGTGATTAGAGGCAGATGTATTCTTCACGCTTCTAGACTTAAGAAAATTAGAGCTGGGGAGATCAAAACATTATTGATGAAATTAGCGGGTCTGGAACAGAAACATAAGGGGTCATTGTCCAGTGAGGCCTTCCAAGAGCTCTGCGAGACCCGTACAGCTCTCCGTAAGATAATTGATCAAAAATACTTGGGTGCTAGGGATAGGCTGCAGAAACTTTTCTATGGCCACGGGGATAAAAGTGGTAGATTGCTAGCAAGAATGTTACGGCCCAAAACGAACGCCTCATATATTCCTGCCCTGAATCGCAGATCGGGGGGACGTATTCACGCAACTGGGGACATTCTCCAGGAGTTTCGCTCTTATTACGAGGAATTGTATAACCTGAGAGGGAAGTTTGCAGATACTTCCAATGACACCAAACTCAAAAAGATTAGGGACTACATGGCTGGCTTACTCGGCCCTAAATTGTCCTCTGAACATAGAGAGGACCTAGAAGGAGAAATAACGGAACAGGAGGTCCACAGGACGATCAAAGGTTTGATAGTCGGCAAGAGTCCGGGCCCCGACGGCTTTACGCCTCGTTTTTACAAACAATTCCAGGAAGTAATAGCCCCTCCTTTCACCACTATGTGTAACTCCCTAGCTGATGGCTCGTCTTTCCCTCCCCAGGCACTAATGGCCCATATATGCGTTATACCGAAACCGGGGAAAGACCCGTTTCTTTGTAGTAATTATCGCCCTATATCCCTGATCAACGTTGATGTGAAGATTTACGCGAAAATCCTCGCGGACAGAATGAAACCGTTCATTTCATCTCTGATCCATGTAGATCAGGCGGGCTTTGTGCCGGGGAGGGAAACGCGCGATAACACCATTCGGTCTATGGCCATCATTAACAGAGCTAACAGACTGGGATCACCTCTGTGTCTCTTATCGATCGACGCAGAGAAAGCGTTTGATCGCGTAGACTGGTCCTTTCTGCACGAATCCTTGAAGGCGTTTGGGTTCGGCCCTAGCATGATTGATAGAATTCTAGCACTTTACCACGACCCTAGCGCGCAGGTCCGAGTTAATGGATCCCTATCGACTCCTTTCCGTATCCATAATGGCACCAGACAAGGGTGCCCTCTTTCCCCTCTGTTGTACATTATGGTCATGGAATTTTTAGCTAGAGCTCTCAGGGCTAATGAGTCTATTAAAGGCCTTAAGATGGGCGACCTGGAGTCGAAAATAGCCATATATGCTGATGACCTCCTTATCTACTGCACAGACCCGCTAATTGGTTTCCCAAATATATTGAGGGAGTTCTCGACCTTCGGAGACCTCAGTAATTTTAAAGTTAATCTCCATAAGTCGGAGGTCCTTAATATCACCTTACCCCGAGACCTGGTTAACAATTTACAAGCCTCTTTTCCTTTCCGGTGGGCACATCGCCATATAGCTTACCTAGGTACGGCCATTCCATCTAATTTGACAGATTTATTCCCCCTGAACTTTACTCCCCTTATTGAGGATATCAAAAAAGACTTAAAAAGCTGGAAGGGGCTACCACTATCCTGGTTCGGTAGGATTCACACGCTCAAAATGAATATTCTCCCTCGCATTCTGTACCTCTTCCGCACTATCCCCATACCTCTTCCGAACTCTTTCTTTAGAACCCTTAGATCTATGTTCCTTAAATTTATCTGGGCAGGCTCCTCTCCTAGGATAGGGATGAGATTTTTGGTGAGATCTAGATTAAGGGGGGGCGTGGGGGCCCCAGACCTGCCAAATTACCACAAAGCGTCCATCCTCTCATATATACTGGATTGGTTTCACAACGGACAATCTAAGAGGTGGGTCCAGTTTGAGAAGCATGAGGTGGGGTTCTCAACCCATAGCCTGCTCTGGATTTCTAGGTCTAAAAGGCCCCCACGCCTCCCCCTCTTGACCTCGGGAGTTCTGAAGATTTGGGATACTATCGCAATACCACTTGGTCTCACACAAACCCCTAGCCCCCTAATCCCCCTTTTTAATAATCCTGATTTCCCTATGGGTTTGAAGAGTAAGTCATTTTTGGGGTTGGAACTTGCAAACAATCCTACTCTATCCTCAGTTATGGAGAAGGGATCTATACGGCCGCTGTCCTCCTTTACGGAGAGCACGTCGCCAGGGGCGTGGTTGCAGCACAATAGCATTAAGAACTACATATCCTCTTTAGGCCCCAAGTCAGCTCTAGCTAGGGATCTCACCCCTTTCGAATCATTGTGCACTCAAACATCCCCTCCTACACACTTAGTGTCTCTGACCTACGGGCTACTCCAGGGGAAAGACGACACCATCTCCTCCTTACCCTTTGTAAAGGTGTGGGAGAGAGAACTGGGGAAGACATTCCCTGCTGACCAGTGGGAGAAGGCATTTGAGCTTTCTTACAAGTCTTCTATCAGTTGCGGTCTCCAGGAAAATAATTTTAAAGTGTTATCTAGGTGGTATAGGACCCCGGCCCTGCTGCACTCCTTCTTTCCCACATGCCCCAACACTTGTTGGAGGTGTGGTAGTGAAGAGGGTAATATGTCCCACATTTGGTGGTTTTGCAATAGGATTGCACCTTTCTGGGAGGCCATTAATGACCTCTATGATCTGGTTTGTGGTAGCTCTACTAGGTGGACGCCAGAGGGTGCCTTACTCTCCATGTTTCCCGGCTCTACTTCCACCTTGAGAAAAGGCCTGTTACGATTTTTTGTTCAGGCAGCTCGCCTGGTTATTCCTAGATTCTGGAAATCCACCTCTCCCCCTCTCCTTAGGGACTGGCTAGTTACCTTCGAGAAAATTTATAGAATGGAGGAACTTTGGGCGGAGGACTCGGGCAAGTCCGCCAAATTCCTAAAGATCTGGACTCCCTGGATTCTGTTTAAGGGATCTAACGAATTTACCGACTGGCTGAATAGGGATGAAGCCAGTCCCTGAGGAGATATTGGCCCCCTCACTGATCTCCACTACCCTATCCCCTTTTCGGGTTACCATTCCCACCTGAAATGGGTATAGGTTTACAGATTGGCTCACTTCAATTGCATTTTATTATTCTGACTTTTGTTTCTCTACATCTATGGTCAGGAATTATCTCCCCCCTCCCCCCCCCCCCCCCTATGTTCTTATGTGTTCGTCCTGTCTATGTCATTTGTCTTTCTGTGATAGTATGCTACAGAGCGCATAATATATCGCGTCTGTTAACCAGTCTGTGTTGCGCCACTTGATTGTAAAGAATGACCACTGGTTGTGCCCTTCTATTCATCCTGTAGCTCTCTGTATCTTTAAACATTTGAGTGTATGTTTCTATTTGTACACGGCTTCGACTTGTCATCAAGCTGTTAATGTCTCGTGATATAATGTCCTTTCATGACTCTTTTGAATAAAAGTAATTGAACAACAACAAATTTTTACTAAATGTATACAAAGTGTATATTTTTTGTATGCACATGATATAAACAGCCCTTAAAATGTAATCTTATGCCTAAGTTAATTGTATGCATGTATCATTTGTTTTTGGAGTATGTTTAAAAAAAAATTGGGCTACAAGTGGAGTGAAGAGTATATTAGCTGTATACATGTACGTGTTAGATTTCAGTTTATTCTTTTAAGTTATTTTTTCAATTTTAAACTCTGATCTGCTATCATAAACTCAATAATTGATGGTTAAATAAGGCAGACTGCAGATGTCGCTATACATGAAAGTGACGATCGCTTAATGGATTTAGATTGCAATGCGTGAGTTGAACGCATTGCACCCGCACTGATTACCGACCCATTCATTTCTATGGGGCTGTTCACATGAGCGGTGATTTTCACGCATCACTTATGCGTTGCGTGAAAATCGCAGCGTGCTCTATTTTGTGCGTTTTTCACGTAACGCAGGCCCCATAGAAATGAATGGGGTTGCGTGAAAATCGCAAGCATCCGCAAGCAAGTGCGGATGCGGTGCGATTTTCACGCACGGTTGCTAGGAGACAATCGGGATGGAGACCCGATCATTATTATTTTCCCTTATAACATGGTTATAAGGGAAAATAATAGCATTCTGAATATAGAATGCATAGTAAAATAGCGCTGGAGGGGTTAAAAAAATAACTGCCCCATCGGACACGGCAGGTGGCAGTCTAAATAACAGGGGGACATCTACATGTGACTTTTCCTCGACTGGGGAATCCAGTTCCTCCACAACGGACTGCCCTATCATGGCATCGATCAGGACACAGTAATTATATATAACTATCTATTGTATTTCATCCTGCATGATGTTAATCATTATAATTCTTATCCTATAACCGACCCCCTGACGAACCAAAAGTGGGGAAACGCGTCGGGGTAAAAATATATATAAAAAATTCTCAGACATCATTTGTAATAAATTCCCACTGTACAGGGCTGTACAGGGCTAGACAGGGTAGGCACGGGGACAGGGTGATCCCACCATCAGGGTTCATCCCTGGGCAGAGGATTATCTTAGGGCGGGTACAGGGAAAGAACCATCCCGAATACCCACATCAATGTGCCCTACCTGCTACCCGACTCCAAGCCTAAAAGGTCACTAATGCCACGGGAATTCTTTGCACATCTGTCCAATTATCTCCTTTGTTTCACCAATTCACGGTGGTAGCTGGACAACATCTTGTCCTATTATTTGTTTTGGATATCCAGTTATCAATGGGTGTCTATACTTATGCTTTTTAAATAAAACTAATAAAAGCAAATTTTAAAAGGGTCCACTCCAGGTTAAGAACTCACGTATACGGACACTTATAATGTATGTAATTCTTTAGTATATTTCTTTGTTAAAAAAATAAATAATAATTTAACTCACCTTAGTCCACTTGATCGCGCTGCCCGGCATCTTGTCTGTCTTCTTTGCTGAACAGGACCTGTGGTGACGTCACTCCGGTCATCACATGTTCCATCATATGATCTTTTACAATGGTGATGGATCATGTGATGACCGGAGTGACGTCACCACAGGTCCTGTTCCTGTAATGAATGCTCACCACAGGTCCTGTTCAGCAAAGGAGACAAAAGAGATGCCGGGCAGCGCGATGGACTAAGGTGAGTTAAATTATTATTATTTTTTTAACCCCTCCAGCGCTATTGTACTATGCATTCTGTATTCAGAATGCTATTATTTTCCCTTATAACCATGTTATAAGGGAAAATAATACAATCTACAGAACACTGATCCCAAACTTCTGTGAAGAAGTTCGCGTTTGGGTACCACACATGCGCGTTTTTTCTCACACGAGTGCAAAACGCATTACAATGTTTTGCACTCGCGCTGAAAAATCGCACGTGTTCCCGCAACGCACCCGCACATTTTTTTGCAACAGCCGTGTGAAAGATTTTTTGTATCCTGTGCAGTCAATTCCGTAAACCTTGTTGGAGTAAATGTAGCTAGAGTGTCACGAGAGGCAGGAACTTACTTTGGAACACTATGTTGTCTGTACTTGATCTTTGTTCCTTGTAGGACGTTTTAGAGAAACATGTAACAGTTACCCTGAAATCACTACACAAAAACCAGGGGCCAGTAAATCTGGAATCTGTAAAACCCATGTATATGTACCTAGGGAAAATCATTAATACGTTACAGTCCTGTAACAAATATGGAGATGAAAGCTGAGGCTGCTTCACTGATGTATAATATCAAGAAGTTTGAGTTTGTTGTCAAGTCTTGTTTTTGGAACAAAATACTAAGTCCCATTGATCGCATCATATCACAGTTGATATGTCTGCAAAGCATATTCATGGTCTCCTGAAGCTGGTAGACTCAACTAGGACAAGAAATGCAGCCATAAATAAAGTGAAACAGACTGCGGAAAGGTGTGGCCTGGATCCACAGTTCAGAAAAATCAATAGGATGTTTGATGAAGAATGTGAAGATAAGAGTGTGCTGTTGCCACAAGAAGACACATTTAGGATTTCACTTGTGGAAATAACTGACAAAATTCCTTCTAAGGCCTCATGCACACGACCGTTGTGTGCATCCGTGGCCGTTGTGCCGTTTTCCGTTTTTTTTTGCGGACCCATTGACTTTCAATGGGTCCGTGGAAAAATCGGAAAATGCACCGTTTTGCAGCCGAGGCCGTGATCCGTGTATCCTGTCCGTCAAAAAAATATGACCTGTCCTTTTTTTTTTACGGACAACGGTTCACGGACCCATTCAAGTCAATGGGTCCGTGAAAGAACACGGATGCACACAAGATTGGCATCCGTGTCCGTGATCCGTGGCCGTAGGTTGCTTTCATACAGACGGATCCGAAGATCCGTCTGCATAAAAGCTTTTTCTGATCTAAGTTTTCACTTTGTGAAAACTCATATCCGACAGTATATTCTAACACAGAAGCGTTCCCATGGTGATGGGGACGCTTCTAGTTAGAATACACTGCAAACTTTGTACAAGACTGCCCCCTGCTGCCTGGCAGCACCCGATCTCTTACAGGGGGATATGATAGCACAATTAACCCCTTCAGGTGCGGCACCTAAAGGGGTTAATTGTACTATCATATTCCCCTGTAAGAGATCAGGGCTGCCAGGCAGCAGGGGGCAGACCCCCCCCCCCCCCGCCCCCTCCCCAGTTTGAATATCGTTGGTGGCACAGTGTGCGCCCCCCATCGGGCCCCCCCTTCCTCCCTCTACTGTTAGAAATCGTTGGTGGCACAGTGTGCCCCCACCATCGCCCCCCCCTCCCTCCCTCTATTGTAATAAATCGTTGGTGGCACAGTGTGCCAACCACCATCGGCCCCCCCTCCCTCTATAGCAGTAACAACATTGGTGGCAGTGTGCGGCCTCCCATCCCCCCCCCCCCATCATTGGCGGCAGCGGAGTTCCGATCGGAGTCCCAGTTTAATCGCTGGGGCTCCGATCGGTAACCATGGCAACCAGGAAGCTACTGCAGCCCTGGTTGCCATGGTTACTTAGCAATAGTACAACAGTAGAAGATTCATACTTACCTGCTTGCTGCTGCGATGTCTGTGAACGGCCGGGAGCTCCACCTACTGGTAAGTGACAGTTATTTAGCAATGCGCCGCACAGACCTTTCACTTACCAGTAGGTGGAGCTCCCGGCCGGACACAGATATCGCAGCAGCAAGCAGGTAACTATAAATCTTCTACTATTGTACTATTGCTAAGTAACCATGGCAACCAGGACTGCAGTAGCGTCCTGGTTGCCATGGTTACCGATCGGAGCCCCAGCGATTAAACTGGGACTCCGATCGGAACTCCGCTGCCACCAATGATGGGGGGGGGGGAATGGGAGGCCGCACACTTCCACCAATGTTGTTACTGCTATAGAGGGAGGGGGGCTGATGGTGGGCGCACACTGTGCCACCAACGATTTATTACAATAGAGGGAGGGAGGGGGGGGGGCGATGGTGGGCGCACACTGTGCACCAACGATTTCTAACATTAGAGGGAGGAAGGGGGGGCCCGATGGGGGGCGCACACTGTGCCACCAACGATATTCAAACCGGGGCGGGGGGGGGTCTGCCCCCTGCTGCCTGGCAGCCCTGATCTCTTACAGGGGAATATGATAGTACAATTAACCCCTTTAGGTGCCGCACCTGAAGGGGTTAATTGTGCTATCATATCCCCCTGTAAGAGATCGGGTGCTGCCAGGCAGCAGGGGGCAGTCTTGTACAAAGTTTGTAGTGTATTCTAACTAGAAGCGTCCCCATCACCATGGGAACGCCTCTGTGTTAGAATATACTGTCGGATCTGAGTTTCACGAAGTAGCTCATATCCGACAGTATATTCTAACATAGAAGCGTTCCCATGGTGATGGGGACGCTTCAAGTTAAAATATACCATCGGATTGGAGAAAACTCCAATCCGATGGTATAAAAGAACTCCAGACTTTACATTGAAAGTCAATGGGGACGGATCTGTTTGAAATGGCACCATATTGTGTCAACATCAAACGGATCCGTCCCCATTGACTTGCATTGTAATTCAGGACGGATCCGTTTGGCTCCGCACGGCCAGGCAGACACCAAAACGACTTTTTTTTCATGTCCGTGGATCCTCCAAAAATCAAGGAAGACCCACGGACGAAAAAACGGTCACGGATCACGGACCCACGGACCCCGTTTTTGCGGACCGTGAAAAAAAACTGTCGTGTGCATGAGGCCTCAGAATGAGAATGCAGTGTGACGCTATAGATAAGGTTAATACTATATTTGCTTTTATTAACAGACCCCAATTTGACTCATTAACAACAAAAGACTAGAGCTTAAAGTCTGTATTGGGCCCCTTTCACACGGGCGTTGCGGGAAAAGGTGCGGGTGCGTTGCGGGAACATGCGCGATTTTTTCCGCGCGAGTGCAAAACATTGTAATGCGTTTTGCACTCGCGTGAGAAAAATCGGCATGTTTGGTACCCAAACCCGAACTTCTTCACAGAAGTTCAGGCTTGGGATCGGTGTTCTGTAGATTGTATCATTTTCCCTTATTACATGGTTATAAGGGAAAATAGCATTCTGAATACAGAATGCATAGTACAATAGCGCTGGAGGGGTTAAAAAATAATAATAATAATTTAACTCACGCGTAATACACTTGCTCACTCTTCTGTCTCTTTATTTGCTGATTGCAGTCAAAGGACCTGTGGTGACATCACTCCGTTCATCACATGGTCCGTCACATGATCTTTTACCATGGTGATGGATGTTATAAGGGAAAATAATAAATGATCGGGTCTCCATCCCGATCGTCTCCTAGCAACCGTGCGTGAAAATCGCACCGCATCCGCACTTGCTTGCGGATGCTTACGATTTTCACGCAGCCCCATTCACTTCTCTGGGGCCTGCGTTGCGTGGAAAACGCACAATATAGAGCTTGCTGCGATTTTCACGCAACACACAAGTGATGCGTGAAAAACACCGCTCATGTCCACAGCCCCATATAAAGGAATGGGTCCAAATTCAGTGCGGGTGCAATGCGTTCATGTCACGCATTGAACCCGCGCGGAAATCACGCTTGTGTGAAAGGGACCTTAGACAGGCAGCTTATGCAGGCGATTGTCGGGAATCAACTGCTCTAAGGAGGAGACAGCTGCTATTACATGCAGAGATCTCCTCCACAGCTCATCCCTATACTGACTCGTTGTTAGCCGGCAGCAGGGCGTGATTTGACAGAACGATCTGCCGTCGGGAAACAATGATTTTTAAACCTGTTCAAAGATTGTGATTGCCACACTATCTGCCAGTCTAATACACCCTTAGGGTCCATTCACAAGTCCGTAAGTGTTTTGCAGTCCGCAAATTGCGGATCCACAAAACGCTGGTACCGGCCAAGTGCGTTCCACATGCGGACAGGACATGGCCGGCCCTATCATAGAAATGTCTATTCTTGTCCGCGATGGTGGACAATAGGACACGCTCTATCTTTTTTCCGGAGCCGCAGAACGGAACTACGGATGTGGACAGCACATGATGTGCTGTCCGCATCTTTTGTGACCCCATTGAAATGAACAGGTCCGCACCCGTTCCTCAAAATTGCCAAACGGATGCAGACCCAGAACAATGAATGTGTGAATGGACCCTTAGGCCTCATGCACACAACCGTGCGGTCCGCAAAAACGGGTTCCGTAGTTCCGTGATCTGTGTCCGTTTTTTCTTCCGTGGGTCTTCCTTGATTTTTGGAGGATCCACGGACATGAAGGAAAAAGTCGTTTTGGTGTCCGCCTGGCCGTGCGGAGCAAAACGGATCCGTCCTGACTTACAATGCAAGTCAATAGTGACGGATCCGTTTGACGTTGACACAATATGGTGCAATTGCAAACGGATCCGTCCCCCATTGACTTTCAATGTAAAGTCAGGAGTCCCTATTATACCATCGGATCGGAGTTTTCTCCAATTCGATGGTATATTTTAAATTGAAGCGTCCCCATCACCATGGGAACGCCTCTATGTTAGAATACACCATCGGATTTGAGTTAGATCGTGGAAACTCAGATCCGACAGTATATTCTAACACAGAGGCGTTCCCATAGTGATGGGGATGCTTCAAGTTAGAATATACTACGAACTGCGTACATGACTGCCCCCTGCTGCCTGGCAGCACCCGATCTCTTACAGGGGGCTGTGATCCGCACAATTAACCCTTCAGGTCCCGCACCTGAGGGGTCAATTGTGCGTATCATAGCCCCCTGTAAGAGATCAGGGGCTGCCAGGCAGCAGGGGTCAGACCCCCCTCCCTCCCCAGTTTTAATTTCATTGGTGGCCAGTGCAGCCCCCCCTCCCTCTACTGTATTAATTTCATTGGTGGCCAGTGCGGCCCCCCCTCCCTCTACTGTATTAATTTCATTGGTGGCCAGTACGGCCCCCCTTCCCTCCCTCTATTGTATTAATTTCATTGGTGGCCAGTGTGCGGCCCCCCCTCCCTCCCTATATTGTATTAATTTCATTGGTGGCACAGTGTGCGGCCCTCCCTCCCTCTATTGTATTAATTTCATTGGTGGCCAGTGTGCTGCCCCCCCCCCCCGATCATTGGTGGCAGCGGAGAGTTCTGCTTGGAGTCCCAGTTTAATCGCTGGGGCTCCGATCGGTAACCATGGCAACCAGGACGCTACTGCAGTCCTGGTTGCCATGGTTACTTAGCAATATTAGAAGCATCATACTTACCTGCTGCGCTGTCTGTGACCGGCCGGGAGCTCCTCCTACTGGTAAGTGACAGGTCTGTGCGGCGCATTGCTTAATGATCTGTCACTTACCAGTAGGAGGAGCGCCCGGCCGGTCACAGACAGCGCAGCAGGTAAGTATGATGCTTCTAATATTGCTAAGTAACCATGGCAACCAGGAATGCAGTAGCGTCCTGGTTACCATGGTTACTGAACGGAGCCCCAGCGATTAAACTGGGACTCCGATCGGAACTCTCTGCTGCCACCAATGATCGGGGGGGGGGGGGGGGGCGCACACTGGCCACCAATGAAATTAATACAATAGAGGGAGGAGGGGGGGCCGCACTGGCCACCAATGAAATTAATACAATAAAGGGAGGGAGGGGGGGCCGCACTGGCCACCGATGAAATTAAAACTGGGGAGGGAGGGGGGTCTGCCCCCTGCTGCCTGGCAGCCCCTGATCTCTTACAGGGGGCTATGATACGCACAATTAACCCCTCAGGTGCCGTTAATTGTGCGGATCACGGCCCCCTGTAAGAGATCGGGTGCTGCCAGGGGGCAGTCATGTACACAGTTCGTAGTATATTCTAACTTGAAGCGTCCCCATCACTATGGGAACGCCTCTGTGTTAGAATATACTGTCGGATCTGAGTTTTCACGATCCGTCTGTATGAAAGTAGCCTACGGACACGGATGACAATCTTGTGTGCATCCGTGTTTTTTCGCTGACCCATTGAATTGAATGGGTCCGTGAACCCTTGTCCGTCAAAAAAAAGGACAGGTCATATTTTTTTTACGGACAGGAAACACGGATCACGGACGCGGATGAACAACAGTGCAGTTTCCGAGTTTTCAACTGACCCATTGAAAGTCAATGGGTCCGCAGAAAATCACGGAAAACGGAACGGACACGGATGCACACAACGGTCGTGTGCATGAGGCCTTAGGGCTCATGCACACGACAGTATTGCTTTTTCAGTGTTTTGCGGTCTGTTTTTTACGGATCCGTTGTTCCGTTTTTTGTTTCTGTTGTGTTTCCGTTTCCTTTCCGTTTTTACTGTATGCCATATACAGTATACAGTAATTACATAGAAAAAATTGGGCTGGGCATAACATTTTCAATAGATGGTTCAGCAAAAACGGAACGGATACGGAAGACATACGGATGCATTTCGGTATACGGAAACGGTCAGTAAACAGTATACGGAACCATTCATTTCAATGGGTCCGCAAAAGATGCAAACAGCACTCTGTGTGCTGTCCACATCCGTTGCTCCGTTCCGTGGCCCCGCTAAAATTTTGCAGACAAGAATAGACATTTCTATAATGGGCCTCCTGTTCCGTTCTACAAATTGTGGAAGTCACACGGGCGGCATCCGTTTTTTGCGGATCCCGAAATTTGCAAATTACGGCACGTTCATGTGCATGAGCCCTAAGTATGTATAATGAAGTGTATCTATCTGGTAACATGGTGGCTGCTAAAGTACTGGAGGGGGTGTATATTTCACCCAGAATGCTCAGATGGCTAAGTTCCGTAGCAGAGAAGAGGGAGGAGGAAGGCCAGGAGGGCGGGTGGGTGGCGCGTCACTCACTACGTCATGCACCTGCGCCGCCCACTTTATGAATGAAGCAAGCGGCGCGGGACGTAGTGAGTGCAGCGTTGCCCACCCGTCCTCCCGGCCTGCCTGCCTCCTCCCTCCTCTCTGCTACGGAACTTAGTTGTAAGTAATATAGCTGGATAACACATGATTATTATATTTTAACAATGCCTACAGGTTAGATACGATTATACAACAGTGAGCGGGGCCGGTGCATTAGTATACAGGGACTGCACCGGTCCCCGCTGTCATTCCTAATCCAGATGCCACCCCTGTATTGGGGGTCATTCACACTGCAGGGACACGGTTATGCGGGGGGGGGGGGGGGATCTGTGGATGGCACATAGCATAAGATGCTATATATGTGTCATCCACAGATTCCCCCCATAGCAGTGTCAACCATAGATCCCCCCATCACAGTGCCATCCAAAAATCCCCATAAGAGTGCCATCTAGAGATCCCCCATAACAGTGCCATCCAGAGATCCCAGATAACAGTGCCATCCATAAATCCCCTGCATAACAGTGCCATCCAGAGATCCCAGATAACAGTGCCATCCAGAGATCCCCATAACAGTGCCATCCATAAATCCCCTGCATAACAGTGTCATCCACAGATCCCCCATAATAGTGTCATCCACAGACCACCATTAGTTCAAGCATGACCAAAAGCACACCTTTTGGTTCAAAATATGTTTTTTTTTACTATTTTCCTCCTCAAAAACCTAGGTGCATCTTATGGGCAGGTGCGTCTTATAGGGCGAAAAATACAGTATGTTACCTTATATTGCTGCTGCTGACTATGGTGTTCTTTGAAAAGTTCCTGTTTGTTCAGTGTTCGGAAAATCTTATATCTATTCTATTTTATTTATCTGTTCTGTGCAGTGCTATTAAGAAAATGGCAAGTTTTGTATTTTGCAGTAATGCAAATATGTTATTTACTTTAGTAAAATATGTTTTATTTTGAAAAACACTGTGCATTTCTTGAGTTGAGCATAACTACATTTCAGCATTACCAGTAATTTCTGTGTGCTTTTGCCTTGAAAATCCAAGCAAATAGACCTCTAGCACAATTCCCTTAAAATATTGCATCGCATATCGCTATCGCAATTTTTAGGGCCCTAATCGCATTCGCACAAAATTCCCATATCGTGCAGCCCTACTACACACAGACCCGCAACACTCTCTCATATATATATACCACACATTTATACTGCTTCATCATTATAATATATCTATAATATGCACAAAACTGATTGAACTGATTGTATGATTAAAGGAAACTGTCTATTTTCTATGGAATTTGCTTGGGTCACCCAACCGCAAAGCTTTACTCTTTTACTTCATGTCTCACAGATCTATCGGATCTGAGAGATACGCATCCCTTGCAAAGATAAAATTAAAATAAATGGCCAAACATATAGGACATGGACGAGCCAGCAGCTATCCCCCCCAATGGGGGACTCCCAGTAACATCCATATGCCCTAAGAAGGTTCTCTTGACAAGACAGGCCCACTAAGTCAGAAGAGTCATAACAATTCTATTGTATACGATTTCAAATGTGTTAAACCCACTGCAGATGAGCAAAATGGGGTTGTGTATGGTCTGCCTCTATTTCTATACTGTCACATTTCTGACAGACTGGCCTCGTCCGTTAAGACTTGATACTTACCAGTTCATACCCCAGTCTATTCAAAACATACTAAATTGGGATGTGACTTTGTAGTCTCTGAAAGACTACCAAGAGTGCTCACACAGTAGAAATCAGTAAAAATGATAAGAATGAGGTCACACTTGTCTTTTACTAGCATCCCTCATACAGTATTATCTTTAAAAGGGTTATCCCATGATTAATGTTAAAAAATGAAAATCAGATTTCATATAGTACATGACAAACTCTAACAAAGCTAGAACCAGCCCTGTACCTCACATGGATCCAGAGATCCCCTCATTCATTGATGCAGTTTCTCTGCTAGATTTATTTCAGCTGGAAGCTCATGGGTGTGTGTCCTTTCTGATGTAGCTCCACCCCAATCACAACTGAGGGGTGTGTCCTTTGTGATGTAGCTCCACCCCATTTAACAACTGAGGGGTGTGTCCTTTCTGCTGCAGTTCTCTCCCTGTCACTGTCACAGCTTCTAACAGTAGATACTTCTGGTGGCAGTTGAAGGATGGAACTGAGCCCCTCCCTGGCTGCTTTGATTGACAGGACAGGGTAGTGGCAAAGCAGCCAGGGAGTGGCTGGCAACAGAAAGGAGCGGAGCTTGGGTGCAACAAGAGCAATGGTAGTCCAATGCACCAAAAGCCTAATTTGCATATTAGGAAAAAGTATCATACCTTGAGAACGGAGCCTCAGATCAACAGAGTTTTAATCAGGTGAACCACAGCTATCTGTCTATACAAACAGTTTGATAGGGGGTTGCTTGTGACAGATACCCTTTGAAGGCCATGCCTTCACAACTGAATTTTCCCAATGAATCTAAAATGAAAAATAAAGTGACTTTTCGATAGGTCTTAATTAAAAATGTCATATCATTTTATTTCTACAGCTCCCCTGCAGACAATTCATCTCTATGGTAACAGTCAAAATTGAACTTTATTTCATTTGTCCAGAAGTAGAAGAAAGATATAAAGGAATACATTTGTAAAAACAGACTACAGAGAGGATGTTGTCTGTTACCATGGAGACGCATAGTTCCATATTGCTATATCTCTGAATTACATATAATGAAATACAAGTGGGTAAGTCTGTCTGTACATGGGTGCTCTGTATACCACTTTCATTTTCTGCTATTTTTGGTACAATTTTTTTTTTCTGTTTTCACTGGATAAATAATAGAATAATTTTAAGGGAATCATTTATTTCCAATCATTCATGATAGTTTAGACACACTCACCAATGCAACAATCCAAATCCATTTACCAGTTCATCAGAATATTCAGCTTTAGACTTATTAAGATGAAACATGTCTTGTCATTAAATGTGACATCTGTAGATTGATGTATATAGCCTATTACCAATATACTTGCAAGAAAGCAGCACCGAAAATGGAACAATACATTGTAGTACTAACGTGGTTTACCATATACACAGAGGCGTATCTATCACGAGGCAAACAAGGCATTTGCCTAGGGCGGCACTTGCCGATGGGGCGGCAAAATGCCTTGTTTGCTTAGTGATAGTTACCCTGGCAGAGCCCCAAAAGCTCTTCTTTCTCCATTAGTATACATCTAGCCATTGAGCCTTCTCCCTGGTACAGGACAGCAGCCACGTGTGCCTGGCAGCCGCCCCGGGGAGGGGTGAGCGCGGGTTGTCATGGAGAGTGGGAGGGGAGACATGACTGTCAGGGAGGGGAGAGGAAGTGTGCGGCACAAACACCCCCTCCCCCGCCTGTCCCAGCACTGACACCGGGGCTGCCCGCACGTGATGGCTCCTCTCTAGCTCCAGCCGCCTCTACAAGGAGACACCAGAGACAGGTGAAGGATGAGCTGACCATGGACGCCTCATCCACCGGTGAGTGGGGCCGCCAGGGGACCTGTCACATGTGATTTCCTCACCCCAGGGTGATGCGTGTTGACAAACAGCTCATCATGGCCGCACGTGGGTCCCCAGTGTAAGCCCTGGAGATGACATTGTGTAGGCAGCCTGTGCCCTGTCCATGGTGGCCTGCCAAGGACTGTGGGGTTACTTTGCTGCTGCTGCCTCCTCTTCCATCTGCAGCCTAAACTATGGAGCCTCTGAAGGTCACACACAGGGGGGCACATGAGGGGAGATGCCCCCAGGAAGAGCCCTAACCTTCTACCCTGGCATGTAGATGCTGGGCTGCATGGTAGAGTCTGATGCTAGAAAGTCTGGTTGTGCCCACCTGCAGTAATATAGGAGAGCAATTAAATCAGTGCCCATCCCCGGGCACCTCAGGAAGTGCCCAGCGCCCATCACTTTACACAAAGCTCCTGGTTTGGCCTCTGGTCCGGCTAGGAGACACCATTGCTGAGTCCTCATTGCTATCTTCTGATGGGACGTGGTCATTGGGCATGGTAAATGTAGAACTGGATGGCTTTTTAGGTATCTTGGAAAGTAGGGCGATCAGTCTTTTTAGCGAAGGAACACAATTATCCTCAAAATGCTTATTGAGGAACGGAAGTGACAATCGTGTGTCGTCTGGTTATTAGGACCAGGTAAGTGTAGACTTGGGGGGGAGGGGGGGCAGTATTACACAATCTTTATATATTTTTTTATACATATACAGATTGTGTAATACCGCCCCTCACCCCCATCCAACCAACACAGAAATTAGCACCAATGTATTAAATAAAATTGCTGCCTGTATCATTATTCTAAAAATTAAAAAAAAAAGCTCAACTTCTGACACACATACTTAGTATTTTACAATTTTTATATATGATTTTTATGGCCTTGACAGAAAGGGGTGGGTCAAATTTATATTAGGGGGGTGCCCGAGTTTAGTCTTGCCTAGGGCAGCATAAAACCAAGATACACCACTGCATATACACCACAAATATCAGCCAGGGCAAACATTTCTAGGGCCCTCCCAACTAGTGATGTCACTTTAGCTTGAGTGGTGATGTCACCTAAATGACAAGTACCAGAAAGTCAAGTGAATAACGGCCAGTGAATAGCAGCCATCAAAAAATAGGACATCAGATGGACCCCATTGAGATCAACGGGCCCACTTTTAATGGCCGTTTACACAGAAGTGCACCCGCCTAAAGCCTCATTCACATGTCAGTGTTTTGGTCAGTGATTTCCATCAGTGATTGTGAGCCAAAACCAGGTGTGGAACTTCCACACACAGAATGTATAAAGGAAAGATCTGCACCTGTTCTGTGTTTAGAGCCGCACCTGGTTTTGGCTCAAAATCACTGATGGAAATCACTGACCAAAACACTGATGTGTGAATGCGGCATAACAGTCATTAAAAAAAATAGTACAGAAAAAATTCTGTACTCACCTCACCACAGGCACGGCTAAAAAAACACACACAAATATATATATATATATATATATATATATACACAGTACAGATCAAAAGTTTGGACACACCTCATTCAAAGAGTTTTCTTTATTTTCATGACTATGAAAATTGTAGATTCACACTGAAGGCATCAAAACTATGAATTAACACATGTGGAATTATATACATAACAAAAAAGTGTGAAACAACTGAAAATATGTCATATTCTAGGTTCTTCAAAGTAGCCACCTTTTGCTTTGATTACTGCTTTGCACACTCTTGGCATTCTCTTGATGAGCTTCAAGAGGTAGTCACCTGAAATGGTTTTCACTTCACAGGTGTGCCCTGTCAGGTTTAATAAGTGGGATTTCTTGCCTTATAAATGGGGTTGGGACCATCAGTTGCGTTGTGGAAAAGTCAGGTGGATGCACAGCTGATAGTCCTACTGAATAGACTGTTAGAATTTGTATTATGGCAAGAAAAAAGCAGCTAAGTAAAGAAAAACAAGTGGCCATCTTTACTTTAAGAAATGAAGGTCAGTCAGTCTGAAAAATTGGGAAAACCATCAAGTGCTACAAAGAAACTGGCTCACATATGGACCGCCCCAGGAAAGGAAGACCTAGAGTCACCTCTGCTGCGGAAGATAAGTTCATCCGAGTCACCAGCCTCAGAAATCGCAGGTTAACAGCAGCTCAGATTAGAGACCAGGTCAATGCCACATAGAGTTCTAGCAGCAGACACATCTCTAGAACAACTGTTAAGAGGAGACTGTGTGAATCAGGCCTTCTTGGTAGAATATCTGCTAGGAAACCACTGCTAAGGACAGGCAACAAGCAGATGAGACTTGTTTGGGCTAAAGAACACAAGGAATGGACATTAGACCAGTGGAAATCTGTGCTTTGGTCTGATGAGATCTTGAGATCCTTGGTTCCAACCACCGTGTCTTTGTTCAACGCAGAAAAGGTGAACGGATGGACTCTACATGCCTGGTTCCCACCGTGAAGCATGGAGGAGGTGGTGTGATGGTGTGGGGGTGCTTTGCTGGTGACACTGTTGGGGATTTATTCAAAATTGAAGGCATACTGAACCAGCATGGCTACCACAGCATCTTGCAGCGGCATGCTATTCCATCCGGTTTGCGTTTAGTTGGACCATCATTTATTTTTCAACAGTACAATGACCCCAAACACACCTCCAGGGCGGTGTAAGGGCTATTTGACCATGAAGGAGAGTGATGGGGTGCTGCGCCAGATGACCTGGCCTCCACAGTCACCGGACCTGAACCCAATCGAGATGGTTTGGGGTGAGCTGGACCGCAGAGTGAAGGCAAAAGGGCCAACAAGTGCTAAGCATCTCTAGGAACTCCTTCAAGACTGTTGGAAGACCATTTCAGGTGACTACCTCTTGAAGCTCATCAAGAAAATGCCAAGAGTGTGCAAAGCAGTAATCAAAGCAAAAGGTGGCTACTTTGAAGAACCTAGAATATGACATATTTTCAGTTGTTTCACACTTTTTTGTTATGTATATAATTCCACATGTGTTAATTCATAGTTTTGATTCCTTCATAGTCATGAAAATAAAGAAAACTCTTTGAATGAGAAGGTGTGTCCAAACTTTTGGTCTGTACTGTATATATACAGTTGCAAGAAAAAGTATGTGAACACTTTGGAATGATATGGATTTCTGCACAAATTGGTCATAAAATATGATCTGATCTTCATCTAAGTCACGACAATAGACAATCACAGTCTGCTTAAACTAATAACACACAAAGAATTAAATGTTACCATGTTTTTATTGAACACAAAATGTAAACATTCACAGTGCAGGTGGAAAAAGTATGTGAACCCTTTGATTTAATAACTGGTTGAACCTCCTTTGGCAGCAATAACTTCAACCAAACGTTTCCTGTAGTTGCAGATCATACGTGCACAACGGTCAGGAGTAATTCTTGACCATTCCTCTTTACAGAACTGTTTTAGTTCAGCAATATTCTTGGGATGTCTGGTGTGAATCGATTTCTTGAGGTCGTGCCACAGCATCTCAATCGGGTTGAGGTCAGGACTCTGACTGGGCCACTCCAGAAGGCGTATTTTCTTCTGTTTAAGCCATTCAGTTGTGGATTTACTTCTATGCTTTGGTTCGTTGTCCTGTTGCAACACCCATCTTCTGTTGAGCTTCAGCTGGTGGACAGATGGCCTTAAGTTCTCCAATGTTTTTTTTGGACAGCAGTGGCTTCCTCTGTGGTATCCTCCCATGAAATCCATTCTTGTTTAGTGTTTTACGTATCGTAGATTCGCTAACAGGGATGTTAGCATATGCCAGAGACTTTTGTAAGTCTTTAGCTGACACTCCAGGATTCTTCTTTACCTCATTGAGCAGTCTGCGCTGTGCTCTTGCAGTCATCTTTACAGGACAGCCACTCCTAGGGAGAGTAGCAGCAGTGCTGAACTTTCTCCATTTATAGACAATTTGTCTTACCGTGGACTGATGAACAGCAAGGCTTTTGGAGATACTTTTATAAACCTTTCCAGCTTTATGCAAGTCAACAATTCTTAATCGTAGGTCTTTTGTGCGAGGCATTATTCACATCAGGCAATGCTTCTTGTGAAAAGCAAACCCAGAGCTGGTGTGTGTTTTTTTTTTTAGGGCAGGGCAGCTATAGCAAACACCTCCAATCTCATCTCATTGATTGGACTCCAGTTGGCTGACACCTCACTCCAATTAGCTTTTGGAGATGTCATTAGTCTAGGGGGTTCACATACTTTTTCCACCTGCACTGTGAATGTTTACATGGTGTGTTCAATAAAAACATGGTAACATTTAATTCTTTGTGTGTTATTAGTTTAAGCAGACTGTGATTGTCTATTGTTGTGACTTAGATGAAGATCAGATCACATTTTATGACCAATTTGTGCAGAAATCCATATCATTCCAAAGGGTTCACATACTTTTTCTTGCAAATGTGTATATATATATATATACAGTATATACAAACACTCATCTAAAGACTTATTAGGAACACCATACTAATACTGTGTTGGACCCCCTTTTGCCTTCAGAACTGCCTTAATTCTACGTGGCATTGATTCAACAAGGTGCTGATAGCATTCTTTAGAGATGTTGGCCCATATTGATAGGATAGCATCTTGCAGTTGATGGAGATTTGAGGGATGCACATCCAGGGCACGAAGCTCCCGTTCCACCACATCCCAAAGATGCTCTATTGGGTTGAGATCTGGTGACTGTGGGGGCCATTTTAGTACAGTGAACTCATTGTCATGTTCAAGAAACCAATTTGAAATTATTTAAGCTTTGTGACATGGTGCATTATCCTGCTGGAAGTAGCCATCAGAGGATGGGTACATGGTGGTCATGAAGGGATGCACATGGTCAGAAACAATGCTCAGGTAGCCCGTGGCATTTAAACGATGGCCAATTTGCACTAAGGGGCCTAAAGTGTGCCCAGAAAACATCCCCCACACCATTACACCACCACCACCAGCCTGCACAATGGTAACAAGGCATGATGGATACATGTTTTCATTCTGTTTACGCCAAATTTGGACTGAGACTACACTCAAAGAGCCTCACCAGGCCTCTGTTTGCACACTCCCCCCTTACTGACACCCTGGGAAGTGCTTTATGCCCACCTGAGTACCTCCAGCTGGTCTCACCTGTGGTGGAATAAGGGTGTGGGTCACACTATCTACCCCTTCCTTGCCTCTAACCTGTGTGAGATCTGTCACTGTCTCACAATATATACAGCGGGTGAAATAAGTATTGAACATGTCACCAAGTAAATATATTTCTAAAGGTGCTATTGACATGAAATTCTAACCAGATGTCGTTAACAACCCAACATACTTGTTGTTCAGCAATGGAGTCTTGTGTGGTGAGCATGCATACAGGCCACGGAGGTTGAGTGCATTACTTATTGTTTTATTTGAAACAATTGTACCTGCTGATTCCAGGTCTTTCTGTAGCTCTCCACAGCTGGTTCCTGGCTCTTGGACAACTCTTCTGATAATTATTTTCACTCCTCTGTCTGAAATCTTGCGAGGAGCACCTGTTCGTGGCCGGTTTATGATAAAATGATGTTCTTTCCGCTTCCAGATTATGGTCCCAACAGTGCTCACTGGAACCTTCAGTAGTTTAGAAATTCTTCTGTAACCAATGCCATCAGTATGTTTTGCAACAATAAGGTTGCAAAGGTCTAGAGGAAGTTCACTGGTTTAAGGGTACTTTCACACTTGCGTTGCTTGATTCCGGCAGGCAGTTCCGTTGCCTGAACTGACTGCCTGATCAGGCAAAGTGTATGCAAACGGATGTCATTTTTTCTGACTGATCAGGCATTTTTCAGACTGATCAGGATCCTGATCAGTCAGAAAAATGCCTGATCAGTCAGAAAAATGCATTGCAATACCGGATCCGTTTTTCCGGTGTCATCAGGCAAAACGGATCCGCTTTTTTTTTTTGTTCATTTTTAAAGGTCTGCGCATGCGCAGACCGGAAGGACGGATCCGGCATTCCGGTATTTTGAATGCCGGATCCGGCACTAATACATTCCTATGGAAAAAAATGCCGGATCCGGCATTCAGGCAAGTCTTCAGTTTTTTTCGCCGGAGATAAAACCGTAGCATGCTACGGTTTTCTCTTTTGCCTGATCAGTCAAAACGACTGAACTGAAGACATCCTGAAGCAAACTGAACGGATTACTCTCCATTCAGAATGCATGGGGAGACGCCTGATCAGTTCTTATCCGGTATAGAGCCCCTGTGACGGAACTCTATGCCGGAAAAGAAAAACGCAAGTGTGAAAGTACCCTTACCCATCCTGAGATGTTTCTTGTGTGGCACCTTGGTAATGAGACACCTTTTTATAGGCCATCAGTTGAACCAGCTGATATTTTTTAATAAGTGGCAGAATGGCTTTGTAATTACTAATAGATTTAAGCTGGTGTCATGACTTTCCATGGCTTTTTGCACCTCTCTTTTTTCATGTGTTCAATACTTTTTCCCTGTGTCATTTCTCATTATTACACATAACTTAATTTTATTTATTTGCCTGTGTTGATTGAATGGGTTGTTACCAACATCATTTCAGAATTTCATGGTAATAGCCCCTTTAGAAATATATTTATTTAGAAAATTGATAATGTGTTCAATACTTATTTTTACCCGCTGCTATATATATATTTATACACTGACGAGCAAAAGAGTAACAATATTTTGAACTTTTGGCTTTCAGGCTCCATATCTCACCATCCACTATAGCTTCGAACATGATAGCCAATCATCTTGACTATCTCATACATAAATTGGACTTGGAACTATTTAGCATATCATTAGTTATGCAGATTCTTCTCATGTAACTGCATTGTTACTGTGACTTATTGCTCCTGGTGGTGGAACAATCTTTTTCTTCTTGTATACATCAAATTACAACCTGTTATCACATTGCTTAATAGCTCAGTGTGTTATTAGGTTAATTCCCAAGTGAAAGGTCACTGGTTTAAATCCAGGAGCAGCTATTAAGAAGATTTCCCACAAAAAGAGAAACAGCATCATCCAGCTCATCGATAGCGGAATCTCGGCCAAGAAAATTGTCAAACTACATCATGTGAGCGCCAGGACAGGTGGAAGAATATGAAATGAAGGCTGTCCATCCATTCCCTACCCAAGAAGTGGACATCCAGGTAAAATATCGGAGTCAACAAGTCAGCTCATCACAAGGTCCATCAGTTTTGGCATGATAAACACAGCTATGGAGGTGGCTCGTATGCTTCATAATAGAGAGATCACAGACGTCCATGCAAGCACCATGCCACGTGCATTACACAAGTATGGAATGGTGTCCTGAAAAAAGGTGAAGAAGCCTCGACTTCAAAATCGTTATAAGAAGCGTCAGATTGAGTTTGCAAAATAGTACGAACAGTGGACAGCAGAAGATTGGAAATGGGTGATTAGAAGCGATGAGATGAAAGTCAATAGACTGGGTTCTGATGGGTGAAAATGGGTCTGGAAGAAACGATTGAAAGGGGGCTAACATATAGAGAAATTAAAGAAACTGTCAAGTTCGGTGGTGGAAGCCTGATGATATGGGGTTGTTTCACAGCTAAAGGCATTGGATACTTGGTCAGGATCGATGGTAGTCTCAATGCTGAGTTATTTGTGAGTATCCTACAAGACGAGTTACTTTGTACACTTGAGCACTGTGGGTATAAAAAGGAGGACCCGAAGCATACATCGAAATTGGCAAAGAAATGCTTAAATGACAATGAAGTAGAGGTGCTGGATTGGCTGCCACAGTCCCCAGATCTCAACTCAATCGAACTCTTGTGGGTAGAGTTGAAGAAAAAGCTGTATTCATACCCAAGTCAGTTGACAAGTATGCACCATCATTAGGAACGTGTAGAAGAGACCTGGGAACAGATTTCAGTCGAGACATCCTTAAATCTGATCGAGAGCATTCCCAGAAGGATTCAGGCAGGGTTGAAAGCCAAGGGTGTATTTGCTAAATACTAACAAAAATTTAAATTTAGAATTTTAGGATCAAAACAGTAACAATGCAGTTACATGACAATAATCTGCATAACTAATTATATGCTAAATAGTTGCAAGTCCCATTTATGTATGAGATAGCCAAGATAATTGTCTATAAAATGATGGTAGACTCACGTTCGAAGCTGTAGTGGATGGTGAGATATGGTGCCAGAAAGCACCTTAAACCACATGGTTATCAGATTATTTCAACTTTACTTCTACTGGTCTTTCACCATTATAATTAGTGTTGAGCGAATTGAAGTATCCGAAGTGGACTTCTATCCGAATTTCATGGAAAAATTAGATTTGCCACAAGCGGAATATCCTCATGCTTCGAGGTAATGAATCCATTTTCCCTGAAATGGCGGTAAAAATAAAAAAATCATACTTACCTCATCCATTTGAGCGCAAAGAGGCCACTGCTGCCATCTTGCTTGAAGATCCCACACAAAATCTCGTGCGCGGTGATGTATGATGTCACTATGCCAAAGATTTCACGCTGGATCTTCAAGCAAGATGGCCGCAGTGGCCTCTTCGCACTCAAATGGATAATTCAAGTACAGACAGTACGAGCATATAAAGTGGAGAGACACTATAGGCTTTGAACATCTACTTAACGATATAGCCATTGGCTAATTTCCTATGATATCAAAATATATTTGATTTACAGCCACTATTAAACCAATGTTGCGTCCTTAAGTCCCTGTCTACGTATTTTAGCCATTGTTCTTATTATTTTTTTGTACGTACGTGCGTGAGCTCCGCATGAGAGATCTGGGTCAGTCAATTCATGTAATGATTCTTTTGCAATTTTGATATGTATTCATGTATGGATATGATTGTTGAATAAAATGTGAGTAAATAGTTGTGAGCCGGCCAGATAATTATTAGCTTATTATTATTAGCTGGGAGGTGGACAGCGGACCAGGCACCACGTTGGTTGGTGAGCTTCCTTAAACCTGTAGTATTTAAAGGGGTTCTGCAGTTTATTTAAACTAGTAACATAGTACATAAGGCCGAAAAAAGACATTTGTCCATCCAGTTCGGCCTGTTATCCTGCAAGTTGATCCAGAGGAAGGCAAAAACAAAAAAACAAACAAACTGTGAGGTAGAAGCCAATTTTCTCCACTTTAGGGGAATAAAAAATTCCTTCCCGACTCCAATCAGGCAATAGGAATAACTCCCTGGATCAGCGACCCCTCTCTAGTATCTATAGCCTGTAATATTATTACACTCCAGAAATACATCCAGGCCCCTCTTGTATTCCTTTATTGTACTCACCATCACCACCTCCTCAGACAGAGAGCTCCATAGTCTCACTGCTCTTACCGTAAAGAATCCTCTTCTATGTTTGTGTACAAACCTTCTTTCCTCCAGACGCAGAGGATGTCCCCTCGTCACAGTCACAGTCCTGGGGATAAAGAGATGATGGGAGAGATCTCTGTACTGACCCCTGATATATTTATACATAGTAATTAGATCTCCCCTCAGTCGTCTTTTTTCTAAAGTGAATAACCCTAATTTTGATAATCTTTCAGGGTACTGTAGTTGCCCCATTCCAGTTATTACTTTAGTTGCCCTCCTCTGGACCCTCTCCAGCTCTGCTATGTCTGACTTGTTTACAGGAGCCCAGAACTGTACACAGTACTCCATGTGTGGTCTGACTAGCGATTTGTAAAGTGGTAGGACTATGTTCTCATCACGGCCATCTATGCCCCCTTTTGATGCAACCCATTATCTTATTGGCCTTGGCAGCAGCTGCCTGACACTGTTTTTTGCAGCTTAGTTTGCTGTTTATAAAAATTCCTAGATCCTTTTCCATGTCAGTGTTACCGAGTGTTTTACCATTTAGTATGTACGGGTGACTTGCATTATTTCTTCCCATGTGCATAACTTTACATTTGTCAGTGTTAAACCTCATCTGCCACTTATCTGCCCAAGCCTCCAATCTATCGAGATCCCTCTGTAGCAGTTTACTGTCCTCTTCAGTGTTAATTACTTTACACAGTTTAGTGTCATCTGCGAAAATTGATACTTTACTGTGCAAGCCTTCTACAAGATCGTTATTAAATATATTGAAGAGAATAGGGCCCAATACTGACCCCTGAGGTACTCCACTAGTGACAGTGACCCAATCTGAGTGTGTACCGTTAATAACCACACTCTGTTTTCTATCACTGAGCCAGTTACTTACCCACATACAGACATGTTCTCCCAGTCCAAGCATTCTCATTTTATATACTAGTGGTGGAAGGTGATAAAAAAATATATATATATATATGTGCATATATATTGAACCTTAACGGCGCTGCTGCAGAAGACAGGACTCAGGTGCATAAAATAAAGTTGGTTCTTTATTTGATAAAAGTCTACGCGTTTCTGGGGCGGACTGCCCCCTTCATCAGGACAATGGGTCTGTTGTATGGGGGTTTTTACTGTGCTTTTTATTAGGGTTTTTTGGCGCAAAAACGGGATTCTGTGGGCGTTAGAGCGCCGGAGGGGGGCGTGTCTGCACGTGCTTTTGTTGTCAAACGTTGCTATGGCGCTTGCTAGCATATTATTGGCTATGTATGTATTACTAGTCGGTTGTTGGAGGACCTGTTGAAGGACCTGGCGTGGGCGGGGTGGTGACGTAACATTCCTGGTTGTCTGGGCTGGCTTAGATGTGCTGACGTTTTTAAAAAGGCGGTCGGACTGTAGTGCTTCTGTTTTTCTTAATGGAGCGTGGGCCGGCTGTTCGTGCGTCATCTGGGAGGGCTTAGGTGACGTATTTTGTGGGCGGTGCGCTTGCTGTGTTAGCGTCCTCGCTTGCTTTGTATGTCCGTTCTTATAGTAGGCGTGGCTCAGGTGGCGCTGGTCTGCTGCGTTCTGTTTTATACAGAAGTGAGTTGTGTGCTCCGGTGCTGTATTCGGATCTCCAGTGGTTACGTCTGTCAGACTTAAAAGTAGTTATTAGTATTCTCACAGTAATGTGTGGTTTTTTGTTGAGATAATTAGTGTGTGAGGGGTATACACGATTGTTCAACATATTGGCTTGGATTCATATGGATATATTACATGCCGCAGCATGTATGGGCATCTATAGGGGGGGTTTATTAGTGTAGCAGGAGTATGGGCTGGTCTTATACACCGCATGTGGGCGGGGCGAGAGGTTTATACGACAAATGGTCATAACACGGGGAGATAAATTAAATCCCAAATATGGGTGCGCATGGGGGTAGTGTGAAAAAATTTTTTGGTATAAATGATAGAAATAAATAAAGAAAAATAAAACTAATAAAAATAATAAAAATTAAAATTAAAAATTAATAAAATAAATAAAAAATGAATATAAACAGATAAAAATAAGCATACGTAAAGATACGAAGGAGTATGGAGGTGGGGATGAACATAATTATCTGTATGTTGTGGGGGTAAATTTGTAGGACTGTGTTTTCCCTAATGGCGGGGGCAGGAAGGTAGGGTGGTGAAGGTAACGGGTAAGTCTGGAGTCTTGGAGTGGTCAACATTCGTATGTACCCATGAATGTGCATGATATAAAATAAGCTACGTCGTTGGTGCGTGTAGGCGTACCGATGTGTGTCTGTAGGTATTGTAGGACAAGAGTGTAGTTTGGAGTTATAAGATGGTTTCACTAATCTCATTTAAACCAAAAGGGGTTAGGGTGTCCAGTTGAAATATCCAAAAAACTTCTCGTCTCTGCAGGCTGGTGAACCTGTTGTAGGGGTTTGCTGGTATGTAGTCAATGGGTGTGATTTTTATTGCGTGTTTGTAGGGATGAGCGAACTCGAACTGTATAGTTCGGGTTCGTACCGAATTTTGGGGTGTCCGTGACACGGACCCGAACCCGGACATTTTCGTAAAAGTCCGTGTTCGGGTTCGGTGTTCGTCGCTTTCTTCGCGCTTTTGTGACGCTTTCTTGGCGCTTTTTGAAAGGCTGCAAAGCAGCCAATCAACAAGCGTCATACTACTTGCCCCAAGAGGCCATCACAGCCATGCCTACTATTGGCATGGCTGTGATTGGCCAGAGCACCATGTGACCCAGCCTCTATTTAAGCTGGAGTCACATAGCGCCGCCCGTCACTCTGCTCTGATTAGCGTAGGGAGAGGTTGCGGCTGCGACAGTAGGGCGAGATTAGGCAGATTAACTCCTCCAAAGGACTTGATTAACTGATCGATCTGCAGCTGTGGATCATTGAGCTGCTGATCCTCAATTGCTCACTGTTTTTAGGCTGCACAGACCGTTTGTCAGTCACATTTTTCTGGGGTGATCGGCGGCCATTTTGTGTCTTGTGGTGCGCCAGCACAAGCTGCGACCAAGTGCATTTAACCCTCAATGGTGTGGTTGTTTTTTGGCTAAAGCCTACATCAGGGTGAAGCTGTCACACCAAGTGCATTTAACCAGCAATAGTCTGTTCATTTTTTGGCCATATACAAAATCAGGGGCAAGCTGCGCCTGTCACCAAGTGCATTTAACCCTCAATGGTGTGGTTGTTTTTTGGCTAAAGCCTACATCAGGGTGAAGCTGTCACACCAAGTGCATTTAACCAGCAATAGTCTGTTCATTTTTTGGCCATATACAAAATCAGGGGCAAGCTGCGCCTGTCACCAAGTGCATTTAACCCTCAATGGTGTGGTTGTTTTTTGGCTAAAGCCTACATCAGGGTGAAGCTGTCACACCAAGTGCATTTAACCAGCAATAGTCTGTTCATTTTTTGGCCATATACTAAATCAGGGGCAAGCTGCGCCTGTCACCAAGTGCATTTAACCCTCAATGGTGTGGTTGTTTTTTGGCTAAAGCCTACATCAGGGTGAAGCTGTCACACCAAGTGCATTTAACCAGCAATAGTCTGTTTATTTTTTGGCCATATCCCAGTCTAATTCTGTCACTAAATCCATACCGGTCACCCAGCGCCTAAATACTAGGCCTCAAATTTATATCCCGCTAAATCTGTCCCTAGTGCTGTAGCTGGGCGAGTTATTTAGTGTCCGTTCAAGCACATTTCTTGTTCTGGGTTGAAATACAATTCCCAATTTAGCAATTTCATAATTTAGTGGTTTCTGCTATATCAGAGCTATTTGAAATCTATCCCTAAAAGGGTATATAATATTCAAGGTGCACATTGGGTCATTCAGAATAACTTCACACACACCCGCTACTGTGTATTTCCAAGTCTAATTCTGTCACTAAACCCATACCTGTCACGCAGCGCCTAAATACTAGGCCTCAAATTTATATCCAGCTAAATCTGTCCCTAGTGCTGTAGCTGGGCGAGTTATTTAGTGTCCGTTCAAGCACATTTCTTGTTCTGGGTTGAAATACAATTCCCAATTTAGCAATTTCATAATTTAGTGGTTTCTGCTATATCAGAGCTATTTGAAATCTATCCCTAAAAGGGTATATAATATTCAAGGTGCACATTGGGTCATTCAGAATAACTTCACACACACCCGCTACTGTGTATTTCCAAGTCTAATTCTGGCACTAAACCCATACCTGTCACCCAGCGCCTAAATACTAGGCCTCAAATTTATATCCCGCTAAATCTGTCCTTAGTGCTGTAGCTGGGCGAGTTATTTAGTGTCCGTTCAAGCACATTTCTTGTTCTGGGTTGAAATACAATTCCCAATTTAGCAATTTCATAATTTAGTGGTTTCTGCTATATCAGAGCTATTTGAAATCTATCCCTAAAAGGGTATATAATATTCAAGGTGCACATTGGGTCATTCAGAATAACTTCACACACACCCGCTACTGTGTATTTCCAAGTCTAATTCTGGCACTAAACCCATACCTGTCACCCAGCGCCTAAATACTAGGCCTCAAATTTATATCCCGCTAAATCTGTCCTTAGTGCTGTAGCTGGGCGAGTTATTTAGTGTCCGTTCAAGCACATTTCTTGTTCTGGGTTGAAATACAATTCCCAATTTAGCAATTTCATAATTTAGTGGTTTCTGCTATATCAGAGCTATTTGAAATCTATCCCTAAAAGGGTATATAATATTCAAGGTGCACATTGGGTCATTCAGAATAACTTCACACACACCCGCTACTGTGTATTTCCAAGTCTAATTCTGGCACTAAACCCATACCTGTCACCCAGCGCCTAAATACTAGGCCTCAAATTTATATCCCGCTAAATCTGTCCTTAGTGCTGTAGCTGGGCGAGTTATTTAGTGTCCGTTCAAGCACATTTCTTGTTCTGGGTTGAAATACAATTCCCAATTTAGCAATTTCATAATTTAGTGGTTTCTGCTATATCAGAGCTATTTGAAATCTATCCCTAAAAGGGTATATAATATTCAAGGTGCACATTGGGTCATTCAGAATAACTTCACACACACCCGCTACTGTGTATTTCCAAGTCTAATTCTGGCACTAAACCCATACCTGTCACCCAGCGCCTAAATACTAGGCCTCAAATTTATATCCCGCTAAATCTGTCCTTAGTGCTGTAGCTGGGCGAGTTATTTAGTGTCCGTTCAAGCACATTTCTTGTTCTGGGTTGAAATACAATTCCCAATTTAGCAATTTCATAATTTAGTGGTTTCTGCTATATCAGAGCTATTTGAAATCTATCCCTAAAAGGGTATATAATATTCAAGGTGCACATTGGGTCATTCAGAATAACTTCACACACACCCGCTACTGTGTATTTCCAAGTCTAATTCTGGCACTAAACCCATACCTGTCACCCAGCGCCTAAATACTAGGTCTCAAATTTATATCCCGCTAAATCTGTCCTTAGTGCTGTAGCTGGGCGAGTTATTTAGTGTCCGTTCAAGCACATTTCTTGTTCTGGGTTGAAATACAATTCCCAATTTAGCAATTTCATAATTTAGTGGTTTCTGCTATATCAGAGCTATTTGAAATCTATCCCTAAAAGGGTATATAATATTCAAGGTGCACATAGGGTCATTCAGAATAACTTCACACACCCGCTACTGTGCATTTCCAAATCTAATTCTGTCACTAAACCCATACCTGTCACCCAGCGCCTAAATACTAGGCCTCAAATTTATATCCCGCTAAATCTCTCGTTACCGCTGTCCTGTTGTGGCTGGGAAAGTTATTTAGTGTCCGTCAAAGCACATTTTTTGTTCTGGGTTGAAATACAATTCCCAATTTAGCAATTTCATAATTTAGTCGTTTCTGCTATATCAGAGCTATTTGAAATCTATCCCTAAAAGGGTAGATCATATTGAAGGTGCACATAGGGTCATTCAGAATAACTTCACACACACGCTTCTGTGCATTTCCAAGTCTAATTCTGTCACTAAATCCATACCGGTCACCCAGCGCCTAAATACTAGGCCTCAAATTTATATCCCGCTGAATTTGAATACAATACATTGGGCCAAATAATATATTTGTTGTTGTGGTGAACCATAACAATGAGAAAAACATCTAGTAAGGGACGCGGACGTGGACATGGTCGTGGTGGTGTTAGTGGACCCTCTGGTGCTGGGAGAGGACGTGGCCGTTCTGCCACATCCACACGTCCTAGTGTACCAACTACCTCAGGTCCCAGTAGCCGCCAGAATTTACAGCGATATATGGTGGGGCCCAATGCCGTTCTAAGGATGGTAAGGCCTGAGCAGGTACAGGCATTAGTCAATTGGGTGGCCGACAGTGGATCCAGCACGTTCACATTATCTCCCACCCAGTCTTCTGCAGAAAGCGCACAGATGGCGCCTGAAAACCAACCCCATCAGTCTGTCACATCACCCCCATGCATACCAGGGAAACTGTCTCAGCCTCAAGTTATGCAGCAGTCTCTTATGCTGTTTGAAGACTCCGCTGGCAGGGTTTCCCAAGGGCATCCACCTAGCCCTTCCCCAGCGGTGAAAGACATAGAATGCACTGACGCACAACCACTTATGTTTCCTGATGATGAGGACATGGGAATACCACCTCAGCATGTCTCTGATGATGACGAAACACAGGTGCCAACTGCTGCGTCTTTCTGCAGTGTGCAGACTGAACAGGAGGTCAGGGATCAAGACTGGGTGGAAGACGATGCAGGGGACGATGAGGTCCTAGACCCCACATGGAATGAAGGTCGTGCCACTGACTTTCACAGTTCGGAGGAAGAGGCAGTGGTGAGACCGAGCCAACAGCGTAGCAAAAGAGGGAGCAGTGGGCAAAAGCAGAACACCCGCCGCCAAGAGACTCCGCCTGCTACTGACCGCCGCCATCTGGGACCGAGCACCCCAAAGGCAGCTTCAAGGAGTTCCCTGGCATGGCACTTCTTCAAACAATGTGCTGACGACAAGACCCGAGTGGTTTGCACGCTGTGCCATCAGAGCCTGAAGCGAGGCATTAACGTTCTGAACCTGAGCACAACCTGCATGACCAGGCACCTGCATGCAAAGCATGAACTGCAGTGGAGTAAACACCTTAAAACCAAGGAAGTCACTCAGGCTCCCCCTGCTACCTCTTCTGCTGCTGCCGCCTCGGCCTATTCTGCTGCTGCCGCCTCGGCCTCTTCCTCCGCCTCTGGAGGAACGTTGGCACCTGCCGCCCAGCAAACAGGGGATGTACCACCAACACCACCACCACCACCTCCGTCACCAAGCGTCTCAACCATGTCACACGCCAGCGTTCAGCTCTCCATCTCACAAACATTTGATAGAAAGCGTAAATTCCCACCTAGCCACCCTCGATCCCTGGCCCTGAATGCCAGCATTTCTAAACTACTGGCCTATGAAATGCTGTCATTTAGGCTGGTGGACACAGACAGCTTCAAACAGCTCATGTCGCTTGCTGTCCCACAGTATGTTGTTCCCAGCCGGCACTACTTCTCCAAGAGAGCCGTGCCTTCCCTGCACAACCAAGTATCCGATAAAATCAAGTGTGCACTGCGCAACGCCATCTGTGGCAAGGTCCACCTAACCACAGATACGTGGACCAGTAAGCACGGCCAGGGACGCTATATCTCCCTAACTGCACACTGGGTAAATGTAGTGGCAGCTGGGCCCCAGGCGGAGAGCTGTTTGGCGCACGTCCTTCCGCCGCCAAGGATCGCAGGGCAACATTCTTTGCCTCCTGTTGCCACCTCCTCCTTCTCGGCTTCCTCCTCCTCTTCTTCCACCTGCTCATCCAGTCAGCCACACACCTTCACCACCAACTTCAGCACAGCCCGGGGTAAACGTCAGCAGGCCATTCTGAAACTCATATGTTTGGGGGACAGGCCCCACACCGCACAGGAGTTGTGGCGGGGTATAGAACAACAGACCGACGAGTGGTTGCTGCCGGTGAGCCTCAAGCCCGGCCTGGTGGTGTGTGATAATGGGCGAAATCTCGTTGCAGCTCTGGGACTAGCCAATTTGACGCACATCCCTTGCTTGGCGCATGTGCTGAATTTGGTGGTGCAGAAGTTCATTCACAACTACCCCGACATGTCAGAGCTGCTGCATAAAGTGCGGGCCGTCTGTTCGCGCTTCCGGCGTTCACATCCTGCTGCTGCTCGCCTGTCTGCGCTACAGCGTAACTTCGGCCTTCCCGCTCACCGCCTCATATGCGACGTGCCCACCAGGTGGAACTCCACCTTGCACATGCTGGACAGACTGTGCGAGCAGCAGCAGGCCATAGTGGAGTTTCAGCTGCAGCACGCACGGGTCAGTCGCACTACAGAACAGCACCACTTCACCACCAATGACTGGGCCTCCATGCGAGACCTGTGTGCCCTGTTGCGCTGTTTCGAGTACTCCACCAACATGGCCAGTGGCGATGACACCGTTATCAGCGTTACAATACCACTTCTATGTCTCCTTGAGAAAACACTTAGGGCGATGATGGAAGAGGAGGTGGCCCAGGAGGAGGAGGAGGAGGAGGAGGAAGAGGGGTCATTTTTAGCACTTTCAGGCCAGTCTCTTCGAAGTGACTCAGAGGGAGGTTTTTGGCAACAGCAGAGGCCAGGTACAAATGTGGCCAGCCAGGGCCCACTACTGGAGGACGAGGAGGACGAGGATGAGGAGGAGGTGGAGGAGGATGAGGATGAAGCATGGTCACAGCGGGGTGGCACCCAACGCAGCTCGGGTCCATCACTGGTGCGTGGCTGGGGGGAAAGGCAGGACGATGACGATACGCCTCCCACAGAGGACAGCTTGTCCTTATCCCTGGGCAGCCTGGCACACATGAGCGACTACATGCTGCAGTGCCTGCGCAACGACAGCAGAGTTGCCCACATTTTAACCTGTGCGGACTACTGGGTTGCCACCCTGCTGGATCCACGCTACAAAGACAATGTGCCCACCTTACTTCCTGCACTGGAGCGTGATAGGAAGATGCGCGAGTACAAGCGCACGTTGGTAGACGCGCTACTGAGAGCATTCCCAAATGTCACAGGGGAACAAGTGGAAGCCCAAGGCCAAGGCAGAGGAGGAGCAAGAGGTCGCCAAGGCAGCTGTGTCACGGCCAGCTCCTCTGAGGGCAGGGTTAGCATGGCAGAGATGTGGAAAACTTTTGTCAACACGCCACAGCTAACTGCACCACCACCTGATACGCAACGTGTTAGCAGGAGGCAACATTTCACTAACATGGTGGAACAGTACGTGTGCACACCCCTCCACGTACTGACTGATGGTTCGGCCCCATTCAACTTCTGGGTCTCTAAATTGTCCACGTGGCCAGAGCTAGCCTTTTATGCCTTGGAGGTGCTGGCCTGCCCGGCAGCCAGCGTTTTGTCTGAACGTGTATTCAGCACGGCAGGGGGCGTCATTACAGACAAACGCAGCCGCCTGTCTACAGCCAATGTGGACAAGCTGACGTTCATAAAAATGAACCAGGCATGGATCCCACAGGACCTGTCCGTCCCTTGTCCAGATTAGACATTAACTACCTCCCCATAACCATATATTATTGGACTCCAGGGCACTTCCTCATTCAATCCTATTTTTATTTTCATTTTACCATTATATTGCGATGCTACCCAAAGTTGAATGAACCTCTCCTCTGCCTGTGTGCTAGGCCTAAATATATGCCAATGGACTGTTGCAGTGGTGGCTGACATGAAGCCTGATTCTCTGCTATGACATGCAGACTGATTCTCTGCTGACATGAAGCCAGATTGTCTGTTACGGGACCTCCCTCCTCTGCCTGGGTGCTGGGCCTAAATTTATGACAATGGACTGTTGCAGTGGTGGCTGACGTGAAGCCTCATTCTCTGCTATGACATGCAGACTGATTCTCTGCTGACATGAAGCCAGATTGTCTGTTACGGGACCTCTCTCCTCTGCCTGTGTGCTAGGCCTAAATATATGCCAATGGACTGTTGCAGTGGTGGCTGACGTGAAGCCTGATTCTCTGCTATGACATGCAGACTGATTCTCTGCTGACATGAAGCCAGATCCTCTGTTACGGGACCTCTCTCCTCTGCCTGTGTGTGTGCTGGGCCTAAATATATGCCAATGGACTGTTGCAGTGGTGGCTGACGTGAAGCCTCATTCTCTGCTATGACATGCAGACTAATTCTCTGCTGACATGAAGACAGATTCTCTGTTACGGGACCTCCCTCCTCTGCCTGGGTGCTGGGCCTAAATATATGCCAATGGACTGTTGCAGTGGTGGGTGACGTGAAGCCTCATTCTCTGCTATGACATGCAGACTAATTCTCTGCTGACATGAAGCCAGATTGTCTGTTATGGGACCTCTCTCCTCTGCCTGTGTGTGTGCTGGGCCTAAATATATGCCAATGGACTGTTGCAGTGGTGGCTGACGTGAAGCCTCATTCTCTGCTATGACATGCAGACTAATTCTCTGCTGACATGAAGACAGATTCTCTGTTACGGGACCTCTCTCCTCTGCCTGTGTGTGTGCTGGGCCTAAATATATGCCAATGGACTGTTGCAGTGGTGGCTGACGTGAAGCCTCATTCTCTGCTATGACATGCAGACTAATTCTCTGCTGACATGAAGACAGATTCTCTGTTACGGGACCTCCCTCCTCTGCCTGGGTGCTGGGCCTAAATATATGCCAATGGACTGTTGCAGTGGTGGGTGACGTGAAGCCTGATTCTCTGCTATGACATGCAGACTAATTCTCTGCTGACATGAAGACAGATTCTCTGTTACGGGACCTCTCTCCTCTGCCTGTGTGTGTGCTGGGCCTAAATATATGCCAATGGACTGTTGCAGTGGTGGCTGACGTGAAGCCTCATTCTCTGCTATGACATGCAGACTAATTCTCTGCTGACATGAAGACAGATTCTCTGTTACGGGACCTCCCTCCTCTGCCTGGGTGCTGGGCCTAAATATATGCCAATGGACTGTTGCAGTGGTGGCTGACGTGAAGCCTCATTCTCTGCTATGACATGCAGACTGATTCTCTGCTGACATGAAGCCAGATCGTCTGTTACGGGACCTCTCTGCTCTGCCTGTGTGCTAGGCCTAAATATATGCCAATGGACTGTTGCAGTGGTGGGTGACGTGAAGCCTCATTCTCTGCTATGACATGCAGACTGATTCTCTGCTGTCATGAAGCCAGATTGTCTGTTACGGGACCTCTCTGCTCTGCCTGTGTGCTAGGCCTAAATATATGCCAATGGACTGTTGCAGTGGTGGGTGACGTGAAGCCTCATTCTCTGCTATGACATGCAGACTGATTCTCTGCTGTCATGAAGCCAGATTGTCTGTTACGGGACCTCTCTGCTCTGCCTGTGTGCTAGGCCTAAATATATGCCAATGGACTGTTGCAGTGGTGGGTGACGTGAAGCCTCATTCTCTGCTATGACATGCAGACTGATTCTCTGCTGACATGAAGCCAGATTGTCTGTTACGGGACCTCTCTCCTCTGCCTGTGTGCTAGGCCTAAATATATGCCAATGGACTGTTGCAGTGGGGGCTGACGTGAAGCCTCATTCTCTGCTATGACATGCAGACTAATTCTCTGCTGACATGAAGCCAGATTGTCTGTTACGGGACCTCTCTCCTCTGCCTGGGTGCTGGGCCTAAATTTATGACAATGGACTGTTGCAGTGGTGGCTGACGTGAAGCCTGATTCTCTGCTATGACATGCAGACTGATTCTCTGCTGACATGAAGCCAGATTCTCTGTTACGGGACCTCTCTCCTCTGCCTGTGTGTGTGCTGGGCCTAAATATATGCCAATGGACTGTTGCAGTGGTGGCTGACGTGAAGCCTCATTCTCTGCTATGACATGCAGACTGATTCTCTGCTGACATGAAGCCAGATTCTCTGTTACGGGACCTCTCTCCTCTGCCTGTGTGTGTGCTGGGCCTAAATATATGCCAATGGACTGTTGCAGTGGTGGCTGACGTGAAGCCTCATTCTCTGCTATGACATGCAGACTAATTCTCTGCTGACATGAAGACAGATTCTCTGTTACGGGACCTCCCTCCTCTGCCTGGGTGCTGGGCCTAAATATATGCCAATGGACTGTTGCAGTGGTGGCTGACGTGAAGCCTCATTCTCTGCTATGACATGCAGACTAATTCTCTGCTGACATGAAGACAGATTCTCTGTTACGGGACCTCTCTCCTCTGCCTGGGTGCCGGGGCCTAAATATCTGAGAATGGACTGTTCCAGTGGTGGGTGACGGGAAGCCAGATTCTCTGCTATGGAACCTCTCTCCAATTGATTTTGGTTAATTTTTATTTATTTAATTTTTAATTTAATTCATTTCCCTATCCACATTTGTTTGCAGGGGATTTACCTACATGTTGCTGCCTTTTGCAGCCCTCTAGCTCTTTCCTGGGCTGTTTTACAGCCTTTTTAGTGCCGAAAAGTTCGGGTCCCCATTGACTTCAATGGGGTTCGGGTTCGGGACGAAGTTCGGATCGGGTTCGGATCCCGAACCCGAACATTTCCGGGATGTTCGGCCGAACTTCTCGAACCCGAACATCCAGGTGTTCGCTCAACTCTACGTGTTTGTCTTTTTCTATTGTGGTCATGCAATGTCTGGAGATGCTGTGTTTCATGCTCTGTTTCCGTATGTTATATCTGTGCTGGTTTAATCTGCAATGTAGTGGCTGTGTGGTGCGGCCCACATATTGGAGGCCGCATTGACATTCGATCAGGTAGATAACATAGCTGCTTTTGCACGTGAGGTTATGTTTGATTTTGAAAGTGGCACCGTTTTTTGTTGATGTGAAGGTTGTACTTTTGTGTGTGATGGTATTACAACAAAGGCAGCGTCTTTCGTTACATCTATAGCTGCCTGTTATTTTCTGTGTTGTATGTTTTTTATCTCCCGTGTCTCGTTTTGATTTGTTTGGGGCCACGGTACTTTTGATTGTGGGGGCTCTTCTGTATGTAATAATTGGTTTGTTAGGTAAGTATTTTTTGAGATAAGGGTCTTGTTTCAGAATGTGCCAGTGTTTTGTTAATATTATGCGTATGTCATTGTTGGATGTATTGTATTGTGTGATGAGGTTGAGATGTCGTTCTGTTTGTGTTACGTTTTCCTCTGTCATTTTTTTGGTCAGGCAATCTTTTTGCGTATTTTTAATACTTCTTTTATATGCGTCTGTAATGAGACTTTTTGGGTACCCTTTTTCAATGAAGCGTTTTTGTAGGATCTTAGCTTGTTGTTTGAAATCTGTGTCCTCTGTGCAGTTGCGTCTGACTCGTTTGTATTGACTGTATGGAACGTTCTGTAACCATTTTTTGTGGTGGAAGCTTTTGTAGTGTATGTAGCTGTTTGTGTCTACCTGTTTGAAGAAAGTTTTTGTGATGATGGTGTTGTTAGCGATGGTAATTGAGATGTCTAAAAAGTCTATATGGCTTCTGTTAAAATTTGGGGTTAGGGTAATCCCCCAGTTGGTTCTGTTTAGGTTTTGACAAAAATCTATTGATGCAGCTTCGTTTCCGTCCCAGATAATGAAGATATCGTCTATGTATCTTTTGTAATATATGATTTCTCTCCTATTGCTTTCATAGACGTGCTTTTTTTCAAAATGGCCCATAAAGATATTAGCAAAAGCCGGTGCCACTTTCGTGCCCATCGCGGTCCCCCGGCATTGATGGTATGTCTGATCATTGTAGATAAAAAAATTGTTTTCTAGAATAAAACGGAGGCTTTCTAGCAGGAAATTGATCTGTTGTGGTTTGAGTGTGTGGTCTTCTCTCAGTGTGTGTTCTACACATTTGATACCTAAATCATGTTGTATGTTGGAGTAGAGTGCGGTTACATCCATTGTTAGTAAGGCATATGTATCCTTCCATGGGATGTCTGCTAGTTCCTGAATTAGTTGTCTGGAATCATGTAGGTAACTGTTTTGGGTTCGTACATAGGGCTGTAAGAATAGATCGAGGTAATGTGATAGGTTGCTTGTTGCTGAATTGGTGTTGGATACTATGGGTCTCCCTGGGGGATTTGTGATGTTTTTATGTATTTTTGGGAGGTGGTAAAAGTACGGGTTAGATGGTGATTTTGGGATCGGGAAATTTTTTTCTTTTTTGTTAATGTATTGGTTCTCGTGCGCATTTTTGATAAAGGTGGTTAATTTCTTTATTATACTGGGGAAGGGGTTTCCTGTTATTTTCTGGTAGTAATTTTTGTCATTTAGAATGTTTAGTGCTTCTTTTTCATAGTCTTCTATGTTTTGTAGGACTATTGCGCCTCCCTTATCTGCTGGGCTTATTTTAATATTTTTATTATTTCCGAGTTTTTTAAGTGCAGTTTTTTCTGGGTAGGTTAGATTAGTTTTATTTTGGCGGCTGGTGGTGGAATTATTTCTTGTTGTGATCTTTTTTATATCTGTTGCCACTAGCTCGAAAAAAGCTGGTATTAGGTGTCCTTGGCTTTGGAGTGGGAAGAAATTTGATTTTGGGCAGACTTCTTGGTGCTTGTATGTTTGTGTCACTTCCTGATTGGTATTTTCTGTCGGTTGTGTGATTTGGCTCTTTTTTTGTTCATATTCAAAATGTCTTTTTATTGTGAGGTTTTTGCGGAATTTTTGTATGTCCAGATATAGTTCAAAGGGATTCACCTTGTTGTATGGGCAAAAAGAGAGGCCCTTTTGTAGGAGGCTATGTTCGGAGTCTGTGAGCTTGTGTGTTGATAGATTAAAGATTTTTATTGTTGGTGTGGGGTCATTCTTGTTTTTGTTATTTTTATTCTTTTTTAAGTTGGCTTTCCTTTTTTGGTGTTGCCCTCCTCTACATCCGCGTGCTCTAATTTTCTTTTTCCCGGGGTTGGTTTGAAGAAGTCCGTTATGTGTGGCGTGATCGACGCTTGTTGCTTGGTAAATGTATGTTTCAGGGTTGGTAAGGGTAATGTGTTGTTTGCTCGGTCTAAAAAAGGGACCAGGGCAGAAGTTCCTGGAAGGGTGTTGTCAATGGTGATGTAGGGGGAGTTGATTGCTTGTACGGGTGGGGGGCTGTTGTGTACCGTGAGGATGGATGTGTCCAGGAGTAGACTATTGTTCTGTGGCGTGTGGCCGGGGTGGATCTCTGCTGTGGTCGTAATACTTTTTATAGAGATGTTTTTTATTGGCGTTGGGCTCAGGAGGATGAGTGGGGATGAGTTAGCGGTGGGCTCCTTACGTGGTGTGCGTTTTTTTTTAAGGTCAAGGTATTTTGATTTAAGGACTCTGAATTTCTCCAAAAAATCGTCAGTAGATGAGTCTAGATCATTTTTTTGGGGCGCCTGGTGAGTGTTGAGACTTGGCAGATGGTGTGTATGGCCCTTGTTGTGCGGATATATTGTCTCTTCTATAGTGGGTAGTGTTGAGGTGTGTGGTGAGGTGTGTGGTGGGTGGTTGCTGGGGGGTGTTGCTTGGTGTGCTGGTGTGCTGGGGATGGGATGGGTCTTATTGGGTGGAGCCACATTTTGTAATTTATAAGCCGATGTTGTCATTTTTGTCATTTTTTCGGTATCTCTGTTGTGTGTTTTTTTATAAGCATTGTTGGTGAAAAAACGTGTTCTTGATTCATGGTTGAATCTGGGTCTCTGGGTTTGTGTGGTGTACGTCGGTTTCTGGTTTTGTTCGTTTGGGGTAACTGTGTTGTGTTGATGCGTCATCCTCCGTGTGAGTCGGTAGGTTCCCTGTTCTCTATCGCGTCTATCTCGTTGTAATTTTTTTGCTTTATTAGCTATAATGTTCTGTTCGCTTTGGTAAATTCTATTTGTCAGATTTTGGTTTATTACCGAGTAGTCTGGGTGGGATTCGTAGTGTTGTAGGGATTTTATGATTGTTTCAATTTTTTCTGTGTGGGTTTTGATGAGGGTTTCCCTTTTATTAGCAATAATTCTTATTAGGCCGGCCGCACATTGGTCTAAATAGTCATTCCATTCATAAGAAAAGATTGGGTCCTCTGGGAAGGAGGGGGCATTTCCCAGTCTTAGGCCTCTTGGGGCTAGGTTCTCTTGTGTGTATATTTGTAAGAACATGGCATCTAGTGAGTGTATGAGTTCATCTCTTAAATTGTCTTCAAGTTCATGAAATAGTTCGCACATAGTTTTAGTTTCATCATGTGAAAAACTTGCCTTGTCGTTTTTGTTGGTTGGCATGGATGTTTGGTCGCAGGTGTTGTTCCTTGAGGTGTAGCGTAATACCAAAGACTTGCGTTGCTGGGTCCGTTTTGAAAAATACTCCATTTTTCTTGTTCTCTTTTTTCTTTTCTTTTTGTTCTACTGGTTGCGGTTTTTGTTCACACGTTTTTTAGGCTGCAGATCCTCCTTTCAAAAAAGGGCCTTAAAGGGTCCTCCGGGTTCTGTGTGTTCCCACCAGGCTCCGGATGCAATATAGATAAAACAAGAGAGAGAAAACAGGAGGCAGCGCCTCGTGTGTAAAACCGTGTGGTATTTTTATAAAAACCACCAAAAGCACTGATTGCGCTTACCGTGTATGGTTGTGAGAAGGCACAACTCCTCTGGATCGCTTTAGCTGGTAGTAAGGCCCGTCCAGCTTGCGGGGGTGACTGCTGCTGCTGCCTAGGTCCTTGCCGGTAGCCGTGGGGTACGGTGTCCGGAATTGGGTAGTGGTGGAAGGTGATAAAAAAATATATATATATATGTGCATATATATTGAACCTTAACGGCGCTGCTGCAGAAGACAGGACTCAGGTGCATAAAATAAAGTTGGTTCTTTATTTGATAAAAGGTCTACGCGTTTCTGGGGCGGACTGCCCCCTTCATCAGGACAATGGGTCTGTTCTATGGGGGTTTATACTGTGCTTTTTATTAGGGTTTTTTGGCGCAAAAAACGGGATTCTGTGGGCGTTAGAGCGCCGGCAGGGGGGCGTGTCTGCACGTGCTTTTGTTGTCAAACGTTGCTATGGCGCTTGCTAGCATATTATTGGCTATGTATGTATTACTAGTCGGTTGTTGGAGGACCTGTTGAAGGACCTGGCGTGGGCGGGGTGGTGACGTAACATTCCTGGTTGTCTGGGCTGGCTTAGATGTGCTGACGTTTTTAAAAAGGCGGTCGGACTGTAGTGCTTCTGTTTTTCTTAATGGAGCGTGGGCCGGCTGTTCGTGCGTCATCTGGGAGGGCTTAGGTGACGTATTTTGTGGGCGGTGCGCTTGCTGTGTTAGCGTCCTCGCTTGCTTTGTATGTCCGTTCTTATAGTAGGCGTGGCTCAGGTGGCGCTGGTCTGCTGCGTTCTGTTTTATACAGAAGTGAGTTGTGTGCTCCGGTGCTGTATTCGGATCTCCAGTGGTTACGTCTGTCAGACTTAAAAGTAGTTATTAGTATTCTCACAGTAATGTGTGGTTTTTTGTTGAGATAATTAGTGTGTGAGGGGTATACACGATTGTTCAACATATTGGCTTGGATTCATATGGATATATTACATGCCGCAGCATGTATGGGCATCTATAGGGGGGGTTTATTAGTGTAGCAGGAGTATGGGCTGGTCTTATACACCGCATGTGGGCGGGGCAAGAGGTTTATACGACAAATGGTCATAACACGGGGAGATAAATTAAATCCCAAATATGGGTGCGCATGGGGGTAGTGTGAAAAAATTTTTTGGTATAAATGATAGAAATAAATAAAGAAAAATAAAACTAATAAAAATAATAAAAATTAAAATTAAAAATTAATAAAATAAATAAAAAATGAATATAAACAGATAAAAATAAGCATACGTAAAGATACGAAGGAGTATGGAGGTGGGGATGAACATAATTATCTCTCAACCTCATCACACAATACAATACATCCAACAATGACATACGCATAATATTAACAAAACACTGGCACATTCTGAAACAAGACCCTTATCTCAAAAAATACTTACCTAACAAACCAATTATTACATACAGAAGAGCCCCCACAATCAAAAGTACCGTGGCCCCAAACAAATCAAAACGAGACACGGGAGATAAAAAACATACAACACAGAAAATAACAGGCAGCTATAGATGTAACGAAAGACGCTGCCTTTGTTGTAATACCATCACACACAAAAGTACAACCTTCACATCAACAAAAAACGGTGCCACTTTCAAAATCAAACATAACCTCACGTGCAAAAGCAGCTATGTTATCTACCTGATCGAATGTCAATGCGGCCTCCAATATGTGGGCCGCACCACACAGCCATTACATTGTAGATTAAACCAGCACAGATATAACATACGGAAACAGAGCATGAAACACAGCATCTCCAGACATTGCATGACCACAATAGAAAAAGACAAACACGCAATAAAAATCACACCCATTGACTACATACCAGCAAACCCCTACAACAGGTTCACCAGCCTGCAGAGACGAGAAGTTTTTTGGATATTTCAACTGGACACCCTAACCCCTTTTGGTTTAAATGAGATTAGTGAAACCATCTTATAACTCCAAACTACACTCTTGTCCTACAATACCTACAGACACACATCGGTACGCCTACACGCACCAACGACGTAGCTTATTTTATATCATGCACATTCATGGGTACATACGAATGTTGACCACTCCAAGACTCCAGACTTACCCGTTACCTTCACCACCCTACCTTCCTGCCCCCGCCATTAGGGAAAACACAGTCCTACAAATTTACCCCCACAACATACAGATAATTATGTTCATCCCCACCTCCATACTCCTTCGTATCTTTACGTATGCTTATTTTTATCTGTTTATATTCATTTTTTATTTATTTTATTAATTTTTAATTTTAATTTTTATTATTTTTATTAGTTTTATTTTTCTTTATTTATTTCTATCATTTATACCAAAAAATTTTTTCACACTACCCCCATGCGCACCCATATTTGGGATTTAATTTATCTCCCCGTGTTATGACCATTTGTCGTATAAACCTCTCGCCCCGCCCACATGCGGTGTATAAGACCAGCCCATACTCCTGCTACACTAATAAACCCCCCCTATAGATGCCCATACATGCTGCGGCATGTAATATATCCATATGAATCCAAGCCAATATGTTGAACAATCGTGTATACCCCTCACACACTAATTATCTCAACAAAAAACCACACATTACTGTGAGAATACTAATAACTACTTTTAAGTCTGACAGACGTAACCACTGGAGATCCGAATACAGCACCGGAGCACACAACTCACTTCTGTATAAAACAGAACGCAGCAGACCAGCGCCACCTGAGCCACGCCTACTATAAGAACGGACATACAAAGCAAGCGAGGACGCTAACACAGCAAGCGCACCGCCCACAAAATACGTCACCTAAGCCCTCCCAGATGACGCACGAACAGCCGGCCCACGCTCCATTAAGAAAAACAGAAGCACTACAGTCCGACCGCCTTTTTAAAAACGTCAGCACATCTAAGCCAGCCCAGACAACCAGGAATGTTACGTCACCACCCCGCCCACGCCAGGTCCTTCAACAGGTCCTCCAACAACCGACTAGTAATACATACATAGCCAATAATATGCTAGCAAGCGCCATAGCAACGTTTGACAACAAAAGCACGTGCAGACACGCCCCCCTCCGGCGCTCTAACGCCCACAGAATCCCGTTTTTGCGCCAAAAAACCCTAATAAAAAGCACAGTAAAAACCCCCATACAACAGACCCATTGTCCTGATGAAGGGGGCAGTCCGCCCCAGAAACGCGTAGACTTTTATCAAATAAAGAACCAACTTTATTTTATGCACCTGAGTCCTGTCTTCTGCAGCAGCGCCGTTAAGGTTCAATATATATGCACATATATATATATATATTTTTTTATCACCTTCCACCACTACCCAATTCCGGACACCGTACCCCACGGCTACCGGCAAGGACCTAGGCAGCAGCAGCAGTCACCCCCGCAAGCTGGACGGGCCTTACTACCAGCTAAAGCGATCCAGAGGAGTTGTGCCTTCTCACAACCATACACGGTAAGCGCAATCAGTGCTTTTGGTGGTTTTTATAAAAATACCACACGGTTTTACACACGAGGCGCTGCCTCCTGTTTTCTCTCTCTTGTTTTATCCATTTTATATACTAACCTTTTATGCACAAAACCGAAGATAAAATCAATTTTAGAGGAAAAATTGTTAGGAAACATTCTATCCTGTATATTTACTTGTATATAAAGTGCAAGTGCTCCCAAAAATTACAAGGAAGAGGCACTCCGATACAACCTGTATATCACATAATGGAGGACCTCATTCACATTGTGGTACAATTGTTCAGGTAGTGGGACTCCTACACTCATAAATCCTATGCACGAAGTGAAAGGGCTGCCAAAAATTACAAGGAACCGGCACTCCAATACACCCTTTATTACACATAAAGGAGGGCATCATACACACCCTTAAAAAATTATGATAAATGGCCTGCTGGTGACCCTCAAAAACATTTGGAGCAAGGGCCTGCTGATCTGACCATCTAAAACATTATGGGTGAGGGCCTGCTGCTGAGCTAACCATTGAAAAAATTATGGGCGAGTGCCTGCTGCTTAGTTAACCATTGAAAAAATTATGGGCGAGGGCCTGCTGGTGAGCTGACCCTGTAAAACATTACATGCTAGGGCCTGCACATGAGCTGGCCCTCAAAAAGATTGTAGGTGAGGGCCTGCTGCAGAGCTGACCCTTTAATAGATTGTAGGTGAGGGCCTGCTGGTGAGCTGACCCTCTAAAACATTATATGCGAGGGCCTGCAGGTTATCTGACCCTCTAAAAGATTGTAGGTGAGGGCCTGCAGGTGAGCTGACCCACTACAACATTAGGAGCGAGGGCAGACTAATAAGCATGTTAATATGATGGAAGAGGAGGAGGAGGAGAAAAGGAAGATTGAACCATATACCCTTGTTTGTGGTGGAAGGGGTGCATGGGAATACAGTGTATTCAGTACATTATAAACAACACATTTAAAGTGCCTTTCTGTTCCGCCGCTTTCCTCTGGTGGAGTCAAGCAATTAAGGGGCAACCCATTTTTATAAGAGTCATCCTGTCAGCATTTTCAGTTGACAGGAGGATGCGCTTATCTGTTATTATGCCCCCAGCAGCACTAAATACCCGCTCTGACAAATTAATTTCAATGGGGCTGTTTTTTTTTTCACGCTTCACTTGTGCGTTGTGTGAAAATCGCTGAATGTTCTATATTCTGTGTTTTTCACGCAACGCAGGCCCTGTAGAAGTGAATGGGGCTGCGTGAAAAACGCATTGCATCCGGATTTACTGCATTGCGCTGTAAACGCAAGTAACTTAGCAACAGGGAATAGATTTCAAAGACAGGATGTCAACTTATCAGTGTCTGTCTGCAGGCAACGCAGGCGAGAGGTATTATTTTCTAGACTTCTCTTGCCCTTGTGGAGCCAAAGAAAACATGCCAAAGACCGCGGCCATGTATTTGGGATATTAGGTCTGCCGAACACCTGGACCGTTCCAAGAAAGAAGAAGCACGGGCAGAAATTGGCAAATAAATATTTGCTACAGTTTGGGAGAGTAGTAATGCCCACAGATGGGAGAGGTTTGGTAAAAGTGGACAATCTATACATGTGTGATTATAGCTGTCCTCCCTTATAGCATAGCACATGGCATACGTTATCCTCTGTAATTTTTTGTGGTAAAATATATATTTTTGGGTCTTTTTATTACGTTATTATTTATTACGTTTATGAAGTAAAGAGTCGCTGGAGGAGCTAATTCCGGAAGGAGATTCTCCAAGGATACAGTGGCTCCAGCACTTTGAGGAAAAGGCCATATCGTTATAACGACCAACTGATGTTCCTGCAGCCGTTATTAGAGCAGCGTCCGTAAGTAAATTATAACCAATGATCACAACATGCATATCAATACACACTGTGTGTGTACTATGTGGGTAATGTAATTTCTACCAATGTGTAAATTAGAAATGTCATAGTTGCCGAGCAAGCAATCCGATTCCTCCTTGTATTTGCAAGTGGAATCGGATTTTTTGCTGAGGCCAGCTAGGGCACTTCTAATTTCCATAATGTAGCTGCATGACCACATATGTAATATGTTGGTTACTTAAACTTTGACCTGTCACCACTCCTGACCTGGCGTTGAAAATAGCTTTATGTATTCCCCATGTAATAAAAATTCTGGAACATATATTCGTATGACTCTTTATGTAGTGGCGTTCCTTTATTATTCCTGCTAGAAGTTATAATTAAAATGGTTCTGCAGTTATTTTAAACTGATGATCTATCCTTTGGATAGATCCTCAGCATCTGATCGGCGGGGGTCCCGGGTCTGGGTCCCCTGCCGATCAGATGCTGATGATCTATCCAAAGGATAGATCGTCAGTTTAAAATAACTGCAGAACCCCTTTAAATTGCTATTACATTTCAATAATTAAAGGGTACAGAGGGGTGTTACCAAGTAGTGTTGGTGTATCTGCACAGACTCATTCTATCCAATCAGTGCTGCCATGTTTAGGTGTGCAGGTACACCCCCCCCCCCCCAACTTGTTTCTACCCCTCTGTACTCTTTAAAAATGAATGCTAATAGCAATTCATTCCTAACTTCTATGTTTCACATAATAAAGGAATGGCACAACATTGAGCAATTCACAATCGAAGTTCCAGATATGTTATTAAAGGGTAATACATGAAGTAATGAAAGAACACAGTGGTGATCGGTCTTATTTAAACTAGTATTATTTTGGAAAAGTATGTTGCTGATGCTAGTAATATTATAATATTTATTTGGGTACATATTGGTATGTTCATATACAAACCGGATTCCAAAAAAGTTGGGACACTATACAAATCGTGAATAAATACTGAATGCAATGATGTGGAGGTGCCAACTTCTAATATTATATTCAGAATAGAACATAAATCACGGAACAAAAGTTTAAACTGAGAAAATGTACCATTTTAAGGGAAAAATATGTTGAATCAGAATTTCATGGTGTCAACAAATCTCAAAAAAGTTGGGACAAGGCCATTTTCACCACTGTGTGGCATCTCCCCTTCTTCTTACAACACTCAACAGACGTCTGGGGCCCGAGGAGACCAGTTTCTCAAGTTTAGAAATAGGAATGCTCTCCCATTCTTGTCTAATACAGGCCTCTAACTGTTCAATCGTCTTGGGCCTTCTTTGTTGCACCTTCCTCTTTATGATGCGCCAAATGTTCTGTATAGGTGAAAGATCTGGACTGCAGACTGGCCATTTCAGTACCCGGATCCTTCTCCTACGCAGCCATGATGTTGTGATTGATGCAGAATGTGGTCTGGCATTATCTTGTTGAAAAATGCAGGGTCTTCCCTGAAAGAGATGACGTCTGGATGGGAGCATATGTTGTTCTAGAACCTGAATATATTTTTCTGCATTGATGGTGCCTTTCCAGACATGCAAGCTGCCCATGCCACACGCACTCATGCAACCCCATACCATCAGAGATGCAGGCTTCTGAACTGAGCGTTGATAACAACTTGGGTTGTCCTTGTCCTCTTTGGTCCGGATGACATGGCGTCCCAGATTTCCAAAAATAACTTCGAATCGTGACTCGTCTGACCACAGAACAGTCTTCCATTTTGCCACACTCCATTTTAAATGATCCCTGGCCCAGTGAAAACGCCTGAGCTTGTGGATCTTGCTTAGAAATGGCTTCTTCTTTGCACTGTAGAGTTTCAGCTGGCAACGGCGGATGGCACGGTGGATTGTGTTCACTGACAATGGTTTCTGGAAGTATTCCTGAGCCCATTCTGTGATTTCCTTTACAGTAGCATTCCTGTTTGTGGTGCAGTGTCGTTTAAGGGCCCGGAGATCACGGGCATCCAGTATGGTTTTACGGCCTTGACCCTTACGCACAGAGATTGTTCCAGATTCTCTGAATCTTCGGATGATGTTATGCACAGTTGATGATGATAGATGCAAAGTCTTTGCAATTTTTCGCTGGGTAACACCTTTCTGATATTGCTCCACTATCTTTCTGCGCAACATTGTGGGAATTGGTGATCCTCTACCCATCTTGGCTTCTGAGAGACACTGCCACTCTGAGAAGCTCTTTTTATACCCAATCATGTTGCCAATTGACCTAATTAGTGTTAATTGGTCTTCCAGCTCTTCGTTATGCTCAAATTTACTTTTTCCAGCCTCTTATTGCTACTTGTCCCAACTTTTTTGGGATTTGTTGACACCGTGAAAATTTGAATCAATGTATTTTTCCTTTAAAATGATACATTTACTCGGATTAAACGTTTGATCTGTCATCTACGTTCTATTACAAATAAAATATTGACATTTGCCATCTCCACATCATTGCATTCAGCTTTTATTCACAATTTGTTTAGTGTCCCAACTTTTTTGGAATCCGGTTTGTATTAATTGACAAGTTTTATAAAAAAATTTTTTAGAACGGAGGCCAACCTTGAGGAGGAGGCTGAAGACAGTGGTGCTGAAGACTCCATGACATGCAATGAGGAGCCTCTGCATGTGAAGGTCCTGAACACAGTGGTGAAGGGCCCGCCACCTCCACCAGCTCTCAGCCCCCAGCCTCCGTTGTGCCCCCCCCCCAAGTTTGCCATTACGTGGCCGCGGCCGCAGAACACTGCGTCCTGATGAGGCAGTTCCACATCCCCCGGAAGATCTTTTTTATATTTATGCTAAAAGCCTAGCTACTTTCTTGCGGAGTCTGCCTCCAGAACATATACTAAGAACCCAAGCGGGATAGTTCCGGAGTCAGCTACGCCACCGAATGATCCTTTGGAAATTTTTGCTGCGCTAGAAAGTTGGCGCAGCAATGTCCACATGTCTGGCCCCCGCCACATTCAGGGTCCACAGGTGCCCCAACAATTACTATCATCCACACTAGCTGGCCCCTCTCAGCTATCTGTTGCACCTGCACAACCGACCTACCTTGGGCAAAAGTTTCTGCCTCCCCCTTTTTCACCTAGCCGTTCGCTCAATTTGTAATACTTCATTGTTTTTATGTTTAAAATAAAAAATAAAAAAATGTATTTTCACCAAATTTATTGTTTGCTCTCTTTATTAAACACATGAAATATTAACATTTAGGTATCACACACACATATAACACTTTAATAATTGTACACATTTACTAGTAACATAAATTACATACACGTAACTATAAAAAGAAATGTAAAAATAATTTACACACAAATATTAATTTATGCAAAACTAAAATAAATATCATTTCAGATTTGATAAAACATATCTTCATATACAAATTCTACACAATTATAGGTCCATATGCACACGATAGTATAGACCAGTGATGGCGAACCTATGGCACAGGGGCCAGAGGCGCCACTCCTAGCCCTCTCTGTGGTCACCCACACCCTGGCAAAAGTCTATGGTGTACCAATATGCCGTAGACTTTTCCTGCCAGTCATCAGTGCAGGGCGCACTACGAACAGCAGAGGCAGCGCACTGAATGTAGGCAGACGATTGTAGATAAAAGATAAAGTACATGGAAGATATTCTATATTGGACTGTAGTATTAAAGGTAAATTTCTGGGTCGGCAGAAAAGTAATTAGGTTTATGTTGCAGTTTGGCCAGTATGTCTGTAAAAGGTTCGCCATCACTGGTATAGACAATATAGATGGAGTTTTGTCACATGACACATGTCATCATAGTTTTCGTTATTTTTAATGAGGCCAAATACTACTTTATTCATTATGATATTGATACTGACATACTTCTAATATTGCTTACATTTGACACTTATAGTAATTAAGTATTTTTGCATATTTCACATACCGTGTATAAAAACATTACATATTGAACCGGCAAATAAAAACATAATCCACCAATAAAAAAAATATAACATTTGGAGATTTCATTAAAATAATGTATGCTGGGGGTTTATATATCTGTTAAAAAGGCATTAAAAAGGTGAATAAAGAGAATGGTTCAGTTTTTTTTCACGCGCATTAAAAATGCATGCAATCTGTATGTCACCCGCGTGGAAAAAACGCAACACAATCGCATACAAAACTGACTGCACTCGCAAGCAAAATCGCACGATTTTCCCCTGAACGCACCCGCATCGCATCTGGCCCTTACCCGCAACAACCGTGTGAAAGAGACCTTACTATACATCTGTATTGTAATTGCCTGTTAGTGCATGACACTGAGTAATACACTAACAGGTTACCTAGGAGACTGAGCCTGAGGCTGGATCTCCTGGGCACCCGTAGAAGGCAGGTCCCGATGCTGTGCATGGCATTGGGCAGTCTCTGCACGGCATCGGGCTGCCTTCTCACCCATCGGGTCCCCGCCACAGCAGCATGGGGGACCCGATGGGCTCCCTCACCCGCCGCAAACCCTTTCTGAGTCAAGGTCAGCGCTGACCGCGGGCATAGAAGGGGTTAAGGCATCTGTGTTGGTCCCATGTTCATATGTGCATGCACTGCAGAGAAAAATTATGTTTTAATATATGCAAATAAGCCTTGAGGAGCAACGGGGGCATTGCCGTTGCAAAAATAGTAGAGCCTCTAGGTGTAATGGCAACGCTCCCATTGCTCCTAGAGGCTTATTTGCATGGGACCTACAGAGATGCCTCCAGCTGCCAAGTGCAAATGCAACAGGTCAGCCAGTTTCATAGGTATAAATCTGCTGACAGATGCCCTTTAAGAGAAAATAGTTGATTATGTGTACTTATAACAATCTATATACAATAGAGACAAAAGAACATTCTCCATACAATACTACAGCTGTTCTATACAACAAAAGAATCAAGTTCTAACACAAGAAGTCGACCTCACGCAATCATCAACCTGACAACCATCTAAAAGTAATATTCTCGACACTGACAGATACGTGCAAAGTAAATAAATTCTGTAAACTGCACAGTACAGACAAATAAAGTCAATGTATTTAATACAATAGTCTTAAATGGGTTTTCTGGGACTGTCAGATCAGTGGGGGTCTAACACCTAGCACCCCTATTTATCAGCTGAATGAACCCTGTCAGGACCGGGTGATTTTCCGTTTTTGCACACAAAGTAGTGGTAAGCTGGAAAAAAAATCCAAATGGGGTGGGAAAAAAAATACACAATTCTGTCACAGTTTTACAGGTTTTCGTTTTTACGGCGTGCCCTATGCGGTAAAACTGACGTGTTAGCTACATTCTCTAGTTTAGTATGATTACAGCAATACCCCATTTACATAGTTTTACTTGTGTTTTAATAGTAAAGCAAAACTTTGGAAAAAAATGTTGGGACATCGACACAATGCTAACATTTTTGGCTGTATGCACCACCACAATGGATTTGAAATGAAACGAACAAGATGCGCATTAACTGCAGACTGTCAGCTTTAGGCCGAATGCACACGGCCGTGTTCCGCGGCCGAGAGCAGTCCATGGTAACACGGGCTGGATTCCTGCTGAGAGCAGGAGCGCACAGCGTCATTGGTTGCTATGACGCCGTGCGCTTCCTGCTGCCGCCGCAGTACAGTAATAAGAGAAGAGAAGACTTCAAGAGAAGACTTCACCAGAGTGAATACAGAGGGTTCACCAAAAGATGTAAACCATTGGTGAGCCTCAAAAACAGGAAGGCCAGATTAGAGTTTGCCAAACGACATCTAAAAAAGCCTTCACAGTTCTGGAACAACATCCTATGGACAGATGAGACCAAGATCAACTTGTACCAGAGTGATGGGAAGAGAAGAGTATGGAGAAGGAAAGGAACTGCTCATGATCCTAAGCATACCACCTCATCAGTGAAGCATGGTGGTGGTAGTGTCATGGCGTGGGCATGTATGGCTGCCAATGGAATGGGTTTTCTTGTATTTATTGATGATTTGACTGCTGACAAAACCAGCAGGATGAATTCTGAAGAGTTTCGGACAATATTATCTGCTCATATTCAGTCAAATGCTTTCAGAACTCATTGGACGGCGCTTCACAGTGCAGATGGACAATGACCCAAAGCATACTGCAAAAGCAACCAAAGAGTTTTTTAAATGAAAGAAGTGGAATGTTATGCAATGGCCGAGTCAATCACCTGACCTGAATCCGGTTGAGCATGCATTTCACTTGCTGAAGACAAAACTGAAGGGAAAATGCCCCAAGAACAAGCAGGAACTGAAGACAGTTGCAGTAGAGGCCTGGCAGAGCATCACCAGGGATGAAACCCAGCGTCTGGTGATGTCTATGCGTTCCAGACTTCAGGCTGTAATTGTCTGCAAAGGATTTGCAACCAAGTATTAAAAAGTGAAAGTTTGATTTATGATTATTATTCTGTCCCATTACTTTTGGTCCCTTAACAAGTGGGAGGCACATATGCAAACTGTTAGTAATTCCTACACCGTTCACCTGATTTGGATGTAAATACCCTCAAATTAAAGCTGACAGTCTGCAGGTAAAGCACATCTTGTCTGTTTCATTTCAAATCCATTGTGGTGGTGTATAGAGCCAAAAATGTTAGAATTGTGTCGATGTCCCAATATTTATGGACCTTGCTGTATATATACAGTATATATGTGTCTATGGAGCTGTGTCAGAGTTAATTTTTTGCAGGGTAATCTGTACTTTTAAGTGATACCATTTTGGGATGTGTATGACGTTTTAATCACTTTTTTTATTTTATTTTTTGGGGGGGGGATGATTAAGCGACATAAAAAGGGAGAATAGGCAATTTTTTTTTTTTTTTTCCATTACACCGTTTGTCATATGGGATTAATATTTTTCTATTTTAATAGTATGGGCAATTTCAGACACAGTGATACAGTATATATTAAACTTATTAGGTCACCCTAGATGACTACAACAAGCAATCATTAGATTGCCATTTGTATGCAATAATGGTATCTTATCCATAACGCTGGGTTCACACCTAGGCGTTTCTCAAACGCGCGTTTCCATGCGCATTTTTGTCGCGCGTTTTATGCGCGTTGTTTTTAATAGTGAACGCGCGTTTGACGCGCGTTTGGGTGATTGACAGCAGTGTTGTCCAAAGAGTCTATGGCCCAAACGCGCGTCAAACGCGCCAAAAAAAGCTCCTGTACTTGTTTGAGCGTCGGGCGTTTTACAGCGCGATCGTACGCGCTGTAAAACGCCCAGGTGTGAACCCTTCCCATAGGGAATCATTGGTTCTTACCTGTTGTGCGTTTTACAGCGCGTAGGAACGCGCTGTAAAACGCTCAGGTGTGAACCCAGCGTTAAAGAATACAGCATTCGGTATATTCCAATGCCGTGCTGCCACCTGCCGGCCTGTATTGAAATATACCACTGACAAGTATATTGGAGTTTGCAGACATTAGTCCTGGGCCTCTGCTGTGTAAAACAGCAGAAACCAATGGCTATGGCGCCCACCATATTTAAAGACCACAAGAAAATTTAGACTAGCACACCCATAGTCACAGGTGCACATCCATAAAGCTAGCATGCAGACAGCAAGCAAAAAACGTATGGCAGCACACCATTACACATGCAAACAAAAAAACTAGGGATTAGGGATTATTCTGGATTACATTGATACTATACCTACTATACATTAAAAAAATAGAAGCTCTTTGCGCACATTGTTGATCATGTGTGTCGGGCCCATCTACCAGTTGGTAGAGCTGGTTTCTACACCGCTGTGAACATTGTAGGCTTAGGTTAGGCCCAGGAGAGGTAGTTCTGTTAGTGTTAGGTTGTTGTTTGTCCATCGCTTTCGATGAGGACCTTCACATCTCATAGATAGATCTTGGGCCATTAGCGATGTATCCTTAGATGGCTAATAAGGCCTATGTTAGCATTAAATGTTTTGTTATATACTGAACAGACAAATATGGATGTTTTTGTTTCAGCATTTGCATTTGCACCTTTATGTTTACGAAGTGTATGCTTCTCCTGTGCTAGGATTGTCCTTCTGGATTCGTATGTCTGGGAATCCTGATGGATCAGCGAACGCCATGTATAACGATCATGTGCCAGAGATTCCCACGAGGTGATGTTGATATCCAGGGACTTGAGAGAGGCTTTCAGTGTATCTTTGTATCACTTCTTTTCCCCCCATGCAATCAATTACCCTTTGACAGCAAGGATGCGATGGTCTGGCATCCTTACCACGTGGCCTGCCCAGCGCATCTGGACTTTCATCAATAAGGTGTAAACTGATGGTAAGCCTGCTCTGGAGAGGACTTCTGTATCTGGCAACTTATCCTGCCACTGGATCCTCATGTTTTTACAGAGGCAAGTCATGTGAAAGTGGTTCAGCTGTCTAGCATGTCTTCTGTATACTGTCCAGGTCTCACTAGCATACATCAGGGTGGTTAACACTACAGCCTGGTAGACTTTAAGCTTTGTAGCAAGGATTATTCCACAGAGGTCCCATGCAATGGTCCTTTGCGGCCTTTGCAATTCTGCAGTTGACCTCGATGTCAATTGTCACTGCACGGGATTGGATACTGCCAAGATACGTATATTGGTCCACTGCATGCAGCTTCTGTCCTTTCACTGTGATGGTAGGTTCTTGATATTGGGCTTTCGGAGCTGGTTCCTACACCACCCTGAACATTGTAGGCTTAGGTTAGGCCCAGGAGAGGTAGTTCTGTTAGTGTTAGGTACCCATCTGCAGAAGCCACCTTGATGCCGGTAGATGGGACCAACACACATTTAATCAAAAATGTGCACAAAGAGCTTCCCTTTTTCATGTATAGTAGGTATAGTAACACTATAATCCAGAATCGCTAATCCCTAGTTCTATTGTTTGCATGTATAATGGTGTTCTGCCATATATTTAAAGACCAGACATCTGCCATACATGTACGGCAGAATGTCCTAAAGGGTTTAAGGGGCCTTTATTATTTACCAGACACAGCTCTATACATTTCAACTCAGTCCCATTCACTTTAAAGGAGTTTTCTGGGAGTAAGATAGTGATAACCTATCCTCAGGATGGGTCATCAATATCTGATTGGTGGGGGGTCTATTTCCTGGCAACCCTGTCAATCCAGTGACGTCATGATCATCAGTCACATGGCCTAGGAGCAGCTCACTCCCATTCAAATGAATTGGGCTGAGCTGCAATGCCAACCACAGCAGCTATACAATGTATGGCACTGTGAGGGCTGCAGTACTCACCAGAACACTGTGGCCTCTTCAAATACCTGATTGTTGGGGGTTCGAGGAATCGGACCCTCACTAATCACCTACTGATGACCTATCCTGAGGATAGTGTATACACTATATCATTCGGCACTGCAGGAAATAGAGTGGCGGTGCGCGTGTCCCAGGGCAGGCGTCCCATGTAGATCAAAGGAAGAACAGACCGGCACTCGCTGTTAGTATATAATCTTGTGATTCATTGTCACATTCCAGTGACTGCGTTTCGGCGTACAATCTGCCTTTATCAAACTGCCGAAACGCCGTCACTGGAATGTGACAATAAATCACAAGATTATATACTACCAGCGAGTGCCGGTCCGTTCTTCCTTCTATCCTGAGGATAGGTCATTATTATTGTACTCCTAGAAAACCGTTTTTATGGTATTGAGCTATAGTACCAAGCACGGTCACATCAAAATGTATGCCAGTGTGCCTGTTAAACAATTCATCATAGGCATTAGGCCATAAATAGCAAAGTCCTGAAAACCCCCTTTAAATATAGCAGCATATCCTTCACCACTAATCCACAGTTACTGCAAGCAGCACATACTCTGTGATTTGGGCACTGTATACCATATAGAGAGGGGGTTAACAGAAGGGACTGCGCAGGGCACTATGCAACCTAAGGCGAACCGTGAGTACAATGCAACACGGACTCTATCCATATTTTGCATATCCACTTTTTGCAGACCACAAACTACATACAGTTGTGTCAATGTACCCTAAGTGTGTATACATAGATAGCGGTAAGTCACTGTTAGCTGCACACAGGGGTGGTCTTAAGTTCAGGAAGAGCAGAGGTTTACAGGAATAAATTACAGGTTTTACTGAATTTTTTCCCACAAAACTATATATCAATCTGCTCAGCTCCTTCTGCTCAGCATGTTGCCTGAAGATTGCACTGCATTTCCTGGTGACAGGTTCATTTTAAAGGGGGTTATCCCACGAAATATTTTTCACAGGCTAGGTAGTTAATGTTGCATCATTGGGGGTCCGCCCTAGTGGAACCCTCAGTGATTCCAAGAATAGAAGGACCTTGAGTCTTCTTTATGAATACACCTCCATTCACTTCAGGGGCAGATTGGTCAATGACCAGGCGGCTACCCGAGCCCTCCTCACAGCTGCCGGCTGGGTACATAACGATCTGATGCTCTCAGCATTAATTAATGCAGTACTCATGCAAATGGCCATCTTCCGCAGGTGCCTTCTTGAACTCAAATGTATAACCGTCCTTACGACGGTGACACAGTTGAATACTGCGGTGAGGGCGGTAGTATTTTGTGCTGCACTGTGGTATTTATAATTTTTTTCCAGGGACACTTTAAGTTTCATCCCTATTTCTCTTATATGGAACTGTTGTAGACAGTGCTTCATCAGTCCCATGGAAGTGAACGGAGCAGTAGACCAACATGAGCTCTCCCGCTCCGTACCGAGACTGGGAGCCCTCTGTTCTCGAGATCACTGGACCGCTAGGTAGATAATAAATACTTTTCGTAGGATAACTCCTTTAAAGGGAACCTGTCACCGGGATTTTGTGTATAGAGCTGAGGACATGGGCTGCTAGATGGCCACTTGCACATCCGCAATACCCAGTCCCCATAGCTCTGTGTGCTTTTATTGTGTAAAAAAACAACGATTTGATACATATGCAAATTAACATAAAAGAGTCATATCTTACTTGTGTGACCAGAGAAGAGTCATATTTTCAAGCTCTGACTCATCTCAGGTTAATTTGCATATGTATCAAATCGTTTTTTGTACACAATAAAAGCACACAGAGCTATGGGGACTGGGTATTGCGGATGTGCTAGCGGCCATCTAGCAACCCATGTCTTCAGCTCTATACACAAAATCCCGGTGACAGGTTCCCTTTAAAGGGGATATGTCATTTCGGACTTTGATAGCACGCTTGGCTACTTTCTGAAGTCCAATAGAAATTAATGAAGAGTGCACCGCACAAGCATGACTGCGGCTGGGACTGCTGGATATAGCAGACCAGACCAGATACTTGGAAAATCCCTTTAACCATCTTGTAATGATTCTTTTCATATACAGATTAAGAAAAAAAAGAAATATCCTAATGCAGGGCTAATATTGGTCCTGTCCGTACCTTCATGTTCTAGATCTGCAGTGTGTATCCTACTCATTCCTTTTCATTAGTATTTTTCATTACCTTTCACCTGTTTATTACTATAATTATGATTTCTTTCAATTATTTTAAACCTACCTTTTATGACTGATGCCTGGTGTTCATGGTAAGGGTGGAAATCCTTTATAGTAAGACCCAAAATGTGCTTCAAACGCTGAAGGACAACCTGATAACATCATTTTCAGCAATTTGATTGTGGTGGATCTTTGCCAGGGGTATCTGTATGGACATGTTAGCCAGGGAGCCCCCGGCATGTACATACAAAGCTATGCTGCGCATTAATTACATGTGCCCCTAGGTCTAGCTTCATAGCAAAGCTGTTACTATTGTTATGAGCCTTTGTGGACTTTTCAGAAATCTAGGCTAGTTTTTTTCAGCATTATATTGTATTTTTTTATTTTTTATTATGTATTCATGAATCTAAAATACATGAGGCATGCAGTCAATCATCCGCCATCTATGTAAAATTATTTTAAAGTCTTAAAGCCAGTGGTTTATAAATATTCATTGTATCATATTTCCCAATATGATAAAATAACAGAAAAAAACCCTAAGAAATACAATCAAGGGCGTTGATTCAGCAGGAGACCATAAAGCGAAGAAGATTAAAAGCAATTATCCTGTGAATTTCCACTGCTATTGTTTCTAGACTAGTGTGACTATCTGGATTCTCTCAATTTGATGTTTGGCAAAAAATATCCTTGTTTGTGGAGAGCTAGGAAAATATCATTTTCATCATTTTAGATTGTTTTGACCTTAAACAAGTTATGAGCAAAGCAGGGAACAGGACATGTTCACCCTGTCGGATCCGTCCTGCCGCTATTTTGCCGTGCCGCCGGACCGCCGCTCCGTCCTTATTGACTATAATGGGGACGGGGGCCGAGCTCCGGCGCAGCACGGCAGTTCGCGGTGAGAGGCCGCCGGACTAAAACGTCAGACATGCAGTACTTTTAGTCCGGTTGCCTCTCACCGTGCTGCGCCGGAGCTCCGCCCCCGTCCCCATTATAGTCAATGGGGATGGCGCTGCGGCACGGCAAAATAGCAGCAGGACGGATCCGACAGGGTAAACAGCCTGTCAGATCCGTCCTGCCGCTAGTGTGAAAGTAGCCTAACACAGTGGTCAGCGTCTCTGTAGTGTTCTGGGGCGCTGTCATGGTCTTACCTCCTTGCTGTTCCCTTCGTTTGACATGTGCTGGCGGCCATCTTGGTTTCTGGGTTTTCTTGTAGCCTCCCACCCTGCGGCTCCTCCTTCCCACTGGGAGGAGCTGGATGCCCAGCTCATATATATAGGAGGTCTGTGGCTTCAGTTCCTTGCTTGGTCCTCCTGTGTTCACATGCTTCCAAGACTGCTGCTGCTTCTGGTTCCTGATCCTGGCCTCGTCTGACTACCCCGTTGGTTCCTGATTCCGGCTTCGTCTGACTACCCCGTTGGTTCCTGATTCCGGCTTCGTCTGACTACCCCGTTGGTTCCTGTTCCTGGCTTCGTCTGACTACCCTTCTGGTTCCTGACCTCTGTCTCCGCAAGACCCTGCTTCGGTTTAGCCATCCGTTCGGACTTTGCTTACGGCTTGCTCTTCAATAAAACCTTCTTATTTTCCACTTATCTCTTGTTGTACGTCTGGTTCATGGTTCCTTGACATTAGGACCAAGCCATGAATTCTGACGGTACAGGGCCATCCTCGCTACCTACGCTGGTTGCCAGACTTGATCAGCAGGATCACCTGTTGGGTCGGTTCGCTGTGGCGTTGCAAACCCTGCTTGAACGCACGGCTCATTTAGCTTCCGTTGCCGATGGGTCGGTTGTCGCTCCTGGGCCCGCTCCTACTGCCGCTCCGGTTGTTGCGCCAGAGTCTACCCTGACACCTGTTGCTGCGCCTGTGGTGTTTCAGGGTATGACCGGTTCTGCCCCCCTTCCACAGCGCTTTGGGGGAGAGCCAACTCAGTGCCGAGGTTTCCTTAACCAGGTGGGCATTTACTTCGAGTTGCTGCCACATGCCTTTCCTACTGAGAGATCAAGGGTGGGCTTCTTGATCTCGCTGCTCTCGGACAAGGCCTTGGCCTGGGCCAGCCCTTTATGGGAGAACAACAATCCGGTGGTTGCCGAGTTTTCCAGTTTTGTTGCTTCTCTTCGGAAGGTATTCGATGTGCCGGCTCGTGCTGCCTCTGCTGCGAAGCTCCTTATGTCCATCAGACAGGGTTCACGATCCGTAGCTGAATACGCCATTGAGTTTCGTACCCTGGCAGCAGAGGTGGGCTGGAATAATGAGGCTCTGGTCGCTGCTTTCTCTCATGGTCTCTCGGATGCCTTGAAGGATGAGGTTGCAGCTAAGGACCTACCAGTGGAGCTCGAGTCTCTTATTTCTTTCCTGATTTTGATTGACACCAGACTCAGGGAGAGACCTTCCTTTAAGGAGAGCCTGCGGAGGTCTCCTAACAGATTGGCGCCTACGTTTGCTGTCCCACCCGTGCCTCCCTCTCCTCCCACGCCTCCTGGGGATGACTTGTCTGGGGGTGAACCCATGCAGCGGGGGTTTGCTCGCCTGTCTGAGGGGGAGAGGGTACTCCGGAGACGCGAGGGCCGATGCATGTACTGTGGTCTCGGTGGGCATTTTCGGTTGGCATGTCCGAACCGTCCGGGAGAACGCTCGCACCTGAGGTCCTGTCGGGGGCAGATCTTGGGTGGAGTCTCCTCGTCCCCGGTTTCCCGTGTTGACAAACCACTGATCACGGTTGTCCTTTCCTGGGTCGGGGGCTCGGTGACGACCCAGGCGTTGGTGGACTCTGGTGCTGGTGGTTTGTTCATTGATAGAGTGTTCGTTGCCGCCAATTCCATTCCTCTGCAGCCTCGAGGTTCTCCACTGGCTCTTGAGGCGATAGACGGCAGACCCCTTCTGCCGCCACACGTGACTCATGAGACCCTTCCAGTGGGGATAGCCATTGGTGCCGTTCACAGAGAGTCGGTCTGTCTCCAGGTTATTTCGTCTCCACACTACTCGGTGGTCTTGGGGTACCCCTGGCTCCAGAAGCATAATCCGACTTTCGATTGGAGATCGGTCGAGATCCTCTCGTGGTCACCGCAGTGTGGGGCTAGTTGCATCCAGGGGCCTGTCAAGTTGCTGTGTACTTCCTCGGACTCTCTGTTGCCTCCTGAATACGAAGAGTACCGGGATGTATTCGATAAGGTGCGCGCGGTTGCTCTACCTCCGCACCGCCCATACGATTGTGCCATAGAGTTACAATCCGGTGCCGTTCCTCCTCGTGGCAAAGTCTATCCACTGTCGGTAGCGGAGAATGAGGCCATGGAGGAGTACGTGAGGGAGGCGCTTTCACGCGGACACATTCGCAAATCCTCGTCCCCGGCAGGGGCTGGATTTTTCTTTGTGAAAAAGAAGGGCGGCGAGTTGAGGCCGTGCATCGATTACAGGGGTCTCAATCGCATCACGATCAAGAACGCTTACCCGATACCCTTGATTTCCGAGCTGTTCGATCGCCTCAAAGGGGCCACGGTCTTTACCAAACTCGACCTGAGGGCGGCATATAACCTGGTAAGGATCAAGGCGGGCGATGAGTGGAAGACCGCGTTTAACACCAGGACCGGTCATTATGAATCCTTGGTTATGCCCTTTGGGTTGTGCAATGCGCCCGCAGTCTTCCAGGAATTCATCAACGATGTTTTCCGTGACCTGTTGCAGCAGTGTGTGGTGGTCTATTTGGATGACATCTTGGTATATTCTGCATCCATGGAGGCCCACATTCTGGATGTCAGACGAGTGTTGCAACGCTTACGAGAGAACAAGCTGTTCGGTAAGCTTGAGAAATGCGAATTTCACCGATCCCAGGTAACCTTCTTAGGTTACATCATTTCCGCTGAGGGGTTCTCCATGGATCCTGAGAAGGTTTCGGCTGTCTTACAGTGGCCCCAGCCCAGTGGGCTTCGTGCCCTGCAGCGCTTTTTGGGCTTCGCCAATTATTATCGGAAGTTCATCAGGGACTTTTCCATGCTAGCCAAGCCTCTCACGGATCTGACCAGGAAGGGCAGTAATCCTCAGGTCTGGCCGCTCGAGGCCATCCGAGCTTTTGAGGCTCTAAAGTCCGCCTTTGTGTCGGCTCCGATTCTGTCGCATCCCAACCCTGGGTTGCCTTTTGTCCTCGAGGTGGACGCGTCTGAGACGGGAGTAGGCGCCCTCCTGTCTCAGCGTAGAACACCAGAGGGTCCTCTGCTTCCTTGTGGGTTTTACTCCCGGAAACTGTCTTCCGCGGAGTGCAACTATCAGATTGGTGACAGGGAGTTATTGGCCATCGTGCAGGCCCTTAAAGAATGGAGGCACTTGCTCGAGGGCTCGGTGGTTCCGGTTCTCATCCTGACGGACCACAAGAATCTGACCTACCTCTCTGAGGCCAAGAGATTGACACCACGTCAGGCCAGATGGGCTCTGTTCTTGTCACGTTTTAATTACGTGGTCTCCTACCTACCCGGCTCCAAGAACATCAGAGCGGATGCCTTATCACGGCAGTACTCCGAGCTGTCCGGGGAGGAGTCGATTCCGACTACGGTCATACCCCCGAATCAGATCCTGGCCGCTATTCGCACCAGCCTGACTTCTCCTCTGGGTGAGCAGATTTTGGCGGCTCAATCTGGTGCTCCCTCTGGGAGACCCAATGGCAGATGTTTTGTGCCTGAGGAGTTGCGCACTCGGTTGTTGCGAACCTACCATAACTCCAAGGCCGCGGGGCACCCTGGAAAGAATCAGCTGTCCTGGGCGGTTTCACGTCTGTTCTGGTGGCCTTCTCTACGTTCCGACATCGCCGCATATGTAGCGGCATGCTCCGTTTGTGCCCAGAGTAAGTCCCCTCGGTACCTTCCGTTGGGCCTTTTGCAACCCATAGCCACCGGGGAGCGTCCATGGTCACACCTGGGGATGGATTTCATTGTGGACCTCCCTGCATCCCGAGGCCATACGGTCATTCTCATGATTGTGGATCGGTTTTCCAAAATGTGCCACTGTGTTCCTCTCAAGAAGTTACCCTCTGCACAAGAGTTGGCCTCGATTTTTGCCAGGGAGGTCTTCCGGTTGCACGGGTTGCCCAAGGAGATTGTGTCGGATCGGGGGAGTCAGTTTGTGTCCAGGTTCTGGCGCGCCTTTTGCTCCCAGTTGGGGATTCATCTCTCTTTCTCCTCGGCCTACCACCCTCAGTCCAATGGGGCCGCAGAACGATCCAATCAGGCCTTGGAGCAATTCCTTCGTTGCTATGTCTCCGATCACCAAGACAATTGGGTTGACCTCCTGCCTTGGGCTGAGTTTGCCAGGAACACGGCGGTGAACTCTTCCTCTGGGACGTCTCCCTTCATGGCCAATTATGGGTTCCAACCTGCCGTGTTACCGGAGGTATTCTCTCCCCAGGATATTCCGGCTGTGGAGGATCACCTTTCCGTCCTACGTGCTTCTTGGGTACAGATCCAGAGGTCCCTTGAGGTCTCTGCGCAGCGCCAGAAACTCCAGGCTGATCGCAGACGAGCGCCCGCTCCTTCCTACCAGGTCGGAGACCGCGTATGGTTGTCCACCCGCAACCTCAACCTTCGAGTGCCCACTCCCAAGCTGGCGCCTCGCTTTGTTGGTCCCTTCCGAGTGCTTCGCAGGGTAAACTCGGTAGCCTATGCCCTTGCGCTTCCTCCTGGCATGCGGATCTCCAACGTGTTTCATGTCTCCCTGTTGAAGCCACTGGTGTGTAATCGTTTCACTTCCTCGATTCCTCGGCCTCGTCCGGTCCAAGTGGGAAATCGTGAGGAGTATGAGGTGAGCAATATCCTGGACTCACGCCTGGTCCGCGGCCGGGTGCAGTTTTTGGTCCATTGGCGTGGTTATGGTCCAGAGGAGCGTTCCTGGGTTCCCTCCGCAGATGTCCATGCTCCTGTCCTGCTCCGAGCCTTCCACGCACGCTTCCCTCAGAAACCGTTCCTTACTCCGCGGAGGAGGGGCCCTTGAGGGGGAGGTACTGTCATGGTCTTACCTCCTTGCTGTTCCCTTCGTTTGACATGTGCTGGCGGCCATCTTGGTTTCTGGGTTTTCTTGTAGCCTCCCACCCTGCGGCTCCTCCTTCCCACTGGGAGGAGCTGGATGCCCAGCTCATATATATAGGAGGTCTGTGGCTTCAGTTCCTTGCTTGGTCCTCCTGTGTTCACATGCTTCCAAGACTGCTGCTGCTTCTGGTTCCTGATCCTGGCCTCGTCTGACTACCCCGTTGGTTCCTGATTCCGGCTTCGTCTGACTACCCCGTTGGTTCCTGATTCCGGCTTCGTCTGACTACCCCGTTGGTTCCTGTTCCTGGCTTCGTCTGACTACCCTTCTGGTTCCTGACCTCTGTCTCCGCAAGACCCTGCTTCGGTTTAGCCATCCGTTCGGACTTTGCTTACGGCTTGCTCTTCAATAAAACCTTCTTATTTTCCACTTATCTCTTGTTGTACGTCTGGTTCATGGTTCCTTGACAGGCGCACAGTGAAGGGATGGTGTATGCATGGCCAAATTATAGCGGGAGCTGATATACCGCCTATATTTCATCTGGATATGGTGTTATTATTTGCTATTATTTCAGTATCCTCCATGGACAGCACTGCAATTTTGTCTCTGTACAGCGCTATTATTTTTGCACTATACGGTGATATACTTAGGCACTGTGTGGAGGTAGTATGATAAATAGCACTATTATTAGCTTTTATTTTCTCCTAGCTTTTCTCTATATTTGAGGACACACACAGAATTTGCCAGAGTCTGTGTTACCGCTCATTGTCTTCAGTGTCTGAGTGTTTGCTGCTAACATTGAATAAAACAGCTCACAGTAAGGCTCCCCCAATTTCCTAGATAGTGTACACCTAGGGCAGATTTACACAGCCCGATTGTCAGACAGATACTCAAGGACAAACTTCCCAACGAACCCTTGTTCCTGATAATTTTCTCGCAGCTGTATAAGAACGAGCGATTGCAGTAGCGATCCCTAGTCCGCATACTGTGGAGGTGATCGCTGCATGTAAATGCTTCCTTTTCGATAATTGGGCCATGTAAACCCATTAGCCAGACTGTCTAGACCTGCAACAGATTTATCACAGGCTCAAATTGGATGATAAATCTGGTGCGGGATAGACATTTTTCCGACTCTATAACAACTATAGGTTGGCTTGCTTTGAGACCGAATTTTCCACCAGAATCGCAGCACAATTTCTGAACAAAATGGGGCATCTTTGGTCATTCCCATTATTATGGCTCACTCTATTTTCGAGCAAGTGGGAAAAAAATTGTAAAAACTCTATTTGTGCTAATATTTAGCCAGATTTTAGGCCCAGACACGTTAGTACATCTGGGCCAAAGTGTTTCTAACACTCCTTCCTACTCTCTGCCCTCACTTGCTGGATTTTCTAGGTTAACTTTATTACATAAGGCCCACTGAATTAAAGATATTTTTAAATGACAAACTTACGGTATATCAATGGCCAATGGGTCAACCTGGTGGCTGACAAAAAGCTCCCTGGAACAGATGGGAACCTAAGGGGCACTAGACTCAAAAGAGCTTGCAGTCAGTTTGTTTCAGTCATCAGAAATAAAGGGGTCATCAGTTATATCACATCACTCCATTTACTGTAACTATGTAATGCAAATAAAAAAAAACACAAAACAAACTCCACATCTTAAAGTTGCCCAAAAAGTACATATCTAATTTAAAATGATCTTTGATTTATTTGTATCTTGCCTCAGAAGCGTTAGTATTTTGGTAACTTTGTAATGCATAGTAAGTTTTTTTTATATGCCAGGATATGTACCTATAGCTATGCCAAAATGTAAAACTTTAGATTTTTTTTTCATATTTATCTGTCTTTTAGCTGTCTGTGGTTTGCTGTGAGAAAGCGTAGTTGTGGGTAAACTCTTGCGAGCAGGGCCCTTACTCCTAGCGTTTCACTTGTATATTAGCCAGTTACGTTGTGATGTCTTTTGTTTTGTTCATGAACCCTCTGAATTTGTAAAGTGCTGCAGAATATGGTGGTGCTACATAAATATTATTATTATTATTATATAATGTGGTCATTGCAATTTATTTAGCGGCATTAATTTTTTTGTAATTACTAAATAAATTCTACCATATTTTTTGCACTATAAGACTCACTTTTTTCTCCAAAAACATGGGACCAAATTGTCAGTGCATCTTATAGTGTGAATACTCTTAAAGAGTCGAGGCGCGGATGATGAGAGGAGCTGGGGTTGTATTTGAGGAGTGTGAGGTAGTAGGAATGTGGTACTCAAGGATAAGGACTGTAACACACAGCCGGAGAGAGAGACGAGAAGACCGGGACAGCAGCCTTGTGTGACCGTGGGCGGGAGGGGAGAACATGGGGAAAATAGGTAGTGGCAGCTTACCTGCTAGCCGGTGTTGTGACAGGGTGCCAGGAGCCAGTGTCGGGCAATGGTAATATCTCATCAATATCTTTGATGGGCAAACCCCTTTTAGGCTACTTTCACACTTGCGTTTTTGCCTGATCCGGCAGGGATCAGCAATAATAACTGATAGTAACGTTCAGTTACGTTTTGTCCCCATTGACAACCATCTGCATCCAGATCTGTCATGAACACCATTGAAAGTCAATTGGGGACTGATCTGTTTTCTATTGTCTGAGAAAACTGATCTGTACCCATTGACTTGTATTGTGGGTCATGCCGGATCCATTTTTCTCCGCATCCCATGGTGGAAAGAAAACCGCAGCTTGCAACGGATTGCTCTCCGGTATGGAAACGCAACCAAACGGAACGGAATGCATTTTGGAGCATTCCATTCTGTTCCGTTACGTTTTGTCCCCATTGACAATTAATGGAGACAAAAGGGAAGCGATCCTATGACGGATCTCATTACCGGAAAATGTAAACGCAAGTGTGAAAGTAGCTTGTCTCTGCTGCTTCTATTCTCATTTCTCTATAATTTCAGTAATTTGCTATTTTCTGCATAACTACAGATACCTGTACTTCTTCCTAGCAATAATTCATGATATTACCATCTATAAACATCCAATACCCTCATGTAAATGCTTTTACCATGCACCCTAGGAGAATTTAGTACCCCAAAAATAAGAATTTTATCATCATAGAATTGAAAGACTGGTGGAAAGATCTGTCAGATCCACCCTTTGTGTATTATCCAGAGAGAGAGAGAGAGGCAGCTAAGCTGAGAGGAAGGAGACAAGCAATTCCCACTCAGCAGTGTGGAACAGAACGTGTGCCCCCCTTAATTACACATCTCAATTTGCTATTGGAGGCAAGACTTACAAATAGGTCAGGAACTCCCTCAGGCCAACGTATAAAATCTCAAGGTGGAGGGCTGGGGATGTTTTTACAGCCAGTGGTTCTGGTCCTCGGATTGTGGATGCAGAGACTAATATTTGTAACCTCTTTTTAATCAAGGGCCCCAGCCTCTAATTCAAGGTTAAATACCAGCTGTTCGTTATGATACTTTGCATTAAATTTAAGCCTGGCAGGCGAAAAAAGAAGATTAGTGGAGAGGAATATGAGGCGCATAAATTCAGCTTCCCTCAGACTATCAGATATTCATTACAGTTTTTTTGTGTAAATGTCCCACCTGCCGACCACACACAGCTTTACTGGCTCCCAGTGCAATAATTCACAATTATGTAGGGATAACCCCAAATTGGGAGCAAATGCCACCGAGCTGACGGCCGTCAGGTGGCTTTTCTGGCCCGGTAAAGGTTGCTAAGGCAACACTAACACATCGCCCAATGATACGTGACAACTCCGAGGAATGACGACGAAATCTGATAAAAGCAGGATCACTCGGAGGGACATTTTTTGCTTGGTATGAGGAATTGTCAGCTGAATGTTCCTCTGTCACTGATTATAGTTGGTATTTCTCTCACCTGAACACCCTTTATCACCCTTGTGCTGCATTTCATGAAATTGCATGATTTAACCCCTTAAAGACCGGGCCTCTTCATTCTTGCATTTTAGATTTTTCCTCCCCACGTTCCAATAGCCATAACTTTTGTATTTTTCCGTTCACATTTTTTGGCGGGGCAAGATGCATTTTTTTAATGCCACCATTTCATTTACCATGTCTTGTATTGGAAAAAATTGAAAAATTATTTGCGGGGTAAAATAAAAAATACTTTTTATTTATTTTATTTTACTCTTTATTATTCAAGATAAAAGTTACAAATCATGGACGTTTGTATGTTCTCCCCGTGTTTCCGTGGGTTTCCTCCGGGTACCCTGGCCTCCTCCCACACTTCAAAGACATACTAATAGGGGACTTAGATTGTGAGCCCCATTGGGGACAGCTTAGTGCTAATGTCTGTAAAGTGCTGCGGAATATGTCAGCGCTATATAAGCGAGTAAAATAAATAAATAAATCATACATGACCCCATAAACATGGGAATATCACGCCCATAGAGACATCAAGCCTAATTATACAATGTTAATTACTAGCAAATTGGTTTACACAAAATGATATGGGGGGCATGAACATGAGAAAAGCGGAGGTGTCACGGCCTCGGTGTTGTGCGCTGCGACACGTTTACCGTACATGCCGGTTGCCAGGGGCAACATGTGGTTGTCTGCATGTGTGTACTATGCTCCCCTTCTCCTGGTTCCTCCTCTGTCTGGTGCTGGAGGGGTTAACTACCTTGCTGGGTGTGGTCACTAGGTGCTTCTTATACCTGTGGCTTAAGGTCAGGAGTCAGTTGTACTCCAGCCTTGGTGTGTTCTGGAGCTCCTTGTCTGGTTGTTACATCTTCCAGTGTTAGGGCCACCTATCGATGTCTCCAGAGATGTCTTCCCATTCTATCCTCCATGTTCCCCTACCTTACCTGTGTGGTTGTTTGGTGTTTCGTTCTCCCATCAGCCGCAGACCTGCTGCTTAGCTTCGGATCTGTGTTTGGCCTCGTTCCCAGGACTGCTTTGCTGGCTGGGAGGCTCCCTGCTCCCAGGTCTGCCTTGAGCACCGAGCTGATCACTCGGTGCTCGATTTGTCTGTCTGTCGGTCATGTGACGCTGGCCACGTCACATGACCCTCACTCCCCACTATAAATACAGGCAGCCTGCTGGCCACAGGTTGCCCGTTAATTTTAGGTATCTGGTGATTGTCCTGTTCCTGCATACTTACCTGATCCTGTGTTCCCTGACGATTCTCTGCCTGCTCCTCCTGTCCTGCGCATCTCTCCTGGTATCCTGACCCCGGCTTCCACCTGACGATTCTTTGCGGACTCCTGTTGCACTTCGTTTCTCTCCTGGTATTTGACCTCAGCTTTTTTTCTGACTATTCTCTGCTCATTCCTTAGTACTGCGTAGCTCTCTAGGTATTGACCCGGTCCATTCACGTTCCGTTATTTGTCTTGTCTGTCTTCACAGCACGTATCCTAAGTTAGGGACTGCCGTCTAGTTGTCCCCTGTCATTATTAGGACTTGCGAGGAAAGTAGGCAGGGCCAGGGGTGAGGGTGGAGCGCAGTAGTCACTATCCTCCCCCCTGTGTGTAGTGTATGTTACCGTCACACGTACCCTGTTTGTTGTGCCTCCGGAAGGGGGGTCCATGGTTTCCCGGAGGGGTGAACCAAAAGTCAAGTCTATGAGCTGTTGCTGGAGTTCTGGTTCCTGTGTGTCAGTATGTAACGTACTGCATCCGTTTGGTTTTTGGATTGCAGTACGTTTGTATGGGTTCCAGTTTACTTTGGTGTGGTTTTCTGTTGTGCCGTTCAGCAGCTGCGGCAGGTAAGTTACCATGCCTTTCTGGGTTCTAGGTTCAGTGGTTATCCCTGCCATAGATACTTACCTGCCGTTCCACTTGGTTTTTCTCTGCAACTAGGCCGGTTGAGACTCCTGTTCATCCATGTTTTGGAAGAACAGGCCGTCTCTCCCCTGCTCCTATGTGAGGGATTATCAGGGCAACTTAGGGTCCTAGGTATTCTGGGTATGGGCCGTCCTACCATCCAGGTCCGCTCATACGGTGATGAGTTAGAGCGAGGATTAGGGACGCTTTAGGAGGGGACCAGCTCCCTGATCCCTGCATCCTGGCCTAGCTGCTTATTCTACATATCCATTTATTGTACGGTGGGGAGTTTCCCCCACTCCCCACTGTGACAGGAGGCTTTCAGGGGGCATTAAATAGAGGTTGGATCCCAGCGAGAGGGAAAGAGAAAAAAAAAAAAGGTTTTTGGGGTTTTGAAATCACTGCGCTAAAAATGACATGATGTCCTTATTCTGCAGCCCAATACGATTACGGTAATACCAAACTTGTATAGTTTTTATTTTGTTTAATTACTTTTAAAAAAACTTTAGTTTTCAATGGTACAATTGTTGTGGTATGTACAACTTTTTGATCACTGTTATGAAATTTTTGGGGGGGAACGAGGTAACAAAAAAATTCTGAATTGTGTGTGTTTCATTTTTTTCCATTACATTGTTCAGGAATTTTAAATTTTATTTTAATAGTTCGATCATTTTCGGATGCAGTGATACCTAATATGTTTATTTTTTACTGTTTATATATTTTTTATATGTAAAATTGGGAAAGAGGTTGACAAAACTTTTAATATTTTAATTTTTTTAAACTTTTTAAACTTTTTTTTTTTATAACTATTAGTCCCCGGCATCTTTTGAGTCCTTGTCCAATTTACCCTTATAGCAATTAATTAGGATGAATAGGATTTTGACACGTTCCCTGCTGAGCTGTGCCTCGTGCATAGTTCAGCAGGGAGGTTACCATGGTAACTGATCGGAGCCCCGCAATTTCACTGAGGGGGCTCAGATAGGAATGCCCCGATTGGTATTGAATGTGGCATCTGAAGGTTTAAATGACCGGGTTCAGCATGATCGCCGTTCCCCGTCATTGCGACCGGGGTGCCTGCTGTATGATACAGTGGGCACCTGCTGCATATAGAGCGGGCTCACCGCAGCAGCCGGCTCCAAACAATTGCGGCCACATAATGCTGTACATGTATGGCATTATGCATTAAAGGCTGTAAATAACATATTGCCATGCACAGGATTCATATGGGAAATCACAGCTATCGAAATTGTTCCCCATCATACCATCATGTAAAGCCATAATTCATATCGATCACCTATGGTGTCAGAATAGGTATAATATGGGCATCATGCCTGCCCAGTAGTGTTGCCTTGAATCCTGCAGTATTGTTATAATTTATTTTAAAGCATCATTCATTCCAGGGTCTGGTACCTATAAAATAAGGGTGTAAGTACATAACATCAGACAATAAAAAATAATGAGGGGCATTTATCAAGCCTTGTACACCACTATTGTGGCATTACAAAGACGCAAATTGTGGTTAACTAAAATGGCAATATAAGTGGTGGGGTTTAGTGGGAGGGCGGAACATAGGGTGGGCTTAACAGGGGCGGAGCATCCAGTGGCCCACCACATTTACTATAACATATGCCAGAAACTGGTGTAAATTATAGCTTACCGTAACCCTTTAATTTTTTGCAAATCTGACCAGTGTCACTTTAAGTGGTGATAACTTTAAAACGCTTTGACTTATCCAGGCCATTCTGAGATAGTTTTTTCGTCACATATTGTACTTCATGACACTGGTAAAATGAAGTCATAAAAATTTATTTTTATTTATAAAACAAATACAAAATTTACCAAACATTTAAAAAAATTGCAAATTTCCAAGTTTCAATTTCTCTACTTCTATAATACATAGTAATATCTCCAAAAATAGTTATTACTTTACATTCCCCATATGTCTACTACATGTTTGGATCATTTTGGGAATGATTTTATTTTTTGGGGATAATACAAGGCTTAGAAGTTTAGAAGCAAATCTTGAAATTTTTCAGAAATTTTCAAAAACCCAATTTTTAGGGACCAGTTCAGGTCTAAAGTCACTTTGCGAGGCTTACTTAATAGAAACCACCCAAAAATGACCCCATTCTAGAAACTAAACCCCTCAAGGTATTCAAAACAGATTTTACAAACTTTGTTAACTCTTTAGGGTTTTGTTTTGGCATAGTTTTTATTTTTTGTTATTTACAACATTCATCTGACAGGTTAGATCATGTGATATTTCTATAGACCAGGTTGTCACGGATGCGGCGATACCTAATATGTATACTAATATGTATACTACTTTATAGACCAGGTTGTCACGGATGCGGCGATATGTTTCCATAGTCTGAGAGCCATAATTTTTTCAGTTTTTTGGGTGATTACCTAGGGTCTCATTTTTTGTGGGATGAGATGACGGTTTGATTGGCACTATTTTGGGGTGCATATGACTTTTTGATCACTTGCTATTACACTTTTTGTGATGTAAGGTGACAAAAAATGGTTTATTTAGCACAGTTTTTATTTTTATTTTTTTTACGGTGTTCATCTGAGGGGTTAGGTCATGTGGTATTTTTATAGAGCCGGACGATACGGACGCGGCAATACCTAATATGTATACTTTTTATTTATTTATGTAAGTTTTACACAATAACAGCTTTTTTAAAACAAAAAAAATGATGTTTTAGTGTCTCCATATTCTGAGCCATATTTTATTTATTTTCTGGGTGATTGTCTCAGGTAGGGGCTAATTTTTTGCGGGATGAGATGACGGTTAGATTGGTACTATTTTGGTGGGCAAACGCCTTTTTAATCACTTGCTGTTGTACTTTTTGTGATGTAAGGTGACAAAAAATGTCTTATTTAGCGGCGGTACCTAATATGTATACTTTCCCCCCCCCCCTATTTTTTCCCAATTTTTTTTTACTTTATTTGGGGAAAATGAAATTTTTGTTTATTTTTACTTCAAAATTTTTATTTTTTCCGCTGCAAACCGCAGGTAAAGCCGCAAACCGCAGGTCTGAACTGACCTGCGGTTTGCGGCGATCGCCGACACGGGACCCCCCCCCCGCGCAATGATTTGAGCAGGCACCTTGTTCTGATCACCGCCCGCCGGTGATCGGAAATACACATGATGTACCGGTACGTCATGTGTCCTTAAGTACCAGGACAACATGCCGTACCGGTACGTTATGTGTCCTTAAGAGGTTAAGTCTGCACTAGCCTCTAGCTGGCATAGATTTGAGTCTCTGGGGAACGAAGTGCCAGAGACGCACCCAATTTATTAAAAAGCATCTGCCTCTTAAAAATGTAGGCACATCTAACTCCAGCACATAGGGGATCAAGGCTACATATGGGAACACTCGTCTTAATAAGTCTCCCCCCAATAAGTACAGTAAACGTACTTAATGAATGGCTGGTAAGGTACGACAACACAGTCAAGTTTTCTGATGCAGTTTTAAAAGAAGTGGATCGTAAAAGGGGAAGAAAGTATTAAGAACAGATACTACTCTTTTTTTTTTTTTATTCATTCCTGGTTTTGGTTTTAAAAACTGCATCAGGAAACTTGACCGAGTGGCTGTACCCATACAGAGAAAGAAGACCCTGCCTGCGAGAGCTTACAATCTCTAAGGGAAGGGAAGGAGATAGTAGGTGAGGGTAAGTGAGGCTGCTCATATGGTAGTCGGAGCAGTCTTTTTATATGTTGCAATCATTTCTGAAGAGGTGGGCTTTCAGCATGCTACTGAAGGTTTTTTTTATTGTAGGAGACAGTCTGATTTGGTGACGTAGCAACCTTTGGAATATAGTCAGATAGGCTGAAGAAGATGGACTTATGTAATCAGTGCTGTTCGCAATTGGAGGATAATTAGCAAAGAATGCTTTTTACACAGTAACATAGTTTATAAGGTCAAAAAAAGACATCTGTCCATCCAGTTCGGCCTGTTATCCTGCAAGCTTATCCAGATGAAGGCAAAAAAAAACTGTTAAGTAGAAGCCAATTTTCCCCACTTAAGAGGGAAAAAAATCCTTCCCGACTCCATCAGGCAATCAGAATAACTCCTTCAGATTTATACTTTATACCATTTATATAATTGAAGAACATTTTAGTGTTAGTTTTGATCTCTTTGGCAATTAATCTCTCAGTCTCTAGTTTGGCTGCTTTTATTTGTTTTTTACATATTCTATTTTTTTCCTTATAGTTTTTCAGTGCTTTCTCGTTACCCTCCTGTTTTAGTGATTTAAATGCTTCCTTTTTGTCATTTATTGCTTTCTTTACAGTTCTATTTATCCACAATGTTTTTTTCTTGTTCCTTAACTTTTTATTCCTATAAGGTATGTACCTCTCACAATTAGATTTTAGGATGCTTTTAAAAATATCCCATTTTGTGGCTGTATTTTTATTTTTGAGGACTTTGTCTCAGTTAGTTAGGCTATGGCCTCTCTAAGTTGGCTAAATTTAGCTTTTTTTAAGTTTGATATTTTTGTTCCTCCCTGAAGAAACACTTGAATCACAATTGGAAGGTTATTCCTTTATGGTCACTATTTCCCAGATGTCCCCCAACCTGCACATCTGTTGTTCTGTCAGGTCTATTGGTTAATACTAAGTCTAGTGTGCCCATCCCTCTAGTCGGGTCCTGAACCAGTTGGGAAAGATAATTGTTTTTGGTTATTGCCAAGAATATGTTTCCTTGAGATATACAGTTTTCCAGTCTATATCTGGGTAGTTGAAGTCCCCCATTATAATGACCTCATTATGATCTGCCGCCTCGTCTATCTCGTTTAGTAGTAGATTTTCTGTGGACTCTGGTATATTAGGTGGTTTATAATAAACTCCTATAAGTATTTTATTATTGTTTTTGCCTCCATTTATTTCTACCCACAGTGACTCCACATGTTCATGTCCCTCACTTATATCTTCTCAGACTGTGGGCTTTAGACAGGACCCCTCCCCCTCTCCAGTTTTGGTGATCCTTTCTAAACAGACTGTAACCCTGTACATAAACTGCCCAGTCATAGCTATCATCCAGCCATGTCTCAGTTATTCCCACTATGTCATAGTCCTCCTCACACATCACTAATTCCAGTTCCCCAGTTTTATTAGTCAGGCTTCTGGCATTAGTATACATACAATTAAGAGGTTTATGAATGCTTTTTACCCTACACCTTTCCTTCTGAACTGTTCTAGTCTCTCCTTCCATTTCTCCCCCAGTCCCATTACCTCGCCCCCAGTCTCTATCTGCACTATCTTCCCATCCTATAACGTAATTACCCTCCCCCCCAGTCCCTAGTTTAAACACTCCTAGAACCTTCTAGCCATCTTCTCCACCAACACAGCTGCCCCTTCCCCATTGAGGTGCAGCCCATCCCTACGATAGAGCTTGTAGCCGACAGAAAAGTCGGCCCAGTTCTCCAGGAACCCAAACCCCTCCTTCCTACACCAGTTCTTGAGCCACTTGTTAACCTCCCTAATCTCCCGCTGCCTTTCTTGTGTGGCTCGTGGTACAGGTAGTATTTCGGAAAACACTACCTTTGAGGTCCTTGCCCTAAGCTTTTGACCTAAATCCCTAAAATCATTTTTAAGGACGCTCCACCTACCTCTAACTTTGTCATTGGTTCTGATATGGACCATGACTGGTTGATCTTCTCCAGCCCATCCCTGTAATCTGTCAACCCGATTTGCGATGTGTCGAACTCAAACGCCAAGGAAGACAACACACTGTTCGACGATCCCAGCCTTTGTGACAGATCGCCCTATCTGTACCCCTAATAACTGAGTCTCCCACTACCAGCACCTGTCTCGCCTGCCCTGCTCTCCTGGTCCCCTGCTTACTGGAGCATACATTCCCCTGACTGGCAGAGGAAGTGTCCGCCTGCAGCAGTACTCTCCCTAAACTGACATCCCCTCATCTGCCAACCTTGCTGGGGTGTGTCAGATCAGGGCTAGCAACCCTGGCACTTTTCCCTCTAACCCGCTTTCTAACTGTTATCCAGCTACCTACCTCACTTTCCTCAGCCTCCTCGCTACCACCCTCCCCCACATCTACCCCATAGAGCGTTTTCTCACTGAGCAGAAAACTCTTTTCCAAATTGTCAACGCTTCTCTGTGTTGAAATTCGCCTGGTTAGATACACAATGTGCGATTCCAAACGGGCAATTTGCTCACATTTTGAACAAAGATATGTACCTCAAACGGCTGTTCCAGGACTGCATGCATTAGACAAGATGTGCACTGGACTGCGTTGTCAATAATGGAACACATACTAAACGGGGATTATGCAAGAAAAGAGAAAAAATACAATATAGTGCAGTGCTAAGAATCTAACTTAACTGGAGTCCCCTCCAAAAGTCCATGAATCTGAAGTCACGTAATCTATAGTCACACAATTAATACAAACATACACTTGAAATGAAACACGCGAACGCTCACAAACTCGAGTTGTTTGTCTGCTTGTATAAGTGCAGCTCTCAAAACAGACTGCTTTTTTTTCCTGATGATAAAATATGATGATAATACAAAACATGATAAAATAATAAAACGTGGCATATAAAATAAACAGAGCATTAACACTCTAACAACTACAGTGGGCTAAAGCTGGCCACATACTATGAAATTACAGATTGAGACCATTTGTTGACCTCAGCGCCTCCTTGTCAGATGTGACAGAAGGCTGATGTGTGTCGTTGCTTGGTTGTGGTCACTGCCACATAAATCTAATCTGACATAAAGAATGACAAATAAGCAGGTAGGTGTCACTACTGTCATCAATATTCGCTTCAGACCAAAATGAATGGCACTGTCTTCCATAACAACAAGCTAACTTGATAAACTACTATGCACAATCAGTAATGTATTGGCCAATAAAGGATGTAAACTATTCCAAAATTGTCAGAATTCAATACTGGAAAATTGTGACATAATATTCAGACCTGCTAATAAAGCATGGCCTCTATACCAGGCAGGATGTTATAGAGCAGGAGCTGAGCAGATTGATTATAGTTTATCCGGAAAAGATTTAGTAAAACTTGTAATTTATACATTTAAATCTCCGCTCTTTCTGAGTTCAGTTGAACACAGGGGCTTTCTTATCAGTGATTAATTGCATTCTCTGTGTAAGTGTGTATACAGAGATAGCTGTCACTCACTGATAGCTGTATACAGGGAGGTCTTATCAGTGATAGCATTCTCTGTGTAAGTGTGTATACAGAGATAGCTGTCACTCACTGATAGCTGTACACAGGGAGGTCTTATCAGTGATAGCTATCTCTGTATACACACTTACACAGAGAATGCTATCAGTTACTGATAGCTGTACACAGGGAGGAGTTATCAGTGATTGATAGCATTCTATGTGTAAGTGTGTATACAGAGATAGCTGTCAGTCACTTAAAACGCTTCCCCTGTGTACAGCTATCAGGGACATAGTGATCTATGTATACACACTTAAGGTGGCCATAAGTTAATCAAAATGTACAATTTCAACCAAAAGAATGTTTGTTGGTTGAAATTTAACAAGAAACTATTAGCTGACCAATGACACACCATTATCATTAAAAAAGAAATTGTCGTGCTTAATATGTTCGTCCGATAGTCATCTAAAGATCTTCACTCAAAGTTTGTTTGTGAATGTTCTGTGAGTGTGGACCTACTGTGCCAACCAACCCGTTTGACTTAGGGTTAGCCCTAAGGGCGTTATCCTGGTGCTCCACGGGTATTCACCCTTTAACCCCTATACATGGATTTGGACTTCACTGTCCTGGTGTGGTTGGCAGCTGACCTACTCGTATCCGGGACTCCTGTGCAAGCTTTGGGAGCTAAGAATGCAGAAAACGCACCAAAACCACAGGTATGTGGGAACAGGCATTAAAATAAGTTTTTGGTAACTTGGAGTCCAGGCCGAAGAGAAACACGAAGACACTGGAAGAAGCTTGCAACCAGTGAGGTGAGCAGACTTAGGCAAGGCAAACAGACTGTGTACTGGGGGCTACTGGGGGATATTAGGGGAGGGTAGTCAGAGAAAACACCTTTGCTCCCCCAATTGACTATAATGGGGTCGGGCTGCAGCACGGCAAGGCTGCCGGAATAAAACTACGTCATGTCGTAGTTTTATTCCGGCTGCCTCTCAGCATGTTTCCTGTGCTGCGGCAGTACCTCTGGCCCACCCCTATTATAGTCATGGGGGCAGGAGCGGACTTCTGGCAGCACAGTGCACTAGTAGCAGCACGGATCCGGCAGGCTGTGTGAAAGTAGCCTTACAGTACCTCTGATCCCATCGCCAGAACTTACATATTGTTTGCAACATTTTAATATAATTTAGGCAAACTTTCTTCATAACTCAGAAAAAAAAGAAATTAGAAAAATTCTTACAGGAAAACTAGGTTTCTTCTGAGTAATTGATTTATTAAACTGTAAGTAGTGACAAGGATTGGTCCTCAGCAGAGTAAAATGGACCATTTGCTTTGTACTTGTCTTCTCATTCAGCTTCGTTATTAGTCAGCGGCTGCACGTCTTGACTGTGTAATTGTTTGGGAAATGTTTTGATGACTGTTTTCCGATCTAGTTAATGACTGTTTTATAAACTAACATCTCCACAATGATAGGCAATTGGCATAATTAGTAATTTATGATCAGATTTATGCTTTTGTTAACTTTTATCTGTTAATTATTTTTACAAGAAGGAACTGGGTTAAATTTCTTTTGTATGTTGCTCTCCATAATGTTTAACTCCAAATTACATAATTCATGTGTGCTGTTAAGGCAATGGTTGTGGAACCACTGTGCAAGCCAACCTGTTTGACTTTGGGCTAGTCCTGAGGATATTATCCTGGTGGTCCCCTGGTATTTACCCTTTAACCCCTATATATGGATCTGGACTTCGCTGCAGGGGAACCACCAGGCCGCTTCCTCTTGGAATAGTCCAGGTGTGGTTGGCTCCTGACCCAAGGGTGTCAATGACACTGGTCCACGGCACTGAGGGAACAGGCAATACACAAAGTCAGGAAACAGACAGAGGTCCAGCCTGGCAGCGTTCCTGCCAATCCGTGAAACAATCCAAAGGGCAGGGCAGGAAGCAGAGGTTCAGCATGATGAACAGGCACAGGTTAGATACACAGCCAGGCAAACATATTAAAGTTTTTTTTTATAGGTTCTAGCTAGCTAGAGAGAGACCTAGCAAAATCATTGCATAGGCAAGGACCGATTTAAACAGCCAAGTATATAAAGGAGCAGATCATTAGCAATTGGACACAGCCTTGCAGCAGTCCACAGAGGGAAGATTAACCCTAGCAGTGCTAAATACAGAGGTACAATGAATACAAGCTCTAATTCACATTAAGCCAGCACCTGTGTGCACAAGACAGTGGGGGCCATGAATCGCCATTGTAAGTCAAAGTGAATGTATCCATGCAGCCATGTTAAATTGTGATCAGTCTCGCAAAAGATTGGCAGTGATGATATTACGTATATATAGATGCACTCTGACTTCCAGATTGGGACAGACTGGACAGATGCTTAGCTGTTAGATGCCAACACTTAAACAGGATTTTATTAATTGAGATAGGTAAGTAGCTCTACTTGAGGGTACCCCCCGCTGATGCTGCCACCCTGCCTGTTTTGTTAAAATAGCGCTTTTACGCAGCGCTGTGCCCCCTGGTATTTTCCCCGCTCAGTATGTAAATACTGAGCATCGGAGCAATGGGGAGGAGACCCAGTCTTTATCTGTGGGCATCTCCTTCTACCCTGGCTGTAGCGCTGTCCAATTGCATCGGGAGGTTTTTGCATACTGAGTGGGGAAAATACCGGGGGGCACAGCGTGGCGTAGGAGCGCTATTTTAACAAAACAGGCAGGGTGGCATCATCAGCGGGGGGTACCCCGCAAGTAATAGAATCCGGTGAAAGGTCCTCTTTAAAGGGGTTTTCCAGGACTGCACCGCAGCCCTTTCAAACAGCAGATTGGCGGGGGTGCCCGGACTCAGACCCCTCTGATCTAATAATTATGACATATCTTGAAGATAGATCATCAATATTGCATTCCTGAAAAACCTTTTAAAAGGATTATGCCTTTTCAGTATCAAAAATATATTTAAAAAATGTGTTTCCTTTTTATCACACTTTAGCTTGCTACTTTCCAAGTGAAAAAAAAATATCTTGTGGTCACTAGAGTAAATACAATGATCTAATGCTTTCTATTTTCTGTAGCTTAGTCAGTTTTACTGAATAGGTTTGGACAGAATGACCGGGAACATCACATCATTACAGGAGTATTGTATTGTTTGCGGATGTATTACATGGTGCTCATTTATATCGTCAGTGGATGAATGTGAAATGCATGGATGAACATGCCAGGCGCTCTTTGTATCTGCTCTTAAAGGGGTACTCCGGTTTTAATGATTACATTTTTTTCTTTAGAGAATAGGATGTTGAACGATTTTCTAATATACAATACAGACCAAAAGTTTGGACACACCTTCTCATTCAAAGAGTTTTCTTTATTTTCATGACTATGAAAATTGTAGATTCACACTGAAGGCATCAAAACTATGAATTAACACATGTGGAATTATATACATAACAAAAAAGTGTGAAACAACTGAAAATGTCATATTCTAGGATCTTCAAAGTAGCCACATTTTGCTTTGATTACTGCTTTGCACACTCTTGGCATTCTCTTAATGAGCTTCAAGAGGTAGTCACCTGAAATGGTTTTCACTTCACAGGTGTGCCCTGTCAGGTTTAATAAGTGGGATTTCTTGCCTTATAAATGGGGTTGGGACCATCAGTTGCGTTGTGGAGAAGTCAGGTGGATACACAGCTGATAGTCCTACTGAATAGACTGTTAGAATTTGTATTATGGCAAGAAAAAAGCAGCTAAGTAAAGAAAAACGAGTGGCCATCATTACTTTAAGAAATGAAGGTCAGTCAGTCCAAAAAATTGGGAAAACTTTGAAAGGGTCCCCAAGTGCAGTCACAAAAACCATCAAGCGCTACAAAGAAACTGGCTCACATGCGGACCGCCCCAGGAAAGGAAGACCAAGAGTCACCTCTGCTGCGGAGGATAAGTTCATCCAAGTCACCAGCCTCAGAAATCGCAGGTTAACAGCAGCTCAGATTAGAGACCAGGTCAATGCCACACAGAGTTCTAGCAGCAGACACATCTCTAGAACAACTGTTAAGAGGAGACTGTGTGAATCAGGCCTTCATGGTAGAATATCTGCTAGGAAACCACTGCTAAGGACAGGCAACAAGCAGAAGAGACTTGTTTGGGCTAAAGAACACAGGGAATGGACATTAGACCAGTGGAAATCTGTGCTTTGGTCTGATGAGTCCAAATTTGAGATCTTTGGTTCCAACCACCGTGTCTTTGTGCGACGCAGAAAAGGTGAACGGATGGACTCTACATGCCTGGTTCCCAGCGTGAAGCATGGAGGAGGAGGTGTGATGGAGTGGGGGTGCTTTGCTGGTGACACTGTTGGGGATTTATTCAAAATTGAAGGCATACTGAACCAGCATGGCTACCACAGCATCTTGCAGCAGCATGCTATTCCACCCGGTTTGTGTTTAGTTGGACCATCATTTATTTTTCAACAGGACAATGACCCCAAACACACCTCCAGGCTGTGTAAGGGCTATTTGACCATGAAGGAGAGTGATGGGGTGCTGCGCCAGATGACCTGGCCTCCACAGTCACCGGACCTGAACCCAATCGAGATGGTTTGGGGTGAGCTGGACCGCAGAGTGAAGGCAAAAGGGCCAACAAGTGCTAAGCATCTCTGGGAACTCCTTCAAGACTGTTGGAAGACCATTTCAGGTGACTACCTCTTGAAGCTCATCAAGAGAATGCCAAGAGTGTGCAAAGCAGTAATCAAAGCAAAAGGTGGCTACTTTGAAGAACCTAGAATATGACATATTTCCAGTTGTTTCACACTTTTTTGTTATGTATATAATTCCACATGTGTTAATTCATAGTTTTAAGGCCTTCAGTGTGAATCTACAATTTTCATAGTCATGAAAATAAAGAAAACTCTTTGAATGAGAAGGTGTGTCCAAGCTTTTGGTCTGTACTGTACATCTATTTATAATTTTGCTGACAGACCTTTATTGTATCAATACACGAAAGAAAAAAAATGGTATAGCACTTGTCCTGTAAAATACATCCATTGGAGAGCCGGACAGTTCTAAACATGGTGTCAGTCATGTTACCAGGAAGTGTTGTGTTTCTGTTTTATTTACACTAAACTTTATTCACAACATGACATCACTAGAGACAGGCAGCCATTTTACAACATTCCCAAGAAACAAGCCAACTTGTAAATACTCACAGTGATGTAATTACTATAATAATCACAATTAGAGATGAGCAAAGTTCTCAAAACTTTGATTTGGCTGCTTCACCAAATTTCACAAAGAAATTTGCTTTGTGATGAATTACCATGTGATGGGGAATGGCGATTGGGCTGCCCCTTGTCATTGAACTCTTCAGATGCCGCATTCATCACTGATCGTGGCATTTGAGATGACCATTGAGGGCTGTCAGGGGTTAATCTTGAAAATCCAGCACAAAATCTTGAGTGGTGCGTGATGATATCACCGCGTACAATATTTTGCGGTCAAGATGGCCATGGAGGACTCTTCACGCACAAATGGCTGAGGGGAGTATGAATATTTTTTTTTGTCACCATTTTATGCAAAATTGGTTTGTTACCAAGCACTAGTGTTGAGCGCGAATATTCGAATTGCGAATTTTTTTCTCGAATATCGAGATTTCGCGAATATTTAGAATATAGTGCTATATATTGGCGAAATCGAATATTCTTTTTTTATTTTTATTTTTTATTGTTAGATTTTTTTTCTTTCCCACTTCCCTAAAGTTGTTCTTATCTGTCGTGCTCATGGAACGTCCCCATCACCATGGGAACGTCTCCATATACTAGAATGTACTGTCGGATTTGAGAATTACGTTGAAATCGCAAATTCGATTACTTCAAGTTATAATAATCGAATTGCGATTTTAACTTAACACTGCTATATTCCATATTCGTTAATTCTAGCCTAATATGGAATATAGCAGTGCTAAGTTGAAATCGACCCATGCGAATACTTCGAGTTATATTAATCACATTGCGATTTCAACTTGGACCTGGTTTACTATGGTTGGCTTGGAAGAATTAGCGAATATGACGAATGTATTCGTCATATTCCACAAAACGAAGATAACAAATGTATTCGTCATATTCCACAAAACGAAGATAACGAAGTATTCTCCATCTTTGTTTTAGCTACCTATTCATCAACTTCCCGAATTCTAGCAATCATATAGGAAAGTTTACTATAGAGACAGCTTAAGACAAGTTTAATTCGCTATGCGATTATATTACTTAGCTTTTTTTTTTTTATAAATAGAATAATTATAATACCTGATAATTATTATAATTATTCTATTTATAAAAAAAAAAAGCTAAGTAATATAATCGCATAGCGAAGTAAACTTAGCTGTCTCTATAGTAAACTTTCCTATATGATTGCTAGAATTAGCGAAGTTGATGAATAGGTAGCTAAAACGAAGATGGAGAATACTTCTTTATCTTCGTTTTGTGGAATATGACGAATACATTTGTTATCTTCGTTTTGTGGAATATGACGAATACATTCGTCATATTCACTAATTCTACCAAGCCAACCATAGTTAACCAGGTCCAAGTTGAAATCACAATTAGATTATTATAACTTGAATTAATCGAATTGCGATTTCAACTTAGCACTGCTATATTATTCCATATTAGGCTAGAATTAACGAATATGGAATATAGCAGCAACCATAGTAAACCAGGTCCAAGTTGAAATCGCAATTCTATTAATTCAAGTTATAATAATCGAATTGCGATTTCAACTTTTTACGTATATTCTTAATATTGGTCTAACTTCGTCTTTTAGAATATTCGTAATATTCTAAAAGACGAAGTTATAGCAATATAACGAATATTCTAAAAGACGAAGTTAGAGCAATATAACGAATATTCTAAAAGACGAAGTTAGAGCAATATTACGAATAGTCTAAAAGACGAAGTTAGAGCAATATTACGAAATTTCGGAAAATACACATAGATTGTAATTAAGCTAATATACTGCTATAGTAATTTTTTTACATACATATTTAATATTTCGGAAAATACACATAGATTGTAATTAAGCTAATATACTGCTATAGTAATTTTTTTACATACATATTTAATATTTCGGAAAATACACATAGATTGTAATTAAGCTAATATACTGCTATAGTAATTTTTTAAATACATATTTAACAAAACTTAAGTTCAGAAGAGGCAAAAAAAAATTAGAGAAAAAAAAGGATTATAGCACTATATTAGCTAAATTACAATCTATATGTGTATTTTACGAAATTTAGTAATATTGCTCTAACTTCGTCTTTTAGAATATTCGTAATATTCTAAAAGACGAAGTTAGAGCAATATAACGAAATTTCGTAAAATACACATATTAGCCTAGCCATAGTCAATTAGTCATAGGGACGTTGCCTTATACTATTAAAAGAAAAATCGCAATACGCGATTAATTAAATCGCATATTATTTGCGATAATTGGAATAATTACGAATATTCGATTTCAACGAATATATCACGAATATTCAATCGAATATTCGTGAAATATCGCGAAATCGAATATGGCACCTCCCGCTCATCACTACCAAGCACAAGGAAATTCAGCAAATTAAATTTTCCCTGAAATTTGGATCGAAGTCCACTTTGTGAACTTTGATTTGCTCAACACTTATCACAATAAAATTCACGATTCTACTGCCAGTCCTATTTACTTATCACATGGATGTGCCCTGTGTGCTGACCCAGTACATATATGTGTCATGTAAGGCTACTTTCACACTAGCGTTTTTGCTGGATCCGGCAGGGTTCAGCAAAAACGCTTCCGTTACTGATAATACAATCATCTGCATCCGTTCTGAACGGATCCGGTTGTATTATCTTTAACATTGTCAAGACGGATCCGTCATGGACTCCATTGAAAGTCAATGGAGGACGGATCCGTTTTCTATTGTATTAGATTGTGTCAGAGAAAACAGATCCGTCCCCATTGACTTACATTGGGAGTCATGCCGCATCCGTCTTGCTCCGCATCCCAGGACGGAAAGCAAACCACAGCATGCTGCGGTTTGCTCTCCGGAATGAGAACGGAATGAAAAGCATTTTGGAGCACTCCGTTCTGTTCAGTTACGTTTTGTCCCCATTGACAATGAATGGGGACAAAACGGAAGATTTTTTTTCTCGGTATTGAGACCCTATGACGGATCTCAATACCAGAAAATATTAACACTAGTGTGAAAGTAGCCTAACACTGCTGCTTACTGAATGTCAGGAATTACATGATGTGAAGAACGTCTCATGACTGATTCCATGTTTCAGTTAGGCCTTGGATGCATTACATAGGACTAATACTTGGGCCGTACCATTCTACAGCCTTCAGGGGTCAACTGCCTCATATAAGAAAGGTATCTATACAGAATTGTAAATGCATATATTAGAAAATTGTAAACTTAAATTTGGGCTAATTGATCCATGTCCTGTGTGAGCATCTCATCTATATTTACAAAGAACAGCCAACAGAATATTTGAAATGGATTTGTTAACTGTTCAATACTTTTAAGAAAATACAATAATAATGTGAAACTTGTTATATGTTCATTTGAGTTTCCTTATTGAATTTTTTTTAAATGGACACGTCACCAGAAGATACTGCGTTATCTGTAGGCAGCATGTTCTAGAGCAGCACCAGAAACCGTCCAATAAATTCCACGGTTTATTTCTTGAAAAAATACTTAACGTCCATTGTGAAAGAAATGAAGTGGTTAATGAATATGAATTGTGCTAACTGTACTTAATTGTCAAGTATTCTCCATTTTTAAGTTTTATGCTTAAAGGTCTCAGACTGATGTAACATCTATGAAAAGCATGAATTTTAAGTTAAATTGGGAAATATAGAGGCACAGTTATTAAGACTGGCGTTTTAGAAGCCTGTCTTGGTAAAGGCCCTAGTTGTGAAGAGGCGCAGGCCTCTCCGTGGCTCCAGTTCTAAACGCCTTCCTAGCTGTCTTGCATTTAGACCATTTTCTACGTCTGTTTTAGGAGCTCACTCCTTGGTCAGGTATCTGCGCTTGATTTTCTGTTGCCCAAGGAGAGCAAATTCAGAGTGTGCATGCGCGGACAACGTCAGTCCACCCGGAAGTGAAGGCGCTGGTGGCTTCACTGAGGACGGAGGAGGAGCGCAGCTGTTGGGAGGATAGTGAGGTGGGTATGCTCACCTCCACATGCAGGTCTCTCTCCCTTGTCCTGAGCCTCTGCTGCCACCAATGAGTGCCAGGACCCACATATTAGCCACAGCACATTAGCAAAATCATGCACTCCCAGTGGAATTCACGATTTTTCGCACACACTGACACCTGCGACTCGGTATGCCATAATAATATTTACACAACACTGGACAACCAATGACTAGTATTTCTTACATGACATTAGTGAGCGAGAACATAGGGCTAGATGAGAGGTTTAGCCCGGTCAAAGAGAGTTAGGAGTAAAGCGCACAACGGTGGTGCGTTAGTGGTGCTCCAAGTGCTACTGCCAGAACCATGGTGCTCGAAACTGCTAATTTGCAGTGGATCTTTATTCATCCTTGCGACGTTTCAGTCCTCTTACTGGGACTTGATAATAGTCCCAGTAAGAGGACTGAAACGTCGCAAGGGTGAATAAAGATCCACAATTTTTCACCTACGGACGTGCTGCAGTGTTTTTCCTTGTTTTATATCACACACCTTGGTAAGGTGTTTCCACCGCTGGCACCCATCGGTTTGATACTAGGTGTGCTGCCCTGATTCTACACAGTCTATATATATATATATATATATATATATATATATATCAATCTGCTCAGCTCCTCCGGCTCTATAACAGGCTGCCTGCAGTTTGCGTTGCATTTCATGGTGACAGGTTCTCTTTAAGAACAGAAACCATCCTGTGTGACAGAGATGCAATATAGTCTTATGTTAAACCACCATTATAAAATCACAAGACAGCCAAATAACAAACTCAGCTCAGTATAAACATTGTTTGTGATGCAGGTAAATTGCTCAATTTTTCCGTTTTATGACACTAATAGGTTAATTTAGCCCACAGAGAATATTCTACAAAACACACCTGCTTAGTGTCTCCCTTATGTGAATTCAAGGGAAGCTAAAGCACGGCTAGGAACACGAATAGAAAGTACCCATTTAAGTAGGTCCTTAGAGGCTGCAGAGATACAAGCTACAAGAAGTGGAAGAGTAACAATATTGTGAACACTGATACTGGATTTACTATCGTCTGTCAATCCTCAGATCATAAACCACGTAGGAATCATAGAACATGCTAAGTAAACAATGCTTTCTGCACATCTGACAGCTCAATGCGGTGCACAAGAGTACTACAGATGTGTGTGGTACAGGTAATACACAGCCATAATATAGCACTAATAGATAGCCTATACTGTATTCCCAATTTTATACGGAGTGTGTGGTTTCCATCCAAGTCGGATTTTTGTGCGAATGTTGCCTCGCAGTATGTCGCAAGTGCATTATCATTGACTATCATTACTAAAAATGTCGCCATGTAGCACTATCCTTATGTGCAGAAAATCTGAATGAAATCCGCCCCAAAACGGAACATAAAACACACATAAATCTGCACTATTTATTGTGTTTGTGGTGCATATTTTATTGAAAAAGGTGAGATCCGCACAAGAAAAACGCAACAACAGTTGGCATGCTGCAGATATCAAAATCCGCACAGCAGGTCAATTTCTACACCAAAGAAAAAAGCATACACTTTGCTGGTACTGTATTATAGTTTGAAAAATCATATGTAGTGCACCCCATCTGCAGGCACCCCTATGGAGCCATTCTCTCTTGACGACACCCCTGAATGCAGGATATGCTTATTACAGGGATGGCGAAATTCCCCTTCTTCCTTCTCAATCCCTGATTATACCATTTTGGTAGTGTGAGTTGTCCCATTATATTAACTTATGTTCTATCCATAGATCTTGTGAATCTGATCACTGGGGGCAGGCAGCGGTCAGACCCCAGCCGATCATAAGAATGCAGGCTTATGTTCCTGTGTTGGAATGGAGAGGCCAACATACATGCACGCTGCCGAACTATTTAAAGGGGTTATCCGAGAGTATAAAAAGGCCCCCAATATGCCAGGCCCCTCACAGTGAATATACTTACCCTGCACCGCCGCTGCTGCTTCTCCCCGTGTGCAGATGAAAACATCCAGTGTCGGGGGGAGCAGCCAATTGCAGGCGGCGATGCTAGGGAGACTCATCCCCGTCCCCGCCTGCTATTGGCTGCTCCACCCTGACACCGGATGTTTTCATCCGTGCACGGGGCGAAGCAGCAGCGGCGGTGCAGGGACCAGGAGCTGTGTGGGGAGCCAGGTAAGTATATTCAGTGTGGGGGGCCTGGTATATTGGGGGGCTTTTTATACTCTCTGATAACCCCTTTAACTCTATGGGAGATGGCAGAGCTCTTGTGCTTGGCTTTCTCTGACAGTCTCCTATCGCTGAATAGAGCAGTGTAGACGTGTGCATGTCTGCTGCTCCACTAGAATGGGAAAAAACTGCCCCACGGAGGCCCCAGACACATCCCATATTCTGCGGAAAGGGGATTAGTTGTTGTAATGGGACAACTCCTTTAAGTGATATCTTAAGTACATTCTCCAACTTCCCACATGCACATCCTGTATATACAGTATAAGGAATGCATATATAGTATGTAGTATATAGAATGTAGTATACAGTATATAGTACATACAGTATAAGGAATAAATACAAACCGGATTCCAAAAAAGTTGGGACACTATACAAATCGTGAATAAAAACTGAATGCAATGATGTGGAGGTGCCAACTTCTAATATTTTATTCAGAATAGAACATAAATCACGGAACAAAAGTTTAAACTGAGAAAATGTACCATTTTAAGGGAAAAATATGTTGAATCAGAATTTCATGGTGTCAGCAAATCCCCAAAAAGTTGGGACAAGTAGCAATAAGAGGTTGGAAAAAGTAAATTTGAGCATAACGAAGAGCTGGAAGACCAATTAACACTAATTAGGTCAATTGGCAACATGATTGGGTATAAAAAGAGCTTCTCAGAGTGGCAGTGTCTCTCAGAAGCCAAGATGGGTAGAGGATCACCAATTCCCACAATGTTGCGCAGAAAGATAGTGGAGCAATATCAGAAAGGTGTTACCCAGCGAAAAAATTGCAAAGACTTTGCATCCATCATCATCAACTGTGCATAACATCATCCGAAGATCTGGAACAATCTCTGTGCGTAAGGGTCAAGGCCGTAAAACCATACTGGATGCCTGTAATCTCCGGGCCCTTAAACGACACTGCACCACAAACAGGAATGCTACTGTAAAGGAAATCACAGAATGGGCTCAGGAATACTTCCAGAAACCATTGTCAGTGAACACAATCCACCGTGCCATCCGCCGTTGCCAGCTGAAACTCTACAGTGCAAAGAAGAAGCCATTTCTAAGCAAGATCCACAAGCTCAGGCGTTTTCACTGGGCCAGGGATCATTTAAAATGGAGTGTGGCAAAATGGAAGACTGTTCTGTGGTCAGACGAGTCACGATTCGAAGTTCTTTTTGGAAATCTGGGACGCCATGTCATCCGGACCAAAGAGGACAAGGACAACCCAAGTTGTTATCAACGCTCAGTTCAGAAGCCTGCATCTCTGATGGTATGGGGTGGCATGGGCAGCTTGCATGTCTGGAAAGGCACCATCAATGCCGAAAAATATATTCAGGTTCTAGAACAACATATGCTCCCATCCAGATGTCATCTCTTTCAGGGAAGACCCTGCATTTTTCAACAAGATAATGCCAGACCACATTCTGCATCAATCACAACATCATGGCTGCGTAGGAGAAGGATCCGGGTACTGAAATGGCCAGTCTGCAGTCCAGATCTTTCACCTATAGAGAACATTTGGCGCATCATAAAGAGGAAGGTGCAACAAAGAAGGCCCAAGACGATTGAACAGTTAGCATTCCTATTTCTAAACTTGAGAAACTGGTCTCCTCGGTACCCAGACGTCTGTTGAGTGTTGTAAGAAGAAGGGGAGATGCCACACAGTGGTGAAAATGGCCTTGTCCCAACTTTTTGGGGATTTGTTGACACCATAAAATTCTGATTCAACATATTTTTCCTTTAAAATGGTACATTTTCTCAGTTTAAACTTTTGTTCCGTGATTTATGTTCTATTTTGAATAAAATATTAGAAGTTGGCACCTTCACATCATTGCATTCAGTTTTTATTCACGATTTGTATAGTGTCCCAACTTTTTTGGAATCCGGTTTGTTTATAGTATGTAATATATAGAATGTAGTATATACAGTATAAGGAATAAATATATAGTATGTAGTATATAGAATGTAGTATATACAGTATAAGGTATACAGTATGCAGTATATACATTATAAGGAATGCATATATAGTATGTAGTATACAGTATGTAGTATATAGTATGCAGTATATACAGTATAAGGAATGCATATATAGTATGTAGTATATACAGTCCTGATCAAAAGTTTAAGACCATTTGAAAAATGGCAAAAAATCATATTTAGCATGGCTGGATCTTAACAAGGTTCCAAGTAGAGCTTAAACATGCAACAAGAAGAGATGGGAGTGAGAATTTTTTTTTTTTGAGCATTCAATTTAATGAAAACAACGAATAAACTGAAACGGGCTGTTTTTCAGCTGATCAAAAGTTAAGGACCACACCTCCCAAAAAAAAACTAAACCCCCCAAAACAGAAATCCAACTTCCAAACATGAACTCAGTAATGAGTAGCTCCGCCGTTATTGTTTATCACTTCCAAAATTTGTTTCGGCATGCTTGATGCAAGCGTTTTCATGAGGTGAGTGGGAACATTTCTCCAAGTGGTGAAGACGGCCACACGAAGGCCATCTACTGTCTGGAACTGTTGTACATTTTTGTAAACTTCCCTTGCCATCCATCCCCAAAGGTTCTCAATTGGATTAAGATCAGGGGAACACGCAGGATGGGCCAAAAGAGTGATGTTATTCTCCTGGAAGAAGTCCCTTGTCCTGCGGGCATTGTGTACTGTAGTGTTGTCCTGTTGAAAAACCCAGTCGTTACCACACAGGCGAGGGCCCTCAGTCATGAGGAATGCTCTCTGCAACATCTGGACATAGCCAGCGGCCGTTTGACGCCCCTGCACTTCCTGAAGCTCCATTGTTCCACTGAAGAAAAAAGCACCACAGACCATTATGGCGCCCCCTCCACTGTGGCACGTAGAAAACATCTCAGGTGGGATCTGCTTGTCATGCCAGTAACATTGGAGACCATCAGGACCATCAAGGTTAACTTTTTTATCATCAGAGAATAAAACTTTCTTCCACCTTTGAATGTCCCATGTTTGGTGCTCTCTTGCAAAGTCCAAACGAGCAGTTCTGTGGCGTTCAAGGAGACGAGGTCTTTGAAGACGTTTTTTGTTTTTGAAGCCCTTCAGTCTCAGATGCCGTCTGATGGTTATGGGGCTGCAGTCAGCACCAGTAAGGGCCTTAATTTGGGTCGAGGATTGTCCAGTGTCTTGAAGGACAGCCAATTGGATCCTCCGGCTCAGTGCTGATGAAATTTTTTTGGGTCTTCCACTTGACTTTTTTGTTCCATAACCCACAGGATCATTTGAGAAATTCCAAATGACTGTTACTGCGTCCCACCTCAGCAGCGATGGCGCGCTGTGAGAGACCCTGCTTATGCAGTTCAACAACCCGACCACGTTCAAAAAGGGAGAGTTTTTTTGCCTTTGCCATCACAACATGTGACTACCTGACAGAAAATGACAAGGAATCCACATCTTTGCACAGATTTGGCCTTTTAAAGGCATGTGGTCCTAAACTTTTGATCAGCTGAAAAACAGCCTGTTTCAGTTTATTCGTTGTTTTCATTAAATTGAATGCTCAAAAAATGTTGTGTCTCACTCTCATTTCTTCTTGTTGCATGTTGAAGCTCTACTTGGAACCTTGTTAAGATCTAGCCATGCTAAATATGATTTTTTGCCATTTTTCAAGTGGTCTTAAACTTTTGATCAGGACTGTAGAATGTAATATACAGTATATAGTATGCAGTATATACAGTATAAGGAATGCATATATAGTATGTAGTATACAGTATATAGTATATACAGTATAAGGAATGCATATATAGTATGTAGTATACAGTATATAGTATGCAGTATAAGGAATGCATATATAGTATGTAGTATATAGTATGCAGTATATAGTATATACAGTATAAGGAATGCATATATAGTATGTAGTATATAGAATGTAGTATACAGTATATAGTATACTGTATATAGTATGCAGTATATATAGTATATAGAATGTATTATACAGTATATAATATATACAGTATACGGTATGCATACACATACAGAGAGACTTCTCAGATTCACACATGCCTTACTTCCATGCCTGCCGAAATGAACTCATCTGCATTACGTTGGGTCATCCATTACAAAGACACTCATCGGGAGGTGAGGCAATTAATCGGGGATGGTATGTATGATATAATGATGGAGCTGAATCAACCCAGCAGTGTTGTAAATTACACTTCTCTGAAGCAGCTAATTATGGTTCAGTGGATCCCACTTATATCCAACTCACTCATCATTTTTTCTCATCATGTTAAATCGGTTACATACCGGCTTATAAATTACTTGATACAGTAATGAACAGCTAGAACTGCAGCAGTGATTCTAATCATTCTACTTCTAGATCTGGTGGGATTTCTTATTCCACAGGGGTCAATGGCTAGAGAGTGCTAATCACCATATTGGATAATGAATAGGAGAGTCTAAGATGTTCTTAGAAATAGGATTCAAGAATGGCCGTGGTGCCCTTATTGCAGATCACTAACAGCGGGTCCGCAAGACTTGAATGGGTCCGCGATGCAAAAATACAGCAAAAGATAGGACATGCCTTATCTTTTACGGTGCGGAGGCACGGACCCAGAAGCCCACGGACGGGTTTCCAAGTGTTTCTGTTGGCTTCTGATCCGTGCCTCCACTCCGCAAAAGATAGGACATGTCCTATCTTTTGTTGTATATTGCTGATTGCAGACCCATTGAAGTCAATGAGTCCGCATCCGCAGCACAGAGTTAACACGGCCGCTGCCCGTGTATTGCGGACCCGCTGTTTGCAGTCCGCAACACAGGCGCAGCCGCCATATAGTCGTGTGAATGAGCCCTTAATCTGTGGTGCAGATTTGTCACAAATTCTGGTGCACGTTTGACATTTAAGCAGATTTTTCCTGTGGCAAATCCGAACCTAAATTGTGATGAGTCTGTTGGAAAGACACCAAAATCCACCCATTAGGGCACATTCACACGACCATAGTGTTTTGCGGATCCACAAAACATGGGTACCGGCCGTGTGTTTTCCACATTTTGAAGACCGCACAAGACCGGCACTATGATAGAAATGCCTATTCTATCGGACAAGAATAGGACATGCTCTATCTTTTTTGCCGGGCCGTGAAACCGAACTACTGTGTGCTGTCCGCATCTTTAGTGGCCCCACTGAAATAAATACGTCTGCACCCATTGCATCTGAATGAGCCCTTAATGTGATAAAATAATAAAGGGAGATATACAAACCGGATTCCAAAAAAGTTGTGAATAAAAACTGAATGCAATGATGTGGAGATGGCAAATGTCAATATTTTATTTGTAACAGAACGCAGATGACAGATCAAACGTTTAATCCGAGTAAATGTATTATTTTAAAGGAAAAATACGTTGATTCAAATTTTCACGGTGTCAACAAATCCCCAAAAAGTTGGGACAAGTAGCAATAAGAGGCTGGAAAAAGTAAATTTGAGCATAACGAAGAGCTGGAAGACCAATTAACACTAATTAGGTCAATTGGCAACATGATTTGGTAAAAAAAGAGCTTCTCAGAGTGGCAGTGTCTCTCAGAAGCCAAGATGGGTAGAGGATCACCAATTCCCACAACGTTGCGCAGAAAGATAGTGGAGCAATATCAGAAAGGTGTTACCCAGCGAAAAATTGCAAAGACTTTGCATCTATCATCATCAACTGTGCATAACATCATCCGAAGATTCAGAGAATCTGGAACAATCTCTGTGCGTAAGGGTCAAGGCTGTAAAACCATACTGGATGCCCGTGATCTCCGGGCCCATAAACGACACTGCACCACAAACAGGAATGCTACTGTAAAGGAAATCACAGAATGGGCTCAGGAATACTTCCAGAAACCATTGTCAGTGAACACAATTCACCGTGCCATCCGCTGTTGCCAGCTGAAACTCTACAGTGCAAAGAAGAAGCCATTTCTAAGCAAGATCCACAAGCTCAGGCGTTTTCACTGGGCCAGGGATCATTTAAAATGGAGTGTGGCAAAATGGAAGACTGTTCTGTGGTCAGACGAGTCACGATTCGAAGTTCTTTTTGGAAATCTGGGACGCCATGTCATCCGGACCAAAGAGGACAAGGACAACCCAAGTTGTTATCAACGCTCAGTTCAGAAGCCTGCATCTCTGATGGTATGGGGTTGCATGAGTGCGTGTGGCATGGGCAGCTTGCATGTCTGGAAAGGCACCATCAATGCACAAAAATTTATTCAGGTTCTAGAACGACATATGCTCCCATCCAGACGTCATCTCTTTCAGGGAAGACCCAGCATTTTTCAACAAGATGATGCCAGACCACATTCTGCATCAATCACAACATCATGGCTGCGTAGGAGAAGGATCCGGGTACTGAAATGGCCAGTCTGCAGTCCAGATCTTTCACCTATAGAGAACATTTGGCGCATCATAAAGAGAAAGGTGCAACAAAGAAGGCCCAAGACGATTGAACAGTTAGAGGCCTGTATTAGACAAGAATGGGAGAGCATTCCTATTTCTAAACTTGAGAAACTGGTCTCCTCGGTCCCCAGACGTCTGTTGAGTGTTGTAAGAAGGAGGGGAGATGCCACACAGTGGTGAAAATGGCCTTGTCCCAACTTTTTGGGGATTTGTTGACACCATAAAATTCTGATTCAACATATTTTTCCCTTTAAAATGGTACATTTTCTCAGTTTAAACTTTTGTTTCGTGATTTATGTTCTATTCTGAATAAAATATTAGAAGTTGGCACCTCCACATCATTGCATTCAGTTTTTATTCACGATTTGTATAGTGTCCCAACTTTTTTGGAATCCGGTTTGTACTTACCACATAATCCCCTGCTGTTTCTGGCACTGCTGCTCCAGGTTTCACTTCTGATCTGCATTTACTGGCTTCAACAGTGACGAAGCTGTTTATGTCTGAGCGCTGCAGCCAATCAGTGGCCTTAAATGTATACGGCAAGAGACCACTGAGGCCAGTGATTGGCTGCAGCAGTCACGCGCTGTCTATAGCTACGTCACCAATGCAGCCTGTAAGCACAAACCAGAGGTGAGGACTGCAGCGGGGGATTAAGTGGTGAGTATACAGTCGTGGCCAAAAGTTTTGAGAAAGACACAAATATTAGTTTTCACAAAGTTTGCTGCTAAACTGCTTTTAGATCTTTGTTTCAGTTGTTTCTGTGATGTAGTGAAATATAATTACATGCACTTCATACGTTTCAAAGGCTTTTATCGACAATTACAAGACATTTATGCAGGGTCAGTATTTGCAGTGTTGGCCCTTCTTTTTCAGGACCTCTGCAATTCGACTGGGCATGCTCTCAATCAACTTCTGGGCCAATTCCTGACTGATAGCAACCCATTCTTTCATAATCACTTCTTGGAGTTTGTCAGAATTAGTGGGTTTTTGTTTGTCCACCCGACTCTTGAGGATTGACCACAAGTTCTCAATGGGATTAAGATCTGGGAAGTTTCCAGGCCATGGACCCAAAATGTCAACGTTTTGGTCCCCGAGCCACTTAGTTATCACTTTTGCCTTATGGCACGGTGCTCCATCGTGCTGGAAAATGCATTGTTCTTCACCAAACTGTTGTTGGATTGTTGGAAGAAGTTGCTGTTGGAGGGTGTTTTGGTACCATTCTTTATTCATGGCTGTGTTTTGGGGCAATATTGTGAGTGAGCCCACTCCCTTGGATGAGGAGAAACCCCACACATGAATGGTCTCAGGATGCTTTACTGTTGGCATGACACAGGACTGATAGTAGCGCTCACCTTTTCTTCTCCGGACAAGCCTTTTTCCTGTTGCCCCAAACAATCGGAAAGAGGCTTCATTGGAAAATATGACTTTGCCCCAGTCCTCAGCAGTCCATTCACCATTTTTTCTGCAGAAGATCAATCTGTCCCTGATGTTTTTTTTGGAGAGAAGTGGCTTCTTTGCTGCCCTTCTTGACACCAGGCCATCTTCCAAAAGTCTTCGCCTCACTGTGCGTGCAGATGCGCTCACACCTGACTGCTGCCATTCCTGAGCAAGCTCTGCACTGGTGGCACTCCGATCCCGCAGCTGAATCCTCTTTAGGAGACGATCCTGGCGCTTGCTGGACTTTCTTGGACGCCCTGAAGCCTTCTTAACAAGAATTGAACCTCTTTCCTTGAAGTTCTTGATGATCCTATAAATTGTTGATTGAGGTGCAATCTTAGTAGCCACAATATCCTTGCCTGTGAAGCCATTTTTATGCAACGCAATGATGGCTGCACGCGTTTCTTTGCAGGTCACCATGGTTAACAATGGAAGAACAATGATTTCAAGCATCACCCTCCTTTTAACAGGTCAAGTCTGCCATTTTAACCCAATCAGCCTGAAATAATGATCTCCAGCCTTGTGCCCGTCAACATTCTCACCTGAGTTAACAAAACGTTTACTGAAATGATCTCAGCAGGTCCTTTAATGACAGCAATTAAATGCAGAGGAAAGGTTTTTTTGGGATTAAGTTAATTTTCATGGCAAATAAGGACTATGCAAGTCATCTGATCACTCTTCATAACATTCTGGAGTATATGCAAATTGCTATTATAAAAACTTAAGCAGCAACTTTTACAATTTCCAATATTTATGTAATTCTCAAAACTTTTGGCCACGACTGTACATTCCTTCCTTTATTATTTTAGGGGCACTAGTCTGATTTTTGGACTACCCCTTTAAAGTCATTATCTGTAACCCAAGAGCTAAATCTTGACAAGGGATCCATTAACTCAATAGAAATGATCATCAGCTAAAATCAATGGCAAGAGTTCCTTCAAGGTGGCTCTTCTTTCGATTCTTGTTTTCATAGCCCCCACTGAGCAGTTAGAAATGAGTCTGGCAGATACTTATCAATCGTACATGAAATGCTTATTTTTCTGTAAATCGTTTCTTAAGAGCATCACTACATGTACTTAAACTAGAGCAATTCAAAGCTCTGAAAAAGCTGGCTTACAATTCCAAGCCATAAAAATATTTCTGCCTCTTTTCATGATCACAAAAACAAATATTCTGAAAGGTTTTCTCAAAAGCCTTGCAGAACAATGACATGTAATGTTGTCACAGACAGTCAAGGTAAAATTTCCACTACTTCACATTTTTGTTAAAATTATTTTTCTCCTCTGACGTTGATGCCCTTTTCTAACTCCTCTGAGTTCGATATGACCTCAAACTCCATGAACTAAATATTTTCTCTGTGCTGCCTCTCAGCCTGGCAAGGCTCTTCAAATTGCTCTAGTTGCTTCGCCATCCATAGTACATTCCGTCCCCTCATCAAGTGCTGCTTGCCTAATAAAACTGCACTGCCACAAAGGGTGTTCCAGGAAAACGACAACCAAAATTGTTGTCTCTGTAGACAGGCAAAAAAAATTCACAGGTGTCGGAAATGACTTTGATTTTCCTGTGAGGACGGTTTATTTTGTCCGCCAAGCTGTTTTTTTTGTTTGTTTTTTAATACAGGTCAAAACATTTAAAATGTGGTTATGATCAGTAACCAGCTTTTGGGCACTTGTTACTACATGCACATAGTTATATCTGTTGTTTGTTATTTTGGAGGTTTTGCAGAACTGCATGGGGTTGTCTCGAATAGCTGGATATGCTATGAAAAACGGATATCTGGTTTCCAAAAAAAAAAGAAAAAAAATAAGAAATAGCTGTAAATAGTATCAGATAAAAAAAATAATACTGATCTTCTTCTATTCCCCACCGATCCAGCAGTAGTACTCTGAAGGTCCCCTGGTCTTTCTGTACAAGTGGCGAGCACTTAACTGCTGGCATTGGTCCCTGGCATCAGTGGTTAGCGATGGGAGTCATGATGCCAGTAGTAATGCACGCGACTGGTGAAGTCACTGATTGGCTGCAGCAGTCACATGCTGACCACCTGTAAACAAAAACTGGGGGGACCCTATAAAGTATTTTTCTTTCAAGAAATAAACCCTTTAATGTCTGATTGATCGGGATACACCTCCTGCTGATCGATGTGGCTCATCAGTCCCACCCTCACAAATTGGATATTAATGGCCTAGCCTATGGATATGCCATAAATATGTCATTAGTTAACTCCTTTCTTCAGGTCTTCAGGGCAAAAGTATTTACTGAGATATTGGTTAACTTCAGATAATGCAGAAACTATTAGGGCTCATGCACCCGACCGTATTATTTGTCCATGTCCATTCTGGGGTTTTTTTAGGCTCGTATGCGGAACTATTCACTTCAATGGGACCCATTGAAAAAAACAGACATGACTCTGTGCATTCCATTTCCGTATGTCCGCATGGCCGTTCTGCAAAAAAATAGAACATGTCCTATTCTTGTCCGTTTTGTGGACAAGGATAGGGATTGTTACAATGGATCTGCAAAAAAAAAAAAAAAACGGATGCAATATGGATGTCACACTGACGTCATTCGTATTTTTGGGCAGATCAGTGTTTTGCAGACCGCAAGATATATACGGTCGTGTGCATGAGCCCTTACAAAATGTTTCCTCAAGTACTCATTGTCTAATATTACATTTTATTTTAAAATCACAAACCATTCAGTTTGACACATAACAACAGGTGATATCAGAGTATGTGTCACGACCCCTGGTCATGGTCGTGACTCCTTGGGAGCCGCATGCAGTTATCCGCGGTCTGGTGTTGTCGCAACCGCAGCTGGGGGCACTTAGTGGTTTGCCTCAGGTGCGGTTGCCGCGAATAACAGGCATGCGTGCGGTTGCCCTTGGCAACGTGTTTTGGTGTGCACGTCCTTCGTCTGTGTTTGTGTGCACTTCCTTGTCTGTTTGTTGTGCACGAGGTTGTATGCACTTGGACACCTCCCTTCACCTGCGGTTGTCCGCGGCAACGTCTGGTGTTGTGCATGTGGTGGCAGGGTCTCTGCCTGCTGGTTGTTCTGCAGGACACGGTGGCCACGCATGCCGTTGCCAGCGGTGACAGGTGAGTGAGTGTGTGTGCTATTCCCCTTTAAGTTGGTGTTTTCCCTTCTGTGGTGTGGGAAGGGAATTAACCCTTCCAACACCACAGAAGGGAAAACACCAACTTAAAGGGGAATAGCACACACACTCACTCACCTGTCACCGCTGGCAACGGCATGCGTGGCCACCGTGTCCTGCAGAACAACCAGCAGGCAGAGACCCTGCCACCACATGCACAACACCAGACGTTGCCGCGGACAACCGCAGGTGAAGGGAGGTGTCCAAGTGCATACAACCTCGTGCACAACAAACAGACAAGGAAGTGCACACAAACACAGACGAAGGACGTGCACACCAAAACACGTTGCCAAGGGCAACCGCACGCATGCCTGTTATTCGCGGCAACCGCACCTGAGGCAAACCACTAAGTGCCCCCAGCTGCGGTTGCGACAACACCAGACCGCGGATAACTGCATGCGGCTCCCAAGGAGTCACGACCATGACCAGGGGTCGTGACACTATGCATGTGTGTGTGTGGTATGTAGTATGTGTGTACGTGGTGTCTGTGTGTGTTGTGTGTATGGTATGTAGTATGTGTCATGTAGTATGTGTGTATGTGGTGTCTGTGTGTGTGGTATGTAGTAATGTGTACGTGGTGTCTGTGTGTTGTGTGTGTGGTATGTAGTATGTGTGTACTTGGTGTGTGTGGTATGTAGTATGTGTGTGGTATGTAGTATGTGTGTATGTGGTGTCTGTGTGTGGTATGTGTGTGTGTGGTATGTAGTATGTGTGTGTATGTAGTATGTGTGTACTTGATGTATGTGTGTGTGTGTGTGGTATGTAGTGTGTGTGTGGTATGTAGTATGTGTGTGTTGTGTGTATGTGTGTGTGGTATGTGGGTATGTTGTGTGTGGTATGTGGGTATGTTGTGTGTGGTATATAGTATGTGTGTATGGTATGTAGCATGTGTGTACTTTGTGTCTGTGTGTGTATGGTATGTAGTATGTGGGTGTGTTGTGTGTATGGCATGTGTATTGTTTGTAGTCTGTGTGTGCTATATGTGTGCTGTGTGTGTCTTGTGTTGATATGTTGTGTGTGAGCACTGAGTATTATGTATGTGACTCGTTTCTTTTTACGATTGATATTTTTTCAGTTACTGCCGTTATTGTAGTCTCTTGTATTCAGTGCGTCTAGAGCAGACAACAGACATGTTGATCTTACATCTTCTGTCCAGTCACATCAGTAGAATTACATCTGGTCCAAAAGACCCACCTGACCACAGAAAATGAAATTATATGTGTCAAAAATAGGACAGGCAAGACTAGAGCACCCAGACCTGTGTTTTCCAATCTGTGGGATGTTTGGCAGCTATCTATAGCTATAAGAGGTACTTGGTGGATAAAATATGTGAAACCCTGCCCTTTACAAACCTGACATAGGTCTGAAATGAGCATTTAGCTGCCTGGGGACCACAAAGCCTCTATTATTGTCCTCTCTGACCACCATAAAATGTTCTTCTTCTCTCTCTCTCAAATTATCTACTACTGTAACTACCCAGTAACTGACTGGTGATTACAGGGTGGTTTATGTATTCATAGGAAGGGCTTCCTAAAATTTGGGGGTTGCATGAGGGTCTAAAAAATCCTGTTATTATTTACATGGTTTTCAAATGTCAGTCATATGAATAGAGGTTCAGCAGATGAGACTACCAACAAAGAATTGGAACCAAAGCTTGTGAAATACCAAATTTTCTGTATCTGGCACATGTGCTGGCTTTTTTCTGGATCCCATTACAGTGAATGGGGATCTGGGGGTGCACGGTGGTATCCGGCTCTGCCAGATACAGTGAACTCCGGCCATCTGTTGCCATCCTGAAGATGGTGATACAGTTGAAATCAGGAGGGCATCTGCGCCCATTGGTCAGGTGTATAAGTACCTGATGCTCCTTCTTTAATTAGAGCATCAGATCGTTATATACCTGGCTGGCGGCCGCGAGGAGGGCTCAGGTGGCCCCCTGTGCATATGCCCACTGGGAAATTTATCAAAAGTCCATTCCTGTATACATCTGAACCTGTAGCTAATTCAGGAGCTATGAACAGCTATATAGTCTCTATTACCTGCAAGTGAGGGATTTTTATTTCAGTCCTCCACCGATCTCATATTGATGACCTATTCTGAGGATTGGTCATCAATATTAAACAACCAGACAACCCCTAGAATGGCAAGTGCTTGCCCTCATCCTGCCATAGTTCATTCATTTGCACACAGGCATCATCCCCATTGGTGTTGATTGTGATTTGTGCCCCATCAGAAAAGCAGCATGCACTTAATTTTGAACAATTTGGTCATCAATACTGTACTCTTTAACATACATCAGGATATACAGATTTGAAACTCATTCCCATTCAAGCGACCATAACTGAGCTGCAATATCAGACACTACTGATGCACAGAAGTGGTGCTGCTTTGGATCCCACTGATCCCATAATTCTTCCTATTAGGACTTATTTGTATTGCACCATCCTGTTCTATGGTACCAGATGATTATTTCAAAAATGCTAAAGAATTTGTATGCAGTTTATTTTACATTGCCGATTCTAATGTCTTCTATGGAATATCTATTATGACTTATTCATTTCAAATGTTGAACCCTTGATGGTTATTCTATAATAAAACCTTGCTTTACCTTGCAGGTAATGGCTCCTTTAATGATGGCCTTTGTTTACAGCCTTTCCAGCCTTATTTCTGCACAGTGGGACGCAGAGATCCGGTTAGCTCAGTCTATATCTACGTTTTGATATTACATTTCCCCTCGGTTTCACTGATGACTCGGTAACATTGCCATCATCTCAGATATAGTTGTTCCAAATCTAATCTCCAGACCCGCGCACTGTTTTCCTGTCCACTTTCTTTTCCTTGCTTTGTTTCTTAAAATTATGTTTTTGTCCCTTGTAGCCGAGTGCCGGCTCTAAAGACATTGCTGGAGTGTGTCTGTAGACAAAGAATTGCTCATAAATCAGAACCTTATGATCACTGGTAGATATTATTAAGAAAAACATTGTATTACATGAGCCCAAACGCCACTGGGTCTCGACCCTTTGTGTCTGTGCTAGCTGCAACCTGGATACACAGTAAATAATATTGGTAATATAAAAAGAAATATTTTGGCGTGTAGCTCTCTCCAGCAGAAGACCACATGCTGGTTGAATCATCCCGAAAAATTATATTCAGTATATAGTCAGGGCTGGCCTTACGTGGATGGCACCCAGTGCGGCACTCTGTATTGATGCTACTTCCAACATATGACGGCACGCTCATACAGGCAGTTAAAGGGGTTGTCTGAGATTTTCCTCTTGATGGCCTATCCTCATGATAGGTCATCAATATCTGATTGGTGAAGGACCGACTGCCAGTCAGCTGTTTTGAAGACTCTTCAATAAAATAAAATAACAGATAACACAACAGAAAAATAAAGGTGGTGCTGAAGCTGGTGTGGCGAAACCTGGGTCGAGCGGTGTTATAACCACGGAGATTTTATTCTGTTTTATGCCTATTGATCTTATACCTTTGTGAGTATAATAAAAGCTATTACCATTGGAAACATTGGTGGACCTTCACTATGTGCCTGCACCTTTATATCTACAGAGGGGTGGTTTTGTGACCGAGATTATCCTCCTGTGGAACCTCAATGTTTGGCATCACCTAAAAGCTGTCCTGATCAAGTATCCTGATCAAGTCCTTTGAATCACAGCCAAGTGAGGCAGCGCGACACCATCATTTGAACAGCTGTTTGAAGAGGCTGCAGTGCTTCGGTGAGTGCTGCAGCCTCTTCCTAGGACTGTGATGTGACATTCAAGTGTCACATGGCCTACGAACAGCTCAGTCCCATTCAAGTGAAGGGGGCTAAGCAGCAAAACCAAGGACAGCTGCTATACAATGAACAGCAATGTGTTTGGCAAGCTGCGAGGAGGCCGCCGCGCGACAGATAATGCTGGGAGTCAGACATGATTATACTATGATCAAGAACCTGCAGACAGGATTAGAAACATGTTAGAAGGTCCCATAGATATGTTCTTGTATCAGATTTGTCACGAACCAGAAGGTGTGAATCCACTGTGCCATGTGACCAACCTCCCCTAAGGGCGTTGCCTAAGTGAACCCCTCGTACTTCACAGTACTCATGATGGTGGTGAAAGACTTTTCCGAGGGGAACACAAGGTGCTACCTCTTGAGGTGGATTGGTACATGAAGCAGCTGGTCCAGGTGGACCAGGGGGTACCAGAGCAGGGTACCAGAATCAACAAGCCAAGTCATAACCAGGAGTGACAGTGCAGGATCAAAGGATGAGACAGAGCCGTAGTCGTACAAGCAATGGGTTAGAGCAGGCAGCTCAGGTACAGGTCAGGCAATCTGAGTCAGCAACAGGAGAGTCGAGATGAAACAGGCAAGGATCAGACAGGAAGCTGAATCCAGAAGACAAGCCAGATCAGGAATACAGGAACTCTGGCACAGACAAATGCATACTTTGCAGGACACAAGGACCTTTGACCCTGGAAAGGGGGTTGGACCACTTATATAGGTGCAGGATTGCTGGAATTGGTCGCACAGGTCACATGTGCAAAACCCTAAATCATAGGAAGTGACATGTGGCGGCCCTTAACAAGGTGCTACAGGGAACAGGCTGGAAGGTATGCTGTGTCCAGGGCTGGAAGGAAACCGTGGAGTTGATTCCAGGAAGGATGGTGTCTGTTAGGACAAAGCCCAGGACCTGCCCCGCAATGCAGCCAGACACGGACAATGACTGAGGAGGCCAGGGAGGACAGTGCTCGTCCAAGCACCGAGCCAGGCATAGCGGTGGCGAGTAGGGGAACATCGGTGGTCAGCAACCTCCGTTAGAGGATTTTAATATGCCGGAATAAAACATTTGTAACAGGTAAATCCACATAACAAATGCTGTAGGTTTTCCTCGTGAAACAAGAAGTTTGCAGACCGGGGAATTCTTCCCTGTGTAATGAACATATTGAGGAAAGAGATTCGGGTTGAAAGAATTGCCCATACACAACCCAGTTTGTCAAAGGCAAAGTATTCAACAAATTACAGGGACACACAGAGTGAGCATGCCAGCGAATCTGCACTTGCACAATGAGTCTCTGAGGCCCAGCACACTACACCTTGGCACAGGTGCCGAAAGCAGAAGAGGATGGTGCCAGTGCAGGATATCTGGCACATCGCGCCTGAAGAAAGAAATGACAGCTGTACATGTAGAGGGAATGAGGCAGGAAGGTGGCGCAGCAAGCTTGACTGAAAGCGCGAAGGCCAACACCACCTTGACTTCAAGCTACTGATTTACAGACTGAGAAAAATACTATATTGGAGACAAGATAACTTGAGCTTTAAAGGAGTTGTGCACCTTTGGCGTTTTTTTCGGCAACCATCCTCTTGGGCGGACCTGTGAAAGGAAGCCTACTTACCTGCTTCCCGGCACTGGCTCCCTGCTCCTTCTCTCCCCGGTCTCGACTGTGCTCTCAGGATGTCAAGTTCTATTTTAATGCTGCTGCAGCCAATAGCTGGTTGCAGCGGTGACCTGCTCCCCTTGCATTATGTGACCATTTTGACATGATGCAATGGGATCAGATGACCTTTGTGTGTAGTGATTGGCTGAAGAGTCAAAATGGAGCGCACACACAAGGCTGGGAGGACAAGGAACAAGTATTTGTGTAGAAAAAGGACTCTGCAGGTTGGAAGAAGGAAATGACATACTGCTTAGCATTAGTGTCTGTCAGCAGAAAATAGAAATGCTCCCTTAAGGACTGTACAATGGGAAATCAGCACAGGAATAGAGCTCTGCTAGTACATGAGAGCTAGAGAAGGCAGCAGCATCTTGAACACACAGAACTTAAATCTAGCACAGGTTACTAGGAGAGACCCACTCATATTAGAACATTCTGAATACCGGAGTGGTTTGCAAATGCATATTAGGAGCTGGGTCTGATGATGAAGGACTGAAACATAGTGCACTTTTTTCAAGATAACCACTAACATATGTAAAATCATTTTCTATGTCAAAGTTGTCCATAGCCTTTAACATCTCCACACACTGGGTTCGGAAGGACTTACTTCAAGAACAGGTTTGCACTGATCAAAAATGTCAGTTCAATGATTGCATGCTCCTTGGAGAGCAGCAGATATTTGAGCTTTGGTGTCAGAACCACTTGAAAACAAATGTCATCAAGATTTTTAATACAAAATGACAGAAATCCACTAGTCGCCTGGGGCAAACTACAAGGCAAGACCTCAAAAATGGGAGTTATTGCTCTAAGGGATAAGGGTAAATTTAGCTGTGTGGTGCCTTGACAGAAATAAAGTCCAATATAATCTGTCTAAAGGACATTCCTCAGCCTCAGGGTAGATTGACCTAGGAAGAGCCATTACCGTCATTAATTTCCTTGTGGAACCGCCATGTCCACACAAATCCTAAACACTGCTTGAGGAACATCAACTGAATAAATAATCCAGACTATATCGGATTACAATGGGCAGTATTACAAAGTTCTGTTGTATGTAACCACCAGAAGTAAGATTTATTTCAGTTTAGATCCCACACTCTTCCTGTCCCGACTTCACCTGATGTTTTCACACATTATTGAAGGCAATTTTATGAGCAACATCAGCATCCCTTCGAAATTAGATCTCAGGATCTTACACAGAGACCTCTTTGAAAATTGTTTTCCCATGGTGCATTGCCAATAAGTCTCCATACAGTGCAGCAATTCCATTGAGTTTCCATACAGGGCTGGTCTCTTTAAGGAGAGCCAGCACCCTACCTAAGCTGGATCCAAGGCATCGTACCCAGCCAGCAAAAATCCTACTCCGTACTGATGAGGGGAAACACTCCGAAATAGCTTTCTACAGATGGATATCTGGCTTGACCATTTTCACTTGTCAATTCCCAAGGCTTATTAAAAAGTCAGACTTTAACTTAAAGAGGACCTTTCACCGATCCTGACATTGTGAACTAAGTATACAGACATGGAGAGCAGCTCCCGGGGATCTCACGGCACTTACTATTATCCCCGGGCGCCGCTCCGTTCTCCCGCTATACCCTCCGGTATCTTCATTCACTAAGTTATAGTAGGCAGAGATTTCGGTTACTAAGTTATAGTAGGCAGAGTCTGCCCTTGTTCTGCTGTAGCGCTGGCCAATCGCAGCGCAGAGCTCACAGCCTGGGAGGTTATTTTCTCCCAGGCTGTGAGCTCTGCGATGCGATTGGCCAGCGCTACAGCAGAACAAGGGCAGACTCCGCCTACTATAACTTAGTGACCGAAGATACCGGAGGGCATAGCGGGAGAACAGAGCGGCGCCCAGGGATAATAGTAAGTAGCCTATCACTGGCCTCAGATGTCATCAGGATGTCACTGCTGACAGTGGCGAAGTGGTATGCATTAACCCCTGAAGAAGCCAGAATACTGGCAAAACATGTCGGGGGCAGTGTTAGTTTTTAATCGCTGTGCACTACTCCACTGTTAACCAGCAACCAGCGGTCAGGCTGGCCGACGTTGCTTGGTTTGGTTTAGCAATCAAGTTAGTTGTGGTTTTGGCTACTGTGCACCGAGTTCGTGTTGCGGTGTTAGTTGCCACTAATCCCAGTCTGAGATCAACTGAGATGCTTTATGCGCCATTCACATAGTGGGTTGATATTTTCATTTCTCCCACCACTCTATATGGCTGTTATTACAACCACTCTCAGCTGGCAGAGTCACCGCGGACTGTGGTACGGTAGTGTTCTGCCCTTACAGCGGTAAGGGTGAAAGATAGTGCACATCTCTTCACCCTACTTAATTGTCAAAGCAATACACCTACCAGTGAAGTGGTGTACTGTGTTTTTAACACCCCTTAATTTTTGGGTTCTGTTGAAGTTCAATTAAAGAGTGCACCTCGCACACACTTAGCATTTAGGTTTTACTTGTATTCAAATAAAAGTGAAGTATTAATTTATACCTTGGTCAAGACAGGTTCTATTGCCTGGATAGGCATTTGTAAATAAACCTGAAGTGGTATGCATGAAACATGACTGCTTGTGACGGTCACGTACATTACACACAGGGGGGAGGATAGTGACCACTGCGCTCCACCCTCACCCCTGGCCCTGCCTTCTTGCCTCGCAAGTCCTAATGACAGGGGACAACTAGACGGCAGTCCCTAACTTAGGATACGTGCTGGGAAGACAGACAAGACAAATAACGGAATGTGAACGGACCGGGTCAGAACCAAGAGATCTACGCAGTACAAAGGGGAAGCAAATAATGGTCAGGAGAAGCCGGGGTCAAATACCAGGAGAGTAGAGAAGTACCAAAGGAGTCCGCAAAGAGTAGTCAGGTGGGAGCCGAGGTCACAATACCAGGAGGGATGCGCAGTACAGGAGGAGCAGGCAAAGGATTGTCAGGGAACAGGATCAGGTGAGTAATCAGTAGTCCAACAAATAGCCAGGAACCTAGAATTAACAGGCAACCTGTGGCCAGCAGGCTGCCTGTATTTATAGTGGGGTCTGAGGGTCATGTGACGTGGCCAGCATCCCATGACCGACAGACAGACAAGTCGAGCACCGAGTGATCAGCTCGGCGCTCAAGGCAGACCTAGGAGCAGGGAGCCTTCCAGCCAGCAAAGCCGCCCTGGGAACGAGGCCAAACACAGATCCTCGCTCCCGAAGCTAAGCAGCAGGTCTGCGGCTGATGGGAGACCGAGTGCGCCTTTGGTGCCCCGTGACAGTACCCCCCCTTTTAAGAGGGGCCACCGGACCCAAGACTTCAGGCGATGGCCTTTCAGGGTGTTCTAAATGAAATTTTTGAACCAGTCTAGGAGCATGAACCTCCCTAGCAGGAACCCAAGATCTCTCTTCGGGTCCATACCCCTTCCAGTGAATCAGGTACTGTAAGGAATTACGCACTCTCCTGACATCCACTATCTTAGACACCACATACTCGACAGCATCATTAACAAGAACCAGCGGAGGCGAGGCTTCCAACAGGTTCAAAATATTTTTTAAGTAGATATTTATGAAATACATTATGAATGTGGAACGACTCGGGCAGCTCCAACTTAAACTATACCGGATTAATCACCTCCGTGATCTTATACGGTCCAATAAAACGAGGAGCAAATTTTCTAGAAGCTACCTTGAGAGATAGATTCTTGGAGGACAATCATACTTTATCCCCAACCTGAAAGTTCACCCCCTTGGAACGTCTCCTTTCGGCCTTGAGTTTTTGGGAACTTTGAGCCTTTTCTAGGTTCAATTGAACCCGGGCCCAAACTGTTCACAGTTCGGAGGAGAGTTTATCCGCTTCAGGGTTAGAGGAGGAGACGGACGACCCAGAATAAAAACGGGGATGAAAACCATGGTTACAAAAGAAAGGGGAGACCCCAGCAGAAGAATTAACACGGTTATTCAAAGCAAATTCTGCCAACGGAAGGTATTTAACCCATAATTGCTGGTCATCAGCAACGTACGACCTCAGGAATTGTTCCACAGACTGATTAAGGCGTTCAGTCTGCCCATTACGCTCAGGGTGGTAGGCGGAGGAAAAAGACAACGAAATCTGACATCTTTGACAGAAAGCCCTCCAAAATTTGGACACAAACTGCACACCCCTGTCAGATACAATATTTTCCGGGATACCATGTAACCGTACAATTTCTTTCACAAAAATAGACGCCAGGGTCTTGGCATTCGGGAGTTTAGACAGAGGAATAAAATGAACCATCTTGCTAAAGCTATCGACCACTACCCAAACCACAGTCTTACCCTCCGCCGGTGGCAGGTCAGTAATAAAGTCCATTGAGATATGGGACCAGGGTCTACTGGGAATGGGTAGGGGTCGTAGGTTACCAGCAGGGCGAGTCCTAGGTGTCTTAAACCTAGAACAAACCTCACCGGCTGACACGTAGGACTTGACATCCCTAAATAGAGTGGGCCACCAATAAGATCTAGAAACCAGCTCTCTAGTGCCCTCAAAACCAGGATGTCCACAAAAGGCAGAATCATGACACTCACCCAACAGCTGGAGGCGAAATTGTATGGGGACAAACAACTTATCTGTTGGGGTGGTTGCCGGTGCCAGATGTTGTTCAGCCTTAATGAGAGCCAAGATATATTGGGTTAAGGCTGCTACGAAGATATTTGCTGGTAGGATGGATTCAGGCAGGGCCTCTGTAGGCTGAAAAGCATGGAAGCTCCGAGATGATGCATCAGCCTTCACGTTTTTACTTCCAGGCCTGAAAGTAATGGAGAATTCAAAACGAGTAAAAAACAGTGCCCATCTACCCTGACGGGGATTCAACCTCTTAGCAGATTCGAGAAACATAAGGTTCTTATGGTCAGTCACAACAGTTACACAATGCCTTGCCCCCTCCAGAAAATGCCTCCACCCCTCAAATGCCCACTTAATGGCCAGGAACTCCCGATTCCCTATGTCGTTTCTCTTGGTGGAAGAACATTTTCTGGAAAAGAATGCACACGGTCTCAGGTTAGTTAGACTAGCGAAAGGTTGTGAAAGGACTGCTCCTGCGCCGTCCTCAGACGCATCCACCTCCACAATAAAAGGTCTCTCCTAATCTGGCTGGATCAGAATGGGAGCGCTACTGAATGCCCTTTTTAGTGTTTCAAACAAAGTAATGGCCTCAGTAGACCAGTTCTCCAAATCCGCCCCTTTCTTAGTAAGGTCGGTCAACGGTTTAGCAATTACTGAAAAATTCTTAATGAATTTACGGTAGTAATTGGCAAAACCTAAGAACCGTTGTAAGGCCTTTAAGGATGAAGGCCTTACCCATTCGTTATTAGCTAGTACCTTACCAGGATACATCTTGAAGGCGTGAGGGGTCAGGACATGCCCTAGAAACAGTATCTCCTGTACACCAAAGACACATTTCTCTTGTTTAGCGGACAACTGATTCTCCCTCAACACCTCTAATACTTGTCTAATATGAGACACATGAGATTTGAAATCAGGAGAAAATATCAAAATGTCGTCAAGATAGACAATGACAAATTTACCTAAAAACTCTCTAAGAATATCATTCATAAAGTTTTGGAACACAGCTGGGGAATATTGCCGAGTCCAAAAGGCATAACCTGATATTCAAAGTGTCCTGCCGGAGTATTGAACGCCGTCTTCCATTCGTCTCCCTCCTTGATTCGGATTAGATTATATGCCCCTTTCAGGTCAATCTTAGAAAACCAGGTTGCCCCCAGAACCTGGTTAAATAAATCCGGAATCAATGGGAGAGAGTATCTATTCTGGATAGTGATCTTATTCAATTTCCGGTAATCGATAGAAGGCCTAAGACCACCATCCTTCTTCTTAACTAAGAAAAAACCCGCTCCCATAGGAGAGACAGAAAGTCTAATGTGCCCCTTACCGAGGCTTACCTTAATATAATCCTCCATGGCCTTGCGTTCGGGCTTAGAGAGATTATAAATACGCCCCTTAGGAAACCTGACACCTACTAACTCTATGGCGCAATCATAAGGTCTATGGGGTGGTAGAACCTCCGGGGTAGGTGATGAGAAAACATCAGAATATTCCCTAATGACCGTGGGTAATATGTCAGATTCTACTGAGACCCCAGCTTGTACCACAGACAAGCACGAGTCACACTTAGGTCCCCATTTCACCAATCAATAGTGGGGTTGTGTAATAGGAGCCAAGGCAACCCTAGTACCACCTCGACCGGTAAGTTCTCCAGGACTAAGAGGGAACATTTCTCAGAGTGGCACACACCCACAGTTAAAGAAATCTCTGAGGTACATGACCTCACCATACCACCTACCAGGGGAGTAGCGTCAATAGCTATGACATTGCTAGGTGTAGGAAGAGAAAAAATTGGAATACCCAGTCTAATGGCATACTCAGAGTCAATAAAGCTGGCCGGTATTCTTGGGGGCGTGGCCTGACTGTCATGGCGTGAGGTCGCATGTTACTTCAGCTCCGCTAGTAGCCTGTGCTTATCCTGTGATTCTGACTGCTCGGTTCCTATTTTCTTATGCTGGAGACCCCTGCGCTATTCAACACCCGGACTGGTTACCGGCAATTCTCCTGCCTGCCCTGCGGTCGTGACTGCCGTTGCTCGTCTGGTTCCTCCTGAGTGCGGCCTACTTACTGTGTGACACCCCGGACGGAGGTCCTCTCGGTGAGAGCGGGAGGAGTGGGGCGTGGAGACACTACATTCACTGGCGGCGGTAAGCGAGCGGAGCCTGGTGCTGCAGGTCGTTGTGATCCCCAGGTTTTCTGCCGGCCGGCCTGCTGCTGTTCCGTTCCCCCCACGTGTCTGGCGCGACGGGCGTCATCTTAACTGCGAGCCCGGGGATTGAGGCCTCTGCTGTCTGCGACTGGCGCCGAACGATTGGTGCCTTCAACTCTCCTGCCATTACGCTTGCCTGTCTCTGCATAGACGAAGTGTGCCCGGTGGAAAGGATCATTGCGCTGGGTAGCGGTGGGGCTGCCCCTGGATTCCAGGTAGAGACTCACTTACTTAATTGGTGGGGCTGATACCCTTGCGTTCCGGACTGAAGGGGGTCGGCTGGCTGGCCACTATTCCTGCTGCTGATAAACGGGAGGACGCTTTATGGGCCGGAAAACGGGCACCCCAGGCCCAGCTATCCCGCCTAAATTGATGCTGGATAATATGAGCCAAACGGAGGATAGGGGGGTTGGGGCCTCTTCTGCACAATCGGAGGTGGACCTAGCGAAAGTTATGGCGGCCATTACTAACTGTCAGACGGCGCTTACTGTCAAGATTGACCATGTGCAGGCTGATCTTACTCTCCTCAGGCATGACATTGATAAGATAAAAGAAAGGACCACTGAGGTTGAGAGACGGCTGGGCGAGGTGGAAGATGGAGCTCAGAGGGGAGATTCTGCAATTAATGCCTTACAGAACCAGGTCAAGACCCTGATGGCAAAAGTTGAGGATGCAGAGAACCGCAATAGAAGGAACAACATCCGCATTATGGGGCTACCTGAAAAGGCGGAAGGTAACGCACCTGAGGAATTTGCGGAGACCCTTATAAAGCAGGTCCTAGACCCGATACACCTCTCAGGGACTTTTGCGGTTGAACAGGCCCACAGGATCCCCACCCGCCCTCTGCCTCCGGGGGCCCCACCTCGTCCTTTCATCTTTAAGGTCCTGAACTATAGGGACCGGGATGCTGTGCTGGCGGCTGCCCGACGTCTAAAGCAGTGTTTCCCAACCAGTGTGCCTCCAGCTGTTGCAAAACTACAACTCCCAGCATTCCCGCACAGCCAAAGGCTGTCCAGGCATGCTGGGAGTTGTAGTTTCGCAACAGCTGGAGGCACACTGGTTGGGAAACACTGGTCTAAAGGACATTCAGTTTGATAACGCCCGGATTTCCTTTTACCCGGACTTCTCTACAGAAGTGCAGAAGCAACGCAGGCAGTTCACGGCGGTGAGGACCCGGCTGCGGGAGAAGTGGACTGGTATATGCCATGATGTTGCGGCACGACTCAGAGTACAAGATGGAGAGCTGGTGAAATTTTTTGCTACCCCTGAAGAGACTTTCGTGATGGGGGTCTCAGCCTATACTGTCAGATGTCTTTACTGTATGATGGAGCTGAATGTGTGACGGTTAGGTTGTCTGCTATCTAGGTTAGGTTCAGAGGTTTACCTAGTATAGCGGGTTGGGTAAGGGTCTTCGTCCCTATTTCCACTACTGAGGCAAGTGGGGGGTGGGCACTTAGGCTCGGATATGTTGGGGTCATCTGGGCAGGGTGGGGGCTGGGTTTGATGTTCCGGGCATCTTGGGAATTTGTTGGGTTGAATGTGACGAGTGGGTATGAGTGTGTGAATGCTTGGCTTGGGTAGTGCGGCTTCTTTTGGAGATATGCTTTTAACAAGCCACCATGATGACGCTCTGTCGTTTTGTCTCCTGGAATGTCAGAGGTCTTAATGACAAACTGAAGAGATCTCTGGTTTTTAACTTCTTGCGTAACCACAATCCAGACGTACTGATATTGCAGGAGACACATCTGCAGGGGCGGAAAATCCTGGCGCTACGGAGACCCTGGGTTGGCGCGGCTTATCATGCGGTCTATAGCTCCAGGGCTAGAGGAGTGTCAATTCTGGTTGCCAAATCCCTTCCCTTCCGGTCGCTCTCGGTATACACTGATACGATGGGGCGCTTTGTGGTTCTTCACGCTGCAATCAGAGGCATTGAATACTTGATAGTGGGCGTTTATGTTCCCCCTCCTTTTCGTAGGGAGATACTGGATGAGATTATGAAACGTGTAGCCTCCATGCCCCCGGTGCCTCTGATTGTGCTTGGGGACTACAACGCGGTCTTAGATCGTTCACTGGACCAGCTTCGCCCGACTGACACTCATAATGATGCACTGTGTTCCTGGGCAGAAGTATTCGCATTAACAGAGGGCTGGAGGTATTTGCATCCGGGGATACGTCAGTATTCTTGTCATTCGGCCTCACATGCGGCACTATCTAGGATTGACTTGGTATTCCTTAGTAGAGACCTGTTGCCTTCATTGGCGGGTGCTGACTACTTGCCGAGAGGCATTTCTGACCATGCCCCCTTACTGGTCATTCTGAGACAACCCCTAGCGCTGACTGAAAGATCATGGAGGCTCAATAGTAAATGGCTGGAGGTCCTGCCTGTAGTTTGGGCGGCGCAGCAAGGTATGAAAGATTACTGGGAATTCAATGAGGGTTTGACTAACCCATCGGTGGAGTGGGAGGCCTTTAAAGTGGTGCTGCGTGGTACCTTGATCCAGGCGATAGCTACGCATAGGAAAGAACTGAGTGCTACTAGGTTCAAGTTGGAGGAAGAGGTGGTGGAGACAGAGCGGGTATACACAGAGGACCCGAATGAAGAGAACCGTAGGATGTGGGATGAGGCACAGAGGAAGCTCACTTTACATTTAACGGAGTATACCCAGAAGAAGTTACTCTATCAGAGGCGCGTAGTTTTTGCTGATGGGGACAAGAATGGGAGGGCCTTGGCATTTCTGGCCAGGACAGAGATGCCACAGACAGTAGTCCCCCACGTTACCTGTGGTGATGGCTCGAAGGTACATCGGCCCGGGGAGATCTGCGAGCAATTCGCTCAATTCTATGCGGACCTATATAGCTCTAAACTCAGCTTGACCCCGGGTGAGATCCGATCCTTCCTTCGACCATCCCCCTTACACCCTTGGCCAAGATGGATAGCACGTACTTAGGGGGACCTATTGACGAGGGCGAGATCAAAGCCGCGATAGAGGCCATGGCAGTGGTCCGGATGGCTTCCCAGTTGAATGGTATGGGCTGGATGCTGAGTTGCACTCTACGCGGTTACTGAAACTGTTCACTTATGCTTATGAATCTGGTGGGTTGCCCCCATCGTTTGGTGAGGCCACCATTGTGGTGATTCATAAAGCTGGGAAGCCTCCGGACCACTGCGCGTAGTATAGACCGATTTCCCTACTGAATACTGATGCGAAAATATTGGCCAAAGTCTTGGCTAGAAGATTGAGTGGGGTAGTATTATCCATCATTGACCCGGATCAGTCAGGCTTTATGCCTGGGAAAACGACGGACATCAATCTTAGGAGGTTATACACTAATTTGCAGGTCAGACATGACAATGCGGGATCGAGGGCCTTGGCTTCTCTCGATAACAAGAAAGCCTTTGACTCGGTAGAGTGGTGCTTTATTTGGGAGACGATGTCCCGCCTTCAATCCCCCCCCTCCTTCATCAAATGGGTCCAGCTGTTATATCAGGCACCTACGGCGCGTATCCGGGTGAATGGTGTTACGTCTCGACCTTTTCGGCTGTATAGGGGCACCAGACAAGGTTGCCCACTGTCACCATTGTTGTTTGCCCTGATAATGGAACCCCTCACGCAACTAATCAATAATAGCTCTCTGATAGAGGGGTGGACGATAGCTGGGATACAGGAGAAGGTATCGCTGTATGCGGATGACCTGTTGGTGTATTTAGCTGACCCTGGCCCCTCCTTAGAGTCTTTGTTAGATGTGGTGAATGGTTATGGCAGGTACTCGGGACTACGAGTGAATTGGACTAAGTCCAGTCTATGCATAGTGGACGTAGAGGTAGAGGATGGGATAGACGTCTTACCAGTGTCCCCTCTGAAGGTTGTAGACAGCTTCTTGTACTTAGGGATTCATATTCATAGAGACCCTCGGCAGTTCTGTCATTTGAATTTGATGGAATATGGAATATGTCACGCGTAAGTTGGAAGCCTGGGAAAATCTCCCCCTGACCTTAGTGGGCAGAATTAACATTGTTAAAATGGTGTTGTTACCTAAGCTACTGTATGTGTATAGGGCGGCCCCGGTGAGGATCCCTAAGGCCCATTTCGATACTTTAGACAAAGTCATGACCCGATTCCTGTGGAGTAACAGGTCCCCAAGAATTGCAAGGAAGACACTGAAAGCCTCCTATTTGCAGGGGGGTTTACAACTCCCGGATATGTATGTCTATTATATAGCGACTCGCTTGATGTATGCTTCCTGGTGGATCAGGGCGGACCCCAACAATCCGGCAGTGGTATTGGAGGCGGCGCTGGTAGGGTCGTATGAGGCCCTGACGAATTTGGTATATAGGGGAGGCAAAGGCCTGGGCACCCAAAGTTACATGGAGGCTATGGTGACGGTTCTGGAGGCGTGGGAGAGGTTTGTGGACACGCGCATGACTAGTCAAACGGGAGAAACCTGGTCCCCGTACATTCCACTGTGGTGTAATAAGCATCTCCCCAAGCTCTTTTACCTTTCAGACTTTGAATTTTGGCTGCGGAAGGGCCTGAAGTATCTGACGCAGCTGTTCCAGGGCGGGGTCTTCCGCTCCTTCGAGAGTTTGCGTGCAGACTTCCTGCTACCCCACACAAGTTTTTATCATTTCCTCCAGTTGAGACATGCATGTGAGAAGCAGTTTCAGTCCTTAGCCCTGAAATTAGAGTGTGGGCCACTGGAATCTATCGCCAGGAGAGAGAAACCGCATAAGCCGATTTCCTCCTTTTATGTTGAAATTATCAAGATGCAGGAGTCTCCTATCCAGCGATCGTTTGTTAAATGGTCGGTGGATATTCCTGAATTGGCAGACTCTCACTTGGAGGAATGGCGTCTGGGGTGGAGGAAGTCTGTGATAAGCGCTCGAGATCAGCTCATTCAAGTTAAATGGATGCATAGGGTGTATCTGACCCCGGTGCGTCTTTACCAGATGCGGCAATTACCGTCCCCTGGGTGTGACAGATGTGGGGACTAGGGGATCCTTTTTTCACATGATGTGGCGGTGTCCAACAATCCAGATATACTGGAAAGGGGTATGCGATTTTAGTAATGTCAAACTGGGGTTACCAGGGATTTGTGATCCAGTGGTGTGTGTCATGGGGCTAGTCTCTGATGCGACGCCATCCAAATATAGTAGAGCACTGTTACGTCTGTTAATGTATTATGGGAGGAAGAACATACTGCTGAACTGGAAACCGCCAAAATGCCCCACGGTGGTACAGTGGGTGCACCTGATTAATGGTGACCTGCAGATGTACAAATTGACGTATGAAGCCAGGGGAGTGCCTGATCGATTTGACAAAATCCGGGGCTTGTGGGTACAAGCCAGAGGCACAGTTTGAGGCTTGTGGGTACTTGAAGTTGCACCACCCATGTGTGTGTCTGTGAGTGTGGATGGAGTGTGAGTGAGTGTGGTATTGCTTTTCTCATAACAATGAGATACTGTATCGCAATTATGTTTTTTGTTCCCTATTGTCATAAAAGTGATGATGATGGATTTAATGTACTTGCTCATGCGAGCGACTGTGTCAGATTGGACTGTTTCCCTTTGGGATTGTTGTACTAACTTGAAAAGTGTTAAATAAACGCTATAGTGTTAAATAAACGCTATAAAAAAAATTAAATAAAGCTGGCCGCTGAACCAGAGTCAATAAAGGCCTTACCCGGCCATTTATTAACCCCCAGAGATATTGTTATAGGTACCAAAAGCTTACATTTCGTAATATCAGGGTGTACCTGGTCTTTAGGTTGCCTTGCCTTGGGAGACTTAACGGAGAGGGCCTTCTTAGGACACTGGTTGATCCAATGGTCAGGATCTCCGCAGTAAAAACACACTCCACGTCTGCGGCGCAGATTCCCTTGAGTCATGCCGACCTGCATGGGTTCTTCGGTAGAGACCTCAGTGTTGTTTCTGGGATAGATCTCAGGCTGGACCACCATCTGAGAAGAGAACGGTCGTTCCTGTCGTCTCTCTCTAACCCGTCGGTCAAGTCGGACTACAAGGGTCATCATCTCCTCTAGAGTCTCTGGAAGCTGATAATTCACTAGAAGATCCTTTAAGTTATCAGACAGACCTGACCTGAACTGACTCTTAAGTGCTAGTTCATTCCATCCTGAGGGAACACACCACCTTCTGAATTGGGTGCAATACTCCTCCGCAGGTAGATCGCCCTGAACCAGAACATTTAGAGCAGTCTCGGCTACCAGTGTCCTGTCTGGTTCATCATACAGGGTACCCAGGGCCTGAAAAAAAACCTGCACTGATGTTAAACATCTGGCATCAGCGGGTAAAGAAAATGCCCAGTCCTGGGAATCACCCTGTAACCGGGAAATGACAATACCCACGTGTTGACTCTCGGGGCCAAAGGATACGGGGCGCAAACGGAAAAAAAGTTTACAATTTTCTTTAAAGGAAAGAAACTTCTTCCGATCTCCAGAAAAGGGCTCAGGAAGCTTAATCTGGGTCTCTAATGTGGACTGGAGGCCTGAGGGATGGAAGTACCTTGTCCTAGCTCAAAAGAACAGAGTTTCTCCGCTAGCTCCTGCACCATCTGCATCAGGTTAGAGACATGGTCAGTCAGGGTCACCAGAGGATTCATGATACAGTGGTTAGGTTACGGCCTGTTAATCTGTGACGGTCACGTACACTACACACAGGGGGGAGGATAGTGACCACTGCGCTCCACCCTCACCCCTGGCCCTGCCTACTTGCCTCGCAAGTCATAATGACAGGGGACAACTAGACGGCAGTCCCTAACTTAGGATACGTGCTGGGAAGACAGACAAGACAAATAACGGAATGTGAACGGACTGGGTCAGAACCAAGAGAGCTACGCAGTACAAAGGGTTAAGCAAAGAATGGTCAGGAGAAGTCGGGGTCAAATACCAGGAGAGTAGAGAAGTACTAGAGGAGTCTGCAAAAAGGTAGTCAGGTGGGAGCTGAGGTCACAATACCAGGAGGGATGGGTAGTACAGGAGGAGCAGGCAAAGGATCGTCAGGGAACAGGATCAGGTAAGTAATCAGTAGTCCAACAAATAGCCAGGAACCTAGAATTAACAGGCAACCTGTGGCCAGCAGGCTGCCTGTATTTATAATGGGGTCTAAGGGTCATGTGACGTGGCCAGCGTCACATGACCAACAGACAGACAAGTCGAGCACCGAGTGATCAGCTCGGCGCTCAAGGCAGACCTAGGAGCAGAGAGCCTCCAAGCCAGCAAAGCCGCCCTGGGAACGAGGCCAAACACAGATCCTCGCTCCCGAAGCTAAGCAGCAGGTCTGCGGCTGATGGGAGACAGAGTGCGCCTTTGGCGCCCCGTGACACTGCTGCAGCCAGGAAAACAAACACCAACGGGGAGGCCCAGAGTGCAATGTAGGAAGCGGCAGGGAACAAACGTGGTAAGTATTACTTCTTTAGTTATTTTAGACCATTTACTGTCACTTCCCAGGTATTTAACTTGAAGAGCCCTTTTATAATCCCTATAGCGGTGGCTGCAGACATCTGCATATGGGTAAAAATCCTCACCTGCAAAAGGTGAACGACTCTCATTGGTTTACCATACTTACCCTGTCTACCAGCATGCTATACATATAGTACCTGCAGTGCAAGGTATTGCAGTTTCATCTCATTGACTAGTATGCAACAAAGCTTCAGTATCATGTACCACGTTACTAAGTAGACTGCGTACAGGTAGACATTTAAGAGGCTGAAGTGCTCATAGGAGTGCCACAACCCTTTCAAACAGCTATTCAGGGGTGCTGAGATGCAGACTCCTGAGGATAGGCTATCAATAAGTTGATTCCAGAAAACCCCTTTAAAGTGGTCGTGCCCCTATTAACTCCACAGGATAGAAGACAACTGTTTGATCACTGGAGGTCCAACCACTGGAACCCCCAGTAATGAATGGGAGTCCACAAGTGACACTCAACTGCCCCATGAGAATGAAGTGGAAGTGCACATGCATGGCAACTGCTCTATTCCCTTCTATGGGACTGACACATACATCGCTCGTGACAGTCCCACAGAAGCAAATGGAGCAGTGGCTGTGCATGCACACTACCGCTGAATTCTCATGCGGCACTTTGACCCTGTTCTTGTGATTGCTGAGGATCCTAGCCAAAGCCGTTTTAACAGATTAGTAGGCCCCCAACAGTAGGGGAGGTGCTAAGGAAAACTGACTTCAGACCCCCTTAGAAAAATGAAAGGTTTTCCTCTTTACCAGTTCTGATAAATCCCCCCTTAATTGTTATATTTGATTGGATGTGTGGTTATCATGTGAACAATTCTACCTACTGACAGTCAATTTTTGACACAATAATGGGAAAAGTGTGGACTCACAGGCAAAGTCCTCTCTGACTGGAGTCAATTAACTCTCCTCTTTCTTCTCTATTTGGCTCAGGTCGCCATGATGACTCCTTTCAGCCACAAGGATAGTGCCTCTGAAAACAATCATGCCAGGTAGGCAGTGACCATAGTGACAGTAGTAAGTGGCCAGCACTGCCTGTTTGTGCAGGCAAAACACACACTGATAGTGCCCTCTTTTTGGCCCCTAACAGTAATGTTGGCCCCTTCATACTTCCCACCAAGTATTAATGCCCACTTCTGTATCCCCCACATACAGAATGAATGTTCTCAGTGGTCCAACACAGGTAGCACCATGCTGTCAGTGCATTGTGGTGTCTGCCCTGGGCAAAGATGCCCGAGAAGTACTAGAAAGAATGGCATGGCAGCTAGCCAGTGGTGGGACAAGCTCTCTTAGCACCTAAGAAAAAAGGCTTCAAAATGCACTCCCTCAATCAACAAAGCTCAGCGTGACACCTACCTTACCAAAATCAGCTGGTAACAGTCCGCTGAGCACGCATGTACTAACCAAATACTGTTATACAGAACCTATATAATACCACTACTACTTCAAACACCTGCATCCACAAAAGCCTCCACACCCCTGGACACATTCCCAACACCTCTGTATACTCTCCAAACACAAATCACATAACTCCATCAGCCCCACTCCACCTACAGTACATACATTCCCGACATACCTTCATATGCACCAATATGTACTGATATGTACTCCATATATATGATTTGCACATCTACAGTCGTGGCCAAAAGTTTTGAGAATGACACAAATATTAGTTTTCACAAAGTTTGCTACTAAAAACTGCTTTTAGATCTTTGTTTCAGTTGTTTCTGTGATGTAGTGAAATATAATTACACGCACTTCATACGTTTCAAAGGCTTTTTTCGACAATTACATGACATTTATGCAAAGAGTCAGTATTTGCAGTGTTGGCCCTTCTTTTTCAGGACCTCTGCAATTCGACTGGGCATGCTCTCAATCAACTTCTGGGCCAATTCCTGACTGATCGCAACCCATTCTTTCATAATCACTTCTTGGAGTTTGTCAGAATTAGTGGGTTTTTGTTTGTCCACCCGCCTCTTGAGGATTGACCACAAGTTCTCAATGGGATTAAGATCTGGGGAGTTTCCAGGCCGTGGACCCAAAATGTCAACGTTTCGGTCCCCGAGCCCTTTAGTTATCACTTTTGCCTTATGGCACCGTGCTCCATCGTGCTGAAAAATGCATTGTTCTTCACCAAACTGTTGTTGGATTGTTGGAAGAAGTTGCTGTTGGAGGGTGTTTTGGCACCATTCTTTATTCATGGCTGTGTTTTTGGGCAAAATTGTGAGTGAGCCCACTCCCTTGGATGAGAAGCAACCCAACACATGAATAGTCTCAGGATGCTTTACTGTTGGCATGACACAGGACTGATGGTAGCGCTCACCTTTTCTTCTCCGGACAAGCCTTTTTCCCTATGTCCCAAACAATCGGAAAGAGGCTTCATTGGAGAATATGACTTTGCCCCAGTCCTCAGCAGTACATTCACCATATTTTCTGCAGAAGATCAATCTGTCCCTGATGTTTTTTTTGGAGAGAAGTGGCTTCTTTGCTGCCCTTCTTGACACCAGGCCATCTTCCAAAAGTCTTCGCCTCACTGTGCGTGCAGATGCGCTCACACCTGCCTGCTGCCATTCCTGAGCAAGCTCTGCACTGGTGGCACTCCGATCCCGCAGATGAATCCTCTTTAGGAGACGATCCTGGCGCTTGCTGGACTTTCTTGGACACCCTGAAGCCTTCTTAACAAGAATTGAACCTCTTTCCTTGAAGTTCTTGATGATCCTATAAATTGTTGATTGAGGTGCAATCTTAGTAGCCACAATATCCTTGCCTGGGAAGCCATTTTTATGCAACGCAATGATGGCTGCACGCGTTTCTTTGCAGGTCCTTTTAACAGGTCAAGTCGGCCATTTTAACCCAATCAGCCTGACATAATGATCTCCAGCCTTGTGCTCGTCAACATTCTCACCTGAGTTAACAAGACGATTACTGAAATGATCTCAGCAGGTCCTTTAATGACAGCAATTAAATGCAGTGGAAAGTTTTTTTTTGGGATTAAGTTAATTTTCATGGCAAAGAAGGACTATGCAATTCATCTGATCACTCTTCATAACATTCTGGAGTATATGCAAATTGCTATTATAAAAACTTAAGCAGCAACTTTTCCAATATTTATGTAATTCTCAAAACTTTTGGCCACGACTGTACATACACACACGCTATACAACAAAATACATTTCAAACACATCATTCACACATCTGGAAAGACTCCATGCACACCAACAGAAGCTTGACACATGCTCCACACACCTCCATGCACACGTTTCATACTCATTTATGCCATGCACACGTTTCATACTCATTTATGCCATGCACACTTTTCCAGGAAGACACATAGTAACATAGTTTGTAAGGCTGAAAAAAGACATCTGTCCATCCAGTTCAGCCTGTTATCTGCAAGCTGATCCAGAGGAAGAAAAAAAAAACTGAGGCAGAAGCCAAAAATTCCTTCCCGACTCCAATCAGAATAACTCCCTGGATCAACGACCCCTCTCTAGTAGCTATAGCCTGTAATATTATTAAAGTCAAGAAATACATCCAAGCCCCTCTTGAACTCTTTTAGTGAACTCACCATCACCACCTCCTCAGGCAGAGAGTTCCATAGTCTCACTGCTCTTACCGTAAAGAATCCTCTTCTATGTTTGTGTACAAACCTTATTTCCTCCAGACACAGAGGATGTCCCCTCGTCACAGTCCTGAGGATAAATAGATGATGGGAGAGATCTCTGTACTGACCCCTGATATATTTATACATAGTAATTAGATCTCCCCTCAGTCATCTTTTTTCTAAAGTGAATAACCCTAATGTTGATAATCTTTCAGGGTACTGTAGTCCCCCCATTCCAGTTATTATTTTAGTTGCCCTCCTCTGAACACTCTCCAGCTCTGCTATGTCTGCCTTGTTCACAGGAGCCCAGAACTGTACACAGTACTCCATGTGGGGTATCACATCCATTTATGCTATTTTAACAAGCTCTGTACACACAGTATTTACACTTGCTCACACTTCCTACACATGCACATAACTCGCCCACTCCAATATACTCTTCACACTAACCTTGCCTGAAGAAAGTAGTGAGAGGGATACTGGACGCTGCTGAAGTCCTCTTCAAATGTAAATTAGCTGTGGGAAGCCATAGGCAGCAATAACGTTTTGGGGAGCAGAGGAGGAAGTGCTGGTCCCAGGCACTTCCACCTCCCGGAAGTAAAGAAGCATCTAAGTGGTTAGAGCAGGTGCTGCTCTTCAATCAATGAGCATTCTGCAGTTCAGGGCAATACCGCTCCTCAGAGTAAGTAACAAAAATAAAATGAAACTTTTCTTTTCTGTCTGCCCTGGTCCTGCGAGAAGATGATGGTTTCCAAATGTACCTGCATGGACACAGGTACAGTAGAAGGTGGTCGCGCTGCCAAGAGGCCCAGTGCAAGAGCACAGTTTGCCCTATGATTAAAACGGTCCTGACCCAACAGTCAAGTCCCCCAGCGATCAAACACTTATACAGACGTGGACAAAATTGTTGGTACCCTTTGGTCAATGAAAGAAAAAGTCACAATGGTCACAGAAATAACTTTAATCTGACAAAAGTAATAATAAATTAAAATTCTATAAATGTTAACCAATGAAAGTCAGACATTGTTTTTCAACCATGCTTCAACAGAATTATGTAAAAAAATAAACTCATGAAACAGGCATGGACAAAAATGATGGTACCCCTAGAAAACACAGAACATAATGTGACCAAAGGGACATGTTAATTCAAGGTGTGTCCACTAATTAGCATCACAGGTGTCTACAACCTTGTAATCAGCCATTGGGCCTATATATGGCTCCAGGTAATCACTGTGTTGTTTGGTGATATGGTGTGTACCACACTCGACATGGACCAGAGGAAGCAAAGGAAAGAGCTGTCTCAAGAGATCAGAAAGAAAATTATAGACAAGCATGTTAAAGGTAAAGGCTATAAGACCATCTCCAAGCAACTAGATGTTCCTGTGAGTACAGTTGCACATATTATTCATAAGTTTAAGATCCATGGGACTGTAGCCAACCTCCCTGGACGTGGCCGCAGGAGGAAAATTGATGACAAATCTAAGAGACGGATAATCCGAATGGTAACAAAAGAGCCTAGAAAGACTTCTAAAGAGATTCAAGGTGAACTTCATGCTCAAGGAACATCAGTGTCAGATCGCACCATCCGTCGTTGTTTGAGCCAAAGTGGACTACATGGGAGACGACCAAGGAGGACACCATTGTTGAAAACGAATCATAAAAAAGCAAGACTGGAATATGCCAAACTACATGTTGACAAGCCACAAAGCTTCTGGGAGAATGTCCTGTGGACAGATGAGACAAAAATCGAAGTTTTTGCCAAGGCACATCAGCTGTATGTTCACAGACGAAAAAATGAAGCATATCAAGAAAAGAACACTGTCCCTACTGTGAAACATGGAGGAGGCTCTGTTATGTTCTGGGGCTGCTTTGCTGCGTCTGGCACAGGGTGTCTTGAATCTGTGCAGGGTACAATGAAATCTCAAGACTATCAAGGAATTCTAGAGAGAAATGTACTAGCCAGTGTCAGAAAGCTTGGTCTCAGTCGCAGGTCATGGGTCTTGCAACAGGACAATGACCCAAAACACACCGCTAAAAACACCCAAGAATGGCTAAGAGGAAAAAATTGGACTATTCTAAAGTGGCCTTCTATGAGCCCTGACCTCAATCCTATTGAGCATCTTTGGAAGGAGCTGAAACATGCAGTCTGGAAAAGGCACCCTTCAAACCGGACACAACTGGAGCAGTTTGCTCATGAGGAGTGGGCCAAAATACCTGCTGAGAGGTGCAGATGTCTCATTGACAGTTACAGGAAGCGTTTGATTGCAGTGATTGCCTCAAAAGGTTGCGCAACAAAATATTAAGTTAGGGGTACCATCATTTTTGTCCATGCCTGTTTCATGAGTTTATTTTTTTACATAATTCTGTTGAAGCATGGTTGAAAAACAATGTCTGACTTTCATTGGTTAACATTTATAGAATTTTAATTTATTATTACTTTTGTCAGATTAAAGTTATTTCTGTGACCATTGTGACTTTTTCTTTCATTGACCAAAGGGTACCAACAATTTTGTCCACGTCTGTATCTTATCCTGTGGACAGGGATTAAGTGTTATTAGTGGCACAACCCCTTTAACTAGGTGCGCAGCTATAGCGGAAGCAGGGGAAGTGGCTGCTTTGGGGTCCGCACTCAGAAGGAGCCCACCCAGGAGGACGAAAATATTTTGTCAGGACCCTCTCAACAGTATTACATAATAATTTTATATACAGTGACACTGTAGGAAACAGACGTACTGTAGCGGTTGACAGGCCTCGTCTGAGAGAACGATCTTGACTAGCTGTAGGAGTGGGGGTTGCATGGGAGGGGGGGGGGGGTGAGAAGAGGTTCTTGGGGGAGAGGGACGTTCAAACATTTGCAATGGGGTCCAGTCATTTCTAGTCACGCCACTGCCTTTAACCCCTTAGTGAGCAGCCTGTTATGGGCCTTAATTAGGCTACTTTCACACTTGTGTTGTTAATTCCGGTATTAAGATCTGGCAGAGGAACTCAATACCGGAATTACATTGTTTTCAGTGCCGGATTAATTTTTTTCCGTTTTTATGACCGGACATTAAACCACAGCTTGCAGCGGTTTTGTGTCTCCGGTCGCAAATGTTTTTCATTGTCGCCTACCTAGAGCTATAACTTTTTTTCCTATCAGTGCAGCCATATGAAGGCTTGTTATTTTGTGAGACAAGTTGTAGTACACATAACTTACTAATTAATTAGCTTTTATTAACTCTTTCTGGGAGGGGGATGGGAAAAAACAGCAATACCACCACTGAGTTTTTAAGTTATAAATTTTGCGACGTTCATTTTTTGGCAAAAATAAAAAAAATGTACGTGTTACTACTTCATAATAAAGCCCCTTCTTTAAATATCAAAATGGTTTTTTTTTTTGCATCGGTGCATCCCAAGACCCGTAACTTTTTTATTTTTCTTTCTACGGAGCTGTGTGAGGGCTTGAATTTTTTGGGACGACTTGTACCTTTGATTTTGAGGGGACATTAATAGGCCATCTTTTGATCGCTTCGAAAATACATTGCAATGTTTATGCTGTGCAATGTATTTTACTGTCAGTGCTATACTGACATCCACCAGCAGGCTGTGCCAGAGTGGTGCCGCCTGCTAGGACACACAGGAAGCAGGCCTGGGGCCTTCACTATGTCCCAGCCTGTATGCACTGACATCGGCACCCTGCGATCTCATTTGTGGGGTGTCAATGGGAGACAGAGGGAGTCCGCTCCCTCTGTAACTGTTTACCTGCCACGGGCGCTATTGCCTGCGGCATCTAAGAGATTAAACTGCCTGAAACAGTGCTTCTGCCGGTGTGAGCCATTGTAGCAAAAGTGCAGCTCTCATGTTCGAGCCAAGCCACAGCACAGGAGACCCATGTAGCACTTAGACTGGTCTGCTGTAAAAAGGCGTATTTGTGATCACTTAGGGGTTGAGTCACCTATTCTTACAAACAGCATGTTCTTTTAAGTTTCTGTCACTTTTGGATATGTATGTTCTGGGGTTCTGGCTATACTCGTGTAACCTTTGCACATACTGTACACCCAGAGAAGAACAGGTTCTTTCCACCTGGCTAACGTTGCTCATACATTCACATCTATGGCCATGCTTGCTGTAGTACAGGAGGTGTACATAACATCAAGAGTTTACACTGAATGCGTGACTGATATGCATGTCATCTCCACTGACAGAATCCCTCTCATGCAGCCAGTAACAGATGTAGATTAGCTTCATCTTCGGCCTTTAGGGGCATATTTATCAACCGGCGTAAATTTAAGGCAGTCACAACAATTCACTTCACGACTCTTCTCACTGCAAGTGATTTGCAGTCTGCATGAATTTATGAAACAATTGTCGGATGAAGGCAGTCACGGGGTAAAGCAGATGGTCCAATTGGTCTTTAGAAGCTGTCAGCATTCTATGTCATGGGATAATTAAAGGGAATGAAGTGACAGAGGAGATGAGATGCTCGTGTTTAACATCCACACGGCGGTGTGCAAAGAATAATACGCAAATTACATTAGTCTCGCAAAATAATCTATCTAATTTATTTTACTTCCGACAAAAGCAAATGAGTGAAGACATAAAAATACACATTCGGCATATCAGAAATGACAAAAAAAAAACACTACTTTGCTTGTTGTCTAGGGCCCCTTTATGTATAAAAGCAGCCCTGAAACGTGTCATGAATAAAGATTCGGTAATCTGAAATGCGTAGACTTGACTCAAGTGTTCCTGTTTTTGTAATATGGATCTTATGAAAATGTAAACAAATTTCCACTTATTTTTATCAAGAATCCGGATTTAGTGCTGGACATTTCTCTTGTGGATCATGGTCCACCTCTTCAGGCCCTGAGCTCTAGGCAGCAGACAGTGGTCCAGATTTACTAATGTGTCTGCACCTTAAGTATGTCTAAAATGTGGAGTAAATTGACACAACTAGGGTTTCTACACTTTTTTCTGAGTTGCATGAAAAAGTGGTGTTGCTTTGCAGGAAGGGGAGGGGCTTCAGAGGAAAGGGGCATGTCCCACAATGCAGCATTTGCGCCAAAATTGTGCCATAATTCTGACATAAAATTCCGCCTCAAATTAGACAAACCAATAGTTGGTATAGAGTCAGAAAGAAAAGTCGATCCCTGAACCAAATTTACCATCCACCTGAGGCTCTGTCATAAATCTGGCTCAGGTATAGAAAGCCTGTAAACTTACACCATCTACAAATAAATCTACTTCAGGGTAACCATTTTGCACGCAGTGTTCCTTTAAGATGCCTTGATGCATTATTATATGGCTTCCTTTACATAGTTTTTTTTTTTTTTTTTGGGGGGGGGGGGGGGGTAGGGGCTTGTTTAAATCACCATAAATTTCATGGGTTTTTACTTGTTCAAACCACTATAAATGTCATGTTTTTTTTTTTTTAGAAGGTTTGTATTACTCATTACTTTGTTTTTTTCATAAGCTTTATTTTCCATGCGTTTTTCCACTCCTATAAAGAAACCTATGGGGTAATGCATAAAAAACTGCTACCCCTAGAGCTATTTAGAGAGAAAAAAAATTCACTGACCCCAAACAGTGCACCAAAAATGGAGCAAACAGCCACAAGAAGTGTTTTTTATTTTTTAGATTCATCCATTGACTAAAGAAAACACCTGAGAAAAAAAACACTGCAAAAAATCTCAAAGTTTCTACATAAAATGCTATGTGTGAAATCACCCAAAGTGTATGAAATTGTATCTAGTAGATGACCTCAGCATGCCCAAAGTGAGCTTATACTGTATGGATGCTTTTCTCACCTGCAGTTATCCTTCAGCCATGCTAAGAGGAAATTGTGTGATATGCAAGAAATAGCAGTGCCAGCATTGTCACATGATCAGTTCCAGCTAGTATGGCAGTCGGGATACGTAGACACTACGAGGTAGGCAAACTGTGTGGTGACTGACACATTAAGGGAGCACAGTCTAGGACACCTAAATTGGGTCCATTTGGCTGGAACTGTGAGTAGCTACTATGGTTGGCATGTCCAATGAACCACTCTAGCCAGCATTATGGACTGTACACCTAATGAGTGCTAGATGCAGAATATACACCACCGATTCACAGAGTATCAGGACATAGGTTCCACTAATCACCAGGTACAACCAACAGGATAGAGAAAGGAATTCATAGAATGAATGAGGGGTGACCCACAAAAAAGACAGTATAAGATGTGAGTGATGACAATACGTTGGTGATATATACAATAAGCAATTGAGAATCCATTATAGAAATATCATGTTTATATATGCAGTTGAATGGCTGTATCACTTTTCTCTACAACTCTTTTTTAATATCTAATATATAAAGCTGGGTGTATGTGTATGTCCGCTAAAGGAATCCACACCGTTGCATTTACAATCACGAAATTTGGCACACAGGTACATCAGGTGTCTGGGAAGGTTTAAGACCAGGTCTCAGCTCTCTAGGACGTTCCGTTCCTGAGATATTCCCAAAAAATGCATTAGCCAAAAGAAGCTTGGTCACATGACCCTTATCAGCCAATAGAAGGTCGCAGGTCCTCCAGCCTCCACATGCAGTTTTACTTCAGGTTTTCGAAAACAACCCAGTCATTTTTCTTCACTGCTGTAGGAGAGCTTTGAAAAAATCTGTCACCAGGATAATCGCTATTGCAGTAAAGCCATGGCCTAATAGCACTTAGTACCTTATTTCAAGATGTGCCTTTGTTCCAGAAATAGATGTTATTATCCTCTGAAAATCCAGTTTATTTTGTGCGCAAATGAACCAGTAAGGTGCCCAGAGGGGCGTCACACTTGCAGGAAGGAGCCCAGACACGCCCCCTGCCACAATGTGTCCACCCTCAAATGATTTAAAATCCGCCCCCAGGTCCCGCTAAGCCATGCCCCTGATCTGTTTAGGCTATGCCCCCTCACACTCCTGAGCCGATCGGGATTGAAAGGTAAAAATCAATTTCTATCAGCTGTAGGGATGGGAGGGAGGGTGACGTTCTCCTTGCAGCTTACACTCAGACAGCACAATGCTGCTGTCTTAGAGTGAGCTGTTCAAAAGGACACGTCCCTGATCTGGTTAGGCCATGCCCCCTCCCACTCCTCAGCCGACTGAGATTGAAAAATGAAGTTAAAAATCGACTTCTAGGTCCCCCTAAGCCACGCCTAGATCTGGTTAGGCCATGCCCCTCCACTCCTCAGCCGACAGGGATTGAAAGAATGAAGGTAAAAATTAACTTATGTCAGCTGGAAGGGAGGGTGACTTTCTCCCTGCAGCTCACACTCAGACAGTACAGTGCTGCTGTCTTAGAGTGAGCTGTTCAATAGGACCCCCCCCCACCCCCCGATCCAGTAAAGGCCACTGTTAAGGGGCGGGCCCCTGTGGAGGTCATTGTCAAGGGGGTGGTATGCTGTGAAAGTCACTGTTAAAGGGGAAGGCTGCTGTAAAGGTCAAAGTTAAGGGGGTGAGCTGCTGTGGAGGTCCAATTTTAAGGGATGGGGCACTGTGGGGGGGTCAATGTTAAGGGAAGGGGGTCACTGTGGGGGGGGGGGTCACTGTTTTGGGGGTGGGCTGCTGTAGATGTCACTGTTATAGTGGATAGTGTTGATATCTTTTAACGACACACACAAACATTAAATGAAATAGATTAAATATACCCAAGCAAAACCGGGTCGTTCAGTTAGTGTATTAATAAAATAACCTTGCCAGTAATAAATGTTGAATGAAAAATACATCTTCGATCAACCTTGTCTCATCTAAAGTTTTGAAAAAAAAATATGTTGGCTAATGTCTCTCTCTTTAGGATGCCTGATGACTTCAAGATCTTTGATCTGCAGCTGTAGATTCTTGAGTTGAATCTATCAGCTAATTAGCAGAAATACATCTTCACTCCAGGAGTCTGTGCAATTTAATACTGCAATTAGAAATTATTTTTGGGTCAGTGATGGCTGATTATTATTTTTTAAGCTTTGAAAATTGTAGTGCAATGTAACTGAAAAAAACAGATGAATGATCTTGGTCCTTACTTATCAGTTAACGTTACAAAGAATTAGATTGCATATTATTTGTACATCTGAAGCTTATTAAGAATGTACCAACTAAATTCAGTTTATCATAAATATGAGGGCTAAGCTAAGATACTAAGAACATATTCTAGTTTTTCTGAGCCATAGACAAACACTAGGAGACTCTATGTTTTCAAGATTGGGTATTTAGGATCGTCATAAATGACAAACATAGTCCAATATTTCAATAAATAAGGATTAAAAGAGTCCAATTAATCCTAAGGATTTTGGGGGGTACAGAACTCATGGTTTTATCAATAGAAGCATGTGGTCGAGGTCAGGAAGAAACAAGTGTCTCCATGCCATCTCTCGAAAATATTCACCTTGATCAGTCTCTTTCTTGATGTTGAGCAACGACCATAATTTTTTTACATGAGGTTTACCAACATATACTGGCCTGAAGAAGGCCAAATGGAAATTCTTTTAGTCTCTGTTGGGTGAACAGGGGCCTAAGGATATATTTGAGCTTTCTCAATGCATACATCGGATGTGCAAGCGCAGTAAGAAAGTAGTGACTGAGCTCTTGTAGGAATTTTGGCCACTCCTGGAAAGACTACTCCATCTTTCTATTAAATGTTTCTAACTATGATTTAATGGAGTTCTAGGACCTTAAAATTGTCTTGTAATGCTTTCTAGATTAAATATTTTAACAAAGAATGAAGGAGTGCAGACCTGGTTTACTGCTGTGTCCTCTACCAAGTTTTCCTTTAGTAGCAGGGCTCCCAGCCAACTCACTGTGCAAGTAACTAGATATGGCCTCTTTCACTTCATTAAACTGTACTCCCTGCACAGTGGTTAAGGGGGCAGGGGAAAATTGTAGACACAGAGCTATAATGTAGGTTGATCTAGCTTAGTAGTCCAAGTGTAAGTTGTGCTGTTCTGCTTGTCTGCCAATGTAACGACCTCTGCCAGATTCCTGGCTTCTGACCCTCAGGACCTGACATATGCCTGTTTTCTATATTGATTCTATGCTGCCTGCTCTGACCTTGGACATGTATCTCAGATTTTCATGCACTCTGCCTGCCTTGACCTCATTCTGTTACTGATTATGAGTTTGCCTGTCTCTTCAGTGGCTATGCACTAGTGTCTCTTGACCCCCATTGGCAAGCAGCCAACCACACAGAGACTACTCCAAGAGCTATTGGTCTGCAATGATGACCAACTCCCTGTACAGTTGTTAAATGGTAAAAACCAGGGCACTGACAGGGTAGTGCCCTTAGGTATAGCCCAAAGTCAAATTTGTTGGTTGGCATAGTGGTTCCACAACCACGGTCCGTAACAATACTTATCTCCCATTATGTTTTTAAAGCTGGAAAATGGCATTTACCTCCTGTTTTCTTATTCTTTGATGTTCTTTTAGAGTCTCTTTGAAGATATGTAGATGGAACTCATTAGTGTTTTATAAAAAGCCCAACTCAAAAGCTAGAAACATAGGTCATTAAGGGGTAAAAGTCTTTAAGGCAAAAAACTTATGCCTTGAGAAATAGATGTGTGATCATTAGGAACATGATAAACATCTACTGAGGAAAACGCGAGGAACAGAAGAGCAGAGGCTGAAAAAGACACAGGCTTTCTGGAGCACGTGTTATACAATGCCGCTTAATAAATATACCCTTTTGTTTTAAGACACAAGGCACTGAAATTTGTTCAGCTCTGGGGCAAGCAGGCTTGAGTGGCAGCTGAGCAATTGGCCCGCAGGCTGGTTTGATTTTAATGATTTGGATCAACGTCGGAAGCCAGTCATCCACCACAGAGGTCAGTGCAGTAAAGTCTGGGGCTGTTAAATAAGGAAACAGAGCTGTCATTCTCTGTTGTGTGTCAGAGTGTAAGGGGGGATTTCAAGAAGCAAAATCATGATTGACAGCCAGGTTTCCCTTGAGGTTCTGCATCAGATGAGGTCTTCTAGTTTCAAAAGTCATGTTGAAAGGAAATATTGGGAGCTATTCATAGTTTAGATTTTTTTTTATATTACATTTAATAGAACGGTGGCTCAAAATATACATTGAATAGAATGTGACTATGGGGAGTGAATAAGCGTGTTTGCTTTGTGCAACTCTTTTCAGAAAATAAGGATGATTTTGAAATAGAATACTTTTAAGTAGTAGAGTAGAGCACATAGCTGTCAAAGAGTACCTACGTGTATGTGTTTAACTATTATTATTTATTATTAAAGGGCCATTCACATACATAATATAGACAATTGCACTAAGCATGAACAAGACGAGTTACAAACTGGTACAGAAGGAGAGAGGGCCCTGCCCGTGAGGGCTTACAATCTACACGGTATGGGAGAAGGACACAGTAGCGGAGGGTAAAGTTGGTCATGGCGGTATAGACGCAGCAGGGTCACTGGTTGTAGGCTTGTCTGAAGAGGTGGGTTTTTAGGTTTCTTTTGAAGGATTCCACTGTAGGTGAGAGTCTGATATGTCGGGGTAGAGAGTTCCAGAGTGTGGGGGATGCACTGGAGAAATCTTGGAGGCGATTGTGGGAAGAGGAGAGAAGGGGGTTTTATGAGGATCAGAGACTGCGTGTGGGGATGTATTGGTAAAGTAGCTCAGAGATGTAGGGAGGGGACAGGTTGTGGACAGACTTGTATGTATTTGTTAGTATTTTGAACTGAATTCACTGGGCAATAGGGAGCCAGTTGTCACGGTCCCTCGGGTGACTGATGTCAGGAAATCAAGGAGATTGGCGTGGAGGAATCTAACATCCTCCTTGATTTCTCTTGATTCAGTGTTGATGGGGTTAATGACCACTTCCCTTTTCTCAGCTGTTGCTCAGTGGTCATCACTTCTACCCTTTATAGTCTCACCCCACCCTTCTGACTATGCGGTTAATAACTTCATTGGGAATGAATGTCAACGTGTGGGTATGATAATTTCTTTGCTTAAAGGGATTCTGTCATGAGATTTTAACCCTATAAGCTAAACATATGCCCATGTCCGTACTAATAACATGAATCCTAAACTGGCCTTATTAAACATGCTTGTGGCTCTATTAGCCCAAAAAACTGGTTTTTATAACCTCTCAATCACCTACCTAAGATGCCCAAGGGGACCTCCATTAATACAGGGTGCCCGGCCGTCTGGTGCCCAGCGCCTCCTTCCCAGTCTTAATCGCCGCCCTCCCTGTCTACAGTGCCACTTTCCTCACCTCAGCACCGCCTCTGCAATCCTCCCGTCCCTCTGCCAGATCCGGCGCCTGCGCACTAGACTCAGCCTGATGCGCAGCAGACTCCTGGCAGTGCATGCGCATCAGGCCGGTCCAAAACTGTGAAAATCGAGGTATTTATCGACAGTGGGGCTGGGGTTAACCTGATTGATGGACAGATTGTTCGTATTCATGGATTGACTACTAGTGCACTGGAGAAAAGCATTTCTGTCTTTGCAATTGATTCTGCACCTCTTACCCAAAAATGCCTGTCGCAGGTGGTAAATTACATCCATTTAAGTTGGAGGGTCTGCCTGCTCTGATGGTTTTGACCTTACCATGGTTAAGCAAACATAACCCTACCATTGACTGGCAAGCGAGACAGATTCTCGATTTGAGCGATTTTTGCATGGACAACTGTCTTAATGCGTCTTTCTCTGAGGTCACCACTAAAACTGTACCCTCGTTCATTTCCAAATTTTCTGAGAGTGGTAACCAGTAGTTACCCCCGCATCGGAAGTATGATTGTCCCGTCAATCTTATTCTTGGAGCTAAACTGCCCAAATCTCGGTTGTATAATCTTTCGGAGCCCGAAAGAAAGGCTATGTGAGAGTTTATTACCGAGAGCTTGGCGAAGGGTAATATCAGACCATCCAAATCCCCAGTGGCTGCTGGGTTGTTCTTTGTAAAAAGAATTAAATAATTTATGGTACCCTTAGACCATGTCTGGACTTCCGTGAGCTCAACCGAATTTCTGTCCGTGATCCTTACCCCCTTCCTTTGATTCCAGATTTGTTTAGTCAGATTGTCGGTGCCAAGGTGTTCTCTAAATTGGATCTGAGGGGGGAATATAATCTGGTAAGGATCAGGGAGGGGGATGAGTGGAAGACCACATTTAATACCCCTGAGGGTCATTTTGAAAACCTGGTCATGACTTTTTGGTTAAACAATGCTCCAGTGGCTTTTCAACTCTTTATCAATGACATCTTTCATCATCTGGTGGGGAGTTATATATCTGGATGACATTCTAATTTATTCTCCAGACATGGAGACTCATAAGAATCACGTGAGACAGGTGTTAGAGATCCTAAGAGAGAATAAATTGAATGCGAAGATGGAAAAATGTGTTTTTGCTGATCAGGAAGTGCAATTCAACCCAGGAACCTGCTCTCACCCTCAGGTTTTCGTATGGATCCTGAGAAACTCTGTGCGGTGTTGGACTGGGATCGACCCGAAAATCTGAAAGCATTTATGCAGTTTTTTGGATTCACCAACTACTACCGTAAATTCATCTTGAACTATTCAACTGTGGTTAAACCTTTAACAGACATGACTAGGAAGGGGGTCGATATCTCTGTTTGGTCTGAGGCGGCATTACAAGTCTTTTCTGCTGTGAAGGAATGTTTTGCTTCAGCCCCTATTCTGGTGCAACCGGACGTGTCTCAGCCATTCATTGTAGAGGTTGACGCATCTGAGGAAGGGGCGGGAGCCGTTTTGTCGCAAGGTCCTTCACCTAGTAAATGGCGCCCATGTGATTTTTTTCTCTAAAAAAGTGGAGAACTGCTGAAAGAAATTTATGCTGTGGGTGATAGGGAATTGCTGGCCATTAATTTGGCTTTTGAAGTATGACGTCATTGGTTGGAAGGAGCAATTCATCCTATTACGGTAATAACTGATCACAAAAATCTGGCTTATCTTGAGTCGGCTAAACGACTGAATCCAAGGCAGGTCAGATGGTCGATGTTTTTCACCAGATTTAACTTCATTGTCACCTACCGCCCTGTTTTTAAAAACATCAAGGCGGATGCTTTGTCGCGCATCTTTCCTGAGGGGATGATTATAAAGATCCTAGTCCTATTTTGTCTGAAGGGATAGTCATATCTGCCCTATATCCTGATCTTGAGGGTAAGGTGTTGGAGGCCCAAGAGGATGCACCGGACTCTTGTCCTCCAGGTAAATTTTTTGCTCCTTCAGACTTACGTCATAAGGTATTTGAGGAACATCACTGTACTGTCTTGGCTGGACACCCTGGGAGTAGATCCACTGTTGATCTCATCTCGTGCAGATTTTGGTGGCCGGGGCTGCGTAAGTGTGTTGAGGACTATGTGTCAGCTTGCTGTACCTGTGCTCGTGCCAAGGTGACACATACTCTGCCTTCTGGATCTCTTCTTCCGTTACCCATCCCGTCCAGACCTTGGATGCATTTGTCCATGGACTTTATCATGGATTTGCCAAATTCTTCGGGAAAAAACATGATCCTGGTGGTAAATGATCGGTATAGCAAAATGGCGCATTTTATAGCATTGCCGGCTCTACCTAATGCCAAGACTCTTGCACAGGTGTTTGTCGATAACATCGTGAAACTACATGGCATTCCCTCTGATGTGATGTCTGATCGAGGGACTCAGTTTGTTTCCAGATTCTGGAAAGCGTTCTGTACTCGACTTGGGGTACAATTGTTCTTTTCTTTGGCTTTATATCCTCAGTCGAACGGACAGACAGAGTGCACCAATCAGAATCTGGAAAATTACTTGAGATGTTTTGTTTCGGAGAACCAGGAGTGGTCTTCATTCTTGTAGTTAGCTGAGTTTGCCATTAATAACCGTAGACAGGAGTCCACTGATAAGTCGCCGTTTTTTGAGCATATGGATTCCAGCCGCAGTTTGGCACATTTTCTGGTTCTCAAACTTCCGGTATTCCTGAGAAGGAACGATTTTCTTCTTCTCTGTCTTTGATTTGGCAGAAAAATCAAAATAACCCGAAAAAGAAGGGCAACAGGTGTAAGCGTGTGGCTGACAGGAGACATATGAATGGTCCGGACCTGAGAGTGGGTGATTCTGTGTGGCTGTCCACAAGAAACATTAAGCTTAAGGTACCGTCTTCGAAGTTGGGCCCAAGATTTATTGGTCCATATAAGATCACTGTCATTGTTAATTGTCAAGTGGAGTGCTTGGAGTCCTCGGGAAGCACTAGGAGCATCCATCCACGGAGGTACCCAGTCGGGGTGCCAGGAGATCCGTTACAATGATGTAGATGGGTTTAGAGCCTAACTTAGCTCTCACATTTAAGGCTTACCAGTCTCACCTCCCACCAAAGGAACTCAAAAACATCTCTTGCATTTGCTCATATTGCCTAATGATCACTGCAACATTGTCCTTTGTGGCCTATCAAGGAACTGACCAACACCTCTCCAAACTCTCTATCCCATCCACATTTATTTCAAATTCTGTAGATAACACCCCCCTCCCCCTGCACAATGGTCTTTTTTTTCTCTCCTTTCTACACTTTGAGTTATGTAGGCAGTGCTCCAGACAAAAAAAAAAAATAGGAGCCATTGGCTCTTAAACTGAAACATTTAGGAGCCAAATTAAAATTTTATTCAAATTGAAAATATATACCATATATATTTACTAAAAATAAAAAAAAAGACTTTGAGAACATGAAACACAGGTCACAGTAATGAGCCAGCACTACAAATAGGAGAACACAGCACCACATACCTATTACATCCAGTGACATCTACTGTCATGTAGACCTTCTCTTTCCTCTTCTCCTCCATTTGACCCAGACCTCCATGACAAATTCTTTCAGCTGCATCTCATCTCTACAGAGTTTGTTACAAACACGTTAGATTTTTAAATTTTTCCATCAACCCCTCACCCCATCCTGGTGTCGCAACAATGTCATCCTGCTGCCATTCCCAATACTGTGCCTGTGGTGCTCCCCAATGCCCCAGGTACTATACTGCCGGAAAAATTATGATCCCACTAGAAATAATCTCCCTATAGTGTCTACAGCAATTATAAATGCCACCTAGAGTTTTTTAGAGTAATAATAATAAAACCTTAGATTAATTCACCCCCCACACTGCCCTCACATAGTAATTTTCCCCCACACGGCCCGCACAGTAGTAACTTTCTCCCTCACGTAGTAATTACTCCCCCACTGCCCCACAGTAGAAATATGCTCCACAGTAGTAATTTTCACACATACTGTCCTCTAGTGCCCCCCTTCCGGCTAGTAATGTACCCCACTGCCACCCTTACGGCCAGTAATGTCCCCCCAGTGCCCCTCTTATGGGCAGTAATGCCCCCCAGTGCCCCTCTTATGGGCAGTAATGCCCCCCAGTGCCCCTCTTATGGGCAGTAATGCCCCCCAGTGCCCCTCTTATGGGCAGTAATGCCCCCCAGTGCCCCTCTTATGGGCAGTAATGTCCCCCCGGTGCGCCCCTTATGGCCAGTAATGTCCCCCCAGTGCCCCCCTTATGGCCAGTAATTTCCCCCAGTGCCCTCCGCATGCTGCGGTTTTATATCCGGCCCAAAAAACTGAACACTTGCCTGAATGCCGGATCTGGCATTTTTTCCATACGAATGTATTAGTGCCGGATTCGTCCTTCTGTGAAAAAAATTGAAATGGATCCGTTTGTCCGTATAACAAACGGACAGACGGATCCATTTATGCTTGCCGGATCACTCTGCCGCAAGTGTGAAAGTACCCTTAGAGACCAGTAATATAATATAGTGATATAGAAAATTGACACACCCATTTATGTATCAGGAAGGTTTTTCTTTCCTTTGGAGGGAATGAGTCTAATGGCCGTGTCTACCTCTGAAAACATCTAAAAGGCAGAAAATAACCGCTGCATAGATTAACCCCTTAGGGACCGGGCTCATTTTCCCCTTAAGGACCAGGCCATTTTTTGCAAATCTGACCAGTGTCACTATATGTGGTGATAACTTTAAACTGCTTTGACTTATCCAGGCCATTCTGAGATTGTTTTTTCGCCACATATTGTACTTCATGGCACTGGTAAAAATTTGCAAATGTCCAAGTTTCAATTTCTCTACTTCTATAATACCTACAAAAATTATTACTTTACACCACCCAAAAATGACCCCATTCTAGAAACGACACCCCTCAAGGTATTCAAAACTGATTTTACAAACTTTGTTAACCCTATAGGTGTTCCACAAGAATTAATGGAAAATAGAGATAAAATTTCAAAGTTTCACTTTTTGGGCAGATTTTCCATTTTAATAAATTTCTTTCAGTTACAAAGCAAGGGTTAATAGCCAAACAAAACTCAATATTTATGGCTCTGATTCTGTAGTTTACAGAAACACCCCATATGTGGTCGTAAACTGCTGTACGGGCACATGGCAGGGCGCAGAAGGAAAGGAATGCCATACGGTTTTTGGAAGGCAGATGTTGCTGGACTGGTTTTTTGACACAATGTCCCATTTGAAGCCCCCCTGATGCACCCCTAGAGTAGAAACTCTGAGAGTGACCCCATTTTAGAAACTACGGGAGAGGGTGGCAGTTTTGTTGGTACTATTTTAGGGTACATATGATTTTTGGTTGCTCTATATTACACTTTTTGTGAGGCAAGGTAACAAGAAATAGCTGTTTTGGCACTGGTTTTATTTTTTATTTACAACATTCATCTGACAAGTTAGATCATGTGGTATTTTTATAGAGCAGGTTGTCACGGACGCGACAATACCAAATATGGTTGCTTGTTTCAGTTTTGTTTTTTTATGATTCTTTAGTGTCTCCACATTCTGAAACCCATAGTTTTATTTATTTTTTGGGTGACTGTCTTGTGTAGGGGATAATTTTTTTTGGGATGGGATGACGGTTTGATTGGCACTATTTTGGGGTGCATATGACTTTTTGATCGCTTGCTATTACACTTTTTGTGATGTAAGGTGACAAAAAATTGCTTTTTTTTTTACACAGTTTTTATTTTTATTTTTTTACAGCATTCACCTGAGAGGTTAGGTCATGTGATATTTTTATAGAGCAGGTTATTACGGATGCGGCGATACCTAATATGTATACTTTTTATTTTATTTATGTAAGTTTTAGGCTACTTTCACACTCACGTTTGGTGCGGATCCGTCATGGATCTGCACAGACGAATCCGTTCAGATAATACAACCGCATGCATCCATTCAGAATGGATCCGTTTGTATTATCTTTAACATAGCCAAAACGGATCCGTCCCCCATTGACTTTCAATGGTGTTCAAGACGGATCCGATTTCTATTGTGACATATTGTGTCAGTTTTAATTTTTTGGGGGAAAAACTTTATCTTTTCCACTTTTTTTTTGTCCCACTTTGGGACTTCAACTTTTGGGGGTCTGATCCCCTTTACAATGCATTCCAATACTTCTCTTCACTGGAAGGCCTAAGGAAAGCATTGCGCTGCCTTTCATGCCATCGGGTCCCCATTACAGCAACACGGAGACCCGATTGCACCGCCGACCGGAACGACACATGACGTACCGGTACATCATGTGTCCTTAAGTCCCGGGACATCATAACGTACCGGTACGTCATGTGTCCCCAAGAGGTTAAATATGAGGTCATATAACAGGCCAATCAGCTGTCACCTTGTAGAGGAAGCTACTAAATAGGAGGATTTTTGCGACTTTCTGTACAAAATTGTCAGACCGGTCAAATTGCCATTCTTAAAAAGCATAGTGCTACAGCTATATTTTTTACTTTTACACTTACCGTATATACCATCTTTAGAAATAAGGCCTAATGTAATTTACAGTTTTCTTCAAAATCTCCTTCTGGATGATTTTGTTTTAGGTAAGAAGGAAACCAGATGGTCGATTTTTTTCTTTGCACAGATGTTTCCGCATTAAATGAATATAAGGATAATCCGAGAATCAGAATTTGTTAAACACAAATTAGGAGATTTGAGATCAGTGTGCTGTAATAGAGAAATAAAACACAAAGCTGACTGAATCTTCTGCACCACTCAGATCCACTGTGATAAAGGCAGAAAAAACATCCACCTAAATTTCAAAAAAAAATAAAAAATTTGCATAGCAGATTTTTGGGGGGGAACATTGTAATGTAACAGATGATACAATAAGATAGTTAGGAAATACATAAAGAATTCTACACCATGACAAAACAGATGATCAGGTCTTATTTGGACGACTAGTCACTTTTTTCCACCCAGTCCTTTGCTTCTAACACATTCCACAGGATAGGGGAAAGGCTACATACACAACAGTGTGAAAAAAATGGCCATTAAAAATGGACTGTCAGTTTTTTCTGGCTATTCTGCATCCATTTTCTGGCCGTTTACAAATTCTTAATGACTGGCATCAGTTTTTCATGGCTGTTATAAACGGATGAATGTCATTGGGATGCTTAAAAAAAAATTAACCAATCACTGCAGTGCCCTCAGTAAACTGACATAGTGCCCTTAGTATGTATGATGCCCTCCATAGTATCCCCAGTATATATATATATACACACACACATCTTCACAGTTCCACCCTGTATATAAAATACCCCCCGATGGTGCCCCTGTATATAAAATGCTTCCCAATAGTGTTCCCCTAGTATATAATCCCTCAATAGTGCCCCATGCATATAAAATGTACCATAATAGTGTTCCCCTAGTACAAAAGGGTCCCAGTTAGACCCCAGATATAAATTAGCTTCCCCCAATTGCAGCACCAATTTTGCTGGGTAAAAAAAAACTCACCTCATCTACTTGAACATGCTGACACTTGTTCTGCCCTGGAGGGAACTGGAAGAACCCGATTCTCCCAGCATCACATTTCATGACGTCACATATCTACACACCTTTTAAAAACTGGCCCATTGATGTCATTTTTTTGGCGGCCATTAGTCACCGGCCGTTAAGAAAATGGCCATGTGACTAGCCCCACAGACGTTGGTTCTAAAAATTGCTGTATGACAGGATGAGATCCGACAAATGGTACACAACAATGGAGGTCCCCACTTTGCTTTGTGAATGGAACGGTAGTGCATATGAGTGACCACCACTCCATTCATTTCTATGGGACGGAAATGGCGCTCGGCAGGGGAGAAATTATTTTTAACTCAGAATTCCTTAATCTAAAGCTGAGAGTATATACAGTTAAAACCAGAAGTGTAGATACACTATATAAAAAGACACATATGCATGTTTTTCTCAATATCTGACATGAAATCTGAATAAACCTTTCCTGTTTTTGGTCAGTTAGGATTACCATAACTATTATTATTTGCCAAATGCCAGAATAATGAGAGAGAGAATGTTTTAAGGGATTTCTATTACCTTCTGCAAGCAAAATCAAAAGTTTACATACATTTCATTATTTTTGGTACCATTGCCCTTAAACTGTATGACTTGGGTCAAACGTTTTGGATATCCTTCCACAAGCTTCTCACAATAGTTGGTCGGAATTTGGGCCCATTCCTCCTGACAAAACTGGTATAACTGAGCCATGTTTGCTGGTCGCCTTGCTTGTACCTGCCTTTTCAGCTTTGCCCATAAATTTTCAATAGGATTGAGATCAGGGCTTTGTGATGACCACTCCAAAACATTGACTTTGTTATCCTTAAGCCACTTTGTAACCAGTTTGGCAATATGGTTCGGGTCATTGTCCATTTGGAAGACCCATTTCCGCCCAAGCTTTAACTTCCTGGCTGATGTCTTGTGATGCAGCTTCAGTATTTCCACATAATCTTCTTACCTCATGATGCCATTTATTTTGTGAAGTGCATCAGTCCCTCCTGCAGCAAAACCACCCCACAACATGATGCTGCCACCCCCGTGTTTCACAGTTGGGATGGTGTTCTTAGGCTTCCAAGCTTCTCCCTTTTTCCTCCAAACGTAACTCTGCAGCCGACTGGGATAAAAAAACTGAAGGCAAAAATTTACTTCTGTCCGCTGCAGAGGTGGGAGGGGCGGTGACTTTCCCCCTGCAGCTCACGCTCAGACAGCACAGTGCAGATGATCCGATAAACGAACAAAACGCTTGCTCATTGGGTGAAATGACTGTTGACGCAGATCATTTCTGGGCAGCAGATTGTGCTGTCTAAACAGCACTCTGCTGCCAAGAAACAATACAGCTGTGTGAGGACGAGCAGTAACCACCACTCGTCCCCATACAGTGGTGGTGAAGAGCTGCATGGAAATGCAGCTCTTCACCTCCACTAATGAGCTGGCAATTGTTGGGAAGGAACGCTTCCTTCCCGACAATCATCTGCTCATCAGGGCAGTGTAAATGCTTCTTTAGAAAGTCTGTAAGAAGGCCTCTTTTTGACATCTATTTGTCACTTTAAAATAGCAATTGGAAGCTCAACGCTTTTAAAGGACATTGTTTTTATATCTAAAAGTGACCCTTAATGTACTTAAAAGCATCTGCCACATTCGATCTTGTAGGCTTTCTTCATGAGTGACGCACAAGGGGAAACAGAACAATCCTGTAAGTGTGATTGCTCCAAGGTCAGTCCTAGTCTCAGTCCTCCCGACTGTCATACCATTCAGTATTAATAATTTAGCGGATGTGACATCCAGCAGCAGAACATCTAACTAGGGTGAAGTGGAGAATAGTCAACCTCCCATGACACTTTCATCCTTTGTCTTTCTGACTCCTTCTTGTCATTGTATGGCCTCTGTTCACTTTCTAAAAGTGTGCTCTATATTACAACTTGTTGACTATGCATTCTACGCAACAGGCGCATTTTCTTCTAACTAAATCAGTAGTCAACAGTTGACCATCCAAAGGCAAGGTATCATGATGGGGTGCTGCACCGAGTACTTGGGCACGAATTTGCAGAAGGGTTCATTTTAGATCTGTTATATCAGATTACTTGCAATTTGATTTCATATAGAACTTTTTTTGTGAATCTGATTTTTCAATATCAAAATATAACAAAGATGCACAAATGGTGAACAATTGGCCGATCTGGGCATACTGTATATGTAGCAGGTCAAAAATATAACGTAAGCGTGTACAAATAGTGATATAACTGGAAACAGGCTACACTAGGTCAGTGTATTGCTAGATGAAATTAGAAATAAATATTAATTATCGATAAGCCAGGCAAGATTGCTTGATTAACCCAGACAAAACAGGATAACAGTTAATTTAAACTATAATTGTAGTGTAATAAATTTGCCTACAGTCTACCGCAACAATAGAGCCCCATATATCCAGAGATTTCCCCAAGACCTAGAAAGGTCTGCTGAAATAAATATTTGCCTCTGCTTCTTCTTATGTGTATCCTGTCAAGTTGGTTATTGCTCATCGAGTACTTTAACTAACACTTCATTACAGGAGTCTTTAGATCCCTTTCTCACCAGGTAAATTTTTCAGTTTTTGGAGAAAGTGAGATCCGCACACCCGTTTTAAACTTGGGTGCTCATAGAGGACCGTAGTCAATGTATATCTCAAAATGATCTATGGCACACCAAAGATTTGTCTTGCAAAGTGGTGCTTTAATACATATTGTATATCTTTACATAATTAATGGTCATCCAGATATAGAGACTAAATAAGTAGATTAATGGCCATATAAAAAGTCCCAACGTTTTGGTCAAAACTGACCTATTTCAAGGGATCTGTGCAGGGCCGGTGCATGGATTTTTGCCGCCCCCTCATGTCACTCACTCACTGACAGACACACACACACACTGACAGACAGACACGCACTCAGACAGACACTCATTGAATGACGTACACAGAAACTCACTGACAGACACACACCTACCCACTGAAACACACACACGCAGAAACTCACTGACAGACACTCACTCACTGGCAGACAAACACACACATACTCACTGACAAACACACAGACACTTACTGACCGACAGACATCCACACTCACTGACATACACTTACTCACTCACATACACACACAGACACTCAATGACAGACATACATACACTGACTCACTGACATAAATACACAGGCACACACTCACTCAGTCAAACACTTAAACACTCATCTCCCTGGGGTCCAGTGTGGTGCGGCTCCTCAGTCCTCCAGCGCACCGTTTAGTATGCCGGGGCCGGAATGACGTCATATTCCGGCATCACAGAGGGCGCACGAGGGAGGAGTGGGGAGCTGCCCGCCGCCCGCCTCCTCTCCTCTGGTAATTTACTGGCAGAGCAGGCACCTGCTGCCGGCTCTGACATATTTAAGAAGGACCTCCACCTCCTGGCCCCCCTGTAACGGCGCTGGGGGCGGCTCAAGAGCCGCTCGCCCAGGGCTGCAGCCCCAGTCTGCTAAAACTAATAACTACTTTTTTATTTTATATTTTTTTAATGAAAAAAAAAAGGGGGAAGAAAATTGTGTGTGTGTGTACATAGTCTGCTATACTATTGCTAAAACTATAGCTATAACGTTTTAATTTTTTATATTTTTTTCACTTTATCTTTTTATAATTCTATTTTTTTTTTTTATGACAAAAAGTGAATGAACTCTTTCCTGCCTCAGTCAGGGCAGGATGGGATTAATTCACAGCCTGCGGGCTGACAGCTATTTTTACAGCCCTGCCAGCTTTTACACTGGGATGGATTGATGGATGGTTGTAGCACCCTGTAACAACGATGCCACGTAGTGAGACTGCTTCTGCTGGTCTTCAGCATACTTACTGATCTCACGGGGCACCAACAGATCACAACGCAATCTGGCGCTTTTATATGTCAGGTTGCAGTTAAGAGCCCACTGCCACGACATAAAAAGTCATGCGAAAGTAGGCAAAAGGTTAAGGAACACTAAACATGAAACATACATGAAAAATCCCAGCAATTTCTCCTTTGATAAGTTTTTGACTTATACTGCATTCAAAATTGACAAATACTTATGGACATCTTCTATATGTCAATTTCGATCATATCCTCCATATAAAGCTGTGTCTAGCTGTAAGACAACTGGCTGCAGCAGGATCCTAACCCCACACACACTACTCATAATTCATTTCTAGGGTACGTGTTCTTTTAACTGGAAGATCACATTTGAGAAAACTGATGGAGAAGCACTTACGAATTATACAGATGTAAATGTGGAGTATGTGGATCATAAGGGGAGCTCTCTGTAAGGGGAAGAGATGTTAACTAGTTGTACCTACCTTTGTATATGGTGCAAGAAAAAGACATCTCCAAAATGGCTTAATTTTGATAACGATGTAGTTAACCTAACATCACTAAATCTCCTCTTTATGTTACTGAAATACTTTCATCAAAAACATGCAATTTCTTCTCAGCATTGGGTAAACAGGATGCCAACTTAATATGGGGTCTCTTGAAAGCAAGCATTCGACAGGTCTCTAATCTTCACGAGCACCGGATTTACAGCACAATAATGATTTAAGGAGATTTGTAACAGGGTGTCAGATTACTGTAATTTAGAAAGTACAATAAATTACAGTTTACTTTACAATTGAGCTCAAATCTGCAAATGCGATTTTACTCATTTGCACAGTGGGAACTTTGAGATCAACCAATAATCTACAATCCATTGAAAGAAATCGTGGAAAGGCCAGGTGAGGATGAATTCATTTCCCGCAACCCAGATCAATAATTACAGGCTGGCAATTCTAACACTGGAATAATGGAATGGAGACGAAGTATCATTCACTGTGGTGTCAGGAGCATGCTGAGCCTTGTTGTTGTAAGCCACAGCAACCACATAGCACCGGGCTTCCGATGTAGTAAGTGATGGTTCGTTATAGGGTATATGTTCAAGGCTGTCAACTGCAATGGACCTGCACCGATCAGGAGAATGGGTACCCCATACCCCTAGGAGTCTCTCCCTGTCTTCCAAAATTTACAGTGTGCTAGGTCAAGCACTGCCGCTCCATTCATCTGTACGGGAGTTAAGGAGACAGCAGACTGAGGCCCTCAACTATTCCTGGGACTCCAATAGAGGTAAATTGAGTGGTAGTTTGCATGTCCAATCTGCCAATCTGTTTATTTTGGGGGGCTCTAAGGTTTACACGGTAGCCATTCTCGTGATCGGTGGGGGTCCAAGTGGTAGGATGCCCACCGATCTAATAGTTCTCCCCTATCCGGTGGAACAACAGGAAACCCCTTTGACAAATATCCATGTTATTCACAGGCAATAAATGGGATGGGACATCTGACCCTTCAAGTTCTACCAACAATTTCTTTGAAAAGTCCTCTAGTTTTCCACAGTTGCTGCAATTTCAGGAAACAAGTTGTTTGCAGGGCCACTTACAGCAAAGGAACGCTCAACGACAAAAGTTCACAAACCTTCATTTAAAAGGCCTCGTCTCATCAACTGGACAAGATAGAGACAGGTCCCCCACTTTGGAACTCTTTGATTTAGCCAAAGTAGAGAGCAACTAACAAACTGTAGCTCTTCCTTTGAAAGACTTGGCGATCCATGTATTTAATATAGAGCTGCGCTGGCTCATAGAGAAGAGTCCAGAGCATTTTACCCAGCTCTGTGGTGTCCTTATTGACAACCCATTTAATGGCTCCCTTGTCTAGACCTGCACCAGATTTTTCACAGTAGCTCAGGCTGCATGATATCGGGAGCAGGCATAGACACTTTTGGCTAAGTCTACTTTCACACTAGCAATTTCGCTTTCCGTTTCTGAGATCCATTATGGGCTCTCACAAGTGGTCCAAAATGGATCAGTTTTGCCCTAATGCATTGTGAATGGAAAAGGATCCGCTCAGAATGCATCAGTTCACCTCCATTCCGCTCTTGAGGCGGACACCAAAATGCTGCCTGCAGCGTTTTGCTGTCCGCCTGACAAAGCAGAGTCAAACGGATGCGTATTGGCACAAAATGTAAGTCAATGGGGACGGATCCGTTTTCTCTGACAATAGAAAACAGATCCGTCCCCCATTGACTTTCAGTGGTGTTCAAGACTGATCTGTCATGGCTATAGAAGACATAACACAACCTGATCCGTTCATGATGGATGCATGCGGTTGTATTATTGTAACAGAAGTGTTTTTGCAGATCCATGACGGATCCTCAAAAAAACGCTAGTGTGAAAGTAGCCTAACTCTACACCAACTACTGGTTTGAGACAGAAATTTACACGAGAGTTGTGGTGCATTTTTGGGGCAAATGTCCCAATGATGCAACATTTTGGTGCAATTTACGCCAGAACCTAGGTGCACACTCACATTAGAAAATGTCAGCCAAATGAAGGAGAGCGGACTCAATTAAAAGTCTATACTACAGAGGAGTGATGACCTGCTACGATCGAGGAGAAATAACTGCACTGTCTACAGATGGTATTTGTATGTCACAGACTTACAAACCTGCATCTTTTTTGGAATGGTCTCCTGAAGACAACCCATGATCAGATACTCTATTATGACATATGGATGGTGGTGGTGGGGAGGGGGGGGGGGGGTTCCTTATCAGAAGCTCATCTATAAGTCAATGTGGAAAGACACTGAGAAAGAGTGACCACTCACTGGCAGATATGGCCGTGTAATTAAATGGTCACCCATTTATTTGAGTGATTTCAAGTGATGCTATAGTTTTACAGAGCGCCATGTCTTGATGAGAAAATTCTTTTAATTTAAAGTATTGATATAGTCTCCCCTCCTGGCAGTCTTCAGTGGGGGAATATTTGGCTATATTCGCCCTCCAACACCTTATCCTTACTGGTTATACAGTCTGATTGTTGTCCAAAGCTCTGCTCTATAGATAAGGGTATAACTGTAAAGGTGGCATCTTAGCCCTGGTGCCTAAGGGTTCCCAAAGGCCCCTCTGCCACATAAGAGCACACCTGTATTAGAGATGGTAAGCAAGGTACTGGCACATATTTTGCATTGTGGCCCAGGACCTCCTAATTATACCTTTGTACACAGAGCTATGATTTTCGCATCTTGCATTGAGGAGGGCTACCAACCCCTGAAACACAACTGGCTCTGCATGCTTACAGTAGGTAGTCACAGGAAAAAAGGAATCATTAGCACGGCTCTGCCGAATGTCCTCTAAGAAGAAATAACCCCCTTGTTTTGGGGAATTGTGACGGTAGTGTTATAAGCAGGTAAACAGGTCACACTTCAAATCGGCAAAAAAAAGCAATAAACACTGTATATATAAAAAAGCAATGTGTGTATTACAGGCTCCATGCATGAACAGCTGTTGAGCAGATGCTCAGAAAAGCCCAGAATCTCATTCTGTCCTGCTGAACAAATGCTCATTTTCTCCAGACTCAATCCTTCTTGCTTTCTGATCACAGGACAATAGTATGCCAGGAATATATTAAAGACTCACTGGCAGCCAGGAAAACTTCTAAACTAAATGCTGTCCATATGCTGGCTGACTGTGGATAATGCGCGCCAATGGGGTTTTAAATCCATTCACCGCTGGCAGATGAATCCTTTGTGGACAACAAGCAGTACCACCATGTCTACAAGATTTGCTCAAATCTAATATCAGCACACACACAGAGCTTTCTAATCAGTAGAGGCTAGCAGAGGACAGAGCATGCATTACCGGCCTGATTACTGACTGCCATCCATTGTGACAATGGAGTAAACACATGCAGAAGATCTTACATCAGGACTGGGACGGGCGGTTTTATTTGTCATCCTATAATACCAGTCACCAGCTTTTGGAAACACAACCAGAAATGGCATTTCTAGAAGTTGCCCTTTCTCTCTTTATGTCTACTGCTTCACATTTCTTCAAATTTGAACTTTTTTAATCACCAAAGGCAATCATTACCCATCATATAACATGCATACTAAAAGCATATTGTTCTTACATGAATACAATACAAATTGTATAATGATAAATCCCCTATAAAAGTGTAGGCGCTTCACATTTTGGAGAAAAGGCCCCTCGATAGGATATGCCAATAATTTCTCATAGATGCAGGTCCCAACTATGTAAGGAATGGTGGCCCCCAGACCCATCTGGTGTGAGAGCCGTCACATTGAGGCAGGGTATAAGTTTGTATCTTTAACACAGTTTTCAAACGGTTTAATTTATTAAAGTGGTTGTCTGGTTTCCACAGGATAGGTCATCAATAGAGAAGAGCGAATTTCCGCTTATGAAATTCGTTCACACTTCGTTTGTTGGTTAAAGGTGAATTGCATTATGGATTCCGTTACCACGGACCATAACGCAATTCTATGACGGAATGCATATCGGAATGTCTTTAGAGGCATTCCGTTATTTATTCTGTCATAATAGAAGTCTATGGGCTGCAAAATAGATCCGTCCTATTTCCGTTATGCAGGGAAGGACCGTTTTGCAGCCCATAGACTTTTATTATGACGCAATGAATAACGGAATGCCGCTAAAGACATTCCGTTATAGAATTGCATTATGGTCTGTGGTAACGGAATCCATAACGCAATTCCCCTTTAACCAACAAACGAAGGGTGAACAAATTTCAAAATATGAAATTCGCTCTTCTCTAGTCATCAATATCAGATTGGTGAGGACTGACTCCCGGCACCCCCGCCGATCAGCTGTTTGAAGAGAACACAGCATTCATACGAGTGCTGCATTCTCTTCACTGTTTAGTTGTCCACCGCCGGCAGTGGTCAGCAGTGTAATAACAGCTCCTCAGTCCCATTCACTTCAATGGGAACGAGCAATTGTACTTACACTCCGTCCAATTCAAGTGAACGGGGCTGAGGAGCTGTAAATACGCGGCTCGATGCTGCAATGTTGACGGTGAGCAGGCATACAGCGCTGCATTCTCTTCACATCAGCTGATCGGCGGGGGTCCCGATCTGATATTGATGACTTATCCTGAGGATGGGTCTTCAATATAGGAAACCAGACAACACTGTCAAAATATTCGCTGCACACCATATGCTTAAAAGCATTGTCAGGACTACAGATATTGATGACCTATCCATCTCAGAGCAGAGGGGGTTTGACACCAGGCACTGATCAATGATTTCGGGCAGCTGTGGCTCCATATACTGTGTAGTTTCCGGCACCATTCACTTCAAAGGGATGTGACCTGCAGTACCCAAACACTGCCTCTACACAGTTTCATAAAATCACTTGATTTTGAAAATCGGTTTTTGACCACCAGGTGTATTTTGTTTAATCTCCTCTGCCTCTTACACAAATATATGGCATACTCAACATGGTGTCATGTCCTGAGTCTGTTACATATAACAGTCTTCACTATAGTGGTATCTTCCTAAAGTCTGAGACATTTGCTGCATCCATAAAAATCTAATAGGTGGGGGTGTGCTGCTGGACAACCCCCCCCCCCCCCCCAATTGTCGTCAACAGGTAGAAGTCCTAGTGGTATCAGATATTTAAGCCATACACTATGGAGAAAACGCTGTAAGGGTCCATTCACACGTCCGCAAATGGGTCCGCATCCGTTTCACAATTTTGCGGAACGGGTGCGGACCCATTCATTCTCTATGGGGACAGAATGGATGTGGACAGCACACAGTGTGCTGTCCGCATCCGCGGAGCGCGGCCCTGATCTTCCAGTCCGCAGCACCGCAAAAGATAGAACATGTCCTATTCTTGTCCGCAGCTGCGGACAAGAATATGCATTTCTATAGGGGGTGCCGGCCGGGTGTGTTGCGATCCGCAATTTGCGGGTCCGCAACACACCATGGACATGTGAATGGATCCTTAATGTCTCAGATGGGAACGCCCCTTTAAAGTGTAAACCACTTATCTACGTGCTATATTTTATACTTGCCTTTTCTTAGAAAGTCTTTATCTGAAAGCATGTGTCAAACTTCACTACTACAGTAGTTACATAAATATCAATTGATATGAATTATTTACTCCATAAATCCAATATCTGGTATTTTCTTTGCTTGCTATGAATAGACTACCTGCAATAATAATAATAATAATAATACATTACAAAACCTCCTTTAATGACTGGAAAACCCTACATGTTAAAGACTATGGACATCATCGGGGGAATTTATTATATTTGTTTTTCTCATTTTAATAAAACTCAGTTTTTTACAATTGGTCTTTATTAGAAATGTTCAGCAGTTTTTGTGATAAATGCACTTAAAACTCTGTCTATTTTCAGACTGTCCCTCCGGAGATCCGTCAGCTGGCGGCTCATATGAAGCCTTATTTCTGATCTCCTGAACACTCATTTAAGCCATATTGTTAGCAGTTTGAAAAGAGTTTAGCTATAATGACTGTCTATGAGGTCAGGAGATCAGAGATAAGGCTTCGCATGAGCCTTCAGAAGACGAAATTCAGGAGGCACAGTCTGTAAACAGACTTTAGATTAGATAGATAGCAGATTTTTAACCGCATGTCTCACAAAAACTGTTGAACATTTTTAGCAAAGACCAATTGAATAAATTATTTTTTAGCCCAAAATGAGTCAAATGCAATCATTATTTCCCTGGAGGTGTCAATAGCCTTTAAATGCCTTACTTCACATGGGAAGCATCTTTCGTCTTTTCCCTGCCTGGCTGCAGTGTCTACAATTTATACCACTGGTCCTATGTGGAAGATTTAATATTCTGTTTGCAGCAAATCAAGTGCAGAAGTCTGAAAAGAAGGACTTGAAGTGCAGGATTGAATAGAAAATAGTTTAATATTATGCAGAAGCAGGCTGAAATACAATCACAGTTAGGGTCCACGCTTCGTCAAGGTCTACCTGCTGAAGAGATGGAATACATTTTTGGGGACTGGTGGAGCATGTTTGTTATTTGAGGCATGGGGATGCCAGAAGACATGAGATGATGTGGATGAAATGGAATAAATTCATGGTTTCTGTCCCCCCCCCCCCCCCCCCTCCATTTGAATCCATTACAATTTAGGTCTCTTTGGTGTCGCTCGTCCTCTGTTCGTCTTGGTACGATTTAGAGTCCTCCCATGGACGAGGACCTCGGATGTTTTTCCATTCGGCAAATGACTTCTCCTTCAATTTCTGCAGAAAACATAAGACAAACCAGCTGGTAATAGTATGGCACAAACAGCAGGAAAAAAAACAAAAAAAAACATAGGATTCAGAGCATTTACACCTTGACAGATAAACGAGTAATGGCGGCTAAGCAAAAAGCGCGTCCAAGTAAAATACAGGTTGTACTAAAGTGCACAATAAGCAGCGGCAGGACTTGGTATTCTCGCGATTACCGGTATATCTAAAAATCCAGTAGCACTAAACGCACATACGGATTTTGGAAGCAAAGATCTGAATTTGACTAAATAGGTAACATTGGTTTATATGGGAAATTCTAATACATTTTATTATTCAAAATATAACATGTCAAAAGATAATCTAGTTGATTATGTACGGCGGGAGTCACGCTGGGAATCAACAGAGGTCAGTCATTCGAAAAAAAAAGTGCGTATGTGATATATGAGGGAACACCCACATGACAGCCCGCAGCACACTGGGTGCCAGCAATGCAAACACCTCCTGTAATGGTTTCTATTCATACCAGTGCAGACCACATGTCGTTTCAGGTGCATTGTCCTCGAGGGGAGGTGATCTCTTCATTCTGGGGGAGCCCTTCCTTAGTAGGGTGGGGCAACATTTTTAGAAAATGAGTTGTTTGCCTTCACACCAAGGCGAATGACAGTGATCAGAGATAGATTAGTCTCTAGAAACGGATGCAACTTTTTTTTGTAGGTAGGCCTACCGAGTTTTACTAGATGGCTGGTACTTTAGGTACTATAGAGAGTCTGATGCTTCAAGGACTCCTATGAATATGGTTGGCACAATGGAGGGACACTCTGCGGCTGCATTGCTGTGAGGCTGACACCATGTCACCGATGAGTAATGTCAACTTTTTCTCAATAATATGACCACATATGGTTTAAAAGGGTTTTTCTAAGACTTTAGAACTGGTGATCTATCCTCTGATAGGATAGATCCAACACCTGGGTCCGCCACCAACAGTGGCGGATTATAATTGGGGTGTTTGGGTCTGTAGCCCCCATTGCTGGGGAGCCCAACGCCGACCCAAACACCCACAAACTTCAGCAGGGCACGGGAGCGCATAGTTCCCTGCCGCCGTCCGCTGATCACCGCCATAGGCTTCAGGCCTAGTAGGCCTGAAGCCTATGCGGTAGTAAAATAAGGTGGGCGCAGGTGGGCGTGATGACGTCATCAATCCGTGCCTGTGCCCGAACACAGCACACTGACTTGTGTGCGCAGTGCGCATGCACCATCTAGGAGTGAGCGCCAACTGGGACACAGGTAAGTATTAGCTTTTATTTTTTTGATGTGCCAACTGCCAACTTTGGGAGACATTACTGAAGGGAAAGTGGGGGGCAAACTGATACTGTGGGGGACAATTAATACTGTGGGGGCAAATTACTACCATGGGGGGAATTAATACTATGGGGGCAGTGTGGGGGGCAAATTACTTAATGAATGGCAGTGTCGGGGCAAATTATCTAATGGGGGGCAGTGTGGGGGGGTTATTACTTGATGGGGGCAGTGTGGAGGAGAATTACTTAATAGATGGCAGTGCGGGGGCAAATTACTATATGGATGGCAGTGTCTGGGCAAATTATCTAATGGGGGGCAGTGTGTGGGGGTTATTACTTGGTGGGGCCAGTGTGGTGGCAAATTACTTTGTGGGGGGAATAACTACATGGGAGGCAGTGTGGAAGAAATTACTGTATGGAGCAGGGGGGGGGGGGATTACTATATGAGGACAGTGGGGGGGATTTCTATATGGGGGCAGTGTAGGGGGGGTTTCTATTTGGGGACCTTATTTTTGGGGACACTATACAGGCATTATTACATGGAGAACAATATAAGGTGTTATTACTGGGGGCACTCTGGGGGACATTATACTTGCTGTAGACACTAACTATAGGGACCTTTGGGGTAATTCATCAAACTGGTGTAAAGTAGAACTGGGTTATTTACCCATTGCAACAGATTTCACCTTTCATTTTTCACAGTTCCTTTGGAAAATGAAAGGTGGAATCAGATTGGTTGCTATGGGCACCCAAGCCAGTTGTACTTTAAATATACGATAAATGACCCCAATTATGAGAACTCTAACGTGTCTGTGTAACAAACTCTGTAGAGACGAGATGCAGCTGAATTAGTCATGCAGGTCTGGGTCAAACGGAGGAGAAGAGGAAAAAGAAGATGAACATGACAGGAGATGTCACTGGATGTAACAGGTATGTGGTGCTGTATTCCCCTATATGTAGAGCTGGCTCACTACTGTGAGGTGCGTCTCATCTTCTCCTCCAAGTATTTCTTTTTTATCATAATCGTATGTATTTTTAAATTGGCAACTAAAATGTTAATTTGTCACCTGCAGTCCTATGTAACAGCCCAGATAACAGTGATAACTTTCTGTGTGCAGATAATGTAGTAGATGTTTCATGCAATCCTATGTAACACCCCACATAACACAATAGTTCACTTTGTTAAGTGGGGTGTTACATAGGATTGCAGGTAACATCTATGAAATCTGTACTCAGAGTTATGAGATGGTGGGGGTCCGACTCCTGGCACCCCCACCAATCAGCTGTTTGAGGAGACAGTGATGTTAAAGTGAGTGCCGCAGCCTCTGTGCTCCTTACCAAGCACGGCGCTGTCCATTTGATAGCACTGCGCTCGGTATTACAGCTCAGACCCAATCACTCAGATGGGATGGAGCTGCACCTGGACCATGTGAACCATGTCATATGGCCTAGGAAGAGACTTTGGCGCTTATGAAGCCCCGCAGCCTCTTCATACGGAAAAAAACCTAAAACTAAAATGGAGGGGGGTCCGAATTGGGTAGACAGCCCCAGGCCTATCCCTATCATACACTTAATCCGCCCCTGCCCACCAATCAGCTATTTGTGAAGGCAGCGGCGCTCACTGTGGCCGAGTTGCGGCTAGGCCAAGTGACCGATGAACGTGAGCGAGCGCAGATGTCGTCTCAAACAGCTGATCGGCAGGGGTCCCAGGTGTCGGCCCCCCACTGATCAGATACGGATGAACTATACAGGAAAACCCCTTTAACAGATTTGACCAAAGCATTCAATAGTAGGACTTAAAGGAAATGTAAAAAAATAAAAATAAATTCTGCCAGTTAAAATCTGATAGCAACACATATCCTTTTTTTAATCTGTTTTTTATTTTCGGATGACAGATTTTTTTTAATTCTATTTCCTGAAGATGATTATGGGGACAGCCATCTTGCCTGAGCTGTTCCTAAAGTGGTTATGCAGTACATATTAATGACCTATCCTCAGGATAGGACAGCGGTTGGACCCCCACTGATCAGATATTGATGACCTATTCTGAGGATAGGTCATCATTATGTACAGGATGCACAAACCCTTTAACGGCATTTAGAAAGCATTTAAAGAATTGCTTTACGACACAATGGACAGGAGGGGACCTCGCTGACTTCTATAGGAGAGTTTTCTAGGTATGCTCTGTGACCTGTGCAGGTCATGTAGGAGTAGATGCGCTTTGACAATCACGTATTGTGAATGGAGGATCCTGTGTTATCTATACACACAGGTGATATATGTTGTTCTAAACCTGCCTGTAATGATAAGCATATACCTGCAGTAAAGTGATCTGTACAGACCAAGAAGTGGCGCCTATTATTAGGCCTAGCGACCAGTATGAAAATTGCTGGATTTTATTTATGTTTTTTTCTCCAAATATAGACATTGACATGGAAAATTATAAATAACATCAACAAAAATTCTTTACAAATGTGTTAAAAATAAAAAAACGCGACGTAAACAATAGGTCATTTCTGACGACACCTTGCCTTTAAATATGCAAACACTTGTTATGGCATCCAGTGTGCACCACAAGTACCCCTTCCTGATCTTAAGATTGGCAAAGATATTTTCACTCACTTATTGTTTTAGGAATAAAAAAAATAAAAAAAAGAAGAAGAAAAATAACATAGCTATCAGCACTCCGAGGCACAGCTCGGCAATACATTTACAGAAATACCTGCAGAGATATTTTAAACTACATTATAGAATGACCTGTGGGCTAAAAACATGAGAACACATAAAAAGTAGCAAGGAGAAGTCATGAAAAATGAGGCTCTCTGGCACAGGAGACTGGAAATTCTTCATCCGGCTCTGCTATAATATGGGAGACCGGCTGCCGTCTACACAGAGCAGATAAAGTAGGAAACAAGGTATTAAGGGATGACAGTGTGTCAGCGGCTGGATATAAACCTAGAACACATATACAGAGATGTCAGGTGTATCCCTACGGCAAATAGATAGCTGCAATTTATTCCCTTCATAGGCCCAATATCACAAGACTCCGCTCAGTCACTTTCATATCTCCAGTTTATTAATATATCCAGGCACGCACCTACACCTAAATTTATATTAATACAGTCTATGTCTATCTATCCATTGTAAGAAGCTACAAGGAATCATCGTGGATGATAGGTATGTGTCAATGAGGTTCTTGGCCTCGGTGGAGTAAGAGCCAGTTTTCACAGTTGCTGTGTGACACCTTGCTATCTAGTATGGCTGTAAATAGCTGATCCGGGACGGCTCTTACTGGGCGTAGTCAAAGTGCTGGGTGGGTGACTACTCCCCACGGTCCAGGCCGGTTTTGACAGGCCTATAAAAAAACAGCCAGCAGTGTCAGGTGGGTGGACTACTCCTCTCTGACACTGGAGCTGTGTGAAACTCTGCCGAGATCTGAGGCCTTTGTGTGGGCTGAAAGCTGAAGACAGTGTGTCGGGAGAGCAGGCCGCCAAAGGCCTGGACTTTCTGAGGCTGAGCATTCAGCCGGGTGTGGATTAAACACCCAGGATCAAAGGTGAATGTTTTTCTGTATGAACTGTTTTGGGTGTGAGCTAACACCAATACTGAAAATGGACTGCCATACTGTGAACCTGCAACTAGTATGAATAAACACTGCAGTTTTTGAGTTACAAACGTTTCTTTGCCTCTATACTGCACCCGCTTGTGCTGTCTACCAGAGCGTATACCCACACCATGCAGATATTAGATTGTGAGAGGAAGGCATTGCAAGGCTGGTGTGGCTTCAAACAAGTGCAACCTGATAGTTTGATTAAAGGGCATCTGTCAGCAGATTTGTCCCTATGACACCGGCTGACATGTGCGCTTGGCAGCTGAAGGCATCTGTGTTGGTCCCATGTTCATATGTGCCCGCATTGCTGAGAAAAATTATGTTTAATATATGCAATGAGCCTCTAAGAGCAACGGGGGCGTTACCATTACACCTAGAGTCTCTGCTCTCTCTGCAACTGCTGCACTTGATTGACAGGACCAGGAGTGATGATGTTTACACTGCCTGGCCATCAGTCAAAGTGCAGAGGGGGTGTGGTAGTTGCAGAGAGAGCAGAGCCTCTAGGTGTAATGACAACACCCCCGTTGCTCCTAGAGGCTCATTTGCCTGTATTAAAACATTGGTTTTCTCAGCAATGTGGGCACATATGAACATGGAACTAACACAGATGCCTTCAGCTGCCAAGTGCACATGTAACAGGTCAGCCAGTGTCATGGTACAGATCTGCTGTCAGATGCCCTTTACAGGGGTTCTGTACCTTTTAAGCAATTATGATCTATCCTCTGGACAGATCATCAGCATCTAATTGGTGGGGGGCTGACACTCGGGACCCCTGACGATCAGCTGTTTGAGAAGGCAGCGATGCTCACTGTTTTCTCACTGTTTCCCGCAGGGTTAGTGACATCGTGACTATTACCATTGGCCTAAGCGCGGTTCAGCCCCATTCACTGGCCCAGGCCAGTGATAATAGTCGTGATGTCACTAGGCATGCAGGAAACAGCTGTGTTACTATAAGCGCCGCCACCCTCTCAAACAGCTGTTCGGCGGGGGTCCCATGTTTCGGACCCCCGCCGATCAGATGCTGATCTATCTACGGATAGATCAGTAATCAAAAGGTACAGAACCCGTTTAACTTTCGGTTTTACTTCATATAGAATAACGCGTTTCAGGCCAGCTCCTTCATCAAATTATAACACTGATACTAGACCATTCAGAAAAAGAGCCAAGAACGAGAATCTGGCCGCGACTTCTACTGCTCTACACGATCACATGAGAGCAGTGCATCAACCTCCAGTAATCTGACCCGATTGTGTAACTTCCATCTTTTTTCCTTTTACTGCACGTTGGTGCCTATGAAATGATGTCCCATTCTTGTCTTTCTTTGAGATGCAACGGGCAGACTTACTACGACTGCCGATCACCATTGTGTTTTATCCCCATACAGATACTGTAACCGCACTATGGTAGACGGGAACGAACACAATTCTGAATCTAGCTTTAGGCATACATAAAAAAAAAAAAAATCATTTTACAACTCAACGACAGATTGTAGGTTTGAAGGTTGTTGAAAAGGGGATTTTTCTCTTAAACGGGTACACCATCTGGGAATATCTGACTGCTGGGACTCCACCGATCACTAAATGCAGGACAGCTGCAGTGGCCATGCATACACCCCTATGGGAGGTACGGAAAGTACAAACCGGATTCCAAAAAAGTTGGGACACGATACAAATCATGAATAAATACTGAATGCAATGATGTGGAGGTGCCAACTTCTAATATTTTATTCAGAATAGAACATAAATCAGGGAACAAAAGTTTAAACTGAGAAAATGTACCATTTTATGGGAAAAATATGTTGAATCAGAATTTCATGGTGTCAACAAATCCCCAAAAAGTTGGGACAAGGCCATTTTCACCACTGTGTGGCATCTCCCCTTCTTCTTACAACACTCAACAGACGTCTGGGGACCGAGGAGACCAGTTTCTCAAGTTTAGAAATAGGAACGCTCTCCCATTCGTGTCTAATACAGGCCTCTAACTGTTCAATCGTCTTGGGCCTTCTTTGTTGCACCTTCCTCTTTATGATGCGCCAAATGTTCTCTATAGGTGAAAGATCTGGACTGCAGACTGGCCATTTCAGTACCCGGATCCTTCTACGCAGCCATGATGTTGTGATCGATGCAGAATGTGGTCTGGCATTATCTTGTTGAAAAATGCAGGGTCTTCCCTGAAAGAGATGACGTCTGGATAGGAGCATATGTTGTTCTAGAACCTGAATATATTTTTCTGCTTTGATGGTGCCTTTCCAGACATGCAAGCTGCCCATGCCACACGCACTCATGCAACCCCATACCATCAGAGATGCAGGCTTCTGAACTGAGCGTTGATAACAACTTGGGTTGTCCTTGTCCTCTTTGGTCCGGATGACATGGCATCCCAGATTTCCAAAAAGAACTTTGAATTGTGACTCGTCTGACCACAGAACAGTCTTCCATTTTGCCACACTCCATTTTAAATGATCCCTGGCCCAGTGAAAACGCCTGAGCTTGTGGATCTTGCTTAGAAATGGCTTCTTCTTTGCACTGTAGCGTTTCAGTTGGCAACGGCGGATGGCACGGTGGATTGTGTTCACTGACAATGGTTTCTGGAAGTATTCCTGAGCCCATTCTGTGATTTCCTTTACAGTAGCATTCCTGTTTGTGGTGCAGTGTCGTTTAAGGGCCCGGAGATCACGGGCATCCAGTATGGTTTTACAACCTTGACCCTTACGCACAGAGATTGTTCCAGATTCTCAGAATCTTCGGATGATGTTATGCACAGTTGATGATGATAGATGCAAAGTCTTTGCAATTTTTCGCTGGGTAACACCTTTCTGATATTGCTCCACTATCTTTCTGCGCAACATTGTGGGAATTGGTGATCCTCTACCCATCTTGGCTTCTGAGAGACACTGCCACTCTGAGAAGCTCTTTTTATACCCAATCATGTTGCCAATTGACCTAATTAGTGTTAATTGGTCTTCCAGCTCTTCGTTATGCTCAAATTTACTTTTTCCAGCCTCTTATTGCTACTTGTCCCAACTTTTGGGGGATTTGTTGACACCGTGAAATTTGAATCAACGTATTTTTCCTTTAAAATGATACATTTACTCGGATTAAACGTTTGATCTGTCATCTACGTTCTATTACAAATAAAATATTGACATTTGCCATCTCCACATCATTGCATTCAGTTTTTATTCACAATTTGTTTAGTGTCCCAACTTTTTTGGAATCCGGTTTGTATATGCTTGCCCAAGCTGTGGATAAGTGACGAATATTGGTTGCTGAAATACCCCTTAGCAGGGGCATAGACAGATATCATAGGGCCCCATAGCAAAACTCAGTATGGACACCCTGCACCTAGTTTCCAAGTGTACGTGTGTCACTCCCAGGCAATGCAGTACATGCGCATCTCCTTAGATTTACATTTTTTTAATCAAGTGAAAGAAATTTTAATACAAATTGTAATTTTAAAATATATTGCCTTTGATCTCACCCATGTTATCTGACTTTTAAGTTGGAAAGAGTGGAAAAGATGCTTCAAATATATGGCGCTCATTCTGAACACCATATTTCTCAATGTATTTACACCAGAAAACTGGCAAAAATACCGATAAATCTTCTGCTTCTCTTCAAAGCTAAAGAGATGGCTGCCTGCAGCCACCACTAGGGGGAGCTCAGTGAATAGGAATTAAAGGGGTTCTGCACTTTGTTTTAACTGATGATCTATCCTCTGGATAGATCATCAGCATCTGATCAGCGGGGGTCCGACACCCGGGACCCCCGCCGATCAGATGTTTGAGAAGGCAGCAGCGCCGCCGCGGCTTTCTCACTGTTTACCGCCGGCCCAGTGATGTCACGAATAGAATCAACTAGCGTGGGCAGGGCTAAGCTCCATTCAAGTGAACAGTGCTTAGCCGCGCCCACGCTAGTTGATACTAGTCTTGATGTCACTGGGCCGGCGGTAAACAGTGAGAAGGCCGCGGTGGTGCTGCTGGAGCGCCGCTGCCTTCTCAAACATCTGATCGGCGGGGGTCCCAGGTGTCGGACCCCCGCCGATCAGAAGCTGGTGATCTATCAGTTAAAACAAACTGCAGAACCCCTTTAGTACAACTACAATGAAAGCTGTAATAATCTCTCAAAAAACAAAAACCTGATGGCAGTCACGTACTTTCTGCCTCCCATACATCTCAATGAGAGGCAGCCGGGTTCTGGAATTTAAATGGAACAATGGAAATTCAACTCTATGAGTCTGTTGGAGTGCTTGTACTCTGCTATCTCCAGCAGAGCCCCCGTTCTTGTGACCCGTGGGGTCCCAGCAGTCGGACCCCTGTCAGACATTTATCCCCTATAGTTATATGGTGGTATAAGTATTTTTTGCCTTTGCTTTTAATTGTATATTATTAAATACATTCGCAGCATGGCATTATCATGCCATTACCATTCTGGAATAGCAAGTATTACATCTACAAAGTGCTCAGGAAACAAATAAAATCTGAAACCAAGGCCAAAGACCACCGGCTGCCCATCTGACTACTCAAAGACATCACACAAAGCATCAGATCTAAAAGATATAAAAAACTAAATGGATGGAGATCATTAGTAAATTGCAAAGATCCGACCAAACAGCCAATGCTTTCAAGTGTCATATCTATGTAAATAAAAGGGAACAAAATGGGCTTTTAAAAAAGGAAATAATATCCAACCTGCATTATTGTGTAAAAAAAAGAAGCACATATGCAAAAGGAGTTACTGCTTAAAGTGGTATTACACTTTGAGATATTAATTAAATTCCAAATTTGATTAAACATGTATTATAAAGAAAAGAGGGGGGGGGGGGTGGGCATGAGGGGAGTATAATAAGAGATAATAGTGGTCACTGTTTAGGTGCATAACAACAGAGGGGTATAGATAGAGAATGCCTATGATGAAAGTGATGGCATGACTCCTGTGATGGTAATGATAGTAAAGATAATGACCACTATTATCTCTTGTTATACTCACCTCAGACAATGGGCAACGGCACCGGAGTAATAACCCCAATATAGGTCATCCTACCCTGCTTATCCCCTTTTGGGATCATCCTTTTTACTTGTACAACTAAAAAATTATTTTTATTATATTTATATTTTTTTATTTTATTTTCATCTTATGGTTTACTTTTCGCTTCTTATTAATAATGCTTTTTATACAACAACCTGATACATTTTATATACACACACACACACACACACACACACACACACACATTACTTTTACCCTGTTTTAGACTTGAAAAAGGGGTCATGAACCCCAAAACGCATTGTCTCTGAATAAACAGAAACCTGGTTGTGACCTGTGCGCCCTGTGTTGTCCTCACGCTCAATTGACCTCTATGGTCCAGGGGGTCTCCAGTACTATTTGTTTACCCGACCGGCGGTCTGGCTCCCGCCTAAAGTTATTGGACAAGTGCGGCAGCACCAACCAGCAATTATATTCATCGGGCCTTCATTGTGGTTGCGTCCAATTTGGTGCAACTTAAATAGGTGAGAAAATTACGTCCCCTATTGTGAGGGTACCATTATTTGACTTATTCACCCTATGAGCGCCTTTCTCTTCCTTTTTGCCATTATTTGCTGCATTTACATGCTCTGAGTGCAGCCAAGTGCTTTACCCGTCTATCACCAAAAGCCCCACAGAAAACGAATGGAGCGCCAGTGTGCAAGCTGGACCTGCTGTTCTATTAGAATGGGGGAACGGGACTCCTGTTCTCAGGGTCGGTGGGGGTCCCATTGCACAGACCCCCACTGGATAGTGAATAACTTGTAGTAACCGGATTACCCCTAGGGCCTGCCCTTGGTGCACCGAACAGCTCATTTTCATATTAGAACAAAGTGTGTTTTTTCAGCTTAATGTAGAAAGGGGTCACCATAATAAAAAGGTACTGTTTTAATACTCTCTAAAAGCCCTACTGGGCACCATGCTTGGTTAGGTATGCAAAATCATGCTGACAGACTTCCATTCAAAACAAAGCCTAAATGTCCTACTTCGTCTTGGGCCTTAGGTGACAAACCGTACATTTCTTACAATCTGTTTTACATGTCCTCAGCCCAGGAAGAAATCATCTTCATTAGTCTTAGCACAGCAGATAGAAAGAGTGATGATGGCTTAGACAAATGGTGTCTCCAATGAGCATGGCTGTGTGCGAGGAATACCAGAGTGAGAAGAAGAAACAGGTGAACGTCTCACAGATCTCTCGTATCTACAGAACCTGTTTTCCGAACATGAAGCTCCAGACTAGGACAGCCAACCGCTCAGTATATGTATGCACTCACACTCCATTACTTCTAATGCCTCCTTTGCATAATATAACAGAAGTCAAACTCAAGGAGAATGTCCCTCTGTCCTTAAAAGGCATCTGTTAGAATATTTGTCCCTATGACACTGGCTGACCTGTTACATGTGCACTTGGCAGCTGAAGGCCTATGCGTTGGTCCAATGATCATATGTGCCCCGATTGCTGAGAAAAGTTGTAATATATGCAAATGAGTCTCTAGGAGCAAAATGGCCGTTGCCGTTACACAAGGAGGCTCTTCTCTTTCTGCAATTGCTGCGCCCTCTGCACTTTAACTGACCTTAGGAGGTCAGGGCCAGGCAGGTGAGATGACATTTTCACTGCCTGGTCCTGTCAAAGTGCAGAGGGTGTGGCAGTTGCAGAGATAGAAGAGCCTCTAGGAGCAAAGGCAACATCCCCGTTGCTCCTAGAGGTTAATTTGCATGCAGGAACATATAAACATGGGACCAAAACAGATGCCAAGCGCACATGTAACAGGTCAGCCAGTGTCACAGGCAAATAGTGTTCAGCGAAGTGAGCTCTGGATGCTTAATCCGAAGTCGCTTCGTTCAAAACTTCGGAATAATACAGTATGGAGATCCGTCTCTGTACAGTATTAGAATGTATGGGCTCCGATGAGCCGAAGTAAGTTATTCAAGAAGTCGCCCGTGACTTTGTCGAATAACTTCGGTAGTGGATTTTTAAAGCACTTTAAAACTTGAAACCAAACTCAGCTTCGGTTCTGAGGTACCAGTCGGAACCGATGCCAAAGTTCAGGTTCAAGTTTTAAAGTGTTTTTCCACTTTAAGAATCAAGTACCGAAGTTATTCAACAAAGTCACGCACAACTTCTTGAATAACTAACTTCGGCTCATCGGACCCCATACATCTCTCTATACAGTGTTATTCCGACGTTTTTAAAGTAGCGACTTCGGACGAAGCATCTGAAGCTCGGTAAATATAAAGTAGCAGACAAGTTTCTGTGACAGACTAGTTCATTCCATTCTGCTTTCATCTACTCGTGACTCATTCACAGTTGTCCTCAGTCATGACCGTAGTTCAAGTGACCTTCAGTTCCATGCCCACCTTCATCCACACTGCTTTTATTTATTGCCCTTAACATTTCCGGGCCTCCTATGCTGGCATTCACCTTTACAACTGCTGGCTAAGAAGGCTCATACTGGAGATGTACCCACCATGGGAATTATAGAGGCTGCTAGCACAAATTCCTTTACCGGGCCGCCGTGTCCTTCTCTGCATTCCATCTCTGATGACTAATCAGCAAATTAAATGGAAATGTACGATCTGTCTCACTGACAGAAATGGAGCTGAAGCTCTACAGCAGGGCTGACATCAAGTCTAAGGGGAGGATTAACGATCACACAGAAATACTTCTGCTCATAGAAAATCAGCAGACAGAAGCCCATGCTTTTGGAGCAATCATATACCGGTATATAAAAAATAAATAAAAATAAAGGATGTATAGAATGAAGTAACCTAACCATTATCTGACTCTGGTCTTGCATCCCTAACCCCTGGCAATCAGGGCCCGCTCATTTCCCCGGCAGAAATGGAATACGACATCCATGGCACCCATTAATGGGGTTTTCCGGGTGTATAGTATCTGAATAAGGAGGTCCGACATGCAGCACCATCACCACCGATCAGATGGCTGCGCTGCGGTCTCCTCACAGCGGCGTACATTATATAGCAGCTGTGCTTGGTATTGCTGCCCAGGCCCGTTCACTTGAATAGGACTGAGTTGCGCCTAGGCCATGTGACATCACAGGAAGAGGCATCAGTGCTCAGCAGAGCGTTGCAGCCTCTTCAAACAGCTGACTGATGGGGGGTCAGGAGTTAGACCCCAACCAATCAGATATTAATGACCTATCCTGAGGACAGGTCATCAATATTCTACTGCCAGAGAACCCCTTTAAATGACGGCTGCATTGGGAATATCATAGTGGTACGTAGTGCTCTTTCCAGAGGCTCTCTGCTCTGGCTCTGAAGTTGGTCCTGAGCAAACAACCCCCTCAATGATGTCCATATAGAAAAAAGGCTTGTCCAGATGGGGTAACCACTCTAAGGCCTCTTTCACACGAGCGAGTATTCAGCGTGGGTGCAATGCATTGCGCCCGCACAGAATCTGGACCCATTCATTTCAATGGGGCTGTGTACATTTCACGCACCACTTGTTTTTATGCATTGCTTTTGTATGTGCTCAATATTCCCCTGATGAGTATGATACGAAACATGCGTGTAGGGATTAGCTGCACTAGGGCACAACAGGGCCAAGTAGCGTGAGGGCAAGGTTCCAGCAGGGTCATAGTAACGTAGTACATAAGGCCGAAAAAAGACATTTGTCCATCCAGTTCGGCCTGTCATCCTGCAAGTTGATCCAGAGGAAGGCAAAAAAAAAACTGTGAGGTAGAAGCCAATTTTCCCCACTTTAGGGGAATAAAAAATTCCGTTCTTGTCAGGACGGGTGCTCCGCAGCTAGGACATCAGGGTCACACTAGCACCCATATCCTAGGGCTGTCTAGGGATCTAGAGCCAACTACTATTCCCATCTGGTGCCTGTTGCTTTATCTATTTCCAGTAAGACTACATCTACTGAATATCTACAAAGACCGAAAGACTCAGAGGAAATGGTAGGATAACTGGTTATTTTAGGTGCCGCCGAGCACCATGACATTTTTGTGTTATTGTGCACTTTTTTGTAATCACTAATATTTATTTCAAATGAATTAAAAGTTACGTTTTAATAAGGATCACCACCCTACTCTTTTTCTGGATTCTGTAATTGCAGGTGATCAAGTCATTGATTATCATATAGCTTTTTCCTATGTTGCGTGAAAATCGCAGCATGTTCTATATTCTGCGATTTTCATGCAATGCTGGCCCCATAGAAGTGAATGGGGCCTGCATGAAAATTGCATCGCATCCGCAAGCAAATGCGGATGTGATGCATTTTTCACGGATGGTTGCTAAGAGATGTTGTTTGTAAACATTCCGTTTTTTATCACGCGCGTGCAAAACGCATTAAATCGCATTGCACCCGTGTGATAAAAACTGAACAACTGAACGCGATCGCATACAAAACTGAATGGACTCGCTTGCAAAATCACTGAACGCATCCGGACCTAATCCGCTCCCCTGCAAGGGGCCTAAAGTTTCATTCATGGTTTTTTTTTTCTGCCCATGTTCCCATGCTGCATTCTAGTTGCAGGGCTAGAATACTCTTGTTGCTGGACTAGTAGAAATATTCAGCTTAGACTTTACGGTTATGGCTAATAGGGCTTCTTTACTGAGCCACACATGTTCAGATTGGTTGTGATATCCCTATGGCCAGGTCAGACTCAGCAGGGAAGACAACAAGCACAAGAGACAGCACATCCTAGGGTACAACGTATGAAAATTTTGAATAAAAAAAAAAAAAAAAAAAAAAAAAAAACCACTTTCAGAATCTGTCTCTACACTAAAAAGAATATTATCTATGCCATTTTTTATTTTTTTTATATATATATACACAAAGGAAGTTTTTGAGCCCCATTCTGTGCTAAACATCCATCATCCCCTTTCCAGTTTCTGTGGAAGATAAAAACTGCAAAAAAAATTAGAAAACCTTTCAACCAACATTGTGGTTTGACCCTGATATTACCATACAACGTATTGCAACTTAAAAGTGCAGGGTATTAATAGGAAATACCTAGGAATCAAATCAGTTCAGAAGAAATAGCGCTCACCTATGGGTCAAAGCAATCCTGTGAGAAAAGAGCAATCTTCATTTTGGCCGGCAGATGGATAGGATGACAAAACAGCAATCTCAACCCTAATACCGCCTCTGCTGAACACCTCCATCAGTCTGGAACAGGACTGTATAGGTACGCGACAGGCGAAAGGCTATGGATGTCTATAGTCATATCTGCAGCTGCCGGTAGATGTTGTCAGGGGGTGAGGACAATACATACAATAAATAAAGAACTAATAAAAACATTACTCACTTCTGCTCCCTGATTCCTTCATTTTCCAGAATTAGAAGCTCTAAATTCATTTTCGAAAATCCACTTAAAAGGATATATTATTTTTTTTTTTAAATTAACATCATAAATTTTTTTTGTATGTTCCAACTGTGGACTACCCTATACTTTTATAAATGAGGCCATGAATTAGCTCAACCACAGTCAGGTCCATACACCTCAGGGCTCATGCACATGACCATGATCAGCCCGGGAAACATGGTTAGTGTGTTGGCCGCTGGGACCCCCATCGATCCCAAGAACGAGAGTCCCATTCCCCGAATCTGATGAAGCAGCAGGTCAGGCACGAGCCCTATTGTTCCAATCATTCTCCTTGGGACCACAGGAAATAGCCAAGCACTGTACTCATCTAATTTTCAACAGTTCCATAGAGATGGAACGGGACCCCCGTTTTTGGGATCGGTGGGGGTCGACAGTTTTTTTTCCTATACTGTGGTTAGGGGATAACTTCAAAGCTTGGCACAACACCTTTAATGAGAGATCCTTAACAGGGCCCCACCTCCCCACTTGTTATGCTTTATTTATAGTTCTAGTCTCCTCATGGAAGAGCTATCTTATGGACCCTCCTTGGCCTGGCCTGGGTGCAACCACACTCTCTGTACCCCCTATAGTTATGCTCCTGGTTGCTGATATTTGCTGCAAGGTTTGCCGAAAAAGGGCCCTTAGAGGGTACGGAGGGTCAGAGCAATGAGAACTGGACCAGCATTAGAAAAGTAGCATCAGAGATTGGTGAGGGTGAGCAAGGTTTATTTATTTTATTGTCCTTTGAGGCCTCTTTTTTAATGATTTCTCCAGAAAAACTTTTTTTTTTTTAGGATTCTCTAATTTTGAATTGAAACATAAAAGTTAGCATATCATGAACTTCATGCTCATCAGTCACATGGTCTAGGCGCATTAAAGTGAACAGGGCTGAGCTGCGATACCAAGCACAACCACTATATAATGTACAGCGCTGTGCTTGGTGAGCTGAGAGAAGGCAGCAGAGCTTCTGTAAGTGCCGATGCCTTCTCAAATAGCTGATCATCGAGGGTCCCGGGTGTCGGACCCCCACCGATCAGATACGGATTACCTATCCATAGGATAGGTCATCAGTTAAAAAATCTTGGAAAACCCCTTTAAGTAGATCTTGTGAAGAACACAGAACTGTACACAAAACAATCAAACTGTTCAATAGTAGTAATCGCACCTAGTCCGACAACCTAACCAACAAAATCTGACCTAATGACACTAAAAAGCAACCAAACACGTATAACTGCTAAATCGTGACGTCTATGCAGTTCTGGCATCCGTATTCATACACAGCAGCTATAGTATAGTATATGCATTGTGCTCAGCCATTTGCACATATATGAAAATGTATAACATATAAATACATAGTGAGCTGGAACATCGGAATACCAACACATGCAATTACAAGGTTTAAAGAAAAACAGATGGAGAGCAGATGTGACGGAGACGAAACTGTGTCACTGGCATAATAACATGATGTGGAAAATTATAGACTGCAGTAGAAGCATCAAACTGCGGCCATTATGTACCCAGGCTAGAAAAGCCTAAAAGAAAACAAAAAAAACATAAAATTATGCCCATTTTGGACCGAAAAAAACAAACCCTCCCATTAAATACCTTACCTCCTCCCTTCCCGACAGGACGCCCGTATTTATCAATTATTCATTCTTTTAAATTTGGCAGCAGTTATAATTGTCAGTAAATATCTGCCTTAAAGGGGATGTCCACTTAATACTCTTCAAAAATTATTTAGAAAAAAGCCCTATATAGATATTAGAGATGAGCGAATTTCAGGTTTTGAAATTCGTTCACACATCCTTTGCTGGTAAAAGGTGAATTGCGTTATGAATTCCACGGACCATAACGCAATAACGGAATGTCTTTAGCGGTATTTTGTTATTTATTCCATCATAATAGAATTCTATGGGCTGCAAAACAGATCCGTCCCGTTTCCGTTATGCAGGGGAGTCCTCTCCTGCATAACAGAAACGGGACGGATCCGTTTTGCAGCCTATAGACTTCTATTATGACGGAATGAATGACGGAATGCCTCTAAAGGCATTCCGTTATGCATGCCATCATAGAATTGCGTTATGGTCCGTGGTAACCAACAAACGAAGTGTCAATGAATTTCATAAGCGGAAATTCTCTCATCTCTAATAGATATCACTATGTTAGAAAAACATTCAAAGGGAATGTCTTATTTGCCCTATTACAGTGTAGACATCATAGAGTGGTGCCCACCTTTCTGTGCCAAAGTGGAGAGACCTCCTGGAGACAGAAGCAGGTATTAGAGGAGGGACCCGCACTTATAGGTGATGCCCACTTGATATTCCTCAAAAATGCTAAAGAAAGCCCTAAATAGATATCACTATGTTTGAAAACCATTCAAAGGTATTGTCTTATGTGCCCTATTACAGCGTAGACATCATAGAAGGGTGCCCACCTTTCTGTGTCAAAGTGGGGAGACCTCTTGGAGAGAGAAGCGGGTATTAGAGGGGAGACCCACATTTATCTGACAGTTAATATGCCATCAATGTCTGAGATAAACCAACCCCTTTAAGCTGTTCCAATCTGGGTTAAAACAAAAGATATTTTCTTTTCTTAGATCAGGGAAACCAAGTCCTCCTCTTTTTCATCCATGACTGAGGCTTTCAATTTCTCCATTTAAATTTAGAGAGCCACCCTTCCATAATTACCAAATCCTGTCTTTTGACCAAGATGGGAACGGTCTGCATTATATACAATATCCGTGTCACACTGATCATTTACATAAATTGCACTCTTCCAAATAATTACAATGGGAGATCTTTCCATCTAATTAATTCTGCTCTGATATTGGTCACAGCCTTACCAAAATTATGCTCATAAATCCTGCTTTGTATGTGCAAATAGGCTGTGAACCTCTCCTCGACAATCCTCACCCCTAAATTTTGAACCCAGTGGTCCTTAAAATGTTTGTCCCACGAAAAATATTCTACAGTTTTCAAACCGGCCCCTGGATCTGAACTCTTTTGTAATAGCATGTAATTAACACTATTGTATAGAAATTAAGTTATTCAATAAAACGTATCTGTCTAGCACCACCTATTAGTTTTTTTTCTTATTTCTTTGTCCTGCTCACTGAGATGGCCGCACATGCTCCGTTTCATCCTTTAACTTCCTCCTGAGCTGTGATAGGGAGACCTGAGACACGCCTCCTGAGCTGTTATAGGGAGAGCTGAGACACGTCCCCTTAGCTGTGATGGGCAGTGAATGGACACGCCTCCTGATCTGTGATAGGGAGAGCTGAGACCCGCCTCCTGAGCTGCAGCAGAAAAGACACTCCCCTTGAGCGGTCAGCTTGATATAAATCTAGCAGAGCAATGAATGGGGAGATCTCTGGATCCATGTGAGGTAGAGGGCTGGTTCTAGCTTTGTTAGAAAGAGACTGTCATGTACTATACAATGTGTGAGTCTCATTTTTTACATTAGTCATGGGTTAACCCCTTAAAGGTTTTTTTTTTTCAAAATCTCACTTTTCTCCCTATTGATTTGGTGCCTTGAACCTGTTCCAAAATTTTAGGAGATCACCGGATCAGACATTGCCAGATACTGCTGTTCACTCTGGGACCCCATACACTGTAACGGGATCCGGACACTTTCTGTCATGAGTGCCAGGTTTCCGCCGGACAAAAACCCTTGGTTAACATAGGCAACGTACTAAATAACAGGACGCTAATTCATAACAGCATGCGCTTTTATTTCTTAAATCACCATGGGTACTTCATTAAATGGAAATTAGAAACCGCTTTTGGCTTCTCAATTCACTGCCCTTTTAAAGTGACAGAATAACTTCTTCGAAAGCATAAAGAAGACACTATTTATGGAAACCTGGATCATCACAAAGCATATGGCAGGGAACAAAGCCCGATGAGATGTGATTTGTTCTGCAGATTTATTTCATTCCTCTGAAACCACATAAATCACCAGAGCTCACTCATCGAGACTCTGAATAAGAAACTCAAAAGGCAAAGAAGTTTAAAGCATGGAAAAGAACAATATTCCTCTGTCCCAGGAAATTATCCATACCCACCGAGCCAACCAGAGGAGGTTAATGTATACATATTTATGAGCAATGTGTCCCTACGTGTAGTGACTGCGTGCAAGTTTCTCTCATATCAACTAAAGGCCCCTTTACACGGCTCAATAGAGCAGACGATTTTTGGGAAGGAAGCATTCCGCTCCTGCCAGAGCCTGCTTTTCAGTATGGGCAAGAGTGATCGCTTGTCCCCATACAGAATCACTATTTGCCGGCAATGGAGGCCATTTAGACGACATCAGCAGCACCTACACACCAACAGACCATCGCTAATCAGCGTTCCTACGAACGCCTGTTAGCTATTAGTGATGAGCAAAGCGAGCTTCGGATCCTAGATCCGAAGTTGCTTGGATCAAAACTTCGGATCAATGCTGTAAGGAGATCCGTCTCCGTACAGCACTAAAATGTAAAGCCTCCAACGAGGCGAAGTCAGTTATTCCCAAAGGATCCGAACCCTGCTTCAGTTCTGACTGGTACCTTGGAACCAAACCCAAGTTTGGATCTAAGTTTTAAAATAGTTTTCCAGTTTAAAAATCCAATATCGAAGTTATTCACCAAAGTCTCGCGGGAGTTCACCTCATCAGAGGCCGTACAATTTAATGCTGTAGGGAGACGGATCTCTGTACAGCATTAATACGAAGTTTTGAGCGAAACAACTTTGGATCTAAGATCCAAAGCTCACTTCGTTCATACCTAGTAGCAATTATCTGCCTGGTGCTCGGCCAGTGTAAAGGGCATTTAGACTGTTCTTACCTGCGTTGGGACTGTCCATTTGGATCCTCTGTCACAAATTCGATCATATTTTCCTACATTTTAGCTTCTTTCACTAGTACAATAATGGACACCAAGCCGAAACCTGACGGGCCCCATTATAAATCAACGGGGTCCACTGAGTGTCCATCGTGTGATGGGTTTGTCCAGTCTTGTTCACATCTGAACATAGCCTTAGGCTACTTTCACACTAGCATTTTGGCTTTCTGTTTCTGAGATCCGTCATGGCTATAGAAGACATAATACAACCGGATCCGTTCATGGCGGATGCATGCGGTTTTATTATTGTAACAAAAGCGTTTTTGCAGATCCTTGACTGACCCGCAAAAAACGCTAATGTGAAAGTAGCCTTAGGCTAGTTTCATACCAGCGGCAGGGGACTCCGGCAGGCTGTTCCGGCGGGTGAACAGCCTGTCGGATCCGTCCTGCCGCTAGTTCACGTGTGCCCCCGGACTGCCGCTCCGTCCCCATTGACTTTAATGGGGGGGCAGAGTTCCGGCAGCAGCACGGCAGCGCACGCCGAGAGGCAGCCAAACTAAAAGTACTGCATGCAGGGGGCACACGTGAACTAGCAGCAGGACGGATCCGACAGGCTGTTCGCCCGCCGGAACAGCCTGCCGGAGTCCCCGGCCGCTAGTGTGAAAGTAGCCTTACCTGTTTGCGTTCCTTATTTCTCCTGACTTAAAGGGTTTCTCCAAGATCTAATATTGATGATCTATCCTCAGGATAGGTCATTAATATCGGATTGGGGAAGGGAGAGCCTAACACAACATTGATCAGTTGTTTAAAGGAGCCGTGGCGCTCAGGTAAGCCCCTTCCTCAGGCTGTGATGTCACATCCATTGGTCACGTGGCCTCTGCGTAACTCCATCCCAGTGAAGTGAACGGGACTAAGTTGCAATACCAAACACAGTATGGTTCTGTACTTTATAGAGTGTAAAGAGATTCCATTGCTCATCCAACAGCTGATGGGTGTGAAGGGAGCCCTTCCATCTGATACTGATGACCTATCCAGGGGGTGACCTATCGCTGCTTAAAGGGGTTATCCCATGATTAATGTAAAAAATTAAAATCAGACATCATATAGTACATGGCAATCTCTTTCTAACAAAGCTAGAACCAGCCCTTTACCTCACATGGATCCAGAGCCCCCCCTCCCCCCATTCATTTTTCCAGTTGCTCTGCTAGATATATAGCAAGCTGGTAGCTCAGGGGGCATGTCCTCTTTGCTGCAGCTCTCTCCCTATCACAGAGCAGGAGGCAGTTGAAGGATGGAACTGAGCATGTGCGTCCCCCTTAGTGACATGGACTGAAAAATAAGCAAAGAACAAAAAGCAGGTGGCGATACACAGATACATTTTATTCAGTGGCTATGCTAAATTTTTAAATACACGCAATTACAAAAAGTATCTGGATCCAGGTGTTGGTTTAAAAAAAATTGCTGAATATTTTTGGTGGGACAACCCTTTCAATCTCAGCCATATTAGGTCTCATGGTGTGAAAGCCTTTGTTTCCAAATCAAACGACTAGTTTATATGGCGGTATGGAAGGCATGCAATATTTTGAGCCCACGGGGGGAGGAAGATTTGTAGAAAATATCTTCGACAGTACACTCTATGATCATACACAGAAGGGGTGCTATTCTGGCAAAATTATTGGAAGTCAGCATTGATGATGGAGTTTGTTATCTTCTAGTTCTTTGTACAAAGTGAAATATACATGGAGCAGACAACAGAGGTGCCTCAGAAAATTAACCTGCATATGATATCAATGCTGAAGACAAGAGGAACATTTCCTGGCAAGGCCCAGCAGAGACCAGCACGCTGGCGCTCCGTACCTGAGATGTGTAACTAACTGTATGTGGCAGTCCTGGATGGCAGGCCAAGGGCTCTGGGAAGCTGCTCCAGTTGCATAAGATCTAATATGAGCTTCTAGCAACTGTTCTGGCAGAACACAATAGCAAATGATGCGGTGAGACAGTCATAGTGACAGCGGGGGATTTTTTGGGTTTCATTATTATTTTAGCAGGCGGGGGATAAATGTAGAGGAAGGAAACAAATGCACAGATGAACAAATATAAGTCACTAGCCTAAATAGAAGAAGAGGAAACGGATTATAAATCATCCCAGTGCGGAGAATTATGAGGACTGTGACAAATAGTGTCTGGCTCGGGAACTTGGGATCTGAAGGTGACAGATCATCTCATCTGCCAGACTGCTTCTCCCGTGAAAATAGAGGATACACAAGACAGAGACAGTCACCGGTGTTCATGCTGAGCGAGAGAGTGATGACACGCCACATGACAAGCCGTCCACTGCCAATTATGTGCGTGATCATGTAACGTATAGACATGAATAGAGGCTGAGCTGCAGTACCCAGTACGGCCACTACGCTTGGAACGGAGCTGTGCTTCTTGTTCCATTCAAAGCACTAGTTCCAGCAACGGAGGCTGATCGGGGTGTCAGACACTCACCGATCAGATATTAGTGACCTATCTTGGGAATAGCTTATCTATATCTGGAGCCTGGAAAACCCCCTTAAAAGAACAAGCAGCCAATAAAACAATAGCAGCGCATTATTTCATATGCTTAAAGGGATTTAGCAACTTTTTTATACTGATCAGTGGGGGTCTGACACCCGAGACCCCCGCCAATCAGCTGTTTGAGAAGGCTGCAGCGCTCACAGGAGCAGCTTACCTTAGGACAGTGCTGTCACATTCATTGGTCACGTGGCCTAGGCGCAGCTCAGTCTTAGTCAAGTGAATGGGGCTGAGCTGCGATACCAAGCACAGCTGCCGTCAAATGGACAGCTAAGAGGAGGCCACGGCGCTCAAAAAGCTCATCAGTGAGGATCGGAGGTGTCGGACCTCCACTGACCTAAAACTGTTGGTCTATCCGGAAAATAGGTCATCAGTATAAAAAAATAAATCTGAAAACTCCTTTAAATAAAATTATGGTAATTTAATAAATATACACCAAAATATGTATATGATATATATATATATATATATATATATATATATTTTTTTTTTTAGTTTGTTACTAGATATTAGATCTAATTAGTGATTTAAACCATGTGTATTTAGTATAAAACTCCCAAAAGGTTTCCATTTCAAGAGCCTCCTGCTGTGGTCTCCTTCCAGCTCAGGGGTATTAAAGGGGTTCTCCAGGACTGGGGTATTGATGACCTATCCTTGGGATAGGTCATTAATATCAGATCGGTGGGAGGCCCTTAAAGCAAAACCTATAAAACCCCTCCCTCAAAAAATGTATAAAGTTATTCTGCAATTCAATAAATACTACCCTTCCCACCAAAAAAAAAAAAAAAAAAAAGCCCTCGTACAGTACTGTATACTCTACGGACGATGGAGAAATAAAAAGCCATCACTTTACAAATGTGAGGATGAAAAAACAAAAAAATCTGCAGCGTCCTGAAGTCCAAAATAGGCCACGTCCTTAGTGGATTAAAGAGGTTTTACGACTTTAGTAGCTGCATATGTGCAAAAATAAGAGACAGGCATAGGCTCCCCTTACAAATCACTCTTGAGCGCGAGGAGCTTCTGATTGTGATGCAGCGTGTGTTTAAGCCATTATGAAGTTGTACGGTGTGTGTGGAGAGACGGAAAAACGTGGAATAAATCTAGATGGGAAAAATTATAAATTTGTCAGAAAAGGTTTCCAAAATTGACCCTGACACACGCAGTATTGGTGAACGTCCCACTTTAATCAGTGGAACAGAATATTCATGTACCATGACCTGAATATGCAGGACGTGTCTATCGTAGCCAGAGGGAGTGAACTCCAGGGAAAAAAGTGAAAATGTAAAGCTTCACGTATACACATATGCAGAGCGAAGCTCACAGGACAAGCTTATGGAGCACAGCAGTGACACAAACAACTCTTCTGGGTCAACCATTCCGCTCAGAACATTAAGGCTAGGGCTACACAACGGGCAAAAATCACTACATTGCGACCCACCATATGCAACACAGCGAAAGGAGATATGGGCGCACTGAAATCTGAAAATTGCCATAAATCCAGCAGGTTTGGATGTTTATAACTGTGCATGGGGAGAACCAGCAGCGGTGGTGCGGGGAACAGGAGCGGAGCGGGGACCCGTGTAAGTATATTCAATGCGGGGTCCCGGCATATTGGGGGACATTTCTATACTCTCGGATAACCCCTTTAATGTAAAAAATGAAAATCCAATATTATATGGTACATGCCAATCTCTTTCTAACACACATAGAACCAGCCCGGTACCTCACATGGATCCAGAGATCTCCCTATTCTTTGCTCCAATTGTTCTGCTAGATTTATTTCAAGCTGGCAGCTTAGGGGGCGTGCACTTTCTCAAGGACGTGTCCTTTCTGCTGCAGCTGGTGGCAGTCGAAGGATGGAACTGAGCATGTGCTTCCATCTTATTGAGCAGGGCAAAGAAATTAGAAAAAACAGCAGGTGGCCCTATACAGATAGATTTCAGTGAATTACTCAGTGACTATACTAAATTTTTCATGACATGCAATTACAAAAGTATGCAGATTCAGGTGCTGGTTTGAAAAATGCTGAATTTTTTTTGTGAGACAACCCCTTTAAAGGAGACCTGTGTGTGCCAGACTCAAGAATGCATTATTGGAAGATGCCCGGCATCTTGACTGATGTTACTGGATACACCAATAACTTTTCACGTACAATGCTACAGGCTCAGTGGTTTGTTTTTACTTTTATTAACAGAAAAGAAATAACATCAATATTGTACATTCCTGTTACATAGTATAATACAAACAGATACACTTGTCTTTTGTCTAGTAACTTCAATCACCCACTGCGCCTTTGTGGACTCTTATCTCTGTGACTGAGTTTGCACTGCAAAATACATTATACATTAGGGGGCCCCATCCACCGACTAGACCGTGGATCCTCGAGCTGCTGATAATACCTGCCGCAGTCTCGAGGTGGAGTTCACCGTGTGTGGTGACCCACACAATAGGCCCCAGACCTTGTCAAATTTTTGAGGTTTATTGCAGTGTTTAAACACCAACACTATATATGGTAGAATTTGGTTTATTTGTAATTTCCACATGGACAAGTTCGGTGTATTGGGGTTGTACCATCTCAAAGCAATGCATTTCCGAGCCATAAATAACGACTCCCTCAGAAATATTGTCATATAGTGATCCCAATTATCCTCTTCCAGTATTTCCAGCAGGCAGACTTCGGGGGCGCAGGCCACCCAAACCGACAGCAGAATGGAGAGAAAAGCGGTCATCTCCCCCCAAAATGTAGCAATCGGGCTGCATCTCCACATCATGTGCCAGAAGTCTGCCTCCAGCTCCCCACATCGTGGACATGCCGTGGATGACGCTCTACCCATTCTATATAGTCTAGTTGGTGTGAGATATGTTTCATGGATAATGTATAGTTGAAATATTTTCTTATTGACTGCTGGTGACACCTAAAAGTGCGATTCTAATAAATCTGATATATATTCCTCTGCAAGTGTGGGTACCAGTCTTTTCCACTGTGAGGGATTGGCTCTAACCCTTGCTTGTATTAGATATAAGTAGATTATCGAAACTAGTCCTCTAGGTCCCTGTGTTTTAACAATTCCTATAAGTGGGTACTTTGATACCATGGAATTGACGTTCGTTAATTTATGCTGCAAATCTGATCTAAGTTGCAAGTACGAAAAAAAATGGGTATGGGGAATGTACTTCTGAGATAGCGCCTCGAATGTCATTAACACTCCCTGGTCATCTATATCCCCATTTTGACCTCTGCCAATTGCCATCTGTCTGCCCCATAACTACCTGCATTTGCGGCAACGATTGATTAGCCCACAAGGGTATTTCGGAGACAATATCCATAAATTGGGTCAATAATTTAGCTTCCCTACAGTTTATGCAGTGGCAGTAGTGGTTTCTGGAATTTCGGGGGCAGTTCCAGGATGGACCATAGTCTGTAGCAATTCAGGTAGTGTTTTAAAAAGTACTCCGAGGTGGGTAGGTCTCCAGATGTATACCTGGTATTGATGAGCCTCAACTGGCCTTCCAGGTAATAAATATAATAATCCAGTAGAGCCATAAATCCCTCTGTTTTGTGGCATTTTAGCGTATCCAGGCTTGGTTTGGCGCGAGATCTGCCCCATATAAATGTTCTAGAGCAGGAGTCTATTTCTCTAAACACCGACTTGGGTACATGCACCTCCGAGTGTTGAAGGGCATATAGAGCTTTGGGGAGAATAATCATTTTGATTAAGTTAATGCGTCCTGCTACTGAGAAGGGCAATGTCTTCCAGTTTTGGAGCTTGCTCTTAATATGCTCAGTTAAGGGAAGAATATTAAGTGACAGAGCTTGAGACTATTTTTTGGCGATATGTACTCCCAGATACTTGAATGTATCCACCACTTTTAGTCGTTCCACATGAGAGGGACCTGTCCAGTCTGCCCTGCGTAATGGCATGTATACTGATTTCTCCAAATTGATTCTCAGACCCGAGAACTTCCCAAATTCGTCTATCAGGGTCACTGCATTGCCAAGAAATGTGTCTGGCGATGGCAAATACAAAATCAGATCATCTGCATATAATCCTATACGGACTCTCTCACCCAGGGTTAGTCCAGTTATATCGTTACTGCCTCTTACCCTAATTGCCAAAGTCTCGACTGCCAGTGAAAACAGGAGCGGCGACAGGGGGAAGCCTTGTCTCATTCCTCTGTAAAGAGGGAAGCTTTCTGATAATACCTCATTTATCAATAGCCTGCTCACCGGATTACTATATACACTCACCTAAAGAATTATTAGGAACACCTGTTCTATTTCTCATTAATGCGATTATCTAGTCAACCAATCACATGGCAGTTGCTTCAATGCATGTAGGGTTGTGGTCCTGGTCAAGACGATCTCCTGAACTCCATACTGAATGTCAGAATGGGACAGAAAGGTGGGCTACAACAGCAGAAGACCCCACCGGGTACCACTCATCTCCACTACAAATAGGAAAAAGAGGCTACAATTTGCACCAAAATTGGACTGTTGAAAACTGGAAAAATGTTGCCTGGTCTGACTAGTCTCGATTTCTGTTGAGACATTCAAATGGTAGAGTCCGAATTTGACGTAAACCGAATGAGAACATGTATCCATCATGCCTTGTTACCACTGTGCAGGCTGGTGGTGGGGGTGTAATGGTGTGGGGGATGTTTTCTGGGCACACTTTAGGCCCCTTAGTGCCAATTGGCCATCGTTTAAATGTCACGGGCTACCTGAGCATTGTTTCTGACCATGTCCATCCCTTCATGACCACCATGTACCCATCCTCTCATGGCTACTTCCAGCAGGATAATGCACCATGTCACAAAGCTCGAATCATTTCAAATTGGTTTCTTGAACATGACAATGAGTTCACTGTACTAAAATGGCCCCCACAGTCACCAGAATAGTGAACCCAATAGAGAATCTTTGGGATGTTGTGGAACGGGAGCTTTGTGCCCTGGATGTGCATCCCTCAAATCTCCATCAACTGCAAGATGCTATCCTATCAATATGGGCCAACATTTCTAAAGAATGCCATCAGCACCTTGTTGAATCAATGCCACGTAGAATTAAGGCAGTTCTGAAGGCAAAAGGGGGTCCAACACCGTATTAGTATGGTGTTCCTAATAATTCTTTAGGTGAGTGTAGAATAGTAATCCATCTATGGAACTGTGGACCAAACCCAAATCCTCTCAAGCAGTTAATCAAATAGGCCCACTATATAGAATCAAATGCCTTGGCTGCATCTAGTAAAGCCAAAGCCCAATCCTCATTCAGAGAGTATCCCACCTGTGTAACTACCTGAACCCGTCTGATGTGTGGACTTCCCTGGCATAAAGCCCGTCTGGTCTTGATGGACCAAAAACAGAATTACCCGATTTAAGCAGGTGGCCAATACTCTGGTCAGGATTTTGTAGTCTACATTCAGCAATGCTATGGGTCTATAGGAGCCGCACTCTAGAGGATTTTTGTCGGGTTTGAGTAGGAGTATAACAGTGGCTTCCATAAATGAATCCAACATGTGGCCCAGTTCCATGGCTGAGTGGAGGGTAGTTAACAACTGAGGGGCTAGTACTTTTGCACATTTGGCATATACCTCCTTTGGGAGCCCATCTGGGCTAGGGGAGTTTCTATTATTTAAGTCTGTTATGTCTTGCTGTATTTTTTCTAGGCTAATTGGCAAGTCCAATTAGGTTCTTTGTGCTATAGTTAGTTTACCCTCTAAATACGTGGCTCTCTCTGTTTCAGATGTTGTTATGCTGGATTTATATAAGTCTTTATAGAAATATGTAAAGGTTTGAAGAATTGCTTCCTGCGTGCAGAATTCTTGTCCTGTAGAGTTCCTGACTAAAATTGCTGAAGAGGTTGAATTATGACGGATTAGTTGAGCCAGTAGTTTAGCTGAATGATTACCTAGCTCAAACGCTGTCTGTTTCATAAAAAATTGTTTCCTATCTGCTTTGTCTTTAAGTATTGCTAGGTATTGTCTACCCGCCTGGAGCCAGGCATTCCTGTTAGTGTCTGTCGGGTGGTGGATATATTGCTGTTCCAGTGTAGTGCACTGGGATTCCATCTCCAAGCGTTTAGTGTCTTTTTTATATAGGATATACTGGAGTGTAGGGACTCTCGAAGAAATGCTTTTAAAGGTATCCCATACAAGGCCTAAATTGGGTTCATCTGCATGTATTTTCAAAAACTAATTTAGCTGGTGAGAAGTCCCATCCGTGGAATCCAATAAATGTATTCATTCTATACATTACTGAGGGGTGCCACATATCAGAGTACCCAGCACCAGTGAGTAGTATGATATCCCCCTAGGCAACCGAAGCCTGTATGTGAGGCAGCAGACAACGGCAGCTCCTGGCTGGCTCCCTGACCGAAACTCATGGCATATTGCCCGCCAACATTGGCAACTGGAGCTATTATTGCGTCCTTCAACCCCCACAGGTCCTGGGACACTAAAGGGAACATTTCGTAATCAGTATGGGCAATAAAATAAGAAACAAGATGCAGACGGAACTTCCTGCCGAGCAAACAGAAGAAGCAGACATGGCGCCTATCACTCTCCACAGCTGATGGAGACAACTCACCCCCCACTACTGGACTCACAAGAAGTACGTACTTATAGGGGGATTGATTATAGGGTGCTAGCGATTGAGGTGGCGTCACAACTAGCCACATATTTACAAGCCACACTAGCTGCATCCTTTAAATCCTCTATGCAACAGATCCATGAGAAATTACAGCAGCAGGGAGCGTGCATTAAGGAGGCCGAAACGCGCATATAAACACTAGAACTTAACTCGGATGAGTGTCTTTCACAGATCCGCAATCTTATCCATGGAAATAAAAAGCTCTGGGACCGAGTTAAGGATCTTGAAAATAGATCCCGGAGAAACAATTTGAAGATTGTGGGTCTCTCTGAGTCAATTCCCGCCAGAGACCAGCACGCTATTTGTGAGCGGGAAATACCCGAGCTACTGGGACTGGCTAACATCTGCAGAGTGGAGCGGGCACATCGGCTTGGTCCTGACATTCAAGCCAAAGAACAAGCCACAGATAATAATGTAGAGCAAAGGCGCAGACCAAGACAAGTCATAGTTAAAGGGATTCCGTCATGACATTTTAGGCCTATAACCTAAACATATGGCCAGGTCCGTCCAAATAGCATGAATCCGAAACTGTCCTTATTAAATGTGCCTGTGGCTCTATTAGCACATAAAACAGGTTTTTATAACCTGTTATTCACCTACCTAAGGTGCCCAGGGGGACGTCACTTCATACAGGGTGCCCGGCTGCAGCCATCTCCGTCTGGTGCCCAGAGCCGCCTTCCTCACCTCAGCCCCGCCTCCACAATAGTCTGGTCCCTCAGGTTATGCCTAGTGCGCACGCGCGGGATCTGGCAGAGGGACCGGACAATTGCGGAGGCGAGGCTGAGGTGAGGAAGGCGGCGATTTCAACTGGGAAGGCGTCCCCTTGGGCACCTTAGGTAGGTGAATGACAGGTTATAAAAACCCGTTTTATGTGCTAATACAGCCACAGGCACATTTAATAAGTACAGTCGTGGCCAAAAGTTGAGAATTACATAAATATTGGAAATTGTAAAAGTTGCTGCTTAAGTTTTTATAATAGCAATTTGCATATACTCCAGAATGTTATGAAGAGTGATCAGATGAATTGCACAGTCCTCCTTTGCCATGAAAATTAACTTAATCCCAAAAAACCTTTCCACTGCATTTCATTGCTGTCATTAAAAGGACCTGCTGAGATAATTTCAGTAATCGTCTTGTTAACTCAGGTGAGAATGTTGACGAGCACAAGGCTGGAGATCATTATGTCAGGCTGATTGGGTTAAAATGGCAGACTTGACTTGTTAAAAGGAGGGTGATGCTTGAAATCATTGTTCTTCCATTGTTAACCATGGTGACCTGCAAAGAAACGCATGCAGCCATCATTGTGTTGCATAAAAATGGCTTCACAGGCAAGGATATTGTGGCTACTAAGATTGCACCTCAATCAACAATTTATAGGATCATCAAGAACTTCAAGGAAAGAGGTTCAATTCTTGTTAAGAAGGCTTCAGGGCGTCCAAGAAAGTCCAGCAAGCGCCAGGATCGTCTCCTAAAGAGGATTCAGCTGCGGGATCGGAGTGCCACCAGTGCAGAGCTTGCTCAGGAATGGCAGCAGGCAGGTGTGAGCGCATCTGCACGCACATTGAGGCGAAGACTTTTGGAAGATGGCCTGGTGTCAAGGGCAGCAAAGAAGCCACTTCTCTCCAAAAAAAACATCAGGGACAGATTGATCTTCTGCAGAAAATATGGTGAATGGACTGCTGAGGACTGGGGCAAAGTCATATTCTCCGATGAAGCCTCTTTCCGATTGTTTGGGGCATCAGGAAAAAGGCTTGTCCGGAGAAGAAAAGGTGAGCGCTACCATCAGTCCTGTGTCATGCCAACAGTAAAGCATCCTGAGACCATTCATGTGTGGGGTTGCTTTTCATCCAAGGCAGTGGGCTCACTCACAATTTTGCCCCAAAACATAGCCATAAATAAAGAATGGTACCAAAACACCCTCCAACAGCAACTTCTTCCAACAATCCAACAACAGTTTGGTGAAGAACAATGCATTTTCCAGCACGATGGAGCACCGTGCCATAAGGCAAAAGTGATAACTAAGTGGCTCGGGGACCAAAACGTTGACATTTTGGGTCCATGGCCTGGAAACTCCCCAGATCTTGATCCCATTGAGAACTTGTGGTCAATCCTCAAGAGGTGGGTGGACAAACAAAAACCCACTAATTCTGACAAACTCCAAGAAGTGATTATGAAAGAATGGGTTGCTATCAGTCAGGAATTGGCCCAGAAGTTGATTGAAATCATGCCTAGTCGAATTGCAGAGGTCCTGAAAAAGAAGGGCCAACACTGCAAATACTGATTCTTTGCATAAATGTCATGTAATTGTCGATAAAAGCCTTTGAAACGTATGAAGTGCGTGTAATTATATTTCACTACATCACAGAAACAACTGAAACAAAGATCTAAAAGCAGTTTAGCAGCAAACTTTGTGAAAACTAATATTTGTGTCATTCTCAAAACTTTTGGCCACGACTGTACAGTTTTGGATTCATGCTATTTGGACGGACCTGGCCATCCCTTTAAATACTTGGATTTCCAAGACAAAATGGCCATCTTACGCTCTTTCAAGAGGAGGGCGGAGCCCATAGAGCTGAGAGACTCGAGGCTAGTTATATTCGGGGACTACTCCGCAGAGGTCACGAGAAGGAGACGGGCCTTTTCTACAATTTGCTCAGAGCTCTATCAAAGACACTCTCGATTTGCTTTGCTGTACCCAGCTATGCTCAAGATCTATAAGGCTGATAGATCGACAAAGACTTACTTGACTCCGGAAGATGCTGCGGCAGAATTGCAGACACCTTTGGAGAAAATCAGCGGCAATTCAGGAAAACATCCACATAGGAAAGATATGGAGGTGGAAGACCAAACCCAGGCTACAAAGAGGCGCCTTGAACAGCAGGAGGACCCAAAGAAACAACGCAAGGCAAGGGCTTCCAGGTGGCCTGAATGATTTGACACTATATATATATATATATATATATATATATATATATATATATATATATATTTTCATGGAAAACCCTGTGAGGTAATAGTATCCTGTACATGGGACATGTGCTATGTGCAAAGTATTCTTTAAGTTTTGTTTTCTTAGTGGTTATACCTAAAGGGGTCAACTTAATTTAAATCTTGTTAGATCAGATGATATATACCACTTAGGTCAGGGAACAAGAAGATAAGGGTAGATTTAGCCCACTGTATTCGATATGTACAACAGCGCCCACAGGTGGGAAAAAAGTGAAGTCGGTATGGAGATAAATGGAAGTTAAAAGAAGGGGGAAAACCTGCATTCTTCATTCAGTATACGTTTAGAATTTATTGGTTTAATTGTTATTTCTAAATGTTATATGATTATGTTGGTAAGGGGCAACATTACTTTCTGGATGTATGCCGACCAGTCCTCCCCGCACAGGCCTCAGTTCACAGCACACAGACTCCTGAGCTCCACTGTCAGAGGAAGGTAAATCCACACACCCGCACTTTGACTACTCCAGGAACCTCAGTGAAACATACCTTCCATCCACGATGATTCCAGGTACCTTCTTACAATATGTATAGATCACAAAAAGAATCTAATCTGTTTAAATTTGGGAATAAATCAGGTAGGTTACTGGCGAGAATTCACTTGCCAACTCTAAAGGACTCTCAAGGGCACCTTAATAATAAGCCTGAAAAAGTTCTGAATATTTTTAGGACCTTTTACCAAAATCTATATGCTAGAGATCCACCAGCTCAGAACTCCCCAAAAACATTTTTTAGATCGGGTCTCTCTCCCAAAGATACAAGCCAGTCAGTTGGAAGAGCTTAATAAAGCTATCACAGCTGAGAAGGTTTCTCAAACTATCCAAGCATTGAAGTCTTGGAAGGCACCAGGACCGGATGGATATACGGGAGAGTTTTATAAAATACTAAGGGAAGATATATCTGATTTATTAACTGATAGTTATAACAAAGTCCTGGAGGGTCAAGCTATATCTTTATCTTACAGAAACCAGGGAAAGATCCTTGTCAACCAACTTCTTATCGTCCAATATCCCCAAATTCTCTCTGAAATAATGTCAGATAGATTAGCAGACATTTTACCTACTTTAATTGGGCCTTTATCAGGTGGGATTTGTGAAAGGAAGATCATCAGTTTTCAATATGCGCAGAGTTCTTGCTGTGCTAGACCATGTAAACAGACTGAAAGCAGGCCAGGGGGTCATCGGCCCTCCTGACCATTAATGCTGTAAAGGCTTTTGATAATGTAGGATGGAGTTGGTTGGGAGATGTATTGGACAGAATGCATATTACAGGAGCCTTTCGGACGTATCTGGGGGCTTTATATAATTCTCCTCAAGCACAAATAGCTTTACCAGGATACTTGTCAAAACCTTTCCCGCTACTAAAGGGCACAAGGCAGGGATGCCCTTTATCAACTTTGCTCTTCAATCTTGCGATTGAACCATTGGCCCGCTATCTGGAAACATCAGATGTATTTGATGGAATACGCATAGGTTCACTTGAAGTTCGCTTATCTCTTTTTGCAGATAACATAATTCTGTATTTAGCCAATCCATCTAGAGACATGAACAAGATCTTTGAAGCACTACAGGAATTTGGAGAATTTTCAGAATTCAGGAAAATGTGAGTTATTACATATAGGACCAGAAAGGCATGGGAGGGAGACTCCCAGTCTCATTAGTCAAAACCCAAATCACCTATTTTGGGATTAAGATAGGTTGTACACCTTATTCATTATACTCCCTTAATTATACCCCACTGATACATCAGATAAAAAAAGAACTGACCCGGTGGCGAAGACTACCACTATCATAAAGAGTCATTTGATATAAATGATCAGCTTTCCAAAATTACTTTACCCGATGCAAACCATACCTATACTGCTCAGGCATAAGGACATTAAGACCCTAAATATGGCCTTTGCCATATTTACAGTCATGTGAAAAAATTAGGACACCCTTTGAAAGCATGTGGTTTTTTGTAACATTTTTAATAAAAGGTTATTTCATCTCCGTTTCAACAATACAGAGAGATTAAAGTAATCCGACTAAACAAAGAAAACTGAAGAAAAGTCTTTTCAAGATCTTCTGTAAATGTCATTCTACAAAAATGCCTATTCTAACTGAGGAAAAAGATAGGACACCCTTGCCCCTAATAGCGAGTGTTACCTCCTTTGGCTGAAATAACTGCAGTGAGACGGTTCTTGTAGCCATCTACCAGTCTTCGACATCGGTCTGAGGAAATTTTACCCCACTCCTCAATGCAGAACTTTTTCAGCTGTGAGATGTTTGAGGGGTTTCTTGCACGTACAGCCCTTTTCAAGTCACCCCACAGCATCTCAATGGGATTCAAATCTGGACTTTGACTTGGCCATTCCAGGACTCTCCATTTCTTCTTTTTCAGCCAATCTTTGGTTGATTTACTAGTATGTTTTGGGTCATTGTCATGTTGCATGGTCCAGTTCCGCTTCAGCTTTAATTTTCTAACTGATGGTCTCACATGTTCTTCAAGCACCTTCTGATACACAGTAGAATTCATCGTGGATTCTATGATGGTGAGCTGACCAGGTCCTGCTGCAGCAAAGCAGCCCCAAACCATGACACTTCCACCTCCATGCTTCACAGTTGGTATGAGGTTCTTTTCTTGGAATGCTGTGTTTGGTTTACGCCAAACATGTCCTCTGCTGTTGTGTCCAAATAATTTAATTTTGGACTCATCTGTCCAAAGAACATTATTCCAGAAGTCCTGGTCTTTGTCAACTTTATCTCTGGCAAATGTCAGTCTGGCCTCAATGTTTCTCTTGGAAAGCAAAGGTTTCCTCCTTGCACACCTCCCATGCAAGTTAAACTTGTACAGTCTCTTTCTGATTGTAGAGGCATGTACTTCTACATCAACAGTAGCCAGAGCCTGCTGTAGTTCTCAAGATGACACTTTAGGGTTTTTGGAGACCTCTTTTAGCATCTTGCGGTCTGCTCTTGGGGTGAACTTGCTGGGGCGACCAGTCCTGGGCATGTTGGCAGTTGTTTTGAAAGCCCTCCACTTGTAGACTATCTTCCGGACAGTGGAATGGCTGATTTCAAAATCTTTTGAGATCTTTTTAAATCCCTTCCCAGACTCCTAGGCTGCTACAATCTTTTTTCTGAAGTCCTCTGACAGCTCTTTTGCTCTCACCATGGTGCTCACTCTCACTTCAACAGTCAGGAGCACACCAAACTAAATGTCTGAGGTTTAAATAGGGCAAGCCTCATTCAACATGCAGAGTAACGATCTACTAATTATGTGCACCTGGTGTGATATACCTGTGTGAGATCTGAGCCAATTTAAGAGGGAATACATGTGAGGGTGTCCTATCTTTTTCCTCAGTTAGAATAGGCATTTTTGTAGAATGACATTTACAGAAGATCTTGAAAAGACTTTTCTTCAGTTTTCTTTGTTTAGTTGGATTACTTTAATCTCTCTGTATTGTTGAAACGGAGATGAAATAACCTTTTATTAAAAATGTTACAAAAAACCACATGCTTTCAAAGGGTGTCCTAATTTTTTCACATGACTGTATATGGTCAGGGACAAGACATAGAATAGCTTTGAAAACATTATGGGCCTCATTAGATAAAGGAGGAATCCGTATTTTTCGCCGTATAAGACGCACCGGCCTATAAGACGCACCTAGGTTTTTGAGGAGGAAAATAAGAAAAAAAATATTTTGAACCAAAAGGTGTGCTTTTGGTGGGTTTTGAACTAATTGTGGTCTGTGGATGGCACTGTTATGGGGGATCTGTGGGTGACGCACTGTTATGGGGGATCTGTGGGTGACGCACTGTTATGGGGGATCTGTGGGTGACGCACTGTTATGGGGGATCTGTGGGTGACGCACTGTTATGGGGGATCTGTGGGTGACACTTATGGGGGATCTGTGGGTGACACTTATGGGGGATCTGTGGGTGACACTTATGGGGGATCTGTGGGTGACACTTATGGGGGATCTGTAGGTGACACTTATGGGGATCTGTGGGTGACACTTATGGGGGATCTGTGGGTGGCTCTTATTGGGGTCTCTGTGTATGACAGTTATGGGGGGGATCTGTGTATGACACATATATAGCATCTTATGCTATGTGTCATCCACAGATCCCCTCCATAAGTGTCCCTGTAGTGAATGACCCTCATTACAGGGCTGGGGGCCGGCGTCTGCTTTTATAATGACAGCGGGGCCCGTGCAGTGACTGTATTCTACTACACGGGCCCCGCTCACTGTATAATCGTATGTCTAATAGTAAATAGTTATGTGCATAATCGCATAATGAGCGGAGTACTTACAACTACAAGCGCTCGCCGAGAGGGGGGAGGAGGCAGGAGGCAGGCCGGGAGGACAGGCGCTGGCAGCGTGAGTCATACGTCATGCGCCCACGCCGCCTGCTTCATTCATAAAGTGGGCGGCGCGTGACGTATGACTCACACACTGCCAGCGCCCGTCCTCCCAGCCTGCATCGCGGCGGGTGTATCATTGAAAATCGCAAAATAATTTGCGCAAAAAATTCGCGTAAAAATTCGCGCAAAAATTCGCACGGAAATTCGCAAATCGCAAAATAAGCTGCATTCGCCGTATAAGACGCACTGCTATTTTCCCCCCACTTTTGGGGGGGAAAAAGTGCGTCTTATACGGCGAAAAATACGGTAATTCCCAGACATTCGGAGATATAATCTGGCAAGCCTTTTTTGCCATTGTAGGGATTGGCTAGGTCAGACATCACATTATTCAAATATTCTATTGGAAAAGGAATTAGCTGAAGGATGGGAGCTCTTTTATATTCCAAACTAGCACTACTACATCCTGACATAAGAACATCGGTGGTGATCAGAGACACTATAGTGACATGGAAAGAGGTGAGGAAGATGTTTGGTTTATCATTTTTAGCATCTAAACATATGCCTCTATGGAAACACCCAGAATTTATTACAGGAAAGACCAACAAGCTGTTCCAAACTTGGAGATTAATGGGTATACATTCCTTAAAGGGAACCGGTCACCTGGATTTTGGGTATAGAGCTGAGGACATGCGCTGCTAGATCGCCGCTAGCACATCGGCAATATCCATTCCCCATAGCTCTCTGAGCTTTTATTGTGTCAAAAAAACGATTTTATATATACGTAAATGAGGCAAGTAAGAAGCCCAAGGAGCTGTTACAAACGTTTCCAGAGCCCAGCCACGTCCACTGTGAAGGAGCACAGCACCGCCCCGCATCCTCCGAATCTCCTCCTTGCTCCCCGACGTCACAATGCTAGAGCACCGTAATCTCGCGATTCGAGAGCTAGCGCATGCGCAGTGTTGGTATAGTGTTCCTTCCCTGTGCTGGCATCAGCCTCAGGGAACGAACTGCGGATGCGCTAGCTCTCGCATCGCGAGATTACGGCGCTCTAGCTTTGTGACGTTGGGGAGCAAGGAGGAGATTCGGAGGATGCGGGCGGTGCTGGGCTCCTTCACAGTCGGCGTGGCTGGGCTCAGAGTCAGAGAACGCTGGACTCATCTCTAAAGCAAGAAGACAGGACTCATCTAAGGTTCATTTACATATCTATAAAATCTTTTCTTTGACACAATAAAAGCACAGAGAGCTATGGGGAATGGATATTGCGGATGTGCTAGCAGCGATCTAGCAGCCAATGTCCTCAGCTCTATACACAAAATCCTGGTGACAGGTTCCCATTAGAACACATAATACATGATAAAGAACCTCGATATATATCTTTGCTGGAGCTGCACGATCGGTATGGCATGCCTACAGGGCAGGCTATGCAGTACTATCAAACTATGGCCTTTTGTAAAACAAGATTGAGAGATGTACAACAGGAATGTGTTTCTAATCGTTTTGATCTTCTCCTAGAACAAACTTTCACTTTCTGATATATATAAAACTCTGAGAGAAAGAGAAAACAGTAAGCTTATCCACAATTATATTAGGGATGGAAATCCTTGTTAGGATCTATAAACAGGAGAGACAGATTGATGGTAGGATGGGCGAGAGCGAGGAGAGCGGTATCATGTGAGAGATGGAGAGAAACACACTTTAAGCTAATATGCTTTTGAAGGGCTTCTGTCACCCCACAAAAGTCTTTTTTTTTTTTTTTTTGGGATAGTTACATTCCTTATAGCGCGATATAGGAGAATATAATCTTGTCACTTACTTTCATGCGGCCGTTTCTTTAGAAAACGAAGTTTTATAATATGCAAATCCGGTCTCTACCAGCAAGTAGGGCGTCTACTTGCTGGTAGCCGCAGCAGAAAACCGCCCCCTCGTCGTGTTGATTGACAGGGCCAGCCGTGATCTCCTCCTCCGGCCGGCCCTGTCAGTATTTCAAAAATCGCGCGCCTCTGTTCATTCGGCGCAGGCGCTCTGAGATGTGGAGGCTCGTCTCCTCAGAACTCCCTCAGTGCGCCTGCGCCGATGACATCACCGAAAGAGAAGACGTCATCGGCGCAGGCGCACTGATGGAGTTCTGAGGAGACGAGCCTCCTCATCTCAGAGCGCCTGCGCCGAATGAACAGAGGCGCGCGATTTTTGAAATACTGACAGGGCCGGCCGGAGGAGGAGGAGATCACGTCTGGCCCTGTCAATCAACACGACGAGGGGGCGGTTTTCTGCTGCGGCTACCAGCAAGTAGACGCCCTACTTGCTGGTAGAGACCGGGTTTGCATATTATAAAACTTCGTTTTCTAAAGAAACGGCCGCATGAAAGTAAGTGACAACATTATATTCTCCTATATCGCGCTATAAGGAATGTAACTAGCCAAAAAAATAAATAAAAATAAAGACTTTTGTGGGGTGACAGAAGCCCTTTAATATCCCCGCTTCAGCTGCAAATTCAAAGAAGATAGCAGCATGCTCCAAGTATACTATGCCAAAGGCAGGTTTGGATCATTGCATATGGGCTTGCCCATTGATTCAGGCCTATTGGTGAAAGATCTTATCTTGGATTAAAACAACCTGGCAGATAGAATTTCCATGTGATCCACTAGTGGTACTATTTCATGGTTATCCGGAGACAATGAAAGTGCCTACTTTAGTAGACGGACGCAGAAATTCTGGTGCAAAGGAGATACTTTTTATTAATGGATCAGCTGGAGGCGGAAATACAAAAAAACTATAGATCAGCACACTTCCTTGACAAATGTAAAAATTATATCAGCAAACACCTGTCCAATAGAGAGATACAAAAGCTCATGCAAAACTTTCAATATACAGAGTATCTTATCAGACCTGAAAGGAAAATTGGGAAATATGAAGGTAGTTTAAGACAATTATTCAGTTTGAATGGAATAAATAATTGAAAGGAGAGGGGTGATGTACATCCAGATAGAGGTGGGGTGTAAAGGGAAAGATGGTCTACAATCATTGGAACATGTCCAGTTTTATGCACAATAATCCTGGTTATACTTCATTGTATGTTATGCCTATTAAAAATCAATAAAAAATGTTTATAAAAAAAAAAAAGAGAGAACAAAAAAAAACCTGTTGAGTGGTGAGGGACTCCCCACACTTGTCGGATCCACCATATCCGAAAAGCGACCTAGAGAGGAGTCCAACATCATGTTTAGATCTCCCATACAAAGTACCCTGGCATGTGGGTAAGTAGCCGCCAGGTGTAAAACCTGCATAGAGCCGGGAGGAGGATTATAAATGCCTAATAATACATATTGTACATTGTCAATAAGAGAGTGGACAAAGACAAATCTGCCTTCTGAATCAGTGACTAGGTCTTTCACCTCCCAGCGTAGTTGTCTTTCACCCCTCGTGAAGAGGAAGTGTGGTAAGAGTGTGCTGCCTATTGAACCCAAGGTTTCTGTAAGACTTGAGATGTGTTAGTGGTAAGATGTGTCTCTTGGAGACATACGATCTGTGGGCTTGAGTTTCTGACAAATGCAAGTACCATGGATCTCTTTTGCGGTGTGCCTAGTCTCCTGACATTCCATGAGAAGATTTTTAGCTCAGCCATGGCTTTCTAGGTACACATGTATCATCAAGAGTAGGACATAGCGCAGTGGGTGTATTAACATGTAACAGTGCTACATACATAACAGTAATTAACCAATGAAACATAATTGTTATAAAAACAGAAAACAATCTAAATCCCTGACGGTATGTTTCTGCAAGTGTAGTATTAGGTCTGGGGTGATCGCTTACTCCAGACTATAGGCCATTATAAACCGATAATGATTGGCAGAAGCATGCGGGTGGCATCTACAGCATTAGGTGGGTAGTTGTATATAGGTATTCGAGGCCCTATAGCTTTAGCTAATGTAAACTAAATGTGATCAAATACTGCAATGAAATATATCCGTGTCACATAGACCAAACCAGTTTGTTGACATCTTCGGGTGACCAGTCCCTGGGTATACAGATATTCTCAGCGTCTTGGGGATCTTCGCCGTAAGGCCAGCCATTCAGAGACTTCTCCAGGAGATGTAAAGAAGACCGCTCTGTCACGGTCCACCACTCTGAGTTTTGCAGGCTAGCCCATGGAATATGGCATGTTGGCCTCTCTCAGGCGCCTCTTGACATCCATAAAAAGGTGGCACGTTGTTTCTGCAGTTCCATGGAAAAATCTGGGAAGATGGACACCCTGGCGTGGTCATATTTAATTTCTTGCCGTCTTCTGGCTAAGGCTAGTATCCTGTCTCTATCTTTGCAGTTGAGGAAACTTGCAAGCATGGGCCTGGGTGCGGCCCCTGGTGGTGGAGGTTTCGCTGATACTCTGTGGTCCCTTTCTACCGCATATGCTGAAGAGAATTCCGCATCCGGCAAAAGTTATTTCATCCATTTTTCTATAAACTCATCTGGTGCACGACCTTCCGCTCCTTCAGGTAGACCAATGATTCTGATATTGTTTCTACGGAGCCTATTTTCTAGATCATCAGCTTTTTTTCCAGAGCTTCGCTTTGGTGTTAAGGTCAGATATGGATCTTGGAACAGTAGCTGTGGCATCTTTGATGTGTGAAATACACTCCTCTGTATGTTGGACTCTTTCCCCCAAGTTATGCAGATCTTGGCGCAACGATCCCAGGTCAATCTTGACTTCATCTAGTTTCCCTGTAAAGGATGTCTTACATGCTGTAATGGCTTTCAGGACTTGAGCAGATACTTGTTTAAGTGTGGGCTCCTCATGGTCTTCCTCAGAGGAGGTTATAAGGGTCGGCAATTCTGATGCTGTGCTTGCTCTGGTATGCACATTTCCCTGCAGTAATGGTGACTGTGCACCTTCATCTGGTTGTCTAACAAATTCACGCAATTTTTCTGCAGCGCGCTGTTTTTTGTGGCCCCATTGTTATATCAGGTTAGCAGCCAGGAGGCCAATTCGGGTAATCTAGGAGGTGCAGTGTAATTTATACAGTAAGTCTCCTGGCAAGTACAGGATTTCCTCCCTATAGACGTTTTGTGCTGTTATTTGCAACCCAATGGTCCGAGTATATTATTAGGCAGTCTATATTCTCCACTTTGATCTTATAATGTCAGAGATATTGTATTTATATAATATAAAACAGTGGGTGCTGTGCCCTTGTATTGAGGCAGGAGCCTGTGTCTATCTAATCTCCTTCCCACTTCCCCCAGCGCTGCGGGAATGTTGCTAAGATGGCCGCCTGGAGGGAACCCAACTAAGGCCCGCGCGCGTGGTTGGTCCCCGCTCCTCTACTTAAGGGATCGTGCCCACCGCCATCCTGATGTGTCAGAGTGCGCTGCAGGTCTTCTGTCCCGATCACCAGCGCAGATCTTAGGTCCAGGTCTAGTGCACCCGGGTGCTCCGTAGGTCCTCCGCCTCGGTTCACAAACCTTGCCTCCCAATGCAGCTCTTTCCGTGCGGTCGGCCGGGTAAGTCTGTGTAGCGCTGGGTCCTGTTTATTGCAGGGCTCAATCAGGGGTCAATTTAGCTGTAAATGGCTGCGAGTTGTCAAGGATATGTCCAGGTCTGCAGTGCCTGCCACGGAGCCTACATGTGTCCAGCCATCTTGGCTGCTGACCACAGGCTCAGTTTTGTCTTCAGTTTCCCGCTAGGATTTTTGCACTACGCCGGAGGGAATCATGATGGCAAACAGGACTTATGTTAATGGGGCCCATTTTCAGTCTTATAAGTAAAATAGCTGTCTACGCAACTTTCTCTACTTTGTGTGAGATTAGAAAATAAGTTGTGGAGGCCCCCCGAGGACAAGGATCATTCTGCATATGAAAAGCTGCACGTCCAATACACAAAATAAATGAAATCTGTAGAAGAGTGGGTATGTTTTCAAATGGTTAATAGGCTTGGCAATGGTGGGTCATGTATTTTTCATCCTCAATTATAGAGTAGACGATGTGGGAAAGCAGAAAGTTACAGAGCAAGTAATTCCTTTAGATAGAAAGTGGTCATTTTGGTTATGTGTTTAGCACACCCCGTTCTGTGGTCTGAGGGGCTGAGCAGTCAGGAGATATCCCCAGAGAAAGAAAATGGTAATTGCTAGTCAAACATACCTCGTACTCAGATTCCAGGGAAACCTCTTTCTCTTTATTTTTGATCACGCCCGCTACCGAGGGGTCCACCTGCAAATTAAACAGAAATGTCACTGAAGAAAACCCAAACAGACTAAAACCAGAGATGGAGCTTTGCTTACAATTATTTCAAGCTGTATTACAACAGATAGATAGATATGAGATTTTTTTTTTTTCATTTTTATTTATTACAGACATCAGTGGAGCCGATTGTTCCCCATCAGTATGTCTTTTGACTGTGGGAGGGAACCCATGCAAACATGTGGAGAACATACAAACTCCATGCAGATGTTGTCCTTGGTCGGATTTTAAACTTGGACCCCAGCGCTGCAAATGAATAGTGCTAACCAATGAGCCACCGTGCTGCCACTGGGGGTTATTTATTAAGAAATATACGCCACTATTTGGTGCATTTAAGGTGAAGACTTTGTTACAAAGGGGTTTTGTGGCAAAATTTGCCACTTTTCCCAGCTGACGTCACTTTTCTGAAGTGGCGGAAAAAGGTGCGTGGCATGGGAGGGTAAGAAGGTGGGCCGGCCAGCCCGTCTCATTGTTCATTTTCTATGCCAGTTTAAGGCGTGGAAAATGGCCTTAAACTACGCCTCTACATAACTTTGGTGCATGCGCCGTCAGCGATTGGGGATTAAGACCGGTGTTTAAATCGCCGGTCTTAATAAATGATCACCACCGTGCTGTGATATCACACTGAAGTTTAGAACAGTTCCATATGTAGATAGATAGACAGACAGCATAAGCTTTTGCCTACTGTCAATGGGGGCAGACCACGTGGTTGTTATGGGGCCCAACAAACAGCCCCACCCAGTTTCCAAAAGTGCAAGAAGTCCCTGCCCTTATCTATTGAGACCGTTTTCAGCCCCCCAAGGGGGCAGCTCTTAACTGTGCTCCAAGGAATCCAAGGCCAAATTCTGACATTTGCTATGAAGCCCCATGGTTTCTGTGTACGCCCCTGAAGACCAGTCTTTAGTTACAAGGCAGATTGCTGTGACAAGCTCTTTAACGCCATCTACAATGGGAAACCAGGCAACCTAGGCCACTCCCCCTATCTCAACTCCTCCCCTTTGATCAGTCCCAAAATTCAGGGGGATCAGGTCAAAAATACCACTAAAACTGCCAAATCCCTACAAAGTATTTTATTAAAGGGTCTTGTATGTAGTCTTGAAGGTTGAATAATGAAGTCTTTGCAGTATTCTTCTCTTCTTTAGTATACCTTAAAGAGAATCTGTCACAATTTCTGCCAGTTAGGCTCCATCCACATGTCCGTGATGTGTTGAGGACCCGCAAATTGCGGGTCCGCAACACACCAGCCCGGCACCCCCATAGAAATGCCTAGCTGCGGACAAGAATAGGACATGTTCTATCTTTTGTGGAGCTGCGGACCCGAAGATTGGGGCCGCGCTCCGCAATTGCGGATGCAGACAGCACACTGTGTGCTGTCCGCATCCATTCCGTCCCCATAGAGAATGAAAGGGTCCGCACCCGTTCCGCAAAATTGCGGAACGGATGCGGACACATTCTGCGGACGTGTGAATGGAGCCTTAAACCCAGACAGCTGAACATCTTTTTTATAATCTGTTATTTTCTGATGGTAGTTTTCTTTATTCTATTTCATGATGATGATTATGGGGGCTGCCATCTTGCCAGAGTTCTTAGCATTTAGAGAGCAGAGAGCAGCCAGTACACATTGATGACCTATCCATAAAATAGGCCAGTAGTCGGACCCCCACTGATAAGATATTAATGACCTATTCTCAGGATAGGTCATTATTATGTACCAGCTGCACAACCCCTTTAACAGCATTTAGAAAGCATTTAAATAATTAAATAATTGCTTTACAGCAGTCACATGGGGTGATCTGAGGTCTGATGAAGATTGGGGGTCTGATCTGAGGTCTGATGAAGATTGGGGGTCTGATCTGAGGTCTGATGAAGATTGGGGGTCTGATCTGAGGTCTGATGAAGATTGGGGGTCTGATCTGAGGTCTGATGAAGATTGGGGGTCTGATCTGAGGTCTGATGAAGATTGGGGGTCTGATCTGAGGTCTGATGAAGAATTTCTTATTTTCCTCCTCTAAAACCTAGGTGCATCTTATTTTTTAAAACGTAGATAGTAACATGAAAAATTAAATATCACCAACATCACCCAAAAAAAATCCTTAAAATGTGTGCAACATTCCGTAAAAACTTGATTTAAACAATAGGTCATTTTCTGATCACACTTTCCCTTTAAATTGAGAATAATATATATTAATATATATTTTTCTAAAAGATCCACAGCCCTAATTAGTCACTGGAGACATTAATAACCCTCACACGCTGCCATTAAACAATATGTGTATTTATAACTGTAGCGTAATTAATATTTGCCAGAAATTACACAAGATCCATATTTATGGACGGCGGCCAAGTGCTCTCCTATTAAACTGCATTAGATCAGCCTGTTTTTACACCTTACATTAGCTAAGCCATAATAGCATAAGGATCATTTGTTAACTGAATTTATCACCAAATGACTTGTACATGTTAATTGTAGGGTTTTATAATAAATGAGGGAAATAAAATCGCTGCTCTTTTCCATGCAATATTTTTCCTCATTTCCGAGATAATCATCTGTGCGCTCCAGCCGTTCCGATCAGCTGAGTTTTTAATAAATCTGTGTAAAATTTATCCAGCGGAGTGTGAGAAATCATTATGGTACAGCAAAAAAGAAAGAAGCTCTTAGTCATTATTTGTTCATAAATGAATAGACTGCAGGGGTCCTTCAATGACTTGGGATAGGTTTTCCTTCTGCATCATGTTCTAGAACTGTATTTGGTTTCTGGGAAAGATGTGACAATTACTAATATAGCCTTTGGTGATATTCTATGCAAATTTCAAAATCTAAGTCCCATTTTTAGGGAAATCTTCTGTGCTGTCCATAAAATGGGCACTGATAGGCTCTTGTGCCTCTGCAAATGTCCCTCTATGTGGACAGCACCAAAGACTTGGCCAACAAGGGGGAATAACTTACGAAATATAGATGACCCATGTTTGCATTTTCCTTTTTTACTCCCTGTCTTCCTAGAGCCATAACGTTTTTATTTTGCCTTTCATACAGCTGTATGAGGGCTTGCTTTTGGTGGGACAAGTTGTACTTTCAAACGGTGCCATTTCATTTTGCACACAATGTAGTAGGAAGCTGGTAAAAATTTCAAATGGGGTAGAATTGGAAAAAAAACAATTGCGCCATAGTTTTATGGGTTTTATTTTTATGGCTTTCCCTATGCAGAACAACTGACCTGTGCCCTTCAATCTCAGGGTCAGTATTCCAGTAATACCACATTTATATAGTTTTACTTGTGTTTTAATACTGGAAAAAAAAAATATGAAAAAAATATATTTTTATACTTTTGCCACACACTAATGTGATTTAATAAATCAGTGTACAGGAAATTCAGCATATTCATATGCAATACTGCCACCTGCTAGCCAAAATTGGAATACACCTGTGACAGACTGGAGTCCATACAAGGCTACGAAGCCTATCACCAACAAAGCATGGCTTCCCAGATCTCAGTGTGGAGAAGTCATTTGGGTCACGGGAGTGAAGCACTCCCAGAGAAAGCCGCCTCAGATGCTGTGATCAGAACTGACCACAGCATCTAAGGTGCGACATGTCTGCGATCGGAGTTATCTTCAGCACCGTCTTCCATTGAAAAGAAGAGGTGGAAGAAACGTTGACGCGGCTGGTGGAATTTCGGCACAGTGTCCGTGCCAAAATGGCGCCGGAATAAAATGCTCACCGATTTTAATTTGTAATGCTTTATCACCCCTGTGGAAAATTAAACATTTTGCTAATAGGTTTTCACCTCCTACATTGCTGCTGATTTTTGGGGTTCCAGTTGTGGGACACATTCTGATCAGGACCGTCTAATAACAAAAAAAGGATTTACAAAGTGGCCCTTACAATGAGAGACATCGTCCCTCCGAGGTATAAAAAATATCAGCCACATCTATCAGGGGCGCGCGTTACACTCATCGCTTCCACTTGTGCATTGCGATGGATGAGATTACCGTCTGGCAGTTTAATTCAGTAAAGGAGACAGAGGTCAAGTGAGAACAAGAAAATGCTCCACAATTTCACATAATTATCTGATGGGCACAGATCATCTAATTCACGCGCGCTTGTTTAGATGTACATCTTCTTTTTGAGGCTGTTGAAAAGGACCGATGTCACTACACTATGCACATTACTAAATGACAACACGATCTGGCAGGGTAGCGTTCCAAAAAAAACTGGTAAAATCTGTGTAATGGCTGAAAGAAAATGAGTTCCTGCTATGGGAAGCATCTAATCTTAACACAAACTCACGCTGTGTTGCAAATGAAAATCGGTTTTATGCGAAACATCTCCAAGCTACGACGATCAATATATTCAGATATATAAAGTACAGAAAAACAGATTCTTTATTGCTTTATTTCTTCAAGTGACTATCTACAGTAAATATGTCCATCATTTATATAACATAAGTATATTCCACTGTGCTTTTCACTCACATCCAGCCCAGTCCCATCCCAATGCTTACAGACCATTGTGTTGTCTTTTCTTCAAGTTGCTTCAAGTCTTTAGATGGGAAAGCTGAGTGACCTTCAATGTAATGGCCATTGTAGAACCAATAGGGGATGTATCACTACATAAAAAAATCCCAGGAAATTATATACCTTAAAAACATCTGAACCTAAAAGCCAAAAAGTTAACCAAGAGGTCAACTAAAGAAGTGAGGTCCTTATGAAACAGCACTGGGCACGTCCTGCTTGGGGGACATGTCACTGCTGCGGCCAGTCCCTGTCTGTTCCGGAAAAGTGTTAAAAAGCTGGAGAACCTTTAAAGTTGCATAATAAGGTGCTCAATTGGATTGGGAAATTTAGAGAACATTCAGAAAAAGACCAAGTCAATGAGTATGTGGTATCACATAATTATACCATGCGTCCCAGACCCAGGACAGATTTCGACCCTACTGGACAGAAGAGCTGTAAGATATTCCATGCTATGCATATCCTTAACTTTCAACCAGAACTCTCCCCATGTCAGAAGAACTGATTCTTTCTAAAGTCGAGCTACGAGACATCGGTGAGGATATGTATGATTAATTTGGTATGATGCCTACCTATTCCATTAGGCAAAACATTAAATAAATAGCTTAGGGCAGGGATGGCCAACCTGTGGCTCTCCAGCTGTTGTAAAACTACAACACCCACCATGCCCTGCTGTAGGCAGTCTGGGCATGCTGGGAGTTGTAGTTTTGCAACAGCTGGAGAGCCTCAGGTTGGCCATCCCTGGCTTAGGGGATCCAGAAGCATGTCTATCAGCAAGTGCGATTACTGAGGTTTCTCACCTCTGCCCAAAAGGGAGAAACTAGTGGACAGAGCCAGAAAATGTGTGGGAGTGTTCCCCCTTACTTCGCCAGCATATATTTGGGATCTCAGGATTTAGCCCCTTAGTGGCCAAGCCCAATTGGGCCTTAACCCTTTCACGACCGCAATCTGTATATATACGTGATAGCTGCACATACCCCGTGCAGCTACCACGTATATATACGTTCTGGCAGCTCTTTAATCCAAGCGCTGCAAAGCGCTTGGATTAAAGCCTCTGCCCCTGCCCTGCTGCTGTCACGGACAGCATACAGTGCAGTAATGCCGGCAAGGGACCAATCGGAGTGGCCCCTTGCCGGCAATCGATCCGATTGGTTAGTCTGTGCAGACTAACCAATCGGATCGCGGCAGTGAAAAAATGCCAGTTTCAGGCTCTGATCTGCGCTCTGCAGATCAGAGCCTGAAAGCCGATAGTGTTCCTCATGCCCCCCGATCCTCCAAGCCTTTGGTGCCCCTCTGTGGTCCCCCCCTACCCCGATCTGTGCCTCGCTGATCTGTTCCCAGCCGGCACTCATGTCCTTCCTCCTGCCCTGATTGGCATGCGGTCCGCCCCCTCCCCGCCCCCTGCATTAATTTTCTGGCCGCCCCTCCTGCCCCAGCCTCCCTCAATATTGTCCCTACCCCCCGATTCCCCATTCTGTGTGTGTGATGGCGGCGGCTCCATTCCTGAGCCGCCGCCATCAGCAGAGTGTCAGCTCTATGCTGACACTCTCCTGTAAACCCGATAGATGCTGCGGTTGCGGCATCCATCGGGTTAACAGAGGGAGGGGGCTCCCTCTCTCCACCATCGGGGCTGCAGCGCTGTGATCGCAGCGCCCGATGGTTGCCATGGCAACCGGACGCTTTGCAAAAGCGTCCGGTTGCCATGGCAAAGGCGTCCAGTGCTGCCACCTACAGGCAGTCTGGAAGTATTATACTTTGCAATGCAAGAGCATTGCAAAGTATAGTACAACTATCAGCCCCACTGGATCTTCAAGATCCAAGAGGGAACTGATAAAAAAAAAAGTGAAAATAATAAAAGTAAAAATAAATAAATAAATAAAAATGTAAATAAAAAAAAGACTGCCTTTTCCTATAAAAAAATGAAAAAAATAAAATAAAATACACATATTAGGTGTCACCGCGTCCGTAACGACCGTCTCTATAAATATATCACGTGATGGACCCCGTCCGATAAACACCATAAAAATAAAATAAAAAAAAACAGTGCCAAAAAAGCTATTTTTGTCACCTTACATCACAAAAAGTGCAACAGCAAGCGATCAAAAAGGCTTATGACCCCCAAAATAGTACCAATCAAACCGTCACTTCGTCCCGCAAAAAATGATACCCTATTTAAGACAATCGCCCAAAAAATAAAAAAGCTATGGCTCTCAGACTATAGAGACACTAAAACATCATTTTTTTGGTTTCAGAAATACTATTATTGTGTAAAACTTAAATAAATAAGAAAAAGTATACATATTAGGTATTGCCACGTCCGTAACGATCTTCTCTATAAAACTATCACATGACCTAACTCCTCAGATGAACTCTGTAAAAATAAATAAATGAAAACTGTTCCAAAACAGCCAATTTTTGGGTCACCTTGCCCTATAAAGTGTAATAATGAATGATCAAAAAATCCTATGTACCCAAAATGGTACCAATAAAAACCTCAACACTTTCTGCAAAAAACGAGCCCTTGCACAAGACGATCGGCAGAAAAATAAAAAACATATGGCGTTCAGAAAACCAATCCAGCACAATCTGCCTTCCAAAAACCGTATGGCATTCCTTTCCTTCTTCGCCCTGCCGTGTGCCCGTACAGCAGTTTACGACCACATGTGGGGTGTTTCTGTAAACCGCGGAATCAGGGTAATAAATATTGAGTTTTGTTTGGCTGTTAACCCTCAATGTGTTAAAGAAAAAAAATATATAAAATGGAAAATCTGCCAAAAAAGTGAAATTTTTAAATTTCATTTCCATTTTCCCTTAATTCTTGTGGAACGCCTAAAGGGTTAAAGTTTGTAAAATCAGTTTTGAGTAACTTGAGGGGTGTAGTTTCTACAATGGGGTCATTTATGGGGGTTTCCACTATGTAAGCCCCACAAAGTGACTTCAGACCTGAACTGGTCCTTAAAAAGTGGGTTTTGGAAATTTTCTTAAAAATTGTAAGAATTGCTTCTAAACTTCTAAGTCTTCTAACGCCCTAAAAAAATAAAATGACATTTCCAAAATGATGCCAACATAAAGTAGACATATGGGGAATGTTAAGTAATAAATATTTTATTAGGTATCACTTTCTGTTTTAGACGCAGAGAAATTGAAATTTGGAAAATTGTGAATTTTTCCTAATTTTTGGTAAATTTGGGATTTTTTCATAAATAAAGGTGAAATATATTGACTCAAATATATGACTATCATGAAGTACAATGTGTCACGAGAAAACAATCTCAGAATGGCGTGGATAAGTAAAAGTGTTCCAAAGCTATTACCACATAAAGTGACGCATGTCAGATTTGAAAATTTTGACCTGGACACTGGGGCATCAATGACCCTTGGTCATGAAAGGGTTAATGACCAAGCCAGATTTTGGAAATCTGGCATGTGTCACTTTAGCAGAGAATAACTACGTAAAGGTTTTGCGCATCCAAGTAATTCTGGTAAAATTTTACCCATAGAATGTACGTATATTAGAAAATGCAAAAAAAAAAATGTATGACATTTTTTAAAAGTTATAATTTTTTCCTATTTTCAGCGGCAATATTTCACATACAGTACAGACCAAAAGTTTGGACACACCTTCTCATTCAAAGAGTTTTCTTTATTTTCATGACTATGAAAATTGTAGATTCACCCTGAAGGCATCAAAACTATGAATTTTTATGGTTTTGGTGACTGCACTTGGGGACACTTTCAAAGTCTTCCCAATTTTTCTTTCCTTAGCTGCTTTTTTCTTGCCATAATACAGTCTATTCAGTAGGACTATCAGCCGTGTATCCACCTGACTTCTCCACAACGCAACTGATGGTCCCAACCCCATTTATAAGGCAAGAAATCCCACTTATTAAACCTGACAGGGCACACTTGTGAAGTGAAAACCATTTCAGGTGACTACCTCTTGAAGCTCATCAAGAGAATGCCAAGAGAATGTGCAAAGCAGTAATCAAAGCAAAAGGTGGCTACTTTGAAGAACCTAGAATATGACATATTTTCAGTTGTTTCACACTTTTTTGTTATGTGTTAATTCATAGTTTTGATGCCTTCAGTGTGAATCTACAATTTTCATAGTCATGAAAATAAAGAAAACTCTTTGAATGAGAAGGTGTGTCCAAACTTTTGGTCTGTACTGTATATAGATAAACACAAAAAAATTTTATTAGAAAAATATTTCAACATCTTTACTTTATTTTGGCTATACTTGGCCGCCGGATCCGCCGCTGACTGAAAGCATTTGTGAGACGGATCCGGATGCGGATCCGTCTCACAAATGCATTGCAAGGACGGATCCGTCTCTCCGCTTGTCATGCGGACCGACGGATCCGTCTTGTACATCTTTTCTCATTTTTACCGATCTGCGCATGCGCATGCCGGAACGACGGATCCGGCATTCCGGTATTCTGAATGCCGGATCCGGCACTAATACATTCCTATGGGAAAAAATGCCGGATCCGGCGTTCAGGCAAGTCTTCATTTTTTTTCGCCGGAGAGAAAACCGTAGCATGCTGCGGTTTTCTCTTTTGCCTGATCAGTCAAAACGACTGAACTGAAGACATCCTGATGCAAACTGAACGGATTAGGCCTCTTTCACACTTGCGTTGTCCGGATCCGGCGTGTACTCCACTTGTCGGAATAACACGCCGGATTCAGAAAAACACAAGTGTACTGAAAGCATTTGAAGACGACTTCAAAATGCTTTCAGTGTTACTATGGCACCCAGGACGCTATTAAAGTCCTGGTTGCCATAGTAGGAGCGGGGAGCGGTATACTTACAGTCCGCGCGGCTCCCGGGGCGCTCCAGAGTGACGTCAGAGCGCCCCATGCGCATGGATGACGTGCCATGCGATCACGTGATCCATGCGCTTGGGGCGCCCTGACGTCATTCTGGAGCGCCCCGGGAGCCGCACGGATGGTAAGTATGCTGCTCCTCCGCTCCCCGCTACACTTTACCATGGCTGCCAGGACTTTAGCGTCCCGGCAGCCATGGTAACCATTGAGAAAAATCTAAACGTCGGATCCGGCAATGCGCCGAAATGACAATTAGCTTAAGGCCGGATCCGGATCAATGCCTTTCAATGGGCATTCATTCCGGATCCGGCCTTGCGGCAAATCTTCAGGATTTTTGGCCGGAGCAAAAAGCGCAACATGCTGCAGTATTTTCTCCGGCCAAAAAACTTTCCGTTCCAGAACTGAAGACATCCTGATGCATCCTGAACGGATTTCACTCCATTCAGAATGCATTAGGATAAAACTGATCAGGATTCTTCCGGCATAGAGCCCCGACGACGGAACTCTATGCCGGAAGAAAAGAACGCAGGTGTGAAAGAGCCCTTACTCTCCATTCAGAATGCATGGGGATAAAACTGATCAGTTCTTTTCCGGTATAGAGCCCCGTGACAGAACTCTATGCCGGAAAACAAAAACGCAAGTGTGAAAGTACCCTTACCCTGCTCCCCGGCTGCTCCTTTAAAAGTGTCATGTGTCATTTAAAAAAATTTTTTTGTACAGAGCACATAAAAATAAAAGGCATACACCCCAATATATATCACCCTGTTTCTCCTGTCCTCAGAAATATCCCCACTGTGGCCTTAATCTTATGTCTTGACATGCGGCAGGACCCAAACATAAAGGAGCACCCAGTGGCTTTCCGACACATTTGTAATGGCATTGAGCTACCAAAATTATACAAAAAAAAAAAGAAAAAAACCATAAATGATCCAATTTTTTAATCCATACCCATCCGGATTTATCTGGGGTATAGTGAGTTTTTTTGACCCCTCAGTTTTTGAAGAAATTAATGCTAAGCAAGTGAAAAAAAAAATTCATTAATTTTTTACACAAAATCGTAAATGTAAAGACTTTTCTTTTGTACAGAGCACATGAAAATGAAGGAGTATACCCCAAAATATATCACTTCATTTCTCCTGTCTTCAGAAATATCCCGATTGTGACCCTGATCTTATGTCTTGACACACGGCAGGGCCCAAAGGTAAAGGAGCAGCCAGTGGCTTTCAGAAAATAAATTGCAAATGTTTTAGGCCTCATTGCACACTTGTAATGGTGTTGAGCTGTCAATATGATAGAAACCCCCATAAATGACACCATTTTAAAGAATGCATCTAGTGGTGTAGTGAGCATGCCGGGTGCAAAATTATTATAGGATGAAATAATGAGCATATACGGTTTTCTTCAAATTGTTAATACATTTTCATAGGAAATTGGAGCATATAATATTTTTAGAGGGGTAACCCGGTTACTGTCTTAGAAATCGGCCACATTCTTATCTTTGTGCCGCGTACAGATGAGAAGTGAAGCTGTGCACTTATAAGGGAGGCAGATTTCTAAAAAGGCATTTGCCTGTACATATGACTATGTCTCGCTAGCAGTTGTCCCGCATTTCTGTCATTCTGATGTGGTTGTGAGCAGCATTCTGGTCTGGCATACAATGACGAGCAAAAGGGTGGCTTATTTGAGAATAGTATATATTGTAGAGATTAGTCTCTTAGTAAATGAGTCGTCTTACATAGTTTTTCAAAGGAAGTAGAAAGGAGACATAGAGGCAGTCTGCTTCCTAAATGGTGTAGTGCAGAAATGTTTAATTTGAAGATACAACTAATGGGCCCTGACAGGTAGGTTAAAAGGTAGTGTGCAAAATATTAAAGGAAAGGACATCTAAAGTCTTAGAATCTACAATATCAGAGAAACTGTAGAGGCTCTTCTGAAACTTTGGTCGAAAAAAGTCTGATGATGTACTATCTTGGAGTAGCAGGTGTAGAGGAAAGAGGTCTTAGCTGAATAGACAGAGTAGAGGGGAAATAGCTTCAAAAAGGTATTCCAGACGTCACAGGTAAAAGAAGCAGGTCCTAATAAAGATCATCGTAAGAAGAGTAATGAACCCCCTAACAAAGAGTTAGGATGTATAGGTGCAATCCAGAGAGTTTCTCTACCTCTGTCCATTTTGTCTATGCCAACAAAGAGGACGAAGCTGGAGTCCTCTGCAGGTGGGTGGCCCAGTAGTATTCAGTAATAGCCAGGATGGCCAGACCTCCATCAGACTTCGAAGACAGAAGTTTTAGGCGGGATATTCTATGCTGCTTTTCTTTGCAAATAAAAGCGTAAGATAGAAGATTAAAGTGCTTTCAGAACTCTCCGCGAGAGTAGCTTGAGTAAAATTGTCATCTTAACAGAAAATATACTGCCAAATAAGAAAGCAGCACAGAAGTCTATTAATCAAGTAGTTGCCTAACAAACAAAGGGGGGAAATTTGGGGTTTTGTTCCCCTTAGTGAGCCCAGTACCGCCCCTCTTACAGTGCCCAGCCCGCCTTCCTTGCGACTGTCTAACCGCCCCCAGCCTGCCACAGCCTCTCATCCCTCTCCTCCCTCACAGCCAAACGAACTCTCGCACAGGCGCAGTACCCACTGAGGGCTGCGCCTGTGCGATCTGCAGGAGACTGAGGGCAGGAGCTTAATCCTCGTCACTGGGCATGCGCCGAGCCCAGTGACGTCCGATGCTCGCTCTTCCCTCAGTCAGCAGGGAAGAGCGAGCATCGGACGTCACTGGGCTCGGCGCATGCCCAGTGACGAGGATGAAGCTCCTGCCCTCAGTCTCCTGCAGATCGCACAGGCGCAGCCCTCAGTGGGTACTGCGCCTGTGCGAGAGTTCGTTCGGCCGTGAGGGAGAGGGATGAGAGGCTGTGGCAGGCTGGGGGCGGTTAGACAGTCGCAAGGAAGGCGGGCTGGGCACTGTAAGAGGGGCGTTACTGGGCTCACTAAGGGGAACAAAACGCCCCTCTGGGCACATTCAGGGCTCATTTGCATAACCATAAAAGTAGTTTTTTACAGAAACTACTGGACGGATTACAAGATAGAAGAGCACAGCCTAATCAAGGTAAGCTGTGCTGCATGGCTGCTTTAAAATCAGATTTTGGGTTAGGGGAGGTGACAGAATCCCTTAAAATTTTAAAAAAAGTATACATATAAAGGTGTCGCCGCATTTGTAAGAACCTGCTGTATAAAGATATCACATGACCTAATCCCGAACATAAAAAGTGTGTCAAAAAAGCAATTTGTCACCTTACATCACAAAAAGTATAATACCAATCGATCAAAAAGTCAAATGCACCCTAAAATAGTACCAATGAAACCTTCATCTCATACCCCAAAAAATGAGCCCCTACATACGGCAGGCGCCCAAAATTTAAAAAAAAAAAAACTATGGCTTTCAGAATATGAAGACACTAAAAAATATCATTTTTTAAAATGCTTTATGTAAAACTGAAGCAAACAACCAAAAAAAGTAGTCATATTTGGTATTGTCTAGTCCGTAACAACCTGCTCTATAAAAATACCACGTGATCTAACCTGTCAGCTATTTTTTGTTACCTTGCCTCACAAAAAGTGTAATATAGAGCAACCAAAAATTATGTGTACCCTAAAATAGTTCCAACAAAACTGCCACCTTATCCTGTAGTTTCCAAAATGGGGTATTTTTTTGGGAGTTTCTACTCTAGGGGTGCATCAGGGGGTCTTCAAATGTGACATGGCAGCTTAAAATTATCCAGTGAAATCTGCCTTCTAAAAACCATATGGCGTTCCTTTCCTTCTGCGCCCTACCGTGTGCCCGTACAGCAGTTTACAACCACATATGGGGTGTTTCTGTAAATGACAGAATCAGGTCAATAAATATTGAGTTTTGTTTGGCTGTTAACCCTTGCTTTGTTAGCGGGATTTTTTTTTTATTAAAAAGGAAAATCTGCCAAAAAAGTGAAATTCTGAAATTTCATCTCAGATTCCCATTAATTCTTGTGGAACACCTAAAGGGTTAACAAAGTTTGTATAATCAGTTTTGAATACCTTGAGGGGTGTAGTTTCTAAAATGTTTATTTTACAATTTTTGTATAGTTTCTATTATGTAAGCCTCACAAAGTGACTTCAGACCTGATCTGGTCCTAAAAAGTGGGTTTCGAAAATTTTCTGAAAAATTTCAAGATTTGCTTCTAAACTTCTAAGCCTTCTAACATAAAATGGCATTCATAAAATGATCCAAACATGAAGTAGAAATATAGGGAATGTAAAGTAATAATTTTTGGAGTTATTACAATCTATTATAAAAGTAGAAAAATTGAAATTTGGAAATTTTGGGTAAATGTTAGTTTTTTTTTATAAAAAATACATAAAAAATTTGACTCAATTTTACCACTGTCATGAAGTACAATATGTGATGAAAAAACAATCTCAGAATGGCCTGGATAAGTAAAAGCGTTTTTATTGCCACATAAAGTGTAACATGTCAGATTAGGAAAAAATGGCCTGGGCAGGAAGGTGAAAACTGGCCCGGGGTTGAAAGGGTTAAGTAGAGTATTATGGGAGTAGGTCAAGGATAGCAATATATTGTCTGCAAAGAGCGCTAACTTAAGGCTACTTTCACACTAGCGTTGTTTTAATCCGGCGTTCAATTCCGACACTGGAACTGCCCGCCGGATCCGGAAAAATGTGTGAAAACGGATTACATTTGAATCCTGATCAGGCTTTCGATCACAATGGAAAAATGCATTGGAAAAAACGGATCCGCCATTTATGGACTTTAACTTTTTTTTCACATTTTTCGGGTTTAACATGCAAAAGCCGGATCCGTTTTGACTGAACACACGGGGCCGGATCCGGCGTTAATGCAAGTCAATGGGAAAAAAGCCTGATCAGGCGTTCAGTCAAAGTGTTCAGGCTTTTTGGCCGGAGGTAAAAATACTGCATGCTACGTTTTTCTGAAAAGCCTGATCAGTCAAAAAGACTGAACAGAAGACATCCTGATGCATCCTGAAGGACTGACTCTCCATTCAGAATGCTTTAGGATAAAACTGATCAGTTCTTTTCCGGATTTGAGCCCCTAGGACGGAACTCAGCGCCGGAAAAGAAAAACGCTAGTGTGAAAGTACCCTAAGTTCTTTATCTTGGACTAAGGCCTCTTTCACACTTGCGTTGTCCGGATCCGGCGTGTACTCCACTTGCCGGAATTACACGCCGGATCCGGAAAAACGCAAGTGTACTGAAAGCATTTGAAGACGGATCCGTCTTCAAAATGCTTTCAGTGTTACTATGGCACCCAGGACGCTATTAAAGTCCTGGGTGCCATAGTAGTAGTGGGGAGCGGGGGAGCGGCATACTTACCATCCGTGCGGCTCCCGGGGCGCTCCAGAATGACGTCAGAGCGCCCCATGCGCATGGATCATGTGATCCATGCGATCATGTCATCCATGCGCCTGGGGCGCCCTGACGTCACTCTGGAGCGCCCCGGGAGCCGCACGGATGGTAAGTATGCTGCTCCCCTCTCCCCACTACAGTTTACCATGGCTGCCAGGACTTTAGCGTCCCGGCAGCCATGGTAACCATTGAGAAAAAGCTAAACGTCGCATCCGGCAATGCGCCGAAACGACGTTTAGCTTAAGGCCGGATCCGGATCAATGCCTTTCAATGGGCATTCATTCCGGATCCGGCCTTGCGGCAAGTGTTCCGGATTTTTGGCCGGAGCAAAAAGCGCAGCATGCTGCGCTATTTGCTGCGGCCAAAAAACGTTCCGTTCCGGAACTGAAGACATCCTGATGCATCCTGAAGGACGGACTGTCCATTCAGAATGCATTAGGAAAATCCTGATCAGTATTCTTCCGGCATAGAGCCCCGACGACGGAACTCTATGCCGGAAGACTATAACGCAGGTGTGAAAGGGCCCTTAGATGCCCTTAACATCACAATGTAGACGGATTGCAGAATAAAGCGGTTTGATGCAAAACACAAACAGTAAAGGGGAGAGAGGAAAGCTTTGCCATGTACTATTAAATATCTGGAATGTGTGGGTCGTTGCATGGGGCAGTTTAATAGCCGCCGAAGGCGAAGCGTAAAGTGACTGTATCGCAGCGACAAAAGGACCTGTAAAGCCAAAGGCCTCCAAAGTGGACAACAGAAAGGGCCAACCTAAGCCACCAAAGGCCTGCTCTGCATCTAAGCTAAGAAGAAGGGCACTTCGACTAGACCTATTGGGTGCATCTATGAGATCAATTGCCCATTTGGTGTTATTGCCGTATTTTTGTGAAAATCTTGAAATCTGATAGGATACGTGCAATTGGTCTTGACTATGCCAACAATAGAGGGTCCTTTCTGGGTTTTGATATCAAAGTGATATAGGAGTGGGACATTGTGTCAGGGACAGGGGACCCAGCCATGAAGTTATTAAATATGTTCATTATATAGTGGGTATGTTCTGAGTGGGAAGTCTTGTAATATAGATATGGGAAGACAGCAGGGCCTGAGGATTTACCATTAACGAGATTCTGTATTACCGCCTCAATCTCTGCAGCGGATATTGGGACATTTTAGAGGGTCAAAGCATCATGGGACAGGGAAGGGACTAGGGAGCCTACAGGATTGAAGGAATCCCATCAGTATCCGCTCTGTGTCAGTGGGGAGATTGTCAGGAAGAGAGTATAATTTGGAGAAATAGTCATGAAATAAATGTGATGGAAAAGTCATATCAGATGTTATTTTCCATCTCTCTTTCTGACAGTATATGGTACTGAGCGTTCCGTACATTCCCTAAGTTGTTTAGCCAATAATGAATAGGTCTTATTACTTTTTTCATAAAAGCATTGTTGCGAGAATAACAGTAATTCCTCTTTTTTTTTGTAAAGCTAGTTCTCTAAGATGGGCTCTGATTTCCACTTGAAGGGAGGGACAGCGTACATTCTAAAGTTCGTAGACCGCTCGAAAAGCAAAGTCCTTCTTTAGGCGTGAACCTATGGTTGTGCAATGGCCCGAAATTACTGCTTTGTGAGCCTCTCACAAGACAATGTTATCAGCAAAATATTCAATCAAGCTTGAAGTTTCTCACATGGAGGAGGACATCTAAGAAGATTGTTGTTGAAACGCCAATGACATTGTCGAGTGTACTGAAGATAGACACCAGGGCATGGTCTCACCACAATATGGGGCACATATTGCTAAAAAAAAAATGCAGTCTCATCTAGTGTAAGTGCCGTGTAAAGAGGAATAGAAAGAAAGGGTCTGAGTTGCAGGATGGTTAATTCTTCATACCTTATAGAGCCTGTACCGATGGATGAGTCTACGAAAGGATGCTGATAAGTGAGACTTGGCTGCAGGTAATGGAAGAGCAGAGGTGGACAATCTATCAGCTTTTTCACAAAAAGGCTGAAGCAGATCAATCTGATAGACAGTTTTGCTGCTTTGTTCTGTGATTTAGCCGATATGAGAGCAAAAGAGTCCACACTAACCTGGGTGCACATGGCACCAAGGCAGACTGAACTGTGGGCTGCTACAGTTGTGCAAGGGGGTGGGGGGGGTCAATAAAGGAAAAGAGCCTGTACTGATCATGGAAACCAGGTGAACGTTGTGGCAGGAGAGCTCACTGCCGTAGAGAAAAGGTCTCAACTTTTCTCTGTCTTTGTGGGAAGAACGCGGCAGGTATTCATCAATGGTATGAGTCACGGCGGCATCAGGGGTCTTGGCAGGTAGGAGTCTCAGTTTTTTCCCCCATAGGACTACAAGCAGATGGTGACAGAGTCTCCTCTTTAGCAGCATTGAGCAGAAGCTCTGAATCTACTCAGCCATCTAGATTTGGATACAGGCCACTGCCCTCACAATCACTGTCCGTAACACTCATCCATAGTTTCATGTGCCTATACTCTTGGACAACCCATTTACAAAGTGTAATAGCTGACAAAAACTGGTAAATCTATTGTGTACCTTGAGTTAGGCCCCTTATAGTCTTACCTCCCTTGAGTGTCACATTTTAGAGATCTTTGGTGTTCAACCACTAGACTGCAACAGATGCACAACTCCCAAGTACTCTGGCACCTAGTAAACAGGTGATAAGCGGTAAAGGAAACACACCTGAGGGTGACTCATGTGCTACGTGTGTTATTTGACCGTGCGGAGCCTTCACGTGAGGCTGGCCGGACAGCTGAGAGTAAAGAGTAAAATCTTGGGCAAGAGCTGAATTTACAGCTTTATCCCCAAAGTTACACTTGAATTCACTGAAATCTTGAATGAAGTGGCTGTCACCATCAGTAGGCTCCATAATGCGTAACTGCTGCAATTCAAGGAAATTAAATATTTGCACAATTAGCAGAATTGTAACATATTTTCTTTGCCAGATGGTTTCTGTTTAATGTTCATTAGCTGAACTGATAGATGTCGAAAGAGCTGGAAACTTCTGCTCGAAGGAAGATTAGGACTTGAAAAGTCATCAAAGCCAATAGCACCCCACAAGCATTCACTTTCCCTGTGGATTTTCTCCCATTCCCACATCCTCTTAAATTGTCTCTCTGCTCAATTTTGTAGTTTTAGATGTGACCTAAATCACTGTTTGGCAGCACAGAACGCCAACTGTGATCCAATTATGGGTTTTACAATCCCATATAGAAACAAAGCACTAGATGATTTCATTAAATCAAATGGAGTTCCCAGATTAAACATCCGCCTTCATCAAAAGCTTAAGCATTGTATTAATGGTTAGTGCCCGGAGGTATTCCGAGCTGACAAATCCCTAGAAGACACAAGGGAAAAAAAAAAACATTAAGGCTATGTTCACACCGCTGCATGTCTTAAATTATGTGAAAAGTATCCATAGGCTATGAATGGCCCAACACATGCCAACACAGGGCTCAAGCATGGGAACTATGCATCAACATAAATTTCCCAATTACACTGGCGATGTCACCAATCACCTGCCTTTTCAGTGCACTGCACTGCTTCCTTCTGAAACCGGACAACCCCTTTGAGAGAGAGTGGTAGGAGAAAGGCAAAAAAAAAATAGAAAAACCCAGAAAGGCAATAGAAGAAGAAAAGAAAAGGATGAAGGCAGAAATGTCTGGAGAAAAACGGTCATCTTTTAATAAGCCTTTTAACTCCAAAGCCCGTTTTTTTTTTCACCTACCGTATTTTTCGCCCTATAAGACGCAGGTTTAAAGGGATTCTGTCACCTCCCCTCAGCCAAAAAACGATTTTAAAGCAGCCATGCAGCACAGCTTACCTGGATTAGGCTGTGCTCTTTTATCTTGAAATCCGTCCAGCAGTTACTTCAAAAAACGACTTTGATCAATAAGGAAATGCGTCCTGAAGGTGCCCAGAGGGGCGTTTTTTTCTTCTTAGTGAGCCCAGTACCGCCCCTCTTTCAGTGCCCAGCCCGCCTTCCTTGTACTTTCTAACCGCCGCCCCCAGCCTGCCACAGCCTCCCCTCCCTCTCCTCCCCCTCCCTCACGCCGAACGAAGTCTCGCACAGGCGCAGTACCCACTGAGGGCTGCGCCTGTGCGATCATCAGGAGACTGAGGGCGGCAGCTTCATCTTCGTCACTGGGCATGCGCCGAGCCCAGTGACGTCCGATATTAGCTCTTTCCCTCAGTCAGCCTGGTAGGAAGCGCAGAGGATTGCCGATCGGCTGCTGCACCCTGCGCTTTCTCCAGTCTGCCTGCCTTTACTTAATATAATAAGACCTAATTCGCCCCAACAAATACTTATTTATTTCCTGAAGGGAGGGTGGGGAAAGAAATCGCTGGCCGTCTTCACTGTGGCAGGCAGACTGGAGAAAGCGCAGGGTGCAGCAGCCGATCGGCAATCCTCTGCGCTTCCTACCAGGCTGACTGAAGGAAAGAGCTAATATCGGACGTCACTGGGCTCGGCGCATGCCCAGTGACGAAGATGAAGCTGCCGCCCTCAGTCTCCTGATGATCGCACAGGCGCAGCCCTCAGTGGGTACTGCGCCTGTGCGAGACATTTCGTTCGGCGTGAGGGAGGGGGAGGAGAGGCAGGAGAGGCTGTGGCAGGCTGGGGGCGGCGGTTAGAAAGTACAAGGAAGGCGGGCTGGGCACTGAAAGAGGGGCGGTACTGGGCTCACTAAGAAGAAAAAAACGCCCCTCTGGGCACCTTCAGGACGCATTTCCTTATTGATCAAAGTCGTTTTTTGAAGTAACTGCTGGACGGATTTCAAGATAAAAGAGCACAGCCTAATCCAGGTAAGCTGTGCTGCATGGCTGCTTTAAAATCGTTTTTTGGCTGATGGGAGGTGACAGAATCCCTTTAAGAGGGTGAAAAAAATAAAAAATAAATGTTTAACAAAAGGTGGGGTTAATGAGTCACATTAACCCCGATCTTGCTGGCTCCTGGTACATATGTTTTTGCTTGCCTATATTTTAACCACTATTGTACTGGGGGGGGGGGGGGATACCTGCTGGCTGCTGCTGAGTGCACACTGTGGGGCAGGGGCCCGGGCTGACACTGAGGAGGACAGGACAGTCAGGAGGGAAGGCTGTTGCTGCTGTTCGTTACACTCACTAGCTCAGATGGCGCAGCAGTCAGTTTATTCCCTCCCCCGTTCCTCCTCCTCCTATTATCGGCTCAATCATTGATGGCAGTGGCGCTGGCTTCAGAGCCCAATGTTTTCATTGGGGCAGTGCCGGCTACATCATAGGAGGGAGGGACTCCCTCCCTCCTCCTTCACTGCGCGGCTGTAGTGAAAATGAAGCGTGCCGAGCAGTGCACCGCCCACATCCTCAACGCTGCAGATGGGCAGGAGCGCCGGCCAGACTGTCCCCTTATCCATGCCGGGCTCTTCCTCAGCAGGTACCGTACACGCCAGGATAGATGTTCGGTACATCACAGGCTGCTGTCGTTATGCAGTACAGCCTGCAATGTATAGGCCACTTGCAAAATGCCGGCCATTTTTTCCCTTCCAGCTGTATTCGTCTTATAAGACGCACTATAGTTTTCCCTTCACTTTGCGTCTTATAGGGCAAAAACTATTTTTACATTAAAAAATGTATTTTTAAAACTACTAAGAACGCTGTACAAAATTTAAGAAAAGCCATACTCACCTCAAGGATTTCTCTCTCATTTCCACTGTCTACTTTTCGGTCCAGAGATGATGTGTCGGCAAAGAGGCATAACACCACTGCAGCCAATCACTGGTTGCAGCAGGTCAAAACTGCAGCCAGCAATTGATTTCAGCAGTCACATGACCCTGTGTCAACACATCATAGAAAACCAGCTGCATTCTGTGGTAGTTAGCTAGCAACTAGAGGTGAGTGATGCTCGCTAACTGCAGTAAAAAAAAAGCAGTAAAGGAATTAAAAGGTTTGTCCAGGATTGCATTCTATTTTAAATTCCACCCCTTACTGCCAGACCTGTGAAGGGAAGCACCACTGTCTTCACTGCACTTTGGTCCCTGTATGGAAACTTCAGGCATGGACTCACGTGCGCCGCTGCAGCCAATGACCTGCCACAGCGTGCCTCCTAAGCATTGAAAACAGCACAGAAGCCGAAACAGAATGGTGAATAGCAGGTAAGTATGTGTGCCTTTACAGCTCCAGCAGTGAAAGGCTGGGGGGAATTTAAAATAAAAGGCAATTTTTGTTAGGCTGATATAGAAGAGCAGGTGTAGACAGCGGCTTTTTGGACACACAGACCTCACATCCACCACATATTACTGGGACGGGCATAACAGAATAAAAGCCTCAAACATATCAGGGGGTCCAAAAATGATGGACATGACGGAAATGACGATTGCACCCGACACCTATTGCAGCCAAGGGAACAACTAGCATATATTAACAAGGTTGTGAGGTGCTACTGAGGACCTATCCTCAGGATATCAGACCGGCAGGTTGTCTGACCCCCGGAACCCCCACTGTTCGAGGTTGAGGTGCTCATTCAATAGCTGTATCCTTTTCAGTGTTTATCTGCATGCTGCCTAGCTTGAAGCGGCAGTGCACAACCCGTCACAACCCCACCAATCTGAAATTGATGATTACCCATCCTTAGGATAGGTCATCTATATCCTGACACTGTATAACTCCTTTAAAATCACTTTTCGATGTCAAAGATGTCTACAGTGTTTATATTACAAAGAATAATAGAAGTCACCATAGAGTTACATGACCTGTCTAAGTGCACTCTGTATATGAAAACTTCTTGGTACCTAATCGTATTGCCATAATTGACAGTATAGGGTACATTATTATATAGCGCAAACATATTCCGCAGCTCTATACAGAGATCATCATCATTGACATTGGTACCTGGGACTCGCATCTAAATTTCCATTTCAACAATCAGTGGGTTTTTGGAGAATGGGAGGAATCCGGAGTACACAGAGGAAACCCACACAAACACGGAGAGAACCTACAACCCCATGCAGATGTTGTCCTTGGTATTAGGTGCAGATGTTGTCCTTGGTATTAGGTGTTCATCAGAACAGTATTTTTCTTGAAACCCCAGATTCATAAGGTCCGCAGTCTGCTAAAGCCACAGAATTACTTTCCGATATTTGCAGTATCATTCATATAAACCATTCATCTTCTTTACAATGGCTGCACCTCTCCCCACACGGAGTAACATCAGATCTCTTCAGTGAAGCTCTCCTACATTGGACGGTTTTGGTGGAAAAGTTTGGGATTCTGGCAGTGAACATTTTTCAAGGAAACATGTTGTAGCTGGAGCGTATGAATGATATACAGCGAACCTTAGAAAAGCGAGAAGCAAGGCTGTTAATGACCATGGCACCACTATACTGCAAGGCAAAGCGTCGAGGTCTATAGATCGTAGCATAGTAAAACTGCAGAGTTTTATAACTCATCAGCCGACTGTACTCTAGGGCTGTTAAATGCTGGCGCCAACATTATTTCAACCTCAGAAAGAAAAATACTCACATTCAAGTAGCAGTCTACTCCCACTCCACCTGGGACACTGATGGAAAATCTCTAGGATATGCTATCGATGTGTGGGTTCTACGTCTGGGACCTGCTTCTATCTCCAGAACGGGACCCACAAGAGTCCCAAGCAGCTGATAAGCAGGGGTGCAGAGGGTAGGACCCCCCCCCCCCAACAATCTGATATTGATGGCTATCCTGAGGCTAGGTCAAAATATTGGGCAAAAACTTTAAGGGGCTGTGTAAGAAGAGAAACAGACATGTAATCCTAATAAAAGTATGCAGTGGCAATCAGTGGCAGGTCTGCCAAGGCCTTCAACTGGTCACCATTGCACTGCAGACTCTTATGTTGTCTCATGTGGCAAAACAGATTGCCCTCCTGGGGACTAGAGGACCTATTACACCGGCAGATAATCGCTAAGATCATTGCTAACAAGCTTTCATATGAACGCTTGTTAGTGATGATCTGGTTAATATGCGAAAAAGGATTTAATGTGATGCTCCGTACATAGACAAAAATTTCATGAAACAAAAAGTAAAAAATAAAATAAAAAATACTATTTCAAATCAACTGCCAGGTGAAAAAAGTGGTATCAAGAGGTATCTCCATATGGTACATTTGAAGTAAGCTCTGGACTGCAATGAAATTGTTTTTTTCACTTTTTGTCTATGCACGGAGCATCACATTAAATCCTTTCCCGCATTTAACCAGAGAGTGCGTGGCTTCATTACTCAGACTTTGGTTGGGTTTATCCCTTACACCACGGAACCTCCCCCAACAGGAGTGCGTATTCCTGTCTTCTCACTGATGTTGGGGATGATCTGGCAGTGTAAGGCCTCTTTCACACGGGCGTCATGTTTTTGGCCCGGATAAGATGTGGGTGCTTTGCGGGAAAATGCGTGATTTTTCAGCGCGAGTGCAAAACATTGTAACGCGTTTTGCACGTGCGGGAGAAAAATCGGCATGTTTAGTACCCAGACCCGAACCCGGACTTCTTCACAGAAGTTCAGGTTTGGGTTAGGTGTTCTATAGATTGTATTAGTTTCCCTTATAACATGGTTATAAAAGGGAAAATAATAGCATTCTAAATACAGAATGCATAGTACAATAGCGCTGGAGGGGTTAAAAAAATAATAATAATTTAACTCACCTTAATCCACTTGTTCGCGCAGCCCGGCTTCTCTTCTGTCTTCTTCTTTGAGGAATAGGACCTTTGATGACATCACTGCAGTCATCACATGGTCCATCACATGATCCATCACCATGGTGATGGATCATGCGACGGACCATGTGATGACCGCAGTGACATCACCACAGGTCCTTTTCCTGTGCACAGCAAAGAAGAAGACAGAAGAGAAGCCAGGCTGCGCGAACAAGTGGATTAAGGTGAGCTAGATTATTATTATTATTTTTTAACCCCTCCAGCCCTATTGCACTATGCATTCTGTATTAAGAATGCTATTATTTTCCTTTATAACCATGTTATAAGGGAAAATAATAATGCTCGGGTCTCCATCCCGATAGTCTCCTAGCAACCGTGCGTGAAAAATCGCATCCGCACTTGCTTGCGGAAGCTTGCGATTTTCACGCAGCCCCACTCACTTCTATGGGGCCTGCATTGCGTGGAAAATGCACAAAGAGGAGCATGCTGCGATACGTGAAAATCACCGCTCATGTGCACAGCCCCATAGAAATGAATGGGTCTGGATTCAGTGCGGGTGCAATGCGTTCACCTTACGCATTGCACCCACGCGGAAATCTCGCCCGTGTGAAAGGGGCCTAAGGCTGAGTTCACACGGGTGTCACATTTTGGCTCAGGATGCGTCCCGGGTGCATTGTGGCAAACCCGTGCGAGTAGGTACGCAATTTCAGTCAGTTTTGACTGCGATTGCGTTCCTTTGTTTAGTTTTTTCTGCGCGAGTGCAAAGCGTTTTGCACGCGCACAAGAAAAAACGGAATGTGGTACCCAGACCCAAACTTCTTCAATGAAGTTCAGGTTTGGGTTAGTTGTAGTGTAGATTTTATTATTTTCCCTTATAACCATGGTGATGGATCATGTGATTGGACCACGAGATATGACGTCACCACAGATCCTTTAGCCGGCAGCTCATGATTAAAGAAGTAAGAAGAGACCGGGAACTAGGAGGTGAGTTAATTTTTATTTTATTTTTTAACCCCTTAATTGAACTTCTACCAAGCATTCTGTATTAAAGAATGCTATTATTTTCCCTTATAACCACGATAATACAGTGAATAGACTTTCATCTTAGCAACCGTGCGTGAAAATCGCACCGCATCCGCACTTGCTTGCCGATGCTTACGATTTTCACGCAGCCCCATTCACTTCTATGGGGTCTGCGTTGCGTGAAAAACGCACAATATAGAGCATGCTGCGATTTTCATGCAACGCACAAGTGATACGTGAAAATCACCGCTTATGTACACAGCCCCATAGAAATGAATGGGTCAGGATTTTGTGCGGATGCAATGGGTTCACCTCACGCATTGCACCCGCGCGGAAATCTCACCCGTGTGAACCCAGCCTAATACTGCCACTGATTACCCGAATGAAACGCTCGTCCATCTAGTAACCGGAGTCTTTCAGTAGTTTTAAAAATAATAATTTGACGGCGGCAGATTATGCAGTGTATGCCGGCAAACAATGATTCTGTATGGGGACGAGCGATGGCATAGTGATCACTCGTCCTTATACTGAATAAGAGATCGCTGCATGTAATAGCAGAGGTCTCCTCCGCTAGAAAGCAGGCGATTGCCAGGAAGAAACGCTCTCTTCCTGACAATCGCCTGCTTGATCTGCAGGTGTAATAGGGCCTTAAAGGGGTTGTCTCATCATAGACAATGGGGGCATATCACTAGGATATGCCCCCATTGTCTTATACATGCAGGTCCCACAGCTGGGACCCACACCTATATCGAGAACGGAGCCCCGCAAGTGAAGGAGGGCGCATTGCGCTCGGCTATTTTCGGCGGCCCGATAGAAATGAATGAGAGTGGGAGCCACGCATGCGGGATACGCTCCCATTCACTTCTCCGGAGAGCCGGCTTGGTGGTGGCCAGACCAGAGTCCTCCAGCCACCACCGTGCGGGGCTCCGTTCTCAATATAGGTGCGGGTCCTGCACCTATAAGACTATGGGGGCATATCCTAGCGATATACCCCCATTGTCTATGATGAGACAACCCCTTTAAAGCCAACCACACACAAGAGAACATGTTGGGCGAATGTTCGTTTGGCCGTCACTAGTGATACTTAATTGTCTCACCCAAACAAGCAAGTGTGCTCAGTAGGACGAGGGGAGGACAATGCTGCCATACTCCTCTGACCTTGGCTTAGGGTCCTTTTACATAGGCAGATTTTCTGCCCATTAGGGAGTAACCTTCTCCATAACTCGGAGCTCATTAGTACGTCTGCATACACATAAGATAGTCGGCCTGTGGACATACATACAAGGGCGCATGCACTGACTGTTGACAGTTTTGAGGTCTGCATAACACGGATAATGGCTGTGTGCGTTCTGCATTTTGCGGGATGGAACGTCTGGGCCATAATAGAACAGTCCTATCCTTGTCCAAAATGCAGACAAGAATAGGACATGTTCTATATGTTTTATATGTCAGCACGTATCTTTTAAGGATCAGATGCGGACTAAAAATACGTTCATGTACATGAGCCCTAATGTGTATGGCCAGCTTTAGGCAGGAAGGAGAAGCAAAATGCACCAGCCCCAAACTCCCAATTTTGGAATGGTGGTCTAACCACAACAGAGCCTGGTCCATATCCTGTTGCAGTACCACTAACCGTCTCTATAGCCAGTCTACAGCTGTAAAAGGAATAACTGGTCCCCTATCCAGGGCTGATGGCTCTTCTGCTGTGAAATCTGGGAAACAGTCTGTTCCCGGAGCTAGTCTGTAAACTAATATCCACCCGGTATTATGCAGGCTGGTGAGCCTCATGACAAGGCCTTATCATTCAATATTTAATCCTGTCTAAACAAACACTTGAGAGCAAATGAAAAAAAAAAAGATAAAATCATTTCAAATAAAAGATGTGATAATTGAAACACAAGTGAAAATGTTCTCAATCGGCGGTGCCGGGATTCACCAAAGCAGCCGGAGAAAGCAGAACCTGTACGAAGATATCAAGTGGAAAACAAACGGCACTGTGAAAGCCTCGCAGATAAAGGAGAGCGCTTCGCCGACGAAAGCCAAACAGACAATATCCGCACTTCTGACAACCTAAAGAGGAAGCACCGGCTGGGTTTGCGCGTTTGGATGACTTGGAGTGCCTTCACGCGAGGCAGAGTTTGCTGCAAAAAAATTCTGTAACTGAAAAATCAGCTCCGTTAATCTGAATGGGGTTGTTTTGGCCGGAAGCACATGGATTTCTGCAAGCTTCATTCACACGAATGGAACTGATTTTCAGTTGCAGAAATTTTGTGCGACAAAATCTGCTGAGTGTGAAGGCACCCTTAAAGTACATCATCCTTCCTTAGGTTTAGCAAACCGGGGGAAGAGGGGGGGGGGCATTCTTGCAGAACACCTTTAAAGGGGATTCCTTATCATAGAAGACCCCTTCAATATGAAAGTCTTCAACTCCTGAAACTCCCAGAAACCATGATACTGCCTTGTTATATCCGGCTACTCGGATAAAAATGTGCCACACTAGGGGGCGCTGCTTGTCTCTCCTCTCTTCCCCTCTGAAAGGGAGTCTTTAAGGGGGGCCTCCCTCTAGAGGTGCTTACAACCCTCATAATGCATGTGGTCAGGAGTTGTCCAAGTACTACATATAAACTGATAGCTAGGAGATTCGGTTGCTGTTGACGGATCTTACTTTCATTTTGCATTTCAAATGTACAAAAGTGCACCTCTCCCAATGGGCTGTAGGGCCGATCGACTTGTTAATTATTACTGGGTGGATCATTAATACCTGACGTGAGTATTAGGTATCTATATAAAAGCCAGGTTATTTGAGAACATGTCTGTGAATAAGCAGGAAAGTGTGCCACAAAGATGTAAACCTAAAAAGATCTGTCAGCAGCACTATTATTATATAATACAATAAAAAAATCTGATTTTAGAAACTTTACCCCCCCCCCCCCCATGTGAAATGTAGGAGACATAAGGACACTATCGGATCTCCATGGTATAACATGAAGTTTCAGCAGCGGCATCCACCGATGGCGTGCCTGTTGTCGAGCAACCACCTGAGCACTGAGGTAACAAAAACAATTCATCAGGGAGTCTGAAGGCCACCTGGCTCCTTTAATTTGCATGTGGCCAACAACATGTATTTTTCAAAGAATCGAGGGGCAGGAACTCAAGACAGCATGAATTAGCCTCATTATCTAATCCGCAGCTTTTCCATGTGGAACTCATGCAAATAATGAACAAGAGGTGGATTTTGGAATCGGAATGGTGTTCAGTAATTCATAAATCTATGTCCTAGGACAGTGATGGCGAACCTATGGCACGGGTGCCAGAGGCGGCACTCAGAGCCCTCTCTGTGGGCACCAGAACCCTGAAAAAAAAGTCTATGGCGTACCAATATGCCTTAGACTTTTCCTGCCATTCATCAGCGCAGGGGGCACTATGAACAGCACAGGCAGCGCACTAAATGTAGGCAGGCTATTATAGCTAAATGATAAAGTACATGGAAGATATACTATATTGGACTGTGGTATTCAGGGTAAATTGCCATGTCTGCACTTTGCGATAAATAAGTGGGTTTTGGGTTGCAGTTTGGGCACCCTGTCTCTAAAAGGTTTGCCATCACTTCCCTAGGAGACTAGCCATGTCCCCTCTCCTCCTCCTCACTTATGTGTCTGGCTATAAGATAACTGACTGGAACAGCAGCCTCCTCCCAATGAGCTGTCTGCAGTAAGCCCCGCCCCTTTCCTAAACCCCACCCATTTAGCCGACCACTAGCTGAAGATGGACGTGACCAGCAAGAGATTAACCTCAGTATTTCTACAGACCAATGCCAGGATCATGCAGAAAGTGCTTCCGACAGCGAGGACAGACATCTTACTTGTCTACTTTTAGCATTCATTTCTAGGTTTAGTGTTCCTTTAAGAGAATGGCAGCTTTCATAATGAAGTCTCATACACTTGGCTGGATGGTAGCATTAGCTAATCCACATTTCTTGGCAAGACAATGCATCCTATTGACCCGTCCGCTGCAACTCAACACGGTCATCGTTCTGCTGGTACCAGAGGCTGAAGTCCAACAGGAGTCTCTATAAATCAGATGTGACTGAAATGGTTAAACTATATCCCAGCACAACAGAAAGGTGCATTGTGGGACTTGCTGGAGACATTGTGCCACAGATGTGCCCCTAGTCCCCATCCTGGTGCAGGGAGACCGTGACGCACTGCTGTTACTTTGCTTGGGAGATGACTCAGCTCGGATGTACACTTAGCACCTGAAAGAACGTGTTTGCAGAGCCTGAAGGATATGGCGTACACAATATTACACAGCCAAGTAACTCGACTGCATCTCCTTGACCTAGATTTGCAAACAGCAGTACATGTAAGTTGAAGCTTTACACCAAAAAAAAAATATCCTCAAAGCAATAAAAACCTTATACGCAGTAAAACAGTTTTCTTTCCATTCATATTCCAATGTAGTTGTGCCTGACGTCTGTGACTGCAAAAGACTTTTCTTCTCCATTTTAATATAGTAAGGTTCAAATGTGTATTAAAGAAAAGAATGTCAGATAAGAAAACCAGTCTTAGGACACCTGCTGAATACTTATTCCTCAGCAAGTCCCCATTCCTTTCAGTCTGCACACTGAATAAAACTGAGGGAAGACGGCGCCACCTTCTGGCTGTATGGTGGCACCACACGCACGGTCTCTGGTATAGCTATAGTCATCAATGTGAGGAACATTTGGCTAACTGTTCATTTCTTGGGCAATGAATCAGATGTTTCTTCTAAAGATCTTTCATATTCATACGACCTACCACCTTCAAGAAAAAAGACTGACCTTCAAACAACATTTAGAAAGCTCAGGCATCTGAGCCGCGGAGTGTGGGCGTCCGTCACATGCCTCGAGTACATGAGATGTCCTCTGTTGGAAGGGCTTCAGTAGTCTATTGAGCCATTTCTGAATGATCTAGCTCTTCGATGCTGGTAATAGACACCATGTGACAACCACTAATGGCAGCCCTTACAGTGCCCATAGGGGTTGTCACCAAGGATTCCACATACCCTGAATGGCGTATCAATTTCAACAGATTTAAAAAACATTTAAGGCCTTTAGAAACCTAAGTGACAACCCCTGGAGCCAATTTGGTAACCAATGATCTGCTTGATCATGACCAAGTCACTGAAAATGGCAATAATCAACTGGCCACCGTGATAACGCCTACATGGCTTATTGCTAAAGATGGCAATACTTCTCCAACCTGCCCAATCCTTCATCCCCCCATCCCAACATCTGCCATTGGGGGATAGTTAGGATACCCCTATACACATTAGATGGTTGGCCATCTGTGCCATGATTGGCAGGTTTGGACGGACTTTGCTCTAGGTCATTGACATCTGATCAGTAGTGGTCTTACTCTGGACACCCCCACCTATCAGCTTGGTGAAGAAGATGCAGCACTCAAGCTTTTTCCTTGGCCTGTGACGTCCATCGGTCACGTAGCCTTTGTGGAGCTCTTCAAGATCATGGTGACCATAATTCACTTTTTCATCTCATTACTTACTGTATTCTTTAGCTTCTGGACGTCATAACGAATTTGAGTAAATTCCCGAAGTCCGAAGGAACCACCTATGACCAGCAGCTGCAAGCAAAGGAAACATTATGAGTGGATGCATCTGCATACTAGATTGAATTACAAGAACGTATTGAGGACATGTAAGCAAGCAGAGGCTACTTAGGGCACATGGAGCTAATTTACTGCAGCCAAATCTACATGTGTGCCTGCATTTAAAATCCACACGGCAAGTCTTTTTACACTGCAGATTTTCTGCTCCTCTACTTTACTACTGCCGCACAGGAATTTGCACAGTATAAGTCCCATGTGGAAATACCCTAAAAGAAAGTAAAGGAGAATTAAAGGCTATGTACACCTTTGGAGGCAATTTTTGTTTATGATTGCATTTTACTTATTTTTGGCTAAAAATAATTTTTTCAATTGGCCTTTATTAAAAATATTGAGCTGCTCTGTCACAAAGGGTTAACAGAGCAGTATTTTTTCACGGTCCACAAAACGGGGTTCTGTTGTTCCGTGATCCGTTTTTGTTTCTGTGTGTCTTCCTTGATTTTTGGAGGATCACCAGACATGAAGGGAAGTAAAAAAAATCTAAAATGATAGTCATCCGCGTCCGTTTTTTTTTTTCTATCTTCTGTGCCTCTGTGTTTTTTCACTGACCTGTTGACTTGAATGGGTCCGCGAACTGTTGTCCGTGAAAAAAATAGGACAGGTCATATTTTTTGGACGGACTGGAAACACGGATCACGGACGCGGATGACAAACTGTGCATTATCAGAGTTTTCAACGAACCCATTGAAAGTCAATGGGTCCGCAGAAAATCATGGAAAACGGAACAACGGACACAGAACACAACAACGGTCGTGTGCATGAGGCCTAACTGTGTGACTGGCACTTTTACTTAGTGCTGGTCATCTAATAAACCTTATCTCTAAGGTACTGAGAGGTCATAAACACTTATTCAAGCCACATTCTTATCAGTAAGATAAGAACTGAGCTGTAATGAGTGTTTATAAGGTCAGAGAGCAGAGATAAGGAGTTCATCTGCTCCTGGTCTGATGGAAAAGACAGAAAATCCAAAGGGTGCTACTAGACCATGTCAGCTCTAAAAAAAAAAAGGGCTCCATATTTTTAATAAAGACCAATTTAAAAAATAGTGCAAAATGAGTAAAATTGCCCCCAAAGGTTTACTTAGCCTTTAAGGGGTCATGGCACTCCTCTGAGCACCATGGACCATCATCTTAGGCTACTTTCACATTTGCGTTCAGAGCGGATCCGTCTGAGACGGATCTGCTCATATAATGCAGGCGGTGGATCCGTTCAGAACGGATCAGTCTGCATTATATTGTAAAAAAAAATTCTAAGTGTCAAAGTAGCCGCAGACGGATCCGTCCAGACTTTACATTTAAAGTCAATGGGGGACGGATCCGTTTGAAAATTGAGCCATAGTGTGTCATATTCAAACAGATCCGTCCCTATTGACTTACATTGTAAGTCTGGACGGATCCGTTTGCCTCCGCACGGCCAGGCGGACACCCGAACGCTGCAAGCAGCGTTCGGGTGTCCGCCTGGGAGGCTGAACGCTGCCAGACTGATGCATTCTGAGCGGATCCGTATCCACTCAGAATGCATTAGGGCTGGACGGATGCGTTCGGGGCCGCTTGTGAGAGCCTTCAAACGGAACTCACAAGCGGAGCCCCGAACGCTAATGTGAAAGTAGCCTTACCCAGAATCTCCTATTCACTAGACTGGAAATGAATGTGCGTTGGGTCACAAGACGTTTAGGCCACACAAAGTACTGGCCACGTATGTGCAGACTTAAAACCCATGACATGATTAATAGAGTTACCAGAGGCTATAAGGCTCTGTTCACAATACGCTGGTGATCAGAAGTCACACTACTTTTTTTCCCGGAAGAAAAAAAAAATACCTCTTTTAGCACCTTTAAAGGGAACCTGTCACCTGGATTTTGGGTATAGAGCTGAGCATATGGGTTGCTAGATGGCCGCTAGCACATCCGCAATACCCAGTCCCCATAGCTATGTGTGCTTTTATTGTGTAAAAAAAAACAACAATTTTATACATATGCAAATTAACTTTAGAGGAGTCCTGTACGTGAGATGAGTCAGGGACAGGACTCATCTCAGGGTAATTTGCATATGTATCAAATAGTTTTTTTTACACAATAAAAGCACACAGAGCTATGGGGACTGGGTATTGTGGATGTGCTAGCGGCAAGCTAGAAACCCATGTCCTTTAGTTCTATACACAAAATCCCAGTGACAGGTTTCCTTTAAGGGAAGGAGGAGTATGAAATAAGACACTGGGTAGGGTTGTTTTTTTTTTCAGGTCATAACTTTTTTATTTATTTCTCTGTCCCTATAGCCCTATGGTGGCTTTTGTGAGGTGTATTGTATATTTTAGGACACTATTTTGGGGTTCACACTTGGGAAAAAAAATTATTGGAAAAGTAATAGGGAAAAAAGCAGTTCTGCCATTGTTTTTTGTACCTTAAATTTACGCCGTTCACCATGCGGCATAACTAGCGTGTCACTGTTATTCTGTGAGTCAGTAAAATTACGGCAATATTAAATATGTATAGTTTTATTAGATGATTCGTTTTTGTGCAGGGCGATAAGCAGTTTTCATATTTGGGGTACATGGGACTAATTAATATTTATTCATTTTTGGGGCAGGGATGAACAGGAAACAAAACAATTCAGTTTTTTTTTTTTTTGTGGGGGGGGGGGGGGTTATGTTGTTCATTGGACGGATTAAATAACAGGTCTTTATTATACAGGTTGTGCCAAACACAGTGACATCATGTATGTACGTGTGTTTTTACAAAATAAAACTACTTTTTAAATGGAAAAAAAATGTGTTTTTCTTAAAAAAAAATTATTAACGTTAAAGAGGACCTTTCACTACTCTACAAACGAAAAACTAACTATACCTGTGGGCAGAGCAGCGCCCAGGGGTCCCCCTGCACTTACTAGCAAGTCTGGGCGCCGCTCCGTTCGCCCGGTATAGGCTTCGGTGCCTGCGCTCCCTCTGACTGTTTTCTTGTAGGAGGCGTGTCCCTTGCTGCACTGCTGGCCAATCGCAGCGCACAGCTCACAGGCATAACTGCAACCTTTGGTGATGTATACCTAGCCTGTACCCTTGGAAATGTACACAATAAGCATCTCCATAGGGCCCGACTCAACCAATGGGAGGCCAAGAGCATTCCTTTCTGCCTCTGTCGGGCCAATATACCATTAAAAAGGTATGGAATAACATACGATACAATATAGTAAAATAAGTATACTGCAGTCATCAGGAGTGGAGCCTGACAAACCCCTAGGGAGCAGTAATGGCAGCCAAACCAACTGTCACCCAGCCTTATAGGAAGCTCAACAACCTGCAGACATGTTTTCCTGTTTTTAATTTAATTAAAAAATAAAATAAAACTTTCTTTACAAATCTTTAAATGACATGAGGCCCTTTCTTAAGAACATCAGCTGCCCCCCGAAGACAAGATTGGGAAGATGCATCTGTCAGATATATCCCCAAACCACCTGTTTAATCATGTAACAGAGCCCGGCAAAAAATGGAAAAACGAGCAACAGCATTAATTAGGCATCTGTCTGCAGCAGAAAAGACTACGAGGACCCTAGGGACCTGGGGTGAAAGGAGAAAACAACTTATAGCGACCACTTGGTGTTCCTTCTACAGGGACACAAGTTCATGGAGTAAGCAAGCTGGTGCCCTTGTGTCTTGGCAGCTCTATCAATGATGGTCATTAAAGGTCCAGAGGCATCAGACGTTATTGCTGGATGCAGCAGGAGAGAAATAGGGAAGCAGAGCGGGTGTGAGGGGTTCTTAATTATTTAAAACTGGCAGCTATTACAGCATCTGAGCATGAAGCGGACGTTTCTGCCGTTCCATGACGATCAATCAGTAAAAAATATTTGCATTGAATACGCCGCAGAAACCTGCATTGGGGATGCCGAGTACCATGGCAAGATTAGGGATGAGTGAACCCGAGTTGTTCGGGTTCGGGTGGACTTCACGGAATATAACGGAATTCTATGACAGAATGCAAAACGGAAGCCTTTAAGAGACATTCCGTTTTGCATTCTGTCATAATAGAAGTCTATGGGCAACATAACGAAAACCAGACGGAATATCCCATGGACTTCTATTATGACAGAATACCTCTTAAAGGCTTCTGTTTTGCATGCTATCATAGAATTCGGTTATATTCCGTGATAACGGAACCAGTAACAGAAATCCACCAGAACCCGAACCTGAAACTCAGGTTCACTCATCCGTAGCCAGGATGCATCTGGTGTGTTCTTCAAATTGTTATGTGGCTGGACACTTTGTAGGGGAAAGAGCAGATTTCATGGAAAATGATTCAACTACTTATAAATTTGAACCCCCCTCCCCGGAACATACCTTGGCAGACTTCCTGGCCACATCTCAGTTGCCCCAGTGCTGCCCCATGTGGTCTAACACTCGCCTAACCCTCATGTATTTGTTGTAAGGTCACAACCAGAGGACTTTTTCTGGCACAGTAAAAATACGCCTCTTGGCATTTTTGAAGATTTTTTTTCAGCCAAGGAGGAGTACAAAATAAGTCACTGGGTGTCTGTTTTTTATTTTTTTTTGTCAATGTATCCGTAGAAGGGCTTGTTTTTTTGCAAGATGTTTTTAAATGACACCATTTTGGGGTACATAAAACGTAAAGATTCACTCCTAAACTTTCTTAAAGTCGTAATAAAAAAAAGCAGTTCCGCCAATGTTCATTGTGCAGCATAACTAGCGTGTTACTTTTATTCTATGGGTTAGTAGAACCACCAAATATGTACAGTTTTATGGTTTTTATTAATACTTTTGGACAATAATAGCACGTCTCAGGTAAAAAATATTTTATTGCTAAATTCCAAGAGCCATAACACATTTATTTCTCTCTTAAAGGGATTGCCCGAGAATTTATACTGATGACCTATTCTCAGGATTGGTCATCAATATCAGATCTGCGGGGGAACTGACACCCGGGACCCCCCGTCAATCAGCTGTTAGGAGAGGCTGGCGCTCCATAGCATTGCGGCCTCTTCCTAGGCTAGTGATGTCACCGTACAACAGTCACATGGCCTAGCTGTAGCTGGAAAGTTGCGGGGAGACAGTTGTGATCAGGGTTCCGCTGAGCGAATCAGCTCCCTGAAAAAGCTGATCAGCGGAGGTGCTGAGACTCCCAAGGACAGGTCACAATTATCAATTCATTATAGAGGTTGGGTAAAACCTTTAAGCAGATATTGCTTTCCTACACCTTTATGGCAGATCAAAAGTATATACTATAAATGACTGATAGGTGCAGAACCTACTTCCAGGACTCTTTTGGAGAAGGCGGGTTCCCTACTCCCCTTTGTGAAGTCCAGAAAGAGCCATTGCACCATCAGCACTTACCTGCCCGTGCTGCGGCAGTATGCACCACTCTTCTCCTCTCTGGCATAGAAATAAATGTGAGAATGCCAGTGACCGGATGGTTGAGGGCTGCACAGGAGGGCACTGCAAGCTGGATGTGGCCCCTGAATCACAGGTTGGGTGCACCCCAGGTCTATACAATCCTCTGTGACCGACAGAATTCAGGAGCAGAGAGGTGATACCTACACACTCTAGGGATAGGTAGTGAGACTGGCATTGATAACAACCCCCTGCTGGCATATGATGCACCAGAATTATTAAAAGGGTTTTCGGAGATTTTACAACTGACGACCTATCCTCTGGATAGGTCATCAGTATCTGATCAGTAGGGGTGCGCCCCGCCGATCAGCTGTTTGAGAAGGCAGCGGTGCTCACTGTAACGCTGTGGCCTTCTTTCAGCTCTCCAAGGCACAGCACCGTACATAGTATAGCGGCTGTACTTGGTATCGTAGCTCAGCCCCATTCACTTCAATAGGGCCGAGCTGCTCCTAGGCTACGTGACCAATGAACGTGTCATCACACGGCTGTGGAAAAGCAGCGAGAAAGCCGCGGAGCTACTGCTGCGTTACACCACTCTGCTAAAAATGGAAACCCCGCCAGATACAGTCGAATGGAAACTATGAGAACACTCCTCACGGCGACTATTACGTTTCATACTGTGGTGCAGGCGGAAGTAGTTTGTGCTGCACTGCGGTATCTGGCTCTGCTGTAGCGGTACTTTGTGCTGCATGCGGTATCTGGTTCTGCTAGGGCGGTACTTTGTGCTGCACTGTGGTATCTGGTTCTGCTAGGGCGGTACTTGTGCTGCACTGTGGTATCTGGTTCTGCTAGGGCGGTACTTGTGCTGCACTGTGGTATCTGGTTCTGCTGGAGTAGTACTTTGTGCTGCACTATGGTATCTGGTTCTGCTGGGGCGGTACTTTGTGCTGCACTGTGGTATCTGGTTCTGCTGGAGTAGTACTTTGTGCTGCACTATGGCATCTGGTTCTGCTGGAGTAGTACTTTGTGCTGCACTGTGGTATCAGGTTCTGCTGGAGCAGTACTTTGTGCTGCACTGTGGTATCTGGTTCTGCTGGGGCAGTACTTTGTGCTGCACTGTGGTATCTGGTTCTGCTGGGGCAGTACTTTGTGCTGCACTGTGGTATCTGGTTCTGCTGGGGCAGTACTTTGTGCTGCACTGTGGTATCTGGTTCTGCTGGGGCAGTACTTTGTGCTGCACTGTGGTATCTGGTTCTGCTGGGGCAGTACTTTGTGCTGCACTGTGGTATCTGGTTCTGCTGGGGCAGTACTTTGTGCTGCACTGTGGTATCTGGTTCTGCTGGGGCAGTACTTTGTGCTGCACTGTGGTATCTGGTTCTGCTGGGGCAGTACTTTGTGCTGCACTGTGGTATCTGGTTCTGCTGGAGCAGTACTTTGTGCTGCACTGCGGTATCTGGTTCTGGTGGGGGCGGTACTTTGTGCTGCACTGTGGTATCTGGTTCTGGTGGGGGCGGTACTTTGTGCTGCACTGTGGTATCTGGTTCTGCTGGGGCAGTACTTTGTGCTGCACTGTGGTATCTGGTTCTGCTGGAGCAGTACTTGTGCTGCACTGTGGTTCTGGTTCTGCTGGAGCAGTACTTGTGCTGCACTGTGGTATCTGGTTCTGCTGGAGCAGTACTTGTGCTGCACTGTGGTATCTGGTTCTGCTGGAGCAGTACTTGTGCTGCACTGTGGTATCTGGTTCTGCTGGAGCAGTACTTGTGCTGCACTGTGGTATCTGGTTCTGCTGGGGCAGTACTTTGTGCTGCACTGTGGTATCTGGTTCTGCTGGGGCAGTACTTTGTGCTGCACTGTGGTATCTGGTTCTGCTGGGGCAGTACTTTGTGCTGCACTGCGGTATCTGGTTCTGGTGGGGGCGGTACTTTGTGCTGCACTGTGGTATCTGGTTCTGGTGGGGGCGGTACTTTGTGCTGCACTGTGGTATCTGGTTCTGCTGGAGCAGTACTTGTGCTGCACTGTGGTATCTGGTTCTGCTGGAGCAGTACTTGTGCTGCACTGTGGTATCTGGTTCTGCTGGAGCAGTACTTGTGCTGCACTGTGGTATCTGGTTCTGCTGGAGCAGTACTTGTGCTGCACTGTGGTTCTGGTTCTGCTGGAGCAGTACTTGTGCTGCACTGTGGTATCTGGTTCTGCTGGAGCAGTACTTGTGCTGCACTGTGGTATCTGGTTCTGCTGGAGCAGTACTTGTGCTGCACTGTGGTATCTGGTTCTGCTGGAGCAGTACTTGTGCTGCACTGTGGTATCTGGTTCTGCTGGAGCAGTACTTGTGCTGCACTGTGGTATCTGGTTCTGCTGGAGCAGTACTTGTGCTGCACTGTGGTATCTGGTTCTGCTGGAGCAGTACTTGTGCTGCACTGTGGTATCTGGTTCTGCTGGAGCAGTACTTGTGCTGCACTGTGGTATCTGGTTCTGCTGGAGCAGTACTTGTGCTGCACTGTGGTATCTGGTTCTGCTGGAGCAGTACTTGTGCTGCACTGTGGTATCTGGTTCTGCTGGAGCAGTACTTGTGCTGCACTGTGGTATCTGGTTCTGCTGGGGCGCTACTTTGTGCTGCACTGTGGTATCTGGTTCTGCTGGGGCGCTACTTTGTGCTGCACTGTGGTATCTGGTTCTGCTGGGGCGCTACTTTGTGCTGCACTGTGGTATCTGGTTCTGCTGGGGCGCTACTTTGTGCTGCACTGTGGTATCTGGTTCTGCTGGAGTAGTACTTTGTGCTGCACTGTGGTATCTGGTTCTGCTGGGGCGCTACTTTGTGCTGCACTGTGGTATCTGGTTCTGCTGGGGCGCTACTTTGTGCTGCACTGTGGTATCTGGTTCTGCTGGGGCGCTACTTTGTGCTGCACTGTGGTATCTGGTTCTGCTGGAGCAGTACTTTGTGGTATCAGGTTATGCTAGGGTGGTATTTTGTTCTGTTAAAATCCTGGAAACCCCCTTCAAGTTCCCATTCACTGACAGCAAACAGATCTTGAAAGTGGTGAAAGATTGAAACAAAGCCAATTAAAAAAAAAAAATGTAGCTCTGCATAATAAGCCCTTGGATTATACAGTAAAATAAGTGACCTCCCTCAGGAATGGTAAGTGAGGAAGAGACTACAGGCTGACTAATACAGACACCCCTACAATATCCTGACTGTCTCCTATGTCGAGTGTAACATGCGCACTCACCATCATGGGCACTCCATACCGCAGCGTCGTGTTGTTCTTACACGAGAGCCAGAACTTTTCCAGCATCTTGCTATCATCCCCTCTCACCTTGGGGGAAGTATTTCACTAACGCACACAGTACACCTTACCGCTGTCATTCGGCATCAGACGGCTTCGATTACGTCACGATCATGTGATCAGCCGCTGGCGTACAAGGAGGTTGTATCTGTTTTCTACTGGGTCCTGATTTCAAATGTGTCCCTGGAAAATGATGACCATCACAATCGTTCCTACCCTGCGCCGGCTATACTAGCGCTGCATGGTGTCTATGTTATATTATATTATAGCATATTAGACAAGGAAACCAAGTCAGCAAGCAGTATTGGATTGGCAATGTCTGCCCATGGTAATGTATAGACTGTAAAATGGAGGACATTAAACTTCATTGGTATTTGCTGTGTGACAGGAATTATACCCCCAACCTAAAAGAACACCGCCCATAGCAACCAATCAGGTTCCACATTTCATTTTTCAGAGCTCCTTTGTAAAATGAAAAGTGGAATCTGATTGGTTGCTATGGGCAACTACCCAGTTCTACTTTACACCAGTTTTTATAAATCTCCCCCCTTGAGTTGTCTCTATTGTCAAGTTATCAATAGTGTTATATGATCTGTGGTAGGGGAATCCATAACAGATTTCTTAGATAACCTGAACCCGAACCTTGTACGCCGAACTTGAAACACAAAGTTCGCTCATCAAATATTGCTACCATTTTGTCTCTCAAAGTCACCAACGTCCTATCTGCCTAGCGATAGAAGGATTCATAACCCTCCTCCTCCATAACTGTATGACATTCCGGGGTCTGGAAAAGATGTGTGAGGACCCCCATGGTGAGCTGCTCTGGGAGGACTGCGTTGGATTTTAAGGGGTTGTGTCATGAAGGCCACTACCTGTCACGGTCCCTCCCATGACAGAGGTGAGAAGATTGGAGATACTGGCGGTACGTGAGGGTATCTGACAGTCTCTCTGTTATCCTTTCAGTGTTGTGTTTGCTAATGACCACACCTCTTGTCAGGTGCAGCTTGTAGTCATTACTGAGGCCCTATTTAGTTCTGACTCGAACTGTTTACCATGCGGTTGATATTTCCTGCTGGAGTTGGTTGAGCTGGTTGAGCTGGTGTGTTGTTCCTTTGGATCTCCTGCTCCTCCATTCAGCTTTAAGCGAAGTGCATTTTGTCATTCGCTTGTGTGTGTTGTTGTCTAGGCCTCAGGCAGACGCTGGTTCCTTCATCTGGGAAGGAACCAGTAGTCTCATTCCCTGCCACCATTTCTAGGGTCTTCAGGGTCTAGGTTATGGTGTATGACTATTTCCACCTTCAGGGTCTAGTCATATTGGCAGGAGTCAGGGAGAGGTCTAGGGATTCTTAGGAGGTCACCAGCCGTCTCCCTTAGCTTTGAGGCTTAGACTCCGGTCCATTCCTTCTGTGTGTTATTTGGTGTTAACCCCTCCTCATTATTGTGACACTACCCCTGTCCATGTGTTTTGCTAGGACATACAGGCGCCATAGAGGCCTCCCCCAATTTATTTTTTATGTAGGTTTTGTTTGCATAGTAATTTCGGATGAAACCTGTTAAAATGTCAGGCTTCACCTGTAATTACTGTACGTGCAAGCGGACAGATTGGAAACCTTTGGTAAGATGGGTGTGGTCTTGCTGCTTGGCGCTCTACCAGCGCATGCCGGCATGTCTGATTGTATAAAGTTAGGGCTACACATCAACACTGATCGCTGTCAGGATCGCTGAATCGCTGTGGCAGTCACAAGAAATCCAACAGTGTAGCTCTAGCCTAAGGCCTCATGCCTGCCGTGTGTGCCCCGCATCAAACATGTGGACCCATTGACTTGAATGGGTCCACAATCCGGGAGATACGGTGCGAAACAGAAGCACGGATCGGAAGCCCACGGAAGCACTACGGAGCATGTTCTGTGTTTTACAGTGCGGACGGATTACACACCCATTCAAGTTGAAAGGGTCTCGATCCGGCCGCCACACGGATGTTGCCCGTGCATTGGGGACCGCAAATTGCGGTCCCCAATGCACGGAATGGCCGCACAACGGCAGTGGGCATGAGGCCTAAAGTGTCACACATTTCACTTATGAGGATAGATTAAAAGAATTAAAAGGGTTTTTCAAGATTTTAATATTGATGACGTATCTTCTGGATAGGTCATCAGTATCTGATAGGTGGGGGTTGGCACCAGGTGAGGTATGGAGTGGGCTCAGCATGCATGTTGGTATCTGCATTTCCTGGATTTAATGGAGGCCATTATGGCACATAACAGGTAGCATTTAATGTTAGGTTCCCGTCTTACAGAGATCGCCATGACGTTTAGCAGACGGGCCCAAATACATTTGTACAAAATGTATTTGCCAAGAATACTAAATAAGCGTAGCATTAGCATCAGAATACTTTCTTGTACTTTATTTGGTTTGCAGAGTGCTGTTGCATTGTATTTTCTTTCTATGTGCTGACTGACCCCTTTTTTCTTTGCAGTTTGAACCGGAGGTGTGGCTAACTCTATTCAGGCCTCTTTCACACTTGCGTTGTCCGGATCCGGCGTGTACTCCATTTGCCGGAATTACATGCCGGATCCGGAAAAAACCCAAGTGTACTGAAAGCATTTGAAGACGGATCCGTCTTCAAAATGCTTTCAGTGTTACTATGGCAGCCAGGACGCTATTAAAGTCCTGGTTGCCATAGTGGGAGCGGGGGAGCAGTATACTTACAGTCCGTGTGGCTCCCGGGGCGCTCCAGAGTGACGTCAGAGCGCCCCATGCGCATGGATGACGTGCCATGCAATCACGTGATCCATGCGCTTGGGGCGCCCTGACGTCACTCTGGAGCGCCCCGGGAGCCGCACGGACTGTAAGTATGCTGCTCCCCGCTCCCCACTACACTTTACCATGGCAAACAGGACTTTAGCGTCCCGGCAGCCATGGTAACCATTCAGAAAAAGCTAAACGTCGGATCCGGCAATGCGCCGAAACAACGTTTAGCTTAAGGCCGGATCCGGATCAATGCCTTTCAATAGGCATTCATTCCAGGTCCGGCCTTGCGGCAAGTCTTCAGGATTTTTGGCCGGAGCAAAAAGCGCAGCATGCTGCGGTATTTTCTCCGGCCAAAAAACTTTCCGTTCCGGAACTGAAGACATCCTGATGCATCCTGAACGGATTTCTCTCCATTCAGAATGCATTAGGATAATCCTGATCAGGATTCTTCCGGCATAGAGCCCCGACGACGGAACTCTATGCCGGAAGAAAAGAACGCAAGTGCCCTAACCCTGGGTTCACACCTGAGCGTTCCTCAAACGCGCGTTTTACGCGCGTTTTTGTCGCGCGTTTTTATGCGCGTTTTTTGTAATAGTAAACGCGCGTTTGACGCGCGTTTGTGTCATTGACTGCAGTGTCCTATGGCCACAAACGCGCGTCAAAACGCCCCAAAGAAGCTCAAGTACTTGTTTGAGCGTCGGGCGTTTTACAGCGCGTTCGTACGCGCTGTAAAACGCCCAGGTGTGAACCCTTCCCATAGGGAAGCATTGGTTTTCATGTCTTAAGCGTTTTACAGCGCGTTTGAACGCGCTGTAAAACGCTCAGGTGTGAACCCAGGGTTAGTCGTGCACTCCTGACCAGCCTGTAGGCCCCATAAGCTGATTTTAATTAGTGTAAGTATAAAGCCGTAGCCTGCTCTCCCTGCCCTCACTGGAAGTCTTTTGGCACCAGGAGAGGTATAGAGTGGACTCTCATTGCATGTCAGAAGAACAGAAAAAGAAGGAAATTGATCCTGCATTTTGAGCATACGTTATGCTCATTTATGCACATTTGGCATCTGTTTTACCCATTTCCATCTGAGATCCATTATTTTAGATGGAAAAAAGTCCTGAATACAGGACTCCCCCCCCCCCCCATTGTTTGTTTCTGGATTTACCCCTTGTCTACTGATTAGGCTTCTACTGATTATCCTGGCCTTGAATAATCAGCTTGTTACTGGGTTAACCCCTTGTCTACTGATTAGGCTTCTACTGATTCTCCTGGCTTTGAATAATCAGCTTGTTTCTGAGTTAACCCCTTGTCTTCTTTTTTGGCTTCTTCTGACGTTCCTTAAACTCTGACTTATTCTACTCTCCTACTACTCCTTGGTATCTAAAAGGTTTGCTGTCTGTGACCTGCCACTTTAATTCACAGACATAACCTGGGTCCCTAGAAGCCAGGTCCAATCAGCTTTGACGTGGGCTGTGGTAGAATTAGATCTACTAACCGGGGTGCTGGGGTAAGATGGGTAGCAGATTTAGGCCTCATGCACACAACCGTATGTATTTTGTGGTCCGCAAACCGCATATCCGCTAAATATGGATACAGGCCGTGTGCATCCCGCACTATCATTCATGCATCATTCCTTTCTACAAAACAGACCAGAATAGGACATGTTCTATAATTTACGGAATTGACGCATGAATGTGGAGAGCACACAGAGGACATCCATGTGCTGCTTGCATTTTTTACGAACCCATAGAAATGCATGGGTCCTTTTCTGATCTTCAAAAAATGCGAATTAGGTGTGGACCCAAACAACGTTGTGTGCATGAGACCTTAGAGTTTGTTGGTGGACGGCGACCCTGTATTTCTTTTATACCACTACCGGTATATTCTTGCAAAAAAGTCTCTGTGACACTGGAGAAAGGGAAGGCTGTTGGGATGTCATTTTGTTTCTAGAGTAATCATATATTGGAATATGTGTTGTCACATGAATTCTGTTATGTGCAGGGTCAATCTATACGATCTGGACATTTAATAAATGACAAAAATCTGTTTTTCTTTAAGTTTATGGCATGTTCAGTTTTGCCCTTTCAGAGTCATGAAAATGCCCCAGTTTTGTCAGTAGAGGGACCCATCGTCTCATTGCTTCAGAGACACATCTACTGCACATGACATGAACAGGGAAGAGAATTATTACCGATGACGTGATCCTATTCACTCCTTTCCTCTGATATCTTCCTGATAAAGCACTAGTGACCCCCTCCCCGTGATGTTTTATCTAAATGTACAATGCTTTTTATCATTTGCATAAACTATATACAATATGGCCGCTACAGAAATCATAAAGACTGAGGCCTGCTTTCTACAGTAGCCCCCAGGACCAGGTTCTCCATCTAAAGACCATGTTTGCATGGATAAATACTTCATAAATCAGGGCCGGCCAAAATCTGATCACCACTTTGACTTGAAAATCAGCTGATCCAAGTGTTTCTTCCAGCAATTTGTGCATTAGAGTGCTTTTACCCATTGGTGAGTGCATGTAGTAGGCACACTGTCACTGACCACATCCTGTCCATCTCCCCCAGTAGAGGAGGTCACATACCCTTTCCTGCCACTCAGACAGAAAGCACGCTAGTGCTGGATGCACCTCTTATATTGATCTCTACTTGTAATGAAGGGGGAAGCACCGCTGTAACTACTGGGCCAAAGATGGAGGCATTGTTGTAACTACTAGGGGAAGAGACTAATGAAGGAAGGGGTGGAGCTGCTCTGACTACTGGGGAAAGGACAACTGGGATTAATGAAGGAAGAGGGAGGAACTGTTGTGACTACTGGGGAAAGGCACTGCTTTGACTACTGGAGGAAGGGGGGACTGCGGTGACTAGTAAAGAAAGGGGAACTAACTGCTCTGACTACTGGAGGAAGGGGGGACTGCTGTGACTGGTGAAGAAAGGGGAAAAAGCTTCTCTGACTACTGGGGAAAGGGCAACTGTGATTAATGAAGGAAGAGGGAGGAACTGTTGTGACTACTGGGGAAAGGCACTGCTCTGACTACTGGAGGAAGGGGGGACTGCTGTGACTAGTGAAGAAAGGGGAAGAAGCTTCTCTGACTACTGGGGAAAGGCAGTGCTGTGACTAATGAACACAGGGAGGGGAGGACTGCTCTGACGACTGGGGAAAGGCACTGGTGTGACTAATGAACAGGGGGGGGGACTGCTCTGACTGGGGAAAGGCACTGGTTTGACTAATGAATGGAGGGGGGACTTTCTGACGACTAGGAAAAGGCACTGGTGGGACTACTGGAATAACAGAGGACTGCTGTGACTAATGAAAAAAGAGCAAGTAGCTTCTCTGACTACTGGGGAAAGAAACAGCTGTGACTAATGTAGGAAGTGGGGAGTAACTGCTCTGACGATTGGGAAAGGCACTACAGTGGCTACTGGAGCAAGTGGAGGCTGCTGTGACTAGTGGGGAAAGGGGAAGAAGCTGCCCTGACTAATAAGGAAGGGTACAGCTGTGACTAATGAAGGAAGAGAGAGGAGCTGCTGTGACAACCGGGGAAAGGGACTGCTGTGACTACTGGAGGAAGGTGGGACTGTTGTGACTACTTGAGGAAGGGGGGACTGCTGTGACTACTGGAGGAAGGGGGGACTGCTGTGACTACTGGGGAAAGGCAATATGTCCTGGGGGGTACTATTGTAAGCACTGGTTTCAAGTTCACATATACACACTCACCTAAAGAATTATTAGGAACACCTGTTCTATTTCTCATTAATGTGATTATCTAGTCAACCAATCACATGGCAGTTGCTTCAATGCATGTAGGGTTGTGGTCCTGGTCAAGACAATCTCCTGAACTCCAAACTGAATGTCAGAATGGGAAAGAAAGGTGATTTAAGCCATTTTGAGCGTGGCATGGTTGTTGGTGCCAGACGGGCCGGTCTGAGTATTTCACAATCTGCTCAGTTACTGGGATTTTCACGCACAAACATTTCTAGGGTTTACAAAGAATGGTGTGAAAAGGGAAAAACATCCAATATGCGGCAGTCCTGTGGGCGAAAATGCCTTGTTGATGCTAGAGGTCAGAGGAGAATGGGCCGACTGATTCAAGCTGATAGAAGAGCAACGTTGACTGAAATAACCACTCGTTACAACCGAGGTCTGCAGCAAAGCATTTGTGAAGCCACAACACGCACAACCTTGAGGCGGATGGGCTACAACAGCAGAAGATCCCACCGGGTACCACTCATCTCCACTACAAATAGGAAAAAGAGGCTACAATTTGCACGAGCTCACCAAAATTGGACTGTGGAAGACTGGAAAAATGTTGCCTGGTCTGATGAGTCTCGATTTCTGTTGAGACATTCAAATGGTAGAGTCCGAATTTGGCGTAAACAGAATGAGAACATGTATCCATCATGCCTTGTTACCACTGTGCAGGCTGGTGGTGGTGGTGTAATGGAGTGGGGGATGTTTTCTGGGCACACTTTAGGCCCCTTAGTGCCAATTGGCCATCGTTTAAATGCCACGGGCTACCTGAGCATTGTTTCTGACCATGTCCATCCCTTCATGACCACCATGTACCCATCCTCTGATGGCTACTTCCAGCAGGATAATGCACCATGTCACAAAGCTCGAATGATTTCAAATTGGTTTCTTGAACATGACAATGAGTTCACTGTACTAAAATGGCCCCCACAGTCACCAGATCTCAACCCAATAGAGCATCTTTGGGATGTGGTGGAACGGGAGCTTCGTGCCCTGGTGTGCATCCCTCAAATCTCCATCAACTGCAAGATGCTATCCTATCAATATGGGCCAACATTTCTAAAGAATGCTATCAGCACCTTGTTGAATCAATGCCATGTAGAATTAAGGCAGTTCTGAAGGCAAAAGGGGGTCCAACACCGTATTAGTATGGTGTTCCTAATAATTCTTTAGGTGAGTATATTATGCTGTGACTACTGGGAGAAGGGGGGAAGCAGTTCTCTAACTACTAGAGGAGGGGGCATTGCTGCAGCAAGTGTTAGGGACACTACTCTGCAGTGACTATGTTTTTTTTCTTCTATTTTTTACTTTTTACAACTTTACCCCTCTGAGATCAATCTTAGTTATATCAGGATAAAACACATCTGTACGTGTACAAAGCTTTGACCGGGTTTAGTTTCTGATTTCGTCTAACTTTCAGGAGCTGGCCTTTAGACCAGGGAATCTTTTGTCCACACCTATAACTAGGGTTCTGTATATGCCCGCAGGCAGCCTTTAGTCTAGATGGAAACAGGATTGTAGTAACAGCAAGCAGAGATCTTGTAAGCCATGAAGAATTAATATATTGTTTTACTATTCACTATAGAATGAAAAGTTGTTACTTATATGAAACCAGACACCCCATTTAGTACCTGAATATCCATTCTACTTTTCTAATTGATTCCTTTAGGTTAGATTAAACTTGTCAGAAAGAAGATGGACTTTAATCAATTCTTAAAGAATTCCTCTGTATCAGTATGACAGTATTCATTCCTTATTTTGTAGGTTTCAGTGATGGTCAGCCATGTGTGACAACAAGTAATTACATTGAAGATTATCTGATTTCTTTGCAAAGAAGGTAAGAAAACTGAATAATTTGCTTTTTAATGTGATGTATGATCGCGGATAGACATGCCGCTGGATTTTGACCTCTCCACATTCTCCTTAGCCCCATGAAGCTGGCTGGATTTTTGTTACTTAATTTGTAGTGTATGAATTTGATTTGTTCTGATCTTGTTCCTGACCTTGACTTAGTTTCCAGGGTAAAAACCTATCCCCCCCACAGTCAGTACAACATACCTGTACCAGATTGCTATCCTGTCAAATTTACCAGACAGATCCTGTTGGTTTCATATCTTTAAAGGGGTTCTCTCACTGCAGCAAATGGCATTTATCATGTAGACACGGTTAATACAAGGCACTTACTAATGTATTGTGATTGTCCATATTGCCTCCTTTACTGGCTTGATTAATTTTTCCCCTACGCCCATGACAGCACCCTTGAGAGACCGCCTCCATCATCAGGACAGGAAACAGGAACGGACGTGGAGAGCTGATAAGTAGGGGCTCTTCCCCTATAGCCCCAGTTCCTGTTTCCTGTCCTAAGGATAGGACATGCAGTGGAGAGCTTAAAGGACGAGGTTGCAGGAGCCCAGAGTAATATACCAATTTGGGCTACCTGGTGCGGCGTAAGACTCCACTAGGAGCCGCCTGCCAAGTCTGGGCAGCGTCTTTCTGGGTCTCAGACTTTTGGTTGTCGAGCTGGCGTTTCGGTGCAGTCCCGGGACATACTGTGAGGTAGCCCCGGCACGCTGGATCCTCCTGCAAGTGTTTAGGAGGTCCGGGGCCTGTACTGTTCTTCTTCTGGCTTCTGGTAGCCTTACAGAAGCTGGAGAAGGTTCCTTCTTTTCTATGCATGCTCCGCACGTAAACCGGAAGTTGCGGATCGCGACTTCCTGTATTTGGAACGCAAGTTAGTTCTGGGTAACCAGCGTTCCGGAAAGCAAGCTGATACATCCTCCCCTTAAAGGCCGCATTTGGTACGCCGGCAGGGACCCGACCTGGGTTGTTTGGTCTTCAACCAGATAGTTCAACCTCCTCAGCGTGCGGTCAGAAGGATCCCAGCCAGCCTGCAAGCATCCCTAGGTGGATATGGATGCTCTATACGGAAACATGGAAGAAGAGAGTGGTCAGCGCGCTGATGTACAGGATGGTCATGATGGCAGACCAGTATTCCTGGTGGGGTAAGGGGGTCAATCCCCACCTTTTTGTATTCCTCTCTGTTGTGCCTAATGGGGTTTATTCTCTGATTTTGTTTTAGAATACTAAAGAGGCCCCTATGAAAGCCACTGCTAAAATTAAAGGAAGAGAGTGTGCCGTCTGCAAGAAAAAAAAATTGGTCTAAAATGTTATGTCAGCATTGTGCTACTAAAGTGGTAGAGGAGGAATCCCCATCATTACTTCAGAGCATCAAAGAGATTGTCAAATCTGAGGTCTCTGATTTTATCAAAATGTTTAAGAAGTGCCTACCTTCCTCAGCCGCGGGCAAGCAAGGTCAATCTAATATCATATCTGATAGTGAATTTTCCGAGGAGAATGAGCAAGGAGAGATACTAGATAGTTCAAGCTCTTCCTCAGATAAAGTTTCCTCGGGTAGACCTTTATTCCCCCCTGAGGATACGGATTCCCTACTCAAAGCTATTAGAACCATTATGAAGGTGGCTGAATCCAGAGAACAAAAGTCCATTCAAGATATAATGTTTGGGGATCTAGGTCACAAAAGATCTAGAGTTTTTCCGTTAAATGAAAATTTAAAGCATTTAATTCAGAAAGAGTGGAAGAAACCGGATAAAAAGTTTTTATTCCCAGAAGTGTAAAGAGAAAATATCCTTTTGATGAACGCGAGTCACCCTGTTGGGACAGGCCTCCTAAACTAGATGCCCCTATTGTGAATCTCAATAGCTCAAAGAGATCTGCTTTGCCTTTTGAGGATCTTGGCGCTTTAAAAGACCCGATGGGTAGACGGGCTGAGCTGTACCTTAAAAAAGTTTGGGAGGCTTCTAGCCTAATATAGCCACTACCTCCACTGCCAGGTCATTGAAATTGTGGCTTCAGGATTTAGAATACCACATCCAGAAAAGGATCTCTAGGGACCAGCTCCTAGTTTTTTTTTTCCACTATACTTAAAGCGGTCGACTTTATTTCAGATGCATCGGCCGATGCATTAAGATTAAATGCTAGATCCACTGCTCTTTCCAATTCATCTAGATGAGCGATTTGGCTGAATGAATGGTCTAGGGATACAAGTTCGAAAAACAAACTTTGTTGTATGCCATGTCAGGGTGAATTTCTGTTCGGTTCAGTTCTGGATGACCTCTTGGAAAAGCCTCTGATAATAAGAAGGGTTTTCCCGTATCTAATCCCCCAGAAAGAAGCTTTTTTTTTCGAAAAAATAAGAGAAGTTTCGATAAATCAAATAAAAAGCAAAACAGGTGGAGAGAAAACAAGGGTAGAAGGGATAGAGTTTTTCTCTTTAATTCCCAGTTCTCTTCAGGCCCTAAGTCTAGTCAACAAAGACGGTTACTGGGGAAAAATTTCTGCAAGCCCCTGGATAAATGGTATCATGAAAGACGGTTTTCGTCTAGAGTTTATCTCTCCCCCACCGGAAAGGCTAAAAGTTACAAGTTTGACTCAAAATTCAGCAAAAGACCTAGCACTAAAGGAGGAAGTGTTTTCCCTTTTAAAGAAAAATGTCCTAGTTCGCCGATTACACCACTAAATTAGCAAAAGCCGTCCATCTTCGCGGGCCTTATGAACCGGCGTTCGTAGAGATTCAGTATTCCCATACGTGGGAAGCCTTTGGGCCCGGAGATGGTGTATTCTACATCGCACATCGCGATGATTCGATCAGAGAGTTTTTTTGTTAAATCGGGTTATTACCTTAATATGAACAAACTGATCAAATCCATTAATAACAAACTTGATTTATATAAAATTACCGCCTGATCAATTGTGCCTAAGATACGACGATATTGACAGAACTGTTGGTGAAAAGTTAGTGTCACAAACAGGACAGATGGAATATCCAGGAAAGGAGCAAGGCTCCAGCACCAACCAAGGCTGGAATACCACTGGCCTCAAGCTCACAGTAAGGCCTCATGCACACGACCGTTGTTGTGTTCTGTTCCGCAAAATGGGGTTCCGTTGTTCCGTGATCCGTTTCTGTTTCCGTGTGTCTTCCTTTATTTCTGGAGGACCATAAAGACATAAAAAAAAAGTCTAAGACAGGTTTGCCATGCAAATGATAGGAAAAAAACGGACGCGGACGCGAGGACACGGATGACAATCTTGTGTGCCTCCGTGTTTTTTAGAGGTCCCATTGACTTGAATGGGTCCGCGAACCGTTTTCCGCAGAAATAATAGGACAGGTTATATTTTTGGGGACGGACTGGAACCACGGATCACGGATGGCAAACGGTGCACTCACAGTAAGGCCTCATGCACACGACTGTTGTTGTGTTCCGTGGATCTGTGGATCTGCAAAACACAGACGGATGTGTGAATGGACCCTAGCAGGATAAATAGAGCCATGAGACCACACCCAGATCCACACCTTAACCCCATTACCAGACTGGGGAGAGGCCAGGAAACAGGAGCAGTGCACACACATTCAGAAACAACACATTTCCCCAGGCAACTGCATGCATGGCAGACGTGTCATGGCAAACTACATCGGGACCGAGACACAGCCGTGACAGTTAGGCAATATATTGGGCCATCAGGGATATTCACGCGATTGGGCGAACAAGAATCTAGGCGCGGAGCCCATTGTTTTGCGCTGCAACGAATCTGGTTTGTCAGTTTTAGAACATTTCGTGGATACTGATTTAGTTTTAACAAAAGAGAACGATTCTTTACCTATAAAGAGAAAAATTTACCCTGATATTAAAGCAGGATTTTATACAATGTTTGTTTATATCATTCGGCATCAACTTGTTGGCGATAGTTACGTACAGCTTTTAAAAACTGTGGAGCTAAGCGGCAAAAATGGCGAAACAGTAACGCAAAAGTATAACAGACCGGACTATATACCTCTCTGCAAACAACACTTTGATACCATTACAATATCGATACTCACGGACCAAGCTAAACCTGTTAAATTCAAATACAGGAAAACTATTGTGCAATTACACTTTAGACCTCGTGTGGTCACGACGCATTAAAATGTTGTCCTAGAGAGTGAACGGCGACCCAGATGCTTTTACACATTATTACATAGCGCAAGCTGGTCATGGTTTGGACAGCTTTCACGGCGTAGAATTCATGCACGGTTCTGGTCTCGCCAGGTTATTTTGTGGGTTGTTCCGGTGAGTCGTTCCCCTATTCAAAAAAGGTGTGGAACTTGCAAAACCGCATGTAAAACAGCTGCCAGGAATATCGCTAAAGATGTTGTCGCTACGGCATCGACCGCCGTTATGGTTCGAATAAATAGACCTATGCAAGGGCAGGAAGGCTCTGGCTTCGTGCAAATTTGGAGAGAAGCGCTGAAAAGAAAATGCGGTCACGATGGCGTCATCCTACCCCCTTTTATGAATAAAGTATCACAGCCTAAGAGACGTCGCCGCCAGAAAACAAGAAGTCGTTCACCGAGCAACATCTTCTAATTAACAGCTATGGCTTTTGTACATGACGCATCCGCCGAGTACGCAAAATCAGAGTTGGATATCTTTCAAATACCGTCCATGCAAACAAGTATTGAAAAATTGCTTTATGTAGAGGAACAACTGATAACGGCCATTGCCGACAACGCGCTTTTGGAGTTCTTCCCCTCGGGCAGTGGTGAATATTATTACGACCTAAATAACACTCTGTTACACGTCATTTGCAGAATCGTTAGCCCGGATAACACACCCATACCCGACGGATCCCACGTCGCCCTTATTAACTACCCTATTGCCAGCCTTTTTAATCAATTGGACATAACGCTCTGCGACACATTTCAAGAAGCGACAACCTTTATACGTATAGAGCGTATATAGAGGCCCTAATAAATTAAAATTCACGAACTTTAGCGGCCCAATTTACAGTCGACTTATTCTATAAAGATAATGCGGGGCATCATGGTAACAGGGCTCTCGACGGCCGTAATGTCAGTTTCGCCAAGAGAACACAGTATACGACTCGCTCTAGAAGTGTGGAATAAATGGGGCCCATTTAGGCCGATATATTTGATCAGTCGAAGTTAATACTGAATAGTCTAGATCTAAAGATAAAGTTGACCAGAAACAAAGATTCCTTCTGTCTTATGTCTGCCGAGGTGACCCATTTTAAAGTCCAAATACAGCACGCTTCGCTGTTTGTCAAAAGAGTATAGCCCGCTGTGAGAATTTGACACAGTCGCGCTCTGTTAACAGCTAATGCAAAGTACTCTGTCGATCGCGCGTCGCTATAAGTGTATAGCATTCCCGCAGGCACTCGCATATCTAACCATGAGAATCTTTTTCTGGGAAACATCCCAACAACAGTAATACTAGCGTTTGTGGACAACGAATAATTTTCCGGGAATTACCAAAGAAACCCTTTGTGCTTCAATCACTATAATGTGAATTATGCCGCCTTATATTTGGACGGACAACAAATACCAGCAAAACCGTTTCAGCCTAATTTCCATGACAAATAAGCTGTTTGTGAATATACAGTTGTGTTCAAAATAATAGCAGTCAGACATCACTAACCTGATCAATCACTGTTTTTGGTAGAAATTATATTTCTACATGCCAAATAATTTACTAGCAGGTGTAGTAGAGTAATAGAAACTCAACAGACCCAATAGTCATGACATGCATGCTGCTGATTCTCTTTAATTCAATCACTTATTGAAAGGGGCATGTTCAAAATAATAGCAGTGTGGAGTTCAATTAGTGAGGTCATTCATTTTTTGAAAAACAGGTGGCAATTATTGCCCTTATTTAAGGAAGGAAGGCAGCAAATGTTTTACATGCTGGTTACAGTGCATTTCTCTCTTAAATTCTGAGGAAAATGGGTCGTGTCAGACATTGTTCAGAAGAACAGCACAACTTGATTAAAAAGTTGATTGGAGAGGGGAAACATATAAAGAAGTGCAGAAAATGATAGGCTGCTCAGCTAAAATGAAATAAAATGAAAGACGTGGAAGAAAGCGAAAAACTACCATTCAAATGGATAGAAGAATAGCCAAGATGGCAAGAACTCAGCCAAGAATCAGCTCTAGGAAGATCAAAGAAGGTCTAAAGTTACCTGTGAGTACTGTTACAATTGAAGACACCTATGTGAAGCCAAGCTATGCAAGAAGCCCCCGCAAAGTCCCACTGTTGAAAAAAAGACATGTGCTGAAGAGGTTACAATTTGCCAAAGAGCACATTGACCGGCCTAAAGAGACATTTTGTGGACTGTTGAAAGTAAGAGTGTTCTTTTTGGGTCTAGTGGCTGGAGACAGTTTGTCAGACGACCCCCAAACACTGAATTCAAGCCACAATTCACTGTGAAGACAATGAGGCATGGTGGCGCAAGCATCATGATATGGGGATGTTTCTCATACTAAGGTGTTGGGCCTATTTATCGCATACCAGGGATCATGGATCAGTTTGAATACATCAGAATACTTGAAGAGGTCAAGCTGCCTTATGCTGAAGGGGAAATGCCCTTGAAATGGGTGTTCCAACAAGACAACGACCCCAAACACACCAGTAAACGCGCAACATCTTGGTTCCAGACCAACAAGATTGACGTTATGGAGTGGTCAGCCCAATCCTCGGATCTTAATCCAATAGAAAACTTGTGGGGTGACATCAAAAATGCAGTTTCTGAGGCAAAACCAAGAAGTAGAGAAGAACTGTGGAATGTAGTCCAATCATCCTGGGCTGGAATACCTGTTCACAGAGGCCAGAAGTCGGTTGACTCCATGCAACACAGATGTACAGCAGTTCTCAGAAACAGCGGTTGTACAACTAAATATTAGTAAAGTGATTCAAAGGAAAGCAAAATCTTCAAACATTTTTCAGTTTATATAGTGAATGTTTGAGTTTGTAAAGAAGAATACTAACACTGCTATTTTTTTGAACAGTCAATTATTCACTTTTGTTAAAAAATTTTTAGAGGAACAACACAAATTTGTTGTATTTTTCTTCATGTTTTGATTTGGAATATAATGTGTAGTGTTCCAAATGCATTTGTGTGTATGGAAATAAAAGCTATTTGAAGGATTTTGAGCTTTATTCACTAACACACTGCTATTATTTTGAACACAACTGTATGTTGATCGTACACATTTCGGGGAAGCAAAAGGCTGACAACGCTTTATCCGTGGATTGGTCAGAATTTATAACGGGTACACATTGTTCGCTTTTGATTTATCGCTGGATCAAGAACCTGGCGGACATTTCTCTCTAGTAAAAAATGGAAATCTGAAAGAGCTGAAATTAGATCTGCTGAAAATATTATTGAAATAAACAATAGAAGGGAGGTTTTATATGATTTTCAATAAAATGAATAATTATGAAATTACCTGCGTTATCAAAGCCGACTTTCACGCCCGGCGCATATTTAAAGGTGTATTTCCGTACGATTTATTACCGGGAAATAAAATCATCGATCGACCGGCGGCCTATATTTTAAATACGGACAGTTCGTATCAGCGGGGAAAACACTGGATTTTAATTACTGTATTTTTCGCTCTATAAGACGCATTGCCATTTCCCCCCCACTTTTTTATTAATACCGAAAAATACAGTATATTATACCCGAATGACGTATCTATTTTTTTGATAGTTATGGATTATCGCCTTCGAATGAAATATTTCCTGGTGAATTTATGAAATTTTTATCTAAAGACTCTAAAACTATAAACACTAAAAGAAAATTTCAAACATCGCAGGTCCACTAACAAAGGGCCTGCATCAGTTACCCCGGCTAGTTGACCTGCCTCGCCCTTCCGTTTTTGGTGGTACCTTGCTTGTTCCACCTCTGTCCACTCGAGTTCTACCTCTCATTGGCTGTCCGCTTCCCTGCTGTCTCTATCTCTCTGCTTGCACTTTCTCAGGTCAGGGACTGTCGCCCAGTTGCACCCCGTCACCTAGGGCGGGTGGCAGCTCAGGGGGTGCACCTCCGCTCTATCTTTATACCCGTGACGCTACCTCGTGACAGAATCACAGGCCTTAATTTAGAATGGACCCTCTACAGAGTCTCACCGAACATGTGCAAGGTCTTGCTCAAATAGTACAGGAACTTGGGGAGAGACTACAGGTTCAGGAGACCGTCTGAACTCCCCCCATTCTTGCTCCCGCCACCGTTCAGGTGGAACCACACATTAAATTACCCGATCGGAAAGCTGTAAACTTTATTTTCGACTACGTCCTCACTCCTCTGGCCCTGATCCACAGAGGGTTGGTATTATCATCTCCCTGCTTCAAGGGAACCCCCAGGAATGGGCCTTTTCTTTGCCTCCGGATTCCCCTTGTCTTAATTCTGTGGATTCAGGGTCAGCTTTTAGTTTTATTGATTGCAAATTTGTTGAACAAATGGGAATTCCTATACTAGAATTGTTCACCCCGATCCAGGTTGTCGCCATCGATTCTACCCCCCTGCTAGGGGGCACGGTAAAGCTCCGTACTCCGGAGGTTACCCTGTCTGTGGGGATCTGCCACTCAGGGAAATGCTCTTTCTTTGTTTTAGAGAATCTTCCTGTTCAGGTAGTCAATGGTATGCCCTGGCTTCAGCAACACAATCCGGTCATCAACTGGAGTTCGGGCGAGTTAGAGAGATGGGGGCCTAACTGTAGTTCTTGCTTAACCGTAGTTGAAGCTGGGGTTTCATCAGATATTATTTCTCATTTTATTTCTGATTATTCAGATGTTTTTTCCATGACTGAGACAGATACTCTCCCTCCCCATAGATCTTATGACTGTGTTATCGACTTGGTACCCAAGTCCAAATTTCCTAAAGGACGGATTTATAATCTTTCCGGTCCTGAGCGCAGGGCCATGAAAGACTATATCCAGGAGAGTCTCAAGAAGGGACATATTGACCCTCCACCTCTCCCCTGGGAGCAGGATTATTTTTCGTTAAAAAGAAGGACGGTGGTCTCAGGCCCTGCATTGACTATAGAAATTTGAATAAAATCACTATTAGGAATCAGTATTCCATCCCGTTGATTCCTGATTTGTTTATCCAGATTTTGGGTGCTTCGTGGTTTTCTAAATTTGATTTGAGAGGAGCGTATAACCTAGTTCTTATTAAGGAGGGAGATGAGTGGAAAACTGCTTTTAATACTCCAGAGGGACACTTTGAGTATCTTGTTATGCCATTTGGTCTTTGCAATGCACCAGCTGTGCTTCAGAATTTCATGAATTACGGTACATTTTTTGAGAACTCATCGGCAAAGTTATGATTGTTTATCTCGATGATATTCTTGTCTTTTCATCTGACTGGGATTCTCATGTGTCTCACATCAGATTGGTTCTTAAAATCCTCAGGGAGAATCATCTGTCCGTTAAATTAGAGAAATGTGTGTTTGGAGTTCAACAGATTCCTTATCTCGGCTATATTCTTACTCCTCATTCATTTAAAATGGATCCCAGTAAGGTTCAGGCTATCCAAGACTGGGTAAGACCATCCTCCTTAAAGGCACTCCAACACTTTTTAGGATTCGCCAATTTTTACCGTAAATTCATAAATAATTTTTCTGTTATTGCCAAGCCCCTTACTGACTTAACTAAAAAAGGTTCTGATCTGGTTAACTGGTCGTTGGAGGCCTGTCGGGCCTTTGATACCCTTAAAAATTGTTTTCAGATGGCTCCAGTCTTGGTTCAGCCTGATACCGAGGAACCTTTTGTGGTGGAGGTTGATGCCTCAGAGGATGGTGTGGGGGCTATCCTTTCTCAGGGGTCTTCTAACCTCACTAAGGCCATGCGCCTTCTTCTCTCGGAGAGAAATTATGATATTGGAAACTGCGAATTACTGGCCATAAAATGGGCATTTGAGGAATGGAGGCATTTTTTAGAAGGGGCTAGACACTTTATTACTGTCCTCACCGATCATAAGAACTTAGTGTTTCTTGAGGCGGCCTCAAGAAACTCCTTAATCCTAGACAAGCCAGATGGGCCCTGTTTTTTACTCGTTTTAATTTTTCTGTTACTTTCAGACCAGGAAGTAAAAATATTAAGGCAGATGCCTTGTCCCGAAGTTTTAATGCCGTCCAACCTCCTGACACCCCCCGGAACCCATCTTGCTGGCAAGCATCTTTGTGGCAGCAGTTTCTGTGGATCTTTCCTCTAAGATTCAACAGGCTCAGCAACTTGCTCCTCCACAAACACCGGCAGATAAGTTATTTGTTCCTGAGTGCTTTCGTTTTCAATTATTGGGTGAATGTCATGACTCCGTGCTCCTGGTCATCCAGGTATTGCTGCCACTAAGGAATTGCTGCTGAGGTCTTTCTGGTGGCTCACTTTGTCTAAGGATGTACGGTCTTATGTTTTGGCTTGCGATGTTTGTGCAAGGTCTAAGACCCCGAGAACACTTCCCATTGGTGAACTACAACCACTACCTATTCCCTGCAAGCCATGGTCTCACATTTCCATGGATTTTATTTCTGATCTGCCCCCTTCTGAGGGGAAATCAGTGGTGTGGGTAGTGGTTGACCGTTTTAGCAAGATGGTGCACCTTGTTCCTTTAGGTAAGCTCCCTGATGCGAAGACCTTAGCATCCTTGTTCATTGAACATGTGGTACGTCTGCATGGTGTCCCTGAGAATATCGTCTTTGATAGAGGCGTTCAGTTTGTTTCTGGTTTCTGGAGGGCTTTTTGTCGAAGATGCGACATCTCTTTATCCTTTTCGTCTGCTTTCCATCCACAGACCAATGGGCAAATGGAACGGTTAAATCAGGCAGTGGAGCTTTTTCTAAGGTGCTATGTATCACATAATCAACTCTTATGGGTGAGATACCTCCCGTTGGCAGAGTTCACTATTAACAATCCAGTTAATTCTTCCACGGCGGTGTCCCCTTTTTTTTGTAACAGTGGTTTGCATCCTCGCTTTTGTTCTAGTCCCTCTGTATCCTTACTCAACCCGCAGGCAGATTCTTTTACCTCTAGACTGTGCACAGTCTGGGCACAGGTTCAAACGAACCTGGAAAAGGCCCAGGAAACACAGTGTAAACATGCCAATAAGAGACGTTCCAAGGGGGTAAATTTTGTACTCAGCGATAAGGTGTGGTTGTCGACTAAGAATCTTGCTTTGAAACAGTGTTCTAGGAAATTCTCTCCGCGTTTAATTGGACCATACAATATTATTGAAGTTGTTAACCCAGTGTTCTTTAGACTTAAGCTACCCGACTCCTTTCGTATACATGATGTGTTTCATAAGTCGTTGCTTAAGAGATATGTGTCACCAGTGGTTTCTGTTAAAAAACCTCCTCCACCTGTGGAGGAATTCATCATCTCTAGAATTATTGATGTTAGAAAGGTTAGGAACTCCTTTCAATACCTGGTCCACTGGAAGGGTGTCATGGTCTTACCTTCTTGCTGTTCTCCTTCGTTTGACAGGTGCTGGCGGCCATCTTGGTTTCTGGGTTTCTTGTAGCCTCCCACCCTGCGGCTTCTCCTTCCCACTGGGAGGAGCTGGATGCCTAGCTCATATATATAGGAGGTCTGTGGCTTCAGTTCCTTGCTTGGTCCTCCTGTGTTCACATGCTTCTAAGACTGCTGCTGCTTCTGGTTCCTGATCCTGGCCTCGTCTGACTACCCCGTTGGTTCCTGATCCTGGCTTCGTCTGACTACCCTGCTGGTTCCTGATCCAGGCTTCGTCTGACTACCCTTCCAGTTCCTGACCCCTGTCTACGCAAGACCCTGCTTCGGTTTAGCCATCCGTTTGGACTTTTGCTTACAGCTTGATTTTCAATAAAGCCTTCTTATTTCCACTTATCTCTTGTTGTACGTCTGGTTCATGGTTCCATGACATTAGGACCAAGCCATGAATTCTGACGGTACAGGGCCATCCTCGCTACCTACGCTGGTTGCCAGACTTGATCAGCAGGATCACCTGTTGGGTCGGTTCGCTGTGGCGTTGCAAACCCTGCTTGAACGCACGGCTCATTTAGCTTCCGTTGCCGAAGGGTCGGTTGTCGCTCCTGGGCCCGCTCCTACTGCCGCTCCGGTTGTTGCGCCAGAGTCTACCCCGACACCTGTTGCTGCGCCTGCGGTGTTTCGGGGTATGACCGGTTCTGCCCCCCTTCCACAGCGCTTTGGGGGAGAGCCAACTCAGTGCCGAGGTTTCCTTAACCAGGTGGGCATTTATTTCGAGTTGCTGCCACATGCCTTTCCTACTGAGAGATCGAAGGTGGGCTTCTTGATCTCGCTGCTCTCGGACAAGGCCTTGGCCTGGGCCAGCCCTTTTTGGGAGAACAACAATCCGGTGGTTGCCGAGTTTTCCGGTTTTGTTGCTTCTCTTCGGAAGGTATTCGATGTGCCGGCTCGTGCTGCCTCTGCTGCGAAGCTCCTTATGTCCATCAGACAGGGTTCACGATCCGTAGCTGAATACGCCATTGAGTTTCGTACCCTGGCAGCAGAGGTGGGCTGGAATAATGAGGCTCTGGTCGCTGCTTTCCCTCATGGTCTCTCGGATGCCTTATAAGGATGAGGTTGCAGCTAAGGACCTACCAGTGGAGCTCGAGTCTCTTATTTCTTTCCTGATTTTGATTGACACCAGACTCAGGGAGAGACCTTCCTTTAAGGAGAGCCTGCGGAGGTCTTCTAACAGATTGGCGCCTACGTTTGCTGTCCCACCCGTGCCTCCCTCTCCTCCCACGCCTCCTGGGGATGACTTGTCTGGGGGTGAACCCATGCAGCTGGGGTTTGCTCGCCTGTCCGAGGGGGAGAGGGTACTCCGGAGACGCGAGGGCCGATGCATGTACTGTGGTCTCGGTGGGCATTTTCGGTTGGCATGCCCGAACCGTCCGGGAAACGCTCGCACCTGAGATCCTGTCGGGGGCAGATCTTGGGTGGAGTCTCCTCGTCCCCGGTTTCCCGTGTTGACAAACCACTGATTACTGTTGTCCTCTCCTGGGTCGGGGGCTCGGTGACGACCCAGGCGTTGGTGGACTCTGGTGCTGGTGGTTTGTTCATTGATAGTGTGTTCGCTGCCGCCAATTCCATTCCTCTGCAGCCTCGAGGTTCCCCACTGGCTCTTGAGGCGATAGACGGCAGACCCCTTCTGCCGCCACACGTGACTCAGGAGACCCTTCCAGTGGGGATGGCCATTGGTGCCGTTCACAGAGAGTCGGTCTGTCTCCAGGTTATTTCGTCTCCACACTACTCGGTGGTCTTGGGGTACCCCTGGCTCCAGAAGCATAATCCGACTTTCGATTGGAGATCGGCCGAGATCCTCTCGTGGTCACCGCAGTGTGGGGCTAGTTGCATCCATGGGCCTGTCAAGTTGCTGTGTACTTCCTCGGACTCTCTGTTGCCTCCTGAATACGAGGAGTACCGGGATGTATTCGATAAGGTGCGTGCGGTTGCCCTACCTCCGCACCGCCCATACGATTGTGCCATAGAGTTACAATCTGGTGCCGTTCCTCCTCGTGGCAGAGTCTATCCACTGTCGGTAGCGGAGAATGAGGCCATGGAGGAGTACGTGAGGGAGGCGCTTTCACGCGGACACATTCGCAAATCCTCGTCCCCGGCAGGGGCTGGATTTTTCTTTGTGAAAAAGAAGGGCGGTGAGTTGAGGCCTTGCATCGATTACAGGGGTCTCAATCGCATCACGATCAAGAACGCTTACCCGATACCCTTGATTTCCGAGCTGTTCGATCGCCTCAAAGGGGCCACGGTCTTTACCAAACTCGCCCCGGGGGCGGCATATAACCTGGTAAGGATCAAGGCGGGCGATGAGTGGAAGACCGCGTTTAACACCAGGACCGGTCATTATGAATCCTTGGTTATGCCCTTTGGGTTGTGCAATGCGCCCGCAGTCTTCCAGGAATTCATCAACGATGTTTTCCGTGACCTGTTGCAGGAGTGTGTGGTGGTCTATTTGGATGACATCTTGGTATATTCTGAATCCATGGAGGCCCACATTCTAGATGTCAGACGAGTGTTGCAACGGTTACGAGAGAACAAGCTGTTCGGTAAGCTTGAGAAATGCGAATTTCACCGATCCCAGGTAACCTTCTTAGGTTACATCATTTCCGCTGAGGGGTTCTCCATGGATCCTGAGAAGGTTTCGGCTGTCTTACAGTGGCCCCAGCCCAGTGGTCTTCGTGCCCTGCAGCGCTTTTTGGGCTTCGCCAATTATTATCGGAAGTTCATCAGGGACTTTTCCATGCTAGCCAAGCCTCTCACGGATCTGACCAGGAAGGGCAGTAATCCCCAGGTCTGGCCGCTCGAGGCCATCCGAGCTTTTGAGGCTCTAAAGTCCGTCTTTGTGTCGGCTCCGATTCTGTCGCATCCCAACCCTGGGTTGCCTTTTGTCCTCGAGGTGGACGCGTCTGAGACGGGAGTAGGCGCCCTTCTGTCTCAGCGTAGAACACCAGAGGGTCCTCTGCTTCCTTGTGGGTTTTACTCCCGGAAACTGTCTTCCGCGGAGTGCAACTATCAGATTGGTGACAGGGAGTTATTGGCCATCGTGCAGGCCCTTAAAGAATGGAGGCACTTGCTCGAGTGCTCGGTGGTTCCGGTTCTCATCCTGACGGACCACAAGAATCTGACCTACCTCTCTGAGGCCAAGAGATTGACACCATGTCAGGCCAGATGGGCTCTGTTCTTGTCACGTTTTAATTACGTGGTCTCCTACCTACCCGGTTCCAAGAACATCAGAGCACATGCCTTATCACGGCAGTACTCCGAGCTGTCCGGGGAGGAGTCGATTCCGACTTCGGTCATACCTCCGAATCAGATCCTGGCCGCCATTCGCACCAGCCTGACCTCTCCCCTGGGTGAGCAGATTTTGGCGGCTCAATCTGGTGCTCCCTCTGGGAGACCCAACGGCAGATGTTTTGTGCCTGAGGAGTTGCGCACTCGGTTGTTGCGAACCTACCATAACTCCAAGGCCGCGGGGCATCCTGGAAAGAATCAGCTGTCCTGGGCTGTTTCACGTCTGTTCTGGTGGCCTTCTCTACGTTCCGACATCGCCGCATATGTAGCGGCATGCTCCGTTTGTGCCCAGAGTAAGTCCCCTCGGCACCTTCCGTTGGGCCTTTTGCAACCCATAGCCACCGGGGAGCGTCCATGGTCACACCTGGGGATGGATTTCATTGTGGACCTCCCTGCATCCCGAGGCCATACGGTCATTCTCATGATTGTGGATCGGTTTTCCAAAATGTGCCACTGTGTTCCTCTCAAGAAGTTACCCTCTGCACAAGAGTTGGCCTCGATTTTTGCCAGGGAGGTCTTCCGGTTGCACGGTTTGCCCAAGGAGATTGTGTCGGATCGGGGGAGTCAGTTTGTGTCCAGGTTCTGGCGCGCCTTTTGCTCCCAGTTGGGGATTCATCTCTTTTTCTCCTCGGCCTACCACCCTCAGTCCAATGGGGCCGCAGAACGATCCAATCAGGCCTTGGAGCAATTCCTTCGTTGCTATGTCTCCGATCACCAAGACAATTGGGTTGACCTCCTGCCTTGGGCTGAGTTTGCCAGGAACACGGCGGTGAACTCTTCCTCTGGGACGTCTCCCTTCATGGCCAATTATGGGTTCCAACCTGCCGTGTTACCGGAGGTATTCTCTCCCCAGGATATTCCGGCTGTGGAGGATCACCTTTCCGTCCTACGTGCTTCTTGGGTACAGATCCAGAGGTCCCTTGAGGTCTCTGCGCAGCGCCAGAGACTCCAGGCTGATCGCAGACGAGCGCCCGCTCCTTCCTACCAGGTCGGAGACCGCGTATGGTTGTCCACCCGCAACCTTCGAGTGCCCACTCCCAAGCTGGCGCCTCGCTTTGTTGGTCCCTTCCGAGTGCTTCGCAGGGTAAACCCGGTAGCCTATGCCCTTGCGCTTCCTCCTGGCATGCGGATTTCCAACGTGTTTCATGTCTCCCTGTTGAAGCCACTGGTGTGTAATCGTTTCACTTCCTCGGTTCCTCGGCCTCGTCCGGTCCAAGTGGGCAATCGTGAGGAGTATGAGGTGAGCAATATCCTGGACTCACGCCTGGTCCGCGGTCGGGTGCAGTTTTTGGTCCATTGGCGTGGTTATGGTCCAGAGGAGCGTTCCTGGGTTCCCTCCGCAGATGTCCATGCTCCTGCCTTGCTCCGAGCCTTCCACGCACGCTTCCCTCAGAAACCGTTCTTTACTCCGCGGAGGAGGGGCCCTTGAGGGGGAGGTACTGTCATGGTCTTACCTTCTTGCTGTTCTCCTTCGTTTGACAGGTGCTGGCGGCCATCTTGGTTTCTGGGTTTCTTGTAGCCTCCCACCCTGCGGCTTCTCCTTCCCACTGGGAGGAGCTGGATGCCTAGCTCATATATATAGGAGGTCTGTGGCTTCAGTTCCTTGCTTGGTCCTCCTGTGTTCACATGCTTCTAAGACTGCTGCTGCTTCTGGTTCCTGATCCTGGCTTCGTCTGACTACCCTGCTGGTTCCTGATCCAGGCTTCGTCTGACTACCCTGCTGGTTCCTGATCCAGGCTTCGTCTGACTACCCTGCTGGTTCCTGATCCAGGCTTCGTCTGACTACCCTTCTGGTTCCTGATCTCTGGCTTCGCAAGACCCTGCTTCGGTTTAGCCATCCGTTTGGACTTTTGCCTTACAGCTTGATTTTCAATAAAGCCTTCTTATTTCCACTTATCTCTTGTTGTACGTCTGGTTCATGGTTCCATGACAAAGGGCTATGGACCCGAGGAGAGGTCTTGGGTCCCAGCTACTGAGATCCACGCCCCGAGGCTCATCAAGAAGTTTCATGATGAGCATCCTGGGAGATTTGTACCCAAGGGCTTGGGTCCAGTGGCCCCTCGTAAAAGGGGGGGGTACTGTTAAGGGGCGCCGTAGGCGCACTCTGTCTCCCATCAGTTGCAGGCCTGCTGTTTAGCTTCGGGAGCGAGGATCTGTGTTTGGCCTCGTTCCCAGGGCGGCTTTGCTAGATGGGAGGCTCCCTGCTCCTAGGTCTGCCTTGAGCGCCGAGCTGATCACTCGGTGCTCGACTTGCCTGTCTGTCGGTCATGTGACGCTGGCCACGTCACATAACCCTCACTCCCCACAATAAATACAGGCAACCTGCTGGCTACAGATTGCCTGTGATTTTCGTCCCTTAGGCTGTGTATTATTATTGTTATTTAGCTTACCTTTTGGATTTGACCCTTTATCTGCTTCCTGACACCTCTTCTGCCTGCTCCCTGAACCTTGACGCTACCTCTCGGATTTTGACCTCGGCTTGCTTTTGGATTTTGTCTTTGCCTCTTCCCTCGTACTGACGTGACCTCCTGGACTGACCCCGGCTAGTTGACCCGCCTCACCCTTCCTTTCACCGAAAGAGAAGACGTCATCGGCGCAGGCGCACTGAGGGAGTTCTGAGGAGACGAGCCGCCTCATCTCAGAGCGCCTGCGCCGAATGAACAGAGGCACGCGATTTTTAAAATGCTGACAGGGCCGGCCGGAGGAGGAGATCGTGGCTGGCCCTGTCAATCAACAGGACGAGGGGGCGTTTTTTTGCGGCGGCTACCAGCAAGTAGACGCCCTACTTGCTGGTAGAGACCTGATTTACATATTATAAAACTTCGTTTTTTTCTAAGAAACTGCTGAATAAAAGTAAGTAACACTATTATATTCTCATATATCGCACTATAAGGAATGTAACTAGCCCAAAAAAAAAAATTACTTTAGTGGGGTGACAGAAGCCCTTTAATTGAAATACTGACATGATATCAGATCTAAAAATATACGAGCGTATATAATAAAACATAATCAAAGTTTTACAAATATTCCCTTCCAGGACCTGTGGCGACATCATCAAAGGTCCTTTTAGCTTTAGGAAGCTAGACGGATCAATTAGCCGTTAGCAATATTTATAATGGCTTAGTAAGAGGTTAATACAAGCTTAATATCATTTTATTTTTAAAGATATTAAAACTTAATTAAATTACTGACGTAATATCAGATCTAACAGAATAAGGGACGCTGAATGGGCGGTATTTAGGCGTGGTTTGGGGCGTGCGACAGGCGGCGTTTTTGGGTGGGACTGAAAGGTGTTGTGGGCAGAGTTGGTGGGGTTATGGGCAGGAAAAGGGGCGTGTCGACCTGTCAAGAACAGTAGCCCTTTACTACTTACCTCTTCATGAACGTGCTGGGGATATCCCTACATATAAAAGCTTAAGTGACAATATTTAGGGCAGATCGGATGTAGACATTCATGTATTTTGTGATTTGTAACCAAGGTCTCGTTGACAACACTGCACCTGGCAAGCTTGAAAAGAGGACATGTCAGCAGAATATTTGAATCTACTGTAAATTACTATTCTAATAGTCTAACTAGTGGGTCTGCTTTAAAAGCCTTCCCTACATAGTAATGACCCACATTTATTAATAAGAGTGCACCTAGATCTTTTTGTAAATTGGGCAAAAATTTTGCGCGTCTAGTTTTTGAGAAATTATCTACACCTAGCTCAAAAGGGAGTGTGATCTACTGAGAAAGTTACGTAGCTTCACGAGAAAGGCATGGCTTAAGATGGCGGGGGGAGGGAGGGGAGTGTGCCCCTTATGAATAAACTATACATTCTCAGTATTCTTTGATCGCTCCCATTTGCCAAACCCCACAATATTTTTTGTGCCATTTTGACTAACAGGAGCGCAGACATGCCCCCGTACTATGCTTCCCGTATGAGTGCACAATAGTCTTATCCGCTTCTAGAAAAAAATCCCTGTAGACCAATATTTCAGACGCTTGCTTGCATCTTGGGGAATGTAGACCATGAAATGTTTCTGGTTCTTACCAATTGTGAATAAGTCCACCACCAAGAAATTGTTTGATAAGGTTAAAAGATATGTCTAAAAAAATACAGGATTTGGAGGAAGAAAATAGGAAAAAAACTATCCTATCAGACCTCAGAGCAGACCCCTAAATAAGACCCCCATTCTCCATCAAACCTCAGATCAGCCTCCTATCATACCCCCCAGCCTCCATTAGCCTCAGATCAGCCTTCCATAGCTTCAGATCAGCCATCCCATTAGACCTCACATCAGATGTTTAAAAAAAATAGTAAACTAACCTTGCTTGCTCCAGATGGAGCCACATATCCAGGATTTACCGCTTTATCGCTTCTTCCGGGTCCCACTGTGTACTGTGACCTGACAGCACACATCGTTATGTCATAGTGCATGCCTACGTGCACTACGTCCTGCAACTGTGTGCGGTCAGAACTCCACCATAATGGAAGCAGTCGTTACCATTCAGACTATAGGACTCACTGCCACTTTCCTCCCATTTTGTGGGGAACAAAGTGCTTTTTATAGTCCAAAAAATACAGTAAACAACTTTTTAAATAGTCTGAAAAAAGAACTTACCACCTTATGTCTGCAGCTCCTCGCTAGGATATGCTCCCATTGTCTGATAGTTGCAGGTCCCACCACATGGACCCAGACCCATCTCCTAAACGGAGCCAAGTGGTGGCTAGAGTACTCTGGACATGTATAACTCTGTGTATAGCATACAAGTGATGGCTAACCTCCGGCACTCCATGTGTGGTGAAACTACGACTCGCAGCATTCTCCATTCATTTCTATGAGGTTCTGAGAACAGCCAAGCAAGTGTGCCTCTTGGGAGTCGTAGTTTTCCACAGCTGGAGTGCCGAAGGTTAGCCATCACAGGCCTAGACTTTAGAGAGTTCAGGTTCAATAGTAGACCAATATATGGTCAGGAGGTCATCTCCAGGTTCAATACCAATTCTTCCATATCTGACCAGCAGCCTGATATCACTGCATGGGTTGCAGAGCGTTCACTGTTCATTTCTCACAAGTGTAACCAGAGGAATATATTCTGGATCAGTTGTCTCAGTTCATACTGGACACTGAATATATGGTAAAGACCATTTGTTTCAGTTCTTCACATTCTTCTCTTTTATTCTTACAGTTTTGTGCATTTTATACAAATAAATGTATTAACGGCTCCAAACAGAAATAAATTATGTGCTGAAGAATTAATGTGACATGTTTCCAGTCCATCTGTACGGAAACCATGAAGGCGATATTGACCGCAGTCTGCCAGGGAGTAGTTTCCATAGTATAATGGTCTGGAAAGAAGTTATCCAGTCAATCAATGCATCTTTAGATGTAGACAGGCAGAAAACCTGCTGCCCCTTGTTCAGATACAGCAGTCCTCTTCCTGGTCCTTGCTGCATGTTGTGTAAATTTAGGGGATAAGTGTCTGATCATCGAGGGTCCAATCACTGGGGCCCCCACCGATCATGAGAACTGGGGCCCATGTTCCCCTATTTAAATAGCTGGTGGGCACGCATGTGCTCTGCTGCTCCATTTATCTCCAGGCCCATAGAGGTGCCACTCCATTAATCTCCAGGCCCATAGAGGTGCCACTCCATTCATCCCCAGTCCCATAGAAGTACCGCTTCATTCAAACATGGGAACGCAGGCCCCCGTTCTCGTGACCATCGGGGACCATAATGGTCAGACCCCCACTGAGCAGAGGCTTATCCCCTATCCTGTGCATAGAGGATTAATTATTATAATGGGACAATCCCCCTTAACTCCAAGCTGTCACTTTGTTAATACACTTCCAGGAGGATCAACAGAGAAACAGCAAAATGCTGAGTTGCAAGAAAAGATGCTGCAGATTAGTTTTCTGAAAGACATGTCCCTGGAGCTCACAGACAGAGCACATACTTTTCAAAGATTTAGTTAGATTGGGACTACATAAAGATTGCAATGTCACATCGTTAATCACATCCAATGATTGTCAATGGGGTTGCGATGCGACTCACAACATACTGTGAAGCGCCAGTCACAAGAAATTCCACACTTCGATTGTCTGGTCGTAGGCCGCAATGCAAGTTGAGTGCGACTGCGACTTTTCTGCAATTTGACTGTTTTTAAATCTTTTATGAGACTTGCTGTGGCATATTAGGTCACCATATAGCCCCAGTCTTATAGTGCAGCAGGAGGATCTGCTAGCCATACACATTAGATAAATGTTGGCTGAACATGTCAATCTCAGCGGGATCGGCGGACCCTCTAATATGTATGGGGGGGGCTCTTGACTCTCTGTGACAGGTATTGGGGGATAGATAAGGATTAAGCAATTGGATTTCAATTGCACAACCTTTTTTGTTCTCGGGGAGGTGTCTAGCTGTGGCTTCTTCCCCTGTCCCCATTCATAACACATTCGTACTCACCTTGGCAGAGCATGCATGCACATGGGATCGGGAATGATAATTTCAGCAGGGGTGAAATGGCTGATGCCCAGGAAGCCACCTAAGCCGTCCTTAAGAAAATAATGACGTGACACCCCTCCTGACTCCTGAATTCAACTGTATTGCCATCCTAAGGCAATTGGAGTAGGAGAACAGAACGTGTCAGCTGGCGTTGGCCACCACAGAGGGGCAGTTACTGGGGAGGTATGTTGTGTTGCTGGAGCATCATTTTGTGATGCACTGTGGTATTAGGTTCTGCTGGGGTGGTATTATGTGCCGCAGTATGTTAATGCTAACCCACCTACTTGTGTTGGCGCCACCTTCTGTCAGTTTGGATTCGCCTACAACATGGGGCCACTTTTATTTTTTTCCAGGGCCGCTTTAAGTATCCAGTCTGTCCCTGGCTGTCGGCTAAACAAGCTTGGACTAGCCTAAGTTTAATCTCGCGTCTGGCAGATTTACCTCTGTATGAACGGTATGATCTGCCTGCATTTTATCTGATATTGGGGTTGCACAATAATGGGGTATAATGCTATGGCGCCTGACCACCACCTGTTCAGGACCATGCATGTTCAAGTGAATGGACAGTGTGCGGACAGGAGCACACTGCAGCCCCTTCATCCTGAGGATGGATGGGGGTCTCAGCAGTCGAAAAGCTCAGACTACCACTGAGCAGGAAGTGAAGCCATATTCCAGTGATATACAATCAAGACGATGCGATGCAGAGAAACTTTGATATTTGTACAAGTCACCTGCATTTTGGAAAGGCACAATTTTGAACCGGATTATTCATCCTTCGTGTCCTATCCATTTCTTAGAATTACAATCTGATGACATAGTGACAACGCCATCAATATTTGGGTGGGTTCACATCACATTTTATGCCTCAGTTTGACGTATACATTAGAAAAAAAGGATGCAAAAATGCAGCACTCCACATTCTTGTATCCTGCAGAGTCCGGTAAAAAAAAATATACGATTATATTTTTTTTTTTTACAATGGAACTCTATGGTGAACAATTGCATCAGTCTTAGGCAACCAATTAATTTATACGTTAAACGGATGGGAAAAACGTGATGTGGACCCTATCTTTGCCCCCTTCACCCTGTGTAGGCGATACGTGCATGTGGTAAAGAAATAGGAAAACGCAGCCAACACATGAATTCCTTGGGAATTAATCTTCTAAAGAAAATTGTTGCTTTTTGCATAATCATGATCCTTTCAAAATGCAAAGAATCACACTGTGGGAGAGAGAATTCACAGAAAATGGTAAAATTTCCCCAAAGCAAAGTCTGAGTAAAACCAGGTCGTGAGATAGGTGACAGTCCTAGATCGTGATTCAGAAGAGAGAGTCCTGAAGAACACGGTCACTTAAACTCTAGTGTGTCTACAGGTTCGTGATGACCCAGCTGAGGACGTTGTTGTGGTGCCCGCTGCCACATTCAATGTCGATGGAGAGTCCTCATCTGTTATGTCTCCTTGATCTTCTCGCTGGAGGCCGAGGCTGATGTGACTCTGTAGAGCTGCTGGTGTCAACCACTCTTTAGGTAGGCAACTCTGGAGAAATGGTATGCATGAGCTGAAGTAAGCTAAGCGGTTCACCCAACGTGGGATTTCCTTTCCACACAGCATCTGAAATAACAAGATAAACCAGCATGAAGAAATTTGCAGGGGTTGTCCCAGTTGAAGGGGCTGTGCACTGTACAACCCCTTTAAATAAAAACTCAATCAGCTCCTGTAAATGGACTGCAATAACAAAAGAATTGCTACTCACCCCTTTTCAATCCTTCTAGCACTGTGCACAGTTCCTTCCCCCTGCTGTCTGTTTTCCTGGCTGCAGCAGTGACATTTTGTGTATGCAGGTCACTGCTGCAGCCAAATTACTGACTTCCCTAGTGGCGTCCTGTGTACTGCTGAGGCCAGTGATTGGCTGCACCTTGACCTGCATGCATAGAACGTCACCACTGCAGCCAGGAACATAATGTAGCGCAGTGCTGGCAGAAGCAGTAGAAAAAGGGGGTGCCCACATTTTTATTTAGCTCAGACGATGCATTTTGAGTAACATCTAATCAAATTAAAGGGGTTATCCAGGATTTAACTATTGATGACCTATCCTCAGAATGGGCAATCAATATCTGGGGGTCTGACTCCTGGCATCCCAACCGATTAACTGTTAGAAGGGACCTCTTTCTTGGCCTGTGACATCATGTCCATTGGTCACATAGGGGGACTTTTATGAAGACCGGCGATTTAGACGCCAGTCTTCGTCCCACCTGCGCTGGCGGTTTATCTGCCTAAGTTATGTAGAGGCGCCGGCCTCTACATAACTTAGGCGGACTTTACACATGTCTAAATCTACGCCAGCTCCATTGCTGGTGTAGATTTAGACAATTTTCTGTGCCTAAAACAGGCGTATAAAATAATAAATGAGACGGGACGGCCAGTCCGCACCTTTTTTAGACCTGGCATGAGCAGCGGAAAAGGGAGAAAAGTCACAGATTGCGGCGCACAAAGTGGTGTATATCTAATCATAAATGACCCCCATAGTCTTTCTGTAACTTAGTCCCATTCAAGTGAATGGGATTGTACTGCAATACTGAACACAGTATACAATCTACAGCGCCGCTCTATGAAGAGGCTGATGTTCTTTAGGTACCTGATCGTAAAAAGTCGGATCTCCACTGATTTGATATAGATGGTCGATACTGCAGATTGGCCATCAGTATTTCTGTCCCCCGACAGCCCCTTTAAATATATGTTTGCCATATACCAGGGCTGATTGCTGCAAGGGAGTAGCAGGTGGGGCATATGTGTAGGGGGTGCTAATGGGCCCCTTGATGAGGGTATTTAAACACAGGGCTAAGGTAGCAAACAGAATGATTTCCCTGGATAAAGGCAGGTCTAGCTACAACTTTGGGCCAACGTGTCATAACCATAATCCAGTGAAAAGATATTGACATGGCCGGACCCTGTGATCTATATACCATGGCTGAAAGCTTTCTCCTGCAATAATATATAAAAAATATGAGTGGGCATGGGTCCTTTATGTACGTGCCCCTTCATTTCACATCTCACATCAGCCATAAGTGTGTGAATATCATTACAACTGCTGTCTGGTCTGTTCATACAACAGCAGCAGCGATCCAGGGACCGTCCCCCTCCCCCACCTCGGATTTTAGTGAAATGAGATGGAGTTAAATGCAGATGAACAGGGGTCACCACGTTACTAACCTCAGCCAGAACCGCAGAGAAATGATTGCAGTTTTTGTGCATTAAGTGATAGGCGTTGCCCTTGTATTCCTTCCCCAGTTCCTCCATGATGTTATCGATGTCTTCTTCTGTGAAATCCGTTGTGCCAAGTGCTATAGCTTCCCTGTGAGACACAGATATTAGATAGTTAGAAAAACAGATGTGTCCATTGCTAATGACTGTAGACACTTAGGAAGAAAATATGTCCCATGTCTTCTCCACCACCCATCTCCTGCAAGTGCGTCATTCCCATCTTCTTAAAGGTGGCTAAAATGTACCAAAGGTTTCTTGTGACCCTCCACCATGCCCGAGACCTAGGTCCTGTAGGTGCCAGTCCTCCACTAAGGTGTTTGTCTGCTATTTCTTCTTGGTTTTGACTTGACTAAATCTGTGACCTCACTTCTGATCTCTGCTGGCTCTGACCCTAGTCAATTCTGCAAGAACTCTGTCTGCCTTGACCTCAGATTATTCAAAAATTCACTTCTGCTTCACTTTGGTAAATTGCTATGCATCTCCTGGCTGTCTTACTTCAGCTAATGCCGACTTCTGGGAAATCCCTGTTGCAAATGTATACTTTCATGTATTTAGGTTAGCATAGGCAACTTACTGAATTATGTCCTTTTGAAGCTTTCGAAGATGTGTGAAACCATGCTCCCTTGTTTGCCTGATCATCTTCCTATACAGAACAGCCACTTTCTTAAAGGGGTTGTCTGGCCTTGGAGACAACAACCCCTACAGTCCTCACATGTGCCCCTTCACAAAAAAAAAAAAATACTACTACTACTCACTTGTCCGCTGCCTAGCTGCCTCTCTGTTCCTGGCTTTTTTTGGTCCCTGTGGGTCCAGGAAGCAGCTTGTTCCCTTGACTGCTGCAAACAATCACACTGGGACCAGGAACAAAGCGGCGAAGAGGCTGAGGACGATGAGTAGTGTTTTTTGGGTTTTGTATGGGTTACAGGTTAGGACTGCAGTCAGCTCCAAAGCCGGATATCCCCTTTAAAGTGACCACTGCAGCTTCCATTAAAATACACTGTGCCTGCTGCCTGGTCATTTTGGATCTGTATCCAAGAATTAAACTGGCACAGCTATTTTAAAGGCCATCTTTGTACCTATAAAACTAGCTGACCTGTTGCATGTGCGCTTGGCAGCTGAAGGCGTCTTGCATTAGGGGGTGTTGCCATTACTCCTAGAGGCTCTGCTCTCTCTGCAACTGCCGTGCCCTCTGCACTTTGATTCACACGGTCAACCATGATGACGGTTTCACTGCCTGGTCCTGTCAATCAAAGTGCAGGGGCACAGCAGTTGCAGAGAGAGCAAAGCCTCTAGAAGGAAGGGTAACGCCATCGTTGCTCCTAGAGGCTCACTTGCTTATATTAAAACATAATTTTTCTCAGCAGTGCGGGCACATAGGGCCATGGGACCAACACAGATGCCTTAAGCTGGTCAGCCAGTGTCATAGGTACAGATCTGCTGACAGATGCCCTTTAAAGGTGAGGAATGGATAATGCCTTCGACTCCTCTCCTTGGTCTAGAATATAGCAAACATGTTAGTTGCCATGTTGGTTCACTGTAGAATTTGTGATAAAAAGATATAAATATAATATGTACAAAATCTTACTTAAATTTGAAAGTTTCTCCAAGTTCCACTGCACTGCCAGGTGTGATCTCAAATATCCCACTAAATGGGTAGGGATGTCCTCCATAGGCAAACTCTGCAATTATAGAAGTGCAGACAAATAGGATGATTTCAGTGAAAATAATACAGTCTTTTGTTTTATCTACTTCACCAACTTTAATGAGGACTTTCAAAGATTTAAAGAGGACCTGTCACCGCTCCTGACATGCCTGTTTTAATAGCTTCATGCATTCCCCATGTAATAACAATTCTGGAGCATCTAGTCTTGTTGTGCCATTTCTTTATTATTTCAACTAGAAGTTATGAATAATTGCTAGCAGTCAGCAGTAAGGGTACAGAGGGGTGGTAACCAGTTAGGGGTGTGTACCTGCACAGTCTGACAATGGCAGCACTGATTGGATAGAGTGAGTCTGTGCAGGTACACATCCCTAACTGGTTACCTCCCCCCTGTACCCTTACTGCAGACTGCTAGCAATTCATTCATAACTTCTAGTAGAAATAACAAAGGAATGGCACAACATAGAGCTATAAGAATAGATGCTCCAGAATTGTTATTACATGGGGAATGCATGAAGCTATTTAAACAGGCATGTCAGGAGAGGGGACAGGTCAACTTAAAGCAGGTAGGTCCTTATTAGTGTTGAACGCGAATATTCGAATTCCGAATATTTATCGTGAATATCGCAACTACGAGAATTTGCGAATATTTCGAATATAGTGCTATGTATTCATTTTTCAAATATTCGTCTTTTTTTTACTCGAAAAATCGGCAAGGTAATGATCGCGTAATATGTGAATATTACGTGATTAATACAGGCGTTGGTCAAAAACTAATATATAGCACTATAGAATATAGTGCTATATATTCGTTTATTAGAATATTCGTAATTTTTTTCCATCTGAAGTCATGATTCCTCCCTGCTTAAGTTGCTTGACAAGCAACTTAAGCAGGGAGGAATCATAACTTTAGATGTAAAAAAAATGACAAATATTCTAAAAAAAACTAATATATAGCACTATATTCTATAGTGCTATATATTCGTTTTTGACCCACACCTGTATTGATCACTTAATATTCACATATTACGCGATCATTACCTTTTTTCGACCAAAAAAATGAAGAATATAGCGAATATTCTACAAAATATTTGCGAAATATCGCGAATTCGAATATGACCCCTGCCGCTCATCACTGTCTGACCCTTCGGCAGAAATAGTAGTAGTGGTAGTAAGGGGCATCCTGGGACTAGAGGGCAGTGATGGTATAGAATTACCCCAGCCTCTGTCTCTGTACATGGTATAATTGCCAACATTTAGAAATATGTTCAGATGGGGGGATCTCAGGTAAAGGATGGTCAAAAATGGTCATTATTTTATGATGACCCATAATAGATGATTAACAGATAAAGCCTATTTAGGCTATTGACCTCACTTGTCCCAGATAATAAATCTTTACTTTTAATGAATCTGCTAAGAATTGCTGAGTGAAAGGAAAGTGAGCTAAGGAAAGAGTTAAAACTATCTGATGCCCTGTTAGTACTTCAGCATGTGTATCCTAGCTACAATGTGAGCCGAGCATGCACTCCCCGTGCATACTGTGATAGCAGACCTGTACAGCACCGTCCTATCTGTATTGCTATAGAGGATTCTATGTGCAAACACTGTTCAAACTTGGACATGCTCTGCTAATCAACCTTGTAGCTGGAACTGACACAGACTTCAGAGTCACTAAACTGTCCCCCAACATGTTTCGCCAGCTAATCTGGCTTCATCAGGGGTAACGGACAGCTATAACAGCCATGCTAAATCTTTAGGTGTCAATTAGCAATAGCTGCTGCTAACACATAAAATACCTGCTCTTACTTCACCGAGGCCAGGAACCTCGGTGGTACATACCTCCCATCCACGATGATTCCAGGTACCTTCTTACATACCCCCCCCCCCCCCGTTTGTTCATTCCTGAGGGGGTGAACACCTGCCATACAGTATACCCGGGACAGGGCATCCGCGTTTTCCTGCAACCGATCTGCCTTGTGTTTCACGGAACTTAAAGTTCTGCAAGGACAGGAACCACCTGGTGACTCTGACATTTCTCTCTTTGGCCTGGCTCATCCATTTGAGAGGGGAGTGGTCAGTCACCAGGCGGAACTTTCTCCCCAACAAATAGTAGCGGAGAGACTCGACTGCCCACTTGATAGCCAGGCACTCTCTCTCCACTATGCTATACCTGGTTTCGGCTGGGGGGAGCTTGCGGCTTAAAAAGACAAGGGGATGCTCCTTCCCGTTGACTTCCTGAGAGAGTACAGCACCGAGGCCTACTTCGGAGGCATCTGTCTTTACCACGAACTACCTATTGAAGTCGGGCATCACCAAAACAGGGGATCCGCACAGGGCCAACTTCAAAGTGGAAAAAGCCTCTTTAGCCCAATCATCCCAGCGAACCACCACTGATTTTCGTCCCTTCAAGAGCTCTGTTAAGGGCGCGGCTATTGTGGCAAAGTGGGGAACAAATCTCATGTAATAGCCTATTATTCCTAGGAACGACTTTACTTGTTTAGTGGTGACAGGTCGGGGCCAATTTCTTATCGCCTCTATTTTGTTTACTTGGGGTTTGATCACTCCACGCCCAATGACTTACCCCATGTATTTTGTCTCCTCTAACTCTATTGCACATTTTTTGGGTTAGCGGTTAGTCCAGCTTTTCAAAGGGATTCTACTACAGCCTGCACTTTGGGCAGGTGACTTTCCCAGTCGGTACTGTGGATGACAATATCGTCCAGGTAAGCCGAAGCATACCGACGATGTGGTCGCAGCACAATGTCCATTAGCCTTTGAAAAGTTGCGGGGGCGCCATGCAGACCAAAGGGTAACACCTTATACTGGTACAACCCCTCCGGTGTGATGAAAGCCGTTTTCTCTTTGGCAGCCTCCGTTAAGGGTACCTGCCAAAGGTCCAAAACAGAAAAATACCGGACTTGTCCTAACCTCTCAATCAGCTCGTCTACCCAGGACATGGGATACGCATCGAACTTGGATACCTTGTTTAATTTTCGAAAATCGGTACAAAACCGCAACGTCCCGTCCGGTTTGGGTATCGGTACTATAGGGCTGGCCCACTCACTTCTAGACTCCTCGATGACGTCTAGTTGCAGCATTAGTTGTACTTCCTCAGAGATGGCCTGTCGCCAAGCCTCGGGTACCTGGTATGGTTTCAACCGGATTTTGGCCTGAGGCTCAGTGACAATGTCATTCTGGATTATGGAAGTGCGTCCAGGGAGGTTTGAGAACACATCTGTGTTCCTGTTGACGAACTCCCTAGCCTCCTGAGTCTGTTTAGAGGAGAGGCTGTCAACAATCTTCACTGTGGCAACCGCTTCCCTTACATCAGACTTAGGGGCCAGAACCTCTACCTCCTAGAAAACTCGGCCGTGGGCTATCGTCAGTACTGGTCTCCCTATTCTTCCACGGTTTGAGTAAATTCACATTGTACACCTGGTCCGGCTTCCGCCCTGGCTAGTCTACTTCTCCAACCTTTTCAAGTACCTCGCAGCGTCCCTGCCACCTAGCCAGTAACTTACTGTCCATTGTCTGTACCAGAACCAAAACCCGATCTCCTGGGTTAAAGATCCGGACCCGAGCCTGCCGATTATACACCCGACTTTGACCCCGCTGAGATGCCTCCATATGTTCATTTACCAGCGGCAACACAGTTTCCATACGTTCCTGCATCTGGTTGACATATTTAACAACACTTTTATATGGTGTGGGTTGTTGCTCCCATGCCTCTTTGGCTATCTCCAACAGACCACGTGGATGTCTGCAATATAGTAGTTCGAAGAGCGAGAACCCAGTAGAGGCGTGGGGCACTTCTCTGCAAACATAACATAGGGCAGACGGAGGTGCCAGTCCCTTTCCATCCCTAGCTACTACTCGTTTTAACATAGTTTTTAATGTTTGATTAAACCTTTCTACTAGGCCGTCAGTTTGCGGGTGATAGACAGATATCTGTATCTGTTTGATATTCAGCAACTTACAGAGCTCCCGCATGACCTTGGACATAAAAGGAGTACCCTGGTCAGTCAGAACCTCTTTGGGTATCCCCACTCAGGAAAACATCTCCATTAACTCCATTACCCTACGTGGGGTTGTCTCCCCCTCTTCCACAGATGTGGTGGTCACGCCTACTGCTGGCCCTTCAGCCTCAGATTTCCAGGGTTCCGGGCATCCCCCTGAACAAGGCCAATCTCCTGGGCTTATTCCTGTCTCAGGGGTATCCTTAACTCTCACAACCGATCATAGGGCAGGGAAACCTGGAAAGTCTCTCCCTATTATGAGTTCATAGTGGAGATTTGTGGCGACTGCCACTTCATGGATCTACCTGCCGGCCACCGTGGTTAGAGACACCTGCGTGGTGGGGTAGTCTTTCAAGTCTCCATGAATGCACATCACCCCAACTTTCCGGCCAGTATACTCAGCGGACCGCACCAGGGTAGCCCTTACCAGGGTCACCAGTTCCCTTAGTCCAGCAGTGCCTCCGCTTGAGTGTCTCCCACTTCCACCTGGCACAAGTGGTCTAGAGTCTCCGGGGTACCTGTGGCACACAGTTTCCTAGCATATAGCTATTGTCGGTAATCACAATTAGTGTCTATGGGCTCAACCCGATGAGGACACTCAGCCATGGTGTGACCAGGTTCCTGACACCGCCAGCAGATTAACTGGATATGGCCCATAGGAACCTCCCAGGGTGGTTTCATTGGCTCATACCGGTGGGCCTGGGTTGGGGAGTTCTGAAGTTTGCCTGCCCTCCTCCCAAAAGAGCCCCCCTGAGATTCTTGGTGGCCTCATAGCATTCCACCAGGTCCACCATTTCCAGGGCATTTCCAGGAGTTACCTGGCCGATCCAGTCCTGGAGAGGGGGTGGCAGCGCCCTCCAGAATATGGCAGCCAATAGTCTATCCAGCATAGCTGTGGGACTCAGCACATCAGGCTGTAGCCACTTTTTCAAAAGGTGGAGTAAGTCATAATACTGGGGTCTCGCCGGCTCAGCCGGCTTAAACCCCCACTGATGTACCCGCTGGTCCCGGACCAACATATTCACCCCCAGTCTTGCCAAAATCTCACCCTTTACCTTCGGGTAGTCGGCCGCTTGATCGTCCGGCAAGTCGAAATACACCAGCTGGGACTCTGATGCCAGGAAAGGAGCGACGACCTCTGGTGGCCACTTTCTCGTACATTACCAGGTAGGTTTCGATGTTGTCTGCGGGTGTCATCTTAGGGATCGCTGCACGGACTGCTTTCCAGGCATCGTGGACGCTTGGGGCTGCTCCTGCTGTCTGCAAAGCCATCACGTGTTGTAGCAGCAACTGGTTGGTTTCTTGCCGCTGCTTATTAGCCTCCTGTTGGTACAAGTTGGTTTCCCGCTGCTGCAAATTAGCCTCCATAAGGGCCTTCACAAGAGCCTCTATTTTGTCATGGGGCACGGGTTGAAATACAGCTGGTTTGATGTACGACATAATCCTCCACCAATTGTGGGGATTCGCTCTGGTAGTTAGGACTAGCTGGTGCAGCACAGAGGCAACGTACACAGTTCTTGAATCAAACAGCGGTGTTTATTCACACATTGGTGTATAACAAAATGCAGATAAGGTGTATCACAAAAGGCAGGCGGCTTGGTGTTTGTTCGCACACAAGGAAAGTCCATAAACAATAAAAGACAACTTTTTTCCTGGGTGTTAATTCACACCCTGTTAGCCGTTCAGCCTCATCAAGTCCATAGGCGGCCTGTTCGCCTTTAGAGGGGCCTGAGTCCTCCAGCCTGGCTCAAACCTCAAATCCCAGCACAGCCCTCAGTTCACAGCACACAGACTTCTGAGCTCCACTGTCAGAGGGAGGTAAATCCACCACACCTGGCAGTGCTGGCTGTTTTTTATGCCTGGCAAAACCCGGCCTGGAACATGGGGAGTAGTTACCCACCCATCTCTTTGACTACTCCCAGTAAGAGCCGTCCCGGATCAGCTATAACAGCCATGCTAAATCTTTAGGTGTCAATTAGCAATAGCTGCTGCTGACACATAAAATACCGGCTCTTACTTCACCGAGGCCAGGAACCTCGGTGACACATACCTTCCATCCACAATGATTCCAGGTACCTTCTTACACCATGTAAAAAGCAAGCAGTGGCTAAAAAAACAAGGAGGAGGGAGTGGGACATCACATTCTGCCCAGGAAAGGGAAACCTAAGAATCTTTGCAATAAAATCAGGATTATCCCTCCAAATCGGGACTGTTGACACCTATGACATAACCATTTCATTTTGCAGTTGGCCATTGCACAGTCTTGATGTCTAAACCAATACATTATAATAGTAGGATAGGATAAATGGTAAGCCAGCCCTTTTGGTAAATGCTAGGGTTGTCAGCTTGTCGTTAAAGGCTAATTAGTCTACAGTTTTCAAAGGTGGGTATGCATTTCATATAAACTTAGTTTGGCTAAAATGTAGAATGGCAACTGTTGGCCTAATCTTTAAATAAACTACCTTCTGAGCTTAAAGAGAATGTGTAATGAAAAATGATATTGGGTAAATCAAGTTTTTGTTACATATCATTTGTTTTTAAGATAGGTGATATTTTTTTTTAATTTCCCATGTCATTATATTTAAAAAAGTATCCTAAAATCCAGAAGCTTGCACACTGGCCCACCAGGCCTATAGACATCTTGTGTTATAGATACTACAATTAGTGATGGTCACAGCTCACCTCCCCCTTGCTGCACAATGAACTCTGCACAGGTCACAGAGCATGTCTAGAAAACTCTCCTGTAGATATCAATTAGTCCCCTCCTGTCCATTGTATCTATGGCCCATGGTGACTGCTGTAAAGAATATCTGTCCCCATAATCACGTTCAGGAAATAGAATAAAAATAATCTACAATCATAAAAATAAAAAAAAAGATAAAAAATAAGGATATGTATCAATATAAGGTTTTAATTGGTAGAAAAAATATAGATGACCCATTCGATTTAAGAAAATTGTAATGACAGCAATGAGGAGGAAGATAAAGAACACTGGCTGATCAGTTTTTCTCTATGTGCCCTATGCTAGCCACAACAGTGAGTAGGGCAGAGCATACTTAGATATGTTGGACATATCACCAGACTTGTCCCTTCATCAGCGCTGCTTTCCATTGAGATGTTTGGGAGGCAGAAAGGACAGGTTTTCGGTGGAATTTCCTTTGCAGACTGCTTCTCTAATTCTCAGTTGTCAGTTGATTTGGTGGGTGGAGACTAGTTGGTATCATTACCACCCATAGACTACACATAGAGGTAGCAGCTTCTGATCCCTTACCCACTCTCACTCACTCAGAATCATCTAGAAGCACCATATGACATTATAGAGAAATACTTAGCAGTACAGATGTGAATAAAGCACTTAGGGTAAGTGATAACCTTTACTATTAGCTGATGAATCTGCAGAATCATGTCTGTGTTGTGTCTGTCTCTGCTTCTGTCCGTTCATCCTTCCCCTGCCCCCTCTTTGGACTTCTTTGGGATTATGTAATATGATTCTTTAGTGAGCAGGCAGTCCGTCATTGTTTTAACAAGGTGAATTTCCCACAGATTTCAGAGAGAAAGTTAGTTTAGCAAAGGGAGTATAAAACACGATAAATCTAGAACATGGCATTTTTCTCTAAGATATATTGCAAAGTTTCCTATAGTTACCTGTACTGTTTATTTATGCAAAGTATACTTAGTGACCATTTAAATATGAAAGAAAACTACAATGCAAAGTTATAATATTGGTCACTGCTCTAATGTGCAAAGGGCTTGTAAGTGTGTTTATATGACAATGAAAGTCCTTCTGGCTTGGTATATGGAGCTTTATCGAGCCACTGTTCTGTTATCTCAGGAAGCCACTCACTACAGGTCTGCCACAGCCTAACCGTTTTCCTGTAAGACTGTAGAATAGGATGTCATAATAAATGTGTAGTTGATTCTACTTACAGTTAGTGTAACAAAGTCCTATATAAAGAACAAATTCCCTATTATGATAAGGTTACCGAAAAAGAAATACTTTTTTACAGTGACACAACTAGCATAGAACATATTAGTCTGGAAAGGGTTTTCCAAGACTTAAATATCTGATCGTTGGCGTCTGACACCTGGGACCCCAGCCGACCAGATGTTGGAGAAGGTACCGATGATCATGTGAGCACTGCTGCCTTCTTGCAGCTCACCAAGCACAGCGCCGTCCATTTTATAGCAGCTGTGCTTGGCATCACAGCTCAGCCTCATTCAAGTCAATGGGGATGAGCTGCAACAAGGCCACGTAACTGATGAACATGTCGTCACATGGCCTAGGAAAAGCTGGAGAAGGCCGTTGCGCTACTGTAAATGCCATTGCCTTCTAAAACAGCTGATCAGAGGGGGTCCCATGTGTCAGACCCCCACTGATCAGATACTGGTGACCTATTAAGAGGATTAGTGGCGTATCTAAAAGTGACTGGCCCCACCGCAGCGATTTCTGCTCAACCCTCTCCTCCAGTGACACCCCCACTCCTGTAGCTAGTCAACATCGCTCTCTCAGACGAGGCCCGGCAGCCGCTCCATCCATTTCCTACAGTGTCTCTGTATATAATGTTATGTTTTAATACTGTTGAGAGGGCCTAGACAATAAATTATTTTAGTTCTCCTCTTGGATGGGCCCTTTCTGAGTTGAGGCCCTAAAGCAGCCGCCTCCCCTGCTTCACCTATAGCTATGCCACTGCAGAGGATAGGTCATCAGTATTTAAGTCAAGTAAAACCCCTTTAAATTCTAATCTCTGGTATATTGCTGTTAGGTTCTGTTCACATCTGCATTGTTCTACTTACAGTAACAAAAAACAAAGATGTTTTATGGAATCTGCTCCAACACAAATGTGAACACAACCTTATAGTGGTTGTCCCATGCACTGCATGTTCTCCGTTCATCACTATGAGAGTTCCGAAGATAGCTAAACAAGTGGGCTTGGCTGTTTTTGGAAGTTCCATAGCGGTGAATGAAGAGCGCACCGCACAAGTGCGGCCACCTCATCATTCACTAATATGCGTCTGCTAGAAATCGAACACCGAACACCCGTAGTGACTGGAGAGTGGCCGTGCATTGGTGGCTGCTCTCTATTCACTTCGGAGGCCTTGTTACAGAGAAATGAGTGGGTCTCAAAGGTGGGACCAGCGCCTGACAATTGTGTCATAATCTACAGATATCTCATTAATGCCAACCCAATCTTTTGTTCAGTATGTTGTCTTAGATAAAGGGAGCCTGTCACATTGCACATGCTGTCCTACTGAAAGCGGCATGGTCTAGAGCAGGAGGAGCTGAGCAGACTGATGTATAGTTGTGTGGGAAAAGTATAACTTGAATTTTATTAATTTAAGTCCCTACTAATTCGAGGTTTAGGAGTCCAGTGGGTGGTCTCACACAATGACTGACAGCCTATATACAGTGGGATGCGAAAATTTGGGCAACCTTGCTAATTAGGCAGGTGCATACATTTGGTCACTGTTGTTGTCATTTTATTGATTCCAAAACCTTTAGAACTAATTATTGGAACTCAAATTGGCTTGGTAAGCTCAGCGACCCCTGACCTACATACACAGGTGAATCTAATTATAAGAAAGAGTATTTAAGGGGGTCAATTGTACGTTTCCCTCCTCTTTTAATTTTCTCTGAAGAGTAGCAACATGGGGGTCTCAAAACAACTCTCAAATTACCTGAAGACAAAGATTGTTCCCCATCATGGTTTAGGGGAAGGATACAGAAAGCTGTCTCAGAGATTTCCGCCGTCTGTTTCCACAGTTAGGAACATATTAAGGAAATGGAAGACCACAGGCTCAGTTCAAGTTAAGTCTCGAAGTGGCAGACCAAGAAAAATCTCGGATAGACAGAAGTGACGAATAGTGAGAACAGTCAGAGTCAACCCACAGACCAGCACCAAAGACCTACAACATCGTCTTGCTGCAGATGGAGTCACTGTGCATCGTTCAACCATTCAGCACACTTTACACAAGGAGATGCTGTATGCGAGAGTGATGCAGAGGAAGCCTTTTCTCCGCCTACAGCACAAAAAGTGCCGCTTGAGGTGGGCTAAAGCACATTGGGACAAGCCAGCTTCATTTTGGAATAAGGTGCTCTGGACTGATGAAACTAATATTGAGTTATTTGGCCATAACAAGGGGCGTTATGCATGGAGGAAAAAGAACACAGTATTCCAAGAAAAACACCTGCTACCTACAGTAAAATATGGTGGTGGTTCCATCATGCTGTGGGGCTGTGTGGCCAGTGCAGGGACTGGGAATCTTGTCAAAGTTGAGGGACGCATGAATTCCACTCAGTATCAGCAGATTCTGGAGACCAATGTCCAGGAATCAGTGACAAAGCTGAAGCTGCGTCGGGGCTGGATCTTTCAACAAGACAACGACCCTAAACACTGCTCCAAATCCACTAAGGCATTTATGCAGAGGAACAAGTACAACGTTCTGGAATGGCCATCTCAGTCCCCAGACCTGAATATAATGGAAAATCTGTGGTGTGACTTAAAGAGAGCTGTCCATGCTCGGAAGCCATGAAAAAACCTGAATGAACTGAAGATGTTTTGTAAAGAGGAATGGTCCAAAATACCTTCAACCAGAATCCAGACTCTCATTGGAACCTACAGGAAGCGTTTAGAGGCTGTCATTTCTGCAAAAGGAGGATCTACTAAATATTGATTTCATTTATTTTTTTGTGGTGCCCATATTTATGCACCTGCCTAATTTTGTTTAAACAATTATAGCACACTTTCTGTAAATCCAATAAACTTCATTTTACTTCTCAAATATCACTGTGTGTGTCTCCTATATGATATATTTACAAGACATTTTGTATCGTAACAAGCAACGATTTGTACAGGAAAATCATGACGATTAACAAGGTTGCCCAAACTTTCGCATCCCACTGTAAGTATGTATACAAAGATAGCTTCAGTCACTGAGTAGTACCACCCAGCTCTACTGAATCTTCTCCCACAAAGCTGTACACTGATGAGCAAAATGGTAACAATGTTTTGAACTTTTGACTTTCAGGCTCCATATCTTACTATCCACTACAGCTTTGAACATGGGACTACCATCATTTTATAGACAATCATCTTGGCTATCTCCTACATAATTGGACTTGCAAATGTTTAGCATATAATTAGTTATGCAAATTCTTGTCATTGAACGGCATTGTTACTGTTTTGCTCCTTAAATTCTAAATTGTTCTACACGTTCACAATGTTGGTGCATGCTGGTCGACTCACTTGGGTATGGATACAGCTTTTTCTCTAAATCTACCCACAAGTGTTCGATTGGGTTGAGGTCTGGGGACTGTGGGGGCCAGTCCAGCACCTCTACTCCATTGTCATTAAACCATTTGTTCGCCAATCTCGACGTATGCTTCGGGTCATTGTTCTTCTGGTACACTAAGTCGGCTTTTCATACCAATAGTACTCGAGTGTATGAAGTAACTCGTCGTGTAGGATACTCACATTTAGCTCAGCATTGAGACCACCATCGATCCCGGTCAAGTATCCAACACCTTTGGCTTTGAAACAACCTCATATCATCAGGATTCCTCCACCGAACTTGACAGTTCCTTCAATTTCTTGATCCGTTAGCCCCCTTTTCCCTTGTTTCTTTCAGGCCCATTTGCACTCGTTAGAGCCCAGTCTATTGACATTTGTCTCATCGCTCCAAATCACCCGTTTCCAATGTTCTACTGTGCACTGCTTGTACTTTTTTACAAACTCGAGCCAACGCTTCTTATGACAATGTTGAAGTCGAGGCTTCTTCACCATTCCAGACTTGTAATGTGCATTGCTCAGTGCTTGCATGGATGTGATCTCACTATTATGAAGCAAACGAGCCACCTCCACTTTTGTGTTTGTTGCGCCAGAACTGATAGACCTTGTGATAAGCTGACTTGTTTAGGGTACTTTCACACTTGCGGCAGGACGGATCTGGCAGGCTGTTCACCCTGTCAGATCCGTCCTTCCGCTGTTTCGCCGTGCAGCCGGACCGCTCCGTTCCCATTGACTATAATGGGGACGGGGCGGCGCTCCGGCGCAGTACGGCAGTTCGCGGTCAGAGGCCGCCGGACTAAAAAGTCGGACATGCAGGACTTTTAGTCCGACGGTCTTTCGCCGTGCACTGTCATACTGCGCCGGAGCGCCACCCCTGTCCCCATTATAGTCAATGGGGACGGAGCGGCGGCACAGCGAAACAGCGGAAGGACGGATCCGACAGGGTGAACAGCCTGCCGGATCCGTCCTGCCGCAAGTGTGAAAGTACCCTTACTCCGTTATTTTGCCTGGACGTCCACCTCTTTGGAATGGATGGATGGACTTCATTTCCTATTCTTCCAACTGTCATGGCACTCAGATGATGCTGTTTGACAGTTTTCTTGGCCGAGATACCACTATCGATGAGCTGGATGAGGCTGTTTTTCTTTTCTTGGGAAATAGTCTTCATGGCTGCTCCTGGATTTCACTTGGGAATCAACCTAGCAACACACTGAGCTATTAGATTATGTGAGAACAGGTTGTAATTTGTAGTATACAAGAAGAAAAAGATTGTTCACCACCAGGAGCAAAACAGTAACAATACAGTTACATGAGAAGAATCTGCATAACTAATCAAATGCTAAATGCCAAGATGATTGTCTATAATGATGATAGACTCACGTTCAAAGCTATAGTGGATGGTGAGATATGGAGCTTGAAAGTCAAAAGTTCAAAACATTGTTACCCTTTTGCTCGTCAGTGTATATCAATCTGCTCAGCATCTCTTGTGGTACCATGCACTGCCCACAGATTAGACAACATCTTTAATGTGTATGTTGGGGGAAGGGGGAGGTAATAAGAGCATTACAAACTAAAATATGGAGGCTTCCAATGTAATATACCACTCCATTTACTGAGCACCCAGTTCTCCAGTGCTATTAGTGTGACACCTTTTTTTTTACTTTTGATATTAACGATAGTATGAAGTTATAGAGAAGTCTTGACCAGACCCATAAGACTTGATAGCCAGAAAATAGACGGCATGAGCACACTGGGAATTTAAAGTGGCCTTGGAAAAAAACTTAAAGGAGGCCCTATGCTGCAGGCAGGTCCAAATTGACAAACAGCTGGGCAACACAAGTAGGCGAGGTGTCACGGCCTCGGTGTTGTGAACTGTGACACTTTAGCCGTGCATGCTGGTTGCCAGGGGCAACGCGTTGTTTTTGCAGCATGTATGTGCTTTGCTCACCTTCTCCTGGTTCCTCCCCTGTTTGGTGTCTTTGGGGTTAACTATCTGGCTGGGTGTGGCCACTGGGTTCATATTGCCTGTGGCTTCCAGGCTGGAGGCTGTTGTCCTCCAGCCTTGGTGTGTGCTGGAGTTGCTTCTGTCCTGGATATGTCATCGATCCAGTTTGAGGGCCACCTAGTTGGACATCAATGTCACCATGATGTCTTCCCTTTGTTCCCTCTGTTCTGTACCCTTCCTTACATGTCTGGTATGTTTGATGTTGTTTTCCACCATGGTTGCTACACATTTCCCCTGTCTGCTGTGTCGTCTGGAAGGGGGTCCCTGGGTTCCCCGGAAGGGGAACTACCAGTCAGTTAGCAGCTCTGCCTGGGTCTGCCATGCATCCTGTCCGCATGGGGGTCCTGGCAGTTTCTGGTTCACTGGACTCCGTGTTTGTTGTCTTTGTACTGTGTCCTGATAGCTAATTGTTTTCCAGTACGGAGGCATGGGTTCCAGTTGTTGTTGCCTCAGCAGGTGAGTGCTTGTTGTTGGCTCTTAACCTACTGTCACGGCTGTTTGAGGGTAACAAGAGCAAACACAGTGAAAAGAGCTACTGACCGGACCCAAACTAGGGAAGATAAGGGGTGACCCCTGTCAGACCCTCAAAGCTCTCCCTATGCTGCTAAAGCACATGCCTGGATCCAAATGGTGGAAGGAGGCATGCCCGCGTACCTCAGACTGATGGCCACTGTAACCCCTACAATAGTGGAAGGGGCACGGCCACCGGTGCCCTACTCAGTATATGGAGGGAACCGTGGCCACCTCAGATCCAGTCAGAAAATAATCAGGTAAACAACAATATCTGCACACTTAGCTGAAGGAGATGCAGCCGCAGAGAAGACGGATCCAAGGACAGCTGGCAATATCCGGAGTGCTTGCTGCAGCAGAAACCAGGTCCAGTGAACTGATAGCTTACAAGTGAAGTTACTCAAGCCAGAGCTACAACTGAAATGAGAAATATAATCCACGCCCTGCAACAGGAGGAGGGGTGATTTAAAGGCAGGAAAATCAACTGCAGGAGAAACAGCTGAGAGTAAAGACCTCATCACAGGGGCGGAGAAACAGAACAGTGAGAACACCTCCAAGCTCTAAGTGACATCATCGCAGGGGTGGAGACACAGAGCTGTGAGAACTTCTCAAAGCTCTGGTAGTGACAGTACCCCCCCCTCTACGGGTGGACTCCGGACACCCAGGACTCACCTTCCCAGGATGAGCCCTATGAAATGCCCTGATGAGGCGAGTGGCTTTAATGTCCGACACCGGAACCCACATCCTCTCCTCAGGACCATAACCCTTCCAATGAACGAGGTACTGAAGAGAACCGCGGACAATGCGAGAGTCCACAATTCTGGAAACCTCAAACTCCAGATTGCCATCAACCAAAATCGGAGGAGGAGGCAAAGAGGAGGGTACCGGGGGCTGGACATATGGTTTTAACAGAGATCTGTGAAATACATTATGTATCTTCCAAACCCGTGGAAGATCAAGACGGAAGGCAACCGGATTGATGACTGACAAAATTTTATAAGGCCCAATAAACTTGGGACCCAATTTCCAGGAGGGAACCTTCAGTTTAATATTTTTAGTAGACAACCACACCAGATCACCCACATTCAGGTCCGGACCAGGCACACGTCTCTTATCAGCCACACGCTTATACTTCTCACTCATCTTTCTAAGATTACTCTGAATCTTTTGCCAAATGGTAGACAAAGACGAGGAAAATCTCTCCTCCTCAGGTAAACCCGAAAGAGCCCCTCCCGAGAATGTCCCAAACTGCGGATGGAACCCATATGCACCAAAGAATGGTGACTTATCAGAAGATTCCTGACGACGGTTGTTCAAAGCAAACTCAGCAAGAGGGAGAAAAGAACACCAATCCTCCTGGTTCTCTGCCACAAAACAGCGCAAATATGTCTCCAGATTCTGATTGAGGCGCTCAGTCTGACCATTCGACTGCGGGTGAAAAGCAGAAGAGAAGGACAGCCGAACCCCCAGGCGAGAACAGAAAGCCTTCCAGAACCTGGACACAAACTGCGAGCCTCTATCGGAAACAATATCAGAGGGAATGCCATGCAATTTAACAATATGGTCGATAAAAGCTTGCGCCAACGTTTTAGCATTGGGTAAACCAGGGAAAGGAACGAAATGAGCCATCTTGCTAAAACGGTCCACGACCACCAGGATCACCGACTTCCCCGAGGAACGAGGAAGATCCGTGATAAAGTCCATGGACAGGTGTGTCCAAGGACGGGAAGGTATGGGTAACGGGAGAAGGGAACCTGAAGGTCGTGAACGAGGGACCTTAGCGCGAGCGCACGTCTCACAAGCAGCCACAAAACCCTCCACCGACTTACGAAGAGCCGGCCACCAAAATCTCCGAGCAATGAGATCAACCGTGGCTCTACTCCCGGGGTGACCAGCAAGAACCGTATCATGATGCTCCTTAAAGAGTTTGTGACGTAGCTCAGGAGGCACAAACAACTTCCCGGAAGGACAACGGGCAGGTGCCTCAGTCTGGGCAGCCTGGACCTCGGCCTCCAAATCAGAATAAAGAGCAGAAACAACTACCCCCTCCGCCAAAATGGGACCCGGGTCCTCGGAGTTTCCTCCTCCCGGAAAACAGCGAGAGAGAGCATCAGCCTTCACATTTTTGATCCCAGGGCGGAATGTAACGACAAAATTGAATCTGGAGAAGAACAGAGACCATCTGGCCTGTCTCGGATTCATACGCCTGGCCGACTCCAAGTATGCCAGATTCTTATGGTCGGTAAAAACGGTGACAGGGTGCCTGGCCCCCTCCAACCAATGACACCATTCCTCGAAAGCCAACTTGATGGCCAACAACTCCCTATCTCCCACATCATAGTTTCTCTCTGCCGGGGAGTGTTTTTTAGAGAAAAAGGCACAGGGTCGCCATTTGGCAGGAGAAGGGCCCTGGGACAAAACTGCACCCACACCCACCTCGGAAGCATCCACCTCAACAATAAAAGGTAAGGAAACATCGGGATGCACCAAGATGGGAGCAGACGCAAAACTCTCTTTAATCTTAGAAAAGGCTGCAAGCGCCTCCTCCGACCAAGAGGAAAAATCCGCCCCCTTTTTTGTCATGTCAGTAAGGGGTTTGACAACAGAGGAATAATTCAAAATGAACTTTCTGTAGTAGTTAGCAAAACCCAGAAAGCGCATCAATGCCTTCTGATTCTCAGGAAGCTCCCACTCAAGTACAGCACGGACCTTCTCAGGATCCATGCGAAAACCAGAAGCAGAGAGGAGAAAACCAAGAAATTGAATCTCCGATACCATAAAAAGACATTTCTCTAGCTTGGCATACAGTTTATTCTCCCGCAGTATCTGCAGAACCTGAAAAAGATGATCCTGATGGGTCTGAACATCAGGGGAAAAAATCAAAATATCGTCAAGATACACCAAAACAAATTTCCCCATTAAGTGGTAGAAAATACTATTAACAAAATGCTGAAAGACGGCCGGAGCATTCATCAGGCCGAAAGGCATAACGAGATTCTCGAAATGCCCGTTAGGGGTATTAAAAGCCGTTTTCCATTCATCCCCCTCTCTGACCCTGACCAGGTTGTACGCGCCTCTCAGATCCAATTTGGAAAACACCTTGGCTCCAACAATTTGGTTGAAGAGGTCCGGGATCAGAGGAAGGGGATAGGGATCGCGAATCGTGATACGGTTCAGCTCCCTAAAATCTAAGCAAGGTCTCAGAGAGCCATCTTTTTTTTTAACAAAAAAAAAACCCGCGGCAACAGGTGACTTTGAGGGACGAATATGCCCCTTCTCGAGACTCTCGGAGATATAGGTTCGCATTGCGATTCTTTCCGGTTGTGAGAGATTGTAGAGGCGTGCTTTTGGCAGCTTGGCGCCGGGAATGAGGTTAATGGGACAGTCAAACTCCCGGTGAGGAGGTAGCTCCTGAACACCGCTCTCGGAAAACACGTCCGAGAAATCAGAGAGAAATGATGGCACAGTTTTAGTAGACACCTCTGCAAAAGTCGCTGTGAGACAATTCTCTCTACAAAAGTCACTCCACTCATTTATTTGCCTTCCTTGCCAATCAATGGTGGGGTTATGTCTAGTGAGCCAGGGTAACCCCAAAACTAGAGGAGAAGGCAATCCGTTAAGGACAAAACAAGATATCTCCTCCACATGAGTGTCACCTACAGCTAGCTGGATATTGTGAACAATGCCTTTCAGAGATCTCTGCGAGAGTGGAGCAGAGTCAATGGCAAAAACAGGTATATCCTTTTCCAATGTGCAAACCTGAAAACCATGCATGGCTACAAATTGAGTGTCAATAAGATTGACGGCCGCTCCACTATCGACAAAAATCTCACAAGAAATGACTTTGCTCTCTAGCGCCACGGCAGACAGGAGAAAACGGGAACTGCAGGTCAGAGGAAAAGCATCAATTCCCACATCAAGTTTGCCCAAAGTAGCAGATGAAGTAGAACTTGATGATCCACCTCTTGAGGTTTTTCTCTTATTATCGCTCTTAGTACAGTTCAGGAATCTCCTAGACGGACAAACATTTGCCAAATGACCTATGCCCCCACAACAAAAACACACCATATTCTGAGGACTAAATCCTCTTTTATCAGGGGTAAGTCGGCCTAGCTGCATGGGCTCCTCCTCAGAGGGGAGCGAGACAGGATGAGGCCCCTGCACACTGAATGAGTCCGCACCATTGCCCCAAGACTGACAATGGCTGGACAGAGAGGTCTTGTTTCTTTCTCTTAGACGTCTGTCAAGGCGTACCGCCAATGACATGGCAGACTCTAAGGACGTTGGTCTCTCATGGAAAGCAAACGCATCTTTCAATCTCTCTGAGAGACCATGACAGAACTGACTCCGGAGTGCAGCATCATTCCAACCTGAATCAGCTGCCCATCTCCGAAATTCAGAACAATAAAGCTCCGCAGACAGTTTGTTCTGGCCTAAAGCACGTAAGTTCGATTCGGCCAGAGCAACACGATCCGGGTCATCATATATTTGCCCCAGGGCCACAAAAAATCTTTCCACGGATCGAAGGGAGGGATCCCCTGATGGCAGCGAAAAAGCCCAAGTCTGAGCATTGCCCCTGAGCAGGGAGATGACAATCCTCACCCTCTGTTCCTCATTACCAGAGGAAAGGGGACACAAGCAAAAATGGAGTTTGCATGCCTCTCTGAAGCGAACAAAATTCTCACTGCCCCCGGAGAACGTCTCCGGAAGTGAGACCTTTGGCTCGCAACAGACTCCATGAGCCGGAGCAGAGCCTAATGCTTGTAACTGAGTCATAGATTGACGGAGATCCGCTACTTCCAAAGAAAGACCCTGCATGCGGTCAACCAGGCCAGAAAGCGGATCCATGTCAAAAAAGGACGGTTTTGGTGGATTATAATGTCACGGCTGTTTGAGGGTAACAAGAGCAAACACAGTGAAAAGAGCTACTGACCGGACCCAAACTAGGGAAGATAAGGGGTGACCCCTGTCAGACCCTCAAAGCTCTCCCTATGCTGCTAAAGCACATGCCTGGATCCAAATGGTGGAAGGAGGCATGCCCGCGTACCTCAGACTGATGGCCACTGTAACCCCTACAATAGTGGAAGGGGCACGGCCACCGGTGCCCTACTCAGTATATGGAGGGAACCGTGGCCACCTCAGATCCAGTCAGAAAATAATCAGGTAAACAACAATATCTGCACACTTAGCTGAAGGAGATGCAGCCGCAGAGAAGACGGATCCAAGGACAGCTGGCAATATCCGGAGTGCTTGCTGCAGCAGAAACCAGGTCCAGTGAACTGATAGCTTACAAGTGAAGTTACTCAAGCCAGAGCTACAACTGAAATGAGAAATATAATCCACGCCCTGCAACAGGAGGAGGGGTGATTTAAAGGCAGGAAAATCAACTGCAGGAGAAACAGCTGAGAGTAAAGACCTCATCACAGGGGCGGAGAAACAGAACAGTGAGAACACCTCCAAGCTCTAAGTGACATCATCGCAGGGGTGGAGACACAGAGCTGTGAGAACTTCTCAAAGCTCTGGTAGTGACACCTACCTATCCAGTTGCTGTTTTCTGCCTTTCCTTTCCTTATACCTAGGCCTGCTGGAGACCTCGGTTCATCTGTGTTGTGGATGAACTGGTTGTCTACTTTTCCTCACCTTTATCCCAGGGATCATCAGGGCCAGTTAGGGTCTGAGGTTCCAGTGCACGAGGCCTCCTACCATCTGGATTCGCTTATGCGGTTAGGAGGTCAGGGCTAGGATGAGGGTTGCAGTAGGAAGTGATTAGCACCCTTTTCCCGGCATCCAGGACTAGTTGCTACCCCATCTTCCCCACATTGTACGATGGGGAGTTTCCCTCACTCCCCACCATGACATGAGGATAACACAAGTAGATGGGAACAGCAATACCAAAGTAGAACCAAATACCACAGTGCAGCACAAAATACTGCCGTCTGTGCTGCAGTATTCAACTTTATGACCGTCCTGAGGATGGCGATACAGCTTAATTAAATAGGGCATCTGTGGCCGCCGGCCAGGTGCATAGGTACCTGATATTCCTAGCATTACTTACTACTGAGAGCATGAGATCATTATGTATACATCTGGCCGCCCTGAAGAGGGCTTCAGTGGCCTCCTGGGAATTGGCCCACTGGGAGATTTCCCTTTATGGTCTATGGACAGTCTGCCCCTGCTAGACGGTATAGAGGCAGTTGAATGGCAGATAGGAACAAGAACATAAGCCAGTGTGCAAAGAAAATGGCTATAAAAGCAAAGGCTAGTATCCTGGAAGGTACCTAGAAACCGTTTGAAAGAGACCCTCAGCTGTAGTCTCAGAAGGAGGTAAAGTGCAACGCAATCATGGAAATGCCATCACTATCAACATAAATGCTAATTACAAGAGGAAGCATTGCACTTCCAGTTCCTAAGAATCTGCATTCAGGAGGATTCAAGGTGGCAGAATACTCAAGTTTGATTAATCAACCCCCTGACATTAATAAGCAAAGCGATCAATAAAATTAATTTATGGCATCAAGTTCAACTGTGAAGTGCCATCTGAAGTGGTAGGCATAGAGGCATCTGACATTAGCACAGCTGGATGCACTGTTGTACAAGTGGTCTTCAAGAATGCACTGCCAAGGGAAATGTACAGGTCTGCAGAATTCAGCAGTTCTTCTACTGCAAATTCCCGTTTTTACCAGAATAAAGTATTTTCCATCAAACAGATTTCAATGATACAGACATACCTGCCTCCAAGGATGTCTTCTAACAAAGGAACCTGTTTACTTCAGGCCCATCAGACTTCTCTGCTATGGGTTTCAGTCACCAGACTGGCAAAGTTCTTCATAGCACTTGTAAAGGGGATGATGCTGTCACTTTGAATCCCTCTCCCTCTACTTGCTTTTAAGACCACCTTGCTGGTGGTCTTTGTGTGCGTCCCAGTTTTCCTATCCTCGCCCATTCCACTGTGTACCTTCGCTATTTGTGTCCTGCTATGTCCAGTCTTCTTCTCAGGTCCATGAAGTGGTGGCACATGGGCTGTGGCAATGGTTTCGGCATGGTCTAATGGAAAAAAAATTATATAGTGCAGTGCATGCACCGTATAACGGAGTGGATGTGTATCCATTGTGTCACTTGAAGCAGATTTGACTTTGAGCTACTCCTAAGGGTGTTATCTAAGTGGCTCGTAGACCTTCTCCCTTTAGCCCCTGCACAGGGATCTGGACTCTCTGGCAGGGGAACTACCAGGCCTCTACCTCTTGAAGTAGTCTCTGTGCAAGTGACTGCTGACTTACGGGGGTCAAGATACACAGCACTGAGGGATCAGGCAAAACCGTAGTCAGTGACAGGCCGAGGTCAGGGCAGACAGAGTTTGTGTGATGTGATAAACTAAAGCCAGGGTGGGCAGCTCTGGGTCCATACGGAGATCACACAGAGGTCAGGTCCGGCAGCGAAGGATCAAATCCACAAGTCAGATGGAAGTTAGCACACTGAACAGGCACACAAGCTATGGACAACTTTATAGGAAACTAGCAAACTAGAACCCTATTTCTCAGGCAGCTGCCTAAAGTACCCAAGGGTAACTAGCCATTAGTATGGGAAGATTAGGGTGTGCGCTGACCTTTTAGAGCCGGAGAAAGCATGCGCCCTATGGGAAGAGAGAGGCATTGCCGGCAGGATGCAAGTCTCAGCCTGCATGAAAGGAGCATTGTTGCTCCGTCAGCCAGAACCGCCAGGCGGGAGGAGAGGAATGCTGGTGGGACTGGGCATCTGGAGCACTAGAGCTGTGGAGCAAGGTGGCATGACAGTGGGCACGGACCGCCTCCATAACACTCCATGAGAGAGATACCATGTGTTAGAGCAGGCCTTGAAGAGTCGATGCATAACTCTGGGTTCAAAAGGACACCAAAGAACAAGGTCACCCACTAAGCCCTAACGCCCTGCATTGGCCATAGCGCAGTACATCTTTTTTCCCAGGACTGTTCTAATCACAGTATGATATTTATCCAGTAACGCACATATTTGACTAAATGAAGGCAGTAATGATAACATTCGTCATGAGGATTACTCATCTTCAGCAATAAATGTATGTTTGAGGAAAGCTATACTTCATAACAACAAATGCACATCAACTCTTCATTCTGCCAGATCCTTCAAAAATAACAATCTTACAGCCAGCTATACTGTCATATTAGTGCCATTTTGTTGGAGAAGCCTTTATTAATATAATTTGTATCTGAATCCGTGCCAACAAAAGCTTCTGTGCTCAACCATGGCCGGCTTTACGGCTCTTATTCCATTTTTCAGATATTTATTTCCTGTTAACATAGTGTTTGATAAGAGTTGCCCACTGTGAGCACTGTATTCATTTATATTGTCCGGAATCAAAATCTGTGATTATATAAAAATCCTCCAGACTCTATCCTTGGATGTAAAGGTAGTACTAGAAGTACCAGAAATAATACTCTGTATGCAGTGTCGGACTAGGGTACTTAGGGCCCACCAGTGTAACTGATTCTGGGGGCCCACCTTAGGGCTCCTGCACACTAACTTTTTTTTTTCTATGTCTGGGGCCGCAAAAATAAATAAATGACTCTGTGTGCATTCCGTGTCTGTTTGTCCGCATGGCCGTTCTGCAAAATGATAGAACGTGTCCTATTATTGTCGGCATTACAGACAAGGATAGGACCGTTCTATTAGAGGCCGGCTGTTCTGTTCCGCATAATGTGGCATGCACACACCCGGTATCCATGTTTTGCGGATCCGCAATTTGCAGACTCCAAAACATCCAATGATCGTGTTCATGAGCACTTACAGTGATAACAGAAATATGGGCCGAATTTACACATATATGGATATCCTGCACTTAGGTCAGTCAGAAACAAGACACATGCAGCGCACACCAATCACTCATTGGACACATGTGGCACACAGGACACTTATACATGGGTCACATGCCACTGATGCATATGTCACATACTGCACATACACCACTGATACATAGCACACACCAAGACATTTATGCCTAACCCTATTAAGTGTAGCACACTTAGGCCTCTTTCACACGAGCGTGTCCGGATAAGGTCCGGATGCGTTGCGGCAAAGCCGCGCGAGTAGGTACGCAATTGCAGTGAGTTTTGACTGTGATTGCGTTCCATTGTTCCGTTTTTATCGCGCAGGTGCAATGTGTTTTATACGCGCGTGATAAAAAACTGACTGTGGTACCCAGACCCGAACTTCTTCACAGAAGTTTAGGTTTGGGTTCAAGGTTGAGTGGATTGTACTATTTTCCCTTATAACATGGTTATAAGGGGAAATAATAGCATTCTGACTACAGAATGCATAGTACAATAGGGCTGGAGGGGTTAAAAAATAAAAAATGTAACTCGCCTTAATCCACTTGTTCGCACAGCCGGCATCTCTTCTGTCTTCATCTGTGAGGAAAAGGACCTTTGATGACGTCACTACGCTCATCACATGGTCCGTCACATGATCCATCACCATGGTAATGGATAATGTGATGAGCGTAGTGACGTCATCAAAGGTCCTTTTCCTCACAGATGCAGACAGAAGAGATGCCGGCGGCGCGAACAAGTGGATTAAGGGGAGTTAAATTATGTTTTTTTTTTTTTCTTTATCCCCTCCAGCCCTATTCTACTATGCATTCTGTATTTAGAATGCTATTATGTTCCCTTATAACCATGTTATAAGGGAAAATAATGATGATCGGGTCCCCATCCCGATCTTCTCCTAGCAACCGTGCGTGAAAATCGCACCGCATCCGCACTTGCTTGCAATTTTCATGCAGCCCCATTCATTTCTGTGGGGCCTGCTGTCACTACCAGAGCTTTGAGACGTTCTCAAAGCTCTGTGTCTCCACCCCTGTGATGATGTCACTTAGGGTTGGAGGTTTTCTCACTGTTCTGTTTCTCCGCCCCTGTGATGAGGTCTTACTCTCAGCTGTCTCTCCTGCGTTTGATTTCTCTGCCTTTAAATCACCCCTCCTCCTATTGCAGGGCGTGGATTATATTTCTCCTTTCAGTTGTAGCTCTGCCTTGAGTATCTTCACTCCTTTAGCTACTAGTTCTCTGGACCTGTGTTCTGCTGCTGCAAGCACTCCGGATATTGCCAGCGGTCCTTGGATCCGTCTTCTCTACGGCTGCAGCTCCATCAGCTAAGTGTGCAGACTTTGTTATGTACCTGGTGATTTCCTGACTGGATCTGAGGTGGCCCCGGTTCCCTCCTTATTCTGTGCAGGGCATCGGAGGCCGTGCCCCTTCCACTATTGTAGGGGTTACAGGGCTCATCAGTCTAAGGTACGCGGGCATGCCTCGTTCCACCATTTGGATCCGGGCATGTGCTTTAGCAGCATAGGGAGAGTGTTGAGGGTCTGACAGGGGTCACCCTTTCTCTTCCCTAGTTTGGGTCCGGTCAGTAGCTCTTTTTACTGTGTATACTCTTGTTACCCTTAAACAGCCGTGACATTATAATCCACCAAAACCGTCCTTGTTGACATGGATCCGCTTTCTGACCTGGTTGACCGCATGCAGGGTCTTTCTTTGGAAGTAGCGGATCTCCGTCAATCTCTGACTCAGCTACAAGCATTGGGCTCTGCTCCGGCTCATGGAGTCTGTTGCGAGCCAAAGGTCTCACTTCCGGAAACGTTCTCCGGGGGCAGTGAGAATTTTGTTCGCTTCAGAGAGGCATGTAAACTCCATTTTTGTTTGTGTCCCCACTCCTCTGGTAATGAGGAACAGAGGGTGAGGATTGTCATCTCCCTGCTCAGAGGTAATGCTCAGACTTGGGCTTTTTCGCTGCCATCAGGGGATCCTTCCCTGCGATCCGTGGAGAGGTTTTTTGTGGCCCTGGGGCAGATATATGATGACCCGGATCGTGTTGCTCTGGCAGAATCGAACTTACGTGTTCTATGCCAGAACAAACTGTCTGCGGAGCTTTATTGTTCTGAATTTCGGAGATGGGCAGCTGATTCAGGCTGGAATGATGCTGCACTCCGAAGTCAGTTCTGTCATGGTCTCTCAGAGGGTTTGAAAGATGCCTTTGCTTTCCATGAGAGACCAACATCCTTAGAGTCTGCCATGTCATTGGCGGTACGCCTTGACAGGCGTCTAAGGGAAAGAAACAAGACCTCTCCGTCCAGCCATTGTCAGTCTAGGGGCAATGGTGCGGACTCATTCAGTATGCAGGGGTCTCATCCTGTCTCGCTCCCCTCTGAGGAGGAGCCCATGCAGCTAGGCCGACTTGCCCCTGATAAAAGAGGATTTAGTCCTCAGAATATGGTGTGTTTTTGTTGTGGGGGCATAGGTCATTTGGCAAATGTTTGTCCGTCTAGGAGATTCCTGAACTGTACTAAGAGCGATAATAAGAGAAAAACCTCAAGAGGTAGATCATCAAGTTCTGCTTCATCTGCTACTTTGGGCAAAGTTGATGTGGGAATTGATGCTTTTCCTCTGACCTGCAGTTCCCGTTTTCTCCTGTCTGCCAGGGTGGCGCTAGAGAGCAAGGTCATTCCTTGTGAGATTTTTGTCGATAGTGGAGCGGCCGTCAATCTTATTGACACTCAATTTGTAGCTTTGCATGGGTTTCAGGTTTGTACATTAGAAAAGGATATACCTGTTTTTGCTATTGACTCTGCCCCACTCTCGCAGAGATCTCTGAAAGGCATTGTTCACAATATCCGGCTAGCTGTAGGTGACACTCATGTGGAGGAGATATCTTGTTTTGTCCTTAACGGATTGCCTTCTCCTCTAGTTTTGGGGCTACCCTGGCTCACTAGACATAACCCCACTATTGATTGGCAAGGAAGGCAAATAAATGAGTGGAGTGACTTTTGTAGAGAGAATTGTCTCACAGCCACTCTTGCTGAGGTGTCTACTAAAACTCTGCCATCATTTCTCTCTGATTTCTCGGATGTGTTTTCCGAGAGCGGTGTTCAGGAGCTACCTCCTCACCGGGAGTTTGACTGTCCCATTAACCTCATTCCCGGCGCCAAGCTGCCAAAGGCACGCCTCTACAATCTCTCACAACCGGAGAGACTCGCAATGCGAACCTATATCTCTGAGAGTCTCGAGAAGGGGCATATTCGTCCCTCAAAGTCGCCTGTTGCCGCGGGTTTTTTTTTTGTTAAAAAAAAAGATGGCTCTCTGAGACCTTGCTTAGATTTTAGGGAGCTGAACCGTATCACGATTCGCGATCCCTATCCCCTTCCTCTGATCCCGGACCTCTTCAACCAAATTGTTGGGGCCAAGGTGTTTTCCAAATTGGATCTGAGAGGCGCGTACAACCTGGTCAGGGTCAGAGAGGGGGATGAATGGAAAACGGCCTTTAATACCCCTAACGGGCATTTCGAGAATCTCGTTATGCCTTTCGGCCTGATGAATGCTCCGGCCGTCTTTCAGCATTTTGTTAATAGTATTTTCTATCATTTAATGGGGAAATTTGTATTGGTGTATCTTGATGATATTTTGATTTTTTCCCCTGATGTTCAGACTCATCAGGATCATCTTTTTCAGGTCCTGCAGATACTGCGGGAAAATAAACTGTATGCCAAGCTGGAGAAATGTCTTTTTATGGTATCAGAGATTCAATTTCTGGGTTTTCTCCTCTCTGCTTCTGGTTTTCGCATGGATCCGGAGAAGGTCCGTGCTGTGCTGGAGTGGGAGCTTCCTGAAAATCAGAAGGCATTGATGCGCTTTCTGGGTTTTGCTAACTACTACAGAAAGTTCATTTTGAATTATTCCTCTATTGTCAAACCCCTTACTGACATGACAAAAAAGGGGACGGATTTTTCCTCTTGGTCGGAGGAGGCGCTTACAGCCTTTTCTAAGATTAAAGAGAGTTTTGCGTCTGCTCCCATCTTGCTGCATCCCGATGTTTCCTTACCTTTTATTGTTGAGGTGGATGCTTCCGAGGTGGGTGTGGGTGCAGTTTTGTCCCAGGGCCCCTCTCCTGCCAAATGGCGACCTTGTGCCTTTTTCTCTAGAAAACTCTCCCCGGCAGAGAGAAACTATGATGTGGGAGATAGGGAGTTGTTGGCCATCAAGTTGGCTTTCGAGGAATGGCGCCATTGGTTGGAGGGGGCCAGGCACCCGATCACCGTTTTTACCGACCATAAGAATCTGGCGTACCTGGAGTCGGCCAGGCGTATGAATCCGAGACAGGCCAGATGGTCTCTGTTCTTCTCCAGATTTAATTTTGTTGTTACTTTCCGCCCTGGGATCAAGAATGTGAAGGCTGATGCTCTCTCTCGCTGTTTTCCGGGAGGAGGAAACTCCGAGGACCCGGGTCCCATTTTGGCGGAGGGGGTAGTTGTTTCTGCTCTATATTCCGATTTGGAGGCCGAGGTCCAGGCTGCCCAGTCTGAGGCACCTGCCCGTTGTCCTTCCGGGAAGTTGTTCGTGCCTCCTGAGCTACGTCACAAACTCTTTAAGGAACATCATGATACAGTTCTTGCTGGTCACCCCGGGAGTAGAGCCACGGTAGATCTCATTGCTCGGAGATTTTGGTGGCCGGCTCTTCGTAAGTCTGTGGAGGGTTTTGTGGCGGCTTGTGAGACGTGCGCTCGCGCTAAGGTCCCTCGTTCACGACCTTCAGGTTCCCTTCTCCCGTTACCCATACCTTCCCGTCCTTGGACACACCTGTCCATGGACTTTATCACGGATCTTCCTCGTTCCTCGGGGAAGTCGGTGATCCTGGTGGTCGTGGACCGTTTTAGCAAGATGGCTCATTTCGTTCCTTTCCCTGGTTTACCCAATGCTAAAACGTTGGCGCAAGCTTTTGTCGATCATATTGTTAAATTGCACGGCATTCCCTCTGAGATTGTTTCCGATAGAGGCACGCAGTTTGTGTCCAGGTTCTGGAAGGCTTTCTGTTCTCGCCTGGGGGTTCGGCTGTCCTTCTCTTCTGCTTTTCACCCGCAGTCGAATGGTCAGACTGAGCGCCTCAATCAGAATCTGGAGACATATTTGCGCTGTTTTGTGGCAGAGAACCAGGAGGATTGGTGTTCATTTCTCCCTCTTGCTGAGTTTGCTTTGAACAACCGTCGTCAGGAATCTTCTGATAAGTCACCATTTTTTGGTGCATATGGGTTCCATCCGCAGTTTGGGACATTCTCGGGAGGGGCTCTTTCTGGTTTACCTGAGGAGGAGAGATTTTCCTCGTCTTTGTCTACCATTTGGCAAAAGATTCAGAGTAATCTCAGAAAGATGAGTGAGAAGTATAAGTGTGTGGCTGATAAGAGACGTGTGCCTGGTCCGGACCTGAATGTGGGTGATCTGGTGTGGTTGTCTACAAGAAATATTAAACTGAAGGTTCCCTCCTGGAAATTGGGCCCCAAGTTTATTGGGCCTTATAAAATTTTGTCAGTCATCAATCCTGTTGCCTTCCGCCTTGATCTTCCACGGGTTTGGAAGATACATAATGTTTTTCACAGATCTCTCTTAAAACCATATGTCCAGCCCACGGTACCCTCCTCTTTGCCTCCTCCTCCGATTTTGGTTGATGGCAATCTGGAGTTTGAGGTTTCCAGAATTGTGGACTCTCGCATTGTCCGCGGTTCTCTTCAGTACCTCGTTCATTGGAAGGGTTATGGTCCTGAGGAGAGGATGTGGGTTCCGATGTCGGACATTAAAGCCACTCGCCTTATCAGGGCATTTCATAGGGCTCATCCTGGGAAGGTGGGTCCTGGGTGTCCGGAGTCCACCCGTAGAAGGGGGGGTACTGTCACTACCAGAGCTTTGAGACGTTCTCAAAGCTCTGTGTCTCCACCCCTGTGATGATGTCACTTAGGGTTGGAGGTTTTCTCACTGTTCTGTTTCTCCGCCCCTGTGATGAGGTCTTACTCTCAGCTGTCTCTCCTGCGTTTGATTTCTCTGCCTTTAAATCACCCCTCCTCCTATTGCAGGGCGTGGATTATATTTCTCCTTTCAGTTGTAGCTCTGCCTTGAGTATCTTCACTCCTTTAGCTACTAGTTCTCTGGACCTGTGTTCTGCTGCTGCAAGCACTCCGGATATTGCCAGCGGTCCTTGGATCCGTCTTCTCTACGGCTGCAGCTCCATCAGCTAAGTGTGCAGACTTTGTTATGTACCTGGTGATTTCCTGACTGGATCTGAGGTGGCCCCGGTTCCCTCCTTATTCTGTGCAGGGCATCGGAGGCCGTGCCCCTTCCACTATTGTAGGGGTTACAGGGCTCATCAGTCTAAGGTACGCGGGCATGCCTCGTTCCACCATTTGGATCCGGGCATGTGCTTTAGCAGCATAGGGAGAGTGTTGAGGGTCTGACAGGGGTCACCCTTTCTCTTCCCTAGTTTGGGTCCGGTCAGTAGCTCTTTTTACTGTGTATACTCTTGTTACCCTTAAACAGCCGTGACACCTGCGTTGCGTAAAAAAACGCACAAAATAAAGCATGGTGCGATTTTCACGCAACGCACAAGTGATGCGTGAAAATCACCGCTCATGTGGACAGCCCCAAAGAAATGAATGGGTCCGGATTCAGTGCGGGTGCAATGCGTTCACCTCACACATTGCACCCACGTGGAAAACTCGCCCGTGTGAAAGGGGCCTTAAAGGTGCTGTCTCACTTCAGCAATTGGCATTTATCATGTAGAGAAAGTAAATACAAGGCACTTACTAATGTATTGTGATTGTCCATATTGACTCTTTTCCATCACATTATACACGACACGTATCCATGGTTTTGACCACTCTGCAATCCAGCAGCGGTGGCCGTGCTAGCACACTATAGGTAAAGGTCTTGGCCTATGAGCACTTCCAGCCTTTCCCTAGAGCAGGCATGCTCAACCTGCGGCCCTCCAGCTGTTGCAGAACTACAACTCCCATCATTCCCTGACAGCCTACAGCTATCATTCTACAGAAGGGCATAGTGGGAGTTGTAGTTTTACAACAGCTGGAGGGCTGCAGGTTGAGCATGCCTGCCCTAGAGTGTGTAAGCACGGCCACCACTGCTGGATTATACAGGGGTAATAACCACGGATACGTGCTGTGTATAATGTGATGGAAAGGAGGCAATATGGCCAATCACAATACATTAGTAAGTGCCTTTTATTAACTGCATGATAAATGCCATTTACTGAAGTGAGACAAACCCTTTAACCCCTTTAAGCATAAATGTCTGGCATGAAATTTACCAAATCGGAACCTCCTCATATTGTACATAATGTACATTATAATTAAAAGGGTTGTCCTACCATAATGACCTATTGCCTATCTACAGGATAGGTAATAAATATCAGATTGCTGGGGTCTGACTGTTGGAATATCCACTGATCATGAAAAAAGAGGACCTGAGATATTCAATTACATTACCACCAATCTATATACACAAGGGTCTTAAGATCATGTTTCCTTGATCCCAGCAGTCAGACCCCCATCAATCAGACACTTATCACCTGTCGTGTTATAGCTGTTGGACCTTTTTTCACATTCCCTATCCTTAAAGGTTTTCTTTGGGTGTAAAAAAAAAAATATATTAAATAAGAATAAACAATCTGGCCCAAAATATGTGTCAAACTAAAATAGAAATGCTTGCCTGTTAAAGGGCCTGTGTCCTTTTCTAGTTATCCTGTATCCACAGGATCGGGGATAACTAAGTGATCCGTGGGGGTCTGAACGCTGGAGGCTCCACTGATCCCCTTCTTGATTGAGTGGCAAGTCGAGCATATGCCCTGCCTTTCCATCCATTCTCTATGGGGTCGCTGGAGATGGCAGAGTACAGCGCTGGCTATTTCCAGTGGTCCCATAGAGAATAAATGGAGCAGCAGGGCGTATGTGTGGCCTGCCACACCATCAAAAAGGGGGAAAAGTGGGGGTCGCAGAATCAGACCCCACTAATCATATAGTTATGCCCTATGGTGTGGAGAGGATAACTTGAAAACCTGGACAACCCCTTTAAATTCTCCACCACCAGTATCTCTTTACATGACAGCAGTGATGCCTGTAAATACGGAATATCATCACTACCGCCATGTAAACCACGTGTCAATACTGGAGAATGTGACGCACTGTGCAGAATTTTTCGGGCATAAGTCCAACCCCCTTTGCAGGTCATAACCTTTAACAAAGCTAGAGGAGCAACCTGAGCAAATGGCACAAACGGAGGGTCATAACTGAAACACAGGCATTAGGGTCACCTGAGGCAGGGTAATAGTGGGGATCCTGGAGCAGGGGTAACTAGAGAGGCGGCAATATTAGTGGTGCATTTACAGTAGGGGCATCTAGAGCTGGGGAATTTATGGGGGTGCACCTAAAGCAGAGGCATTAGGGTCGCCTGAGGCAGGGTCATAGTGGTGATCCTGGAGCAGAGGTATTAGGGGGCAACTGGAGAAGAGGCAATATTAGGGGTGCATTTAGAGTGGAGGCATTGGGGGGCATCTGGAGCTGTGGCACTAATGGGGGTGCACCTAAAGCAGAGGCATTGGGGGAACCTAGGACAGAGTCCCCCAAATGCCACTCTGAACTCTGCAGAGAGCAGCACATATACATATATCTGTGTCTGCTATAAACAAATCCCCTATTTCCCCCTTACAGTCTCCTACAGCTCACTACTGTCACACACCTGAGAAGTCAGCCCAGCACCGCAGAGGAGTCCTTCTCTCCAGCAGCCACAGTTTTCTGACAGCAGGGAGGGCAGGAGGAAGCAGACACCTTCTCTCCTCTTTCACTGCCAGCAGCCCCAGAAGTCTAGAAGATACTGCGGGGCCTCCTGTACAACTTACACCAGTAGGTGTCATGCCCCACTCTGACGATGTGCGGAGGTCGGCCAGGATAGCAGCACGAGTTTAGTGTTGTTTTGGTGCCGTGCTGGATCCGCCTCTCATCAGGTGCACTGGGTGGAGTCATTAGTTTAAATGGCCTCCAGCCAAGTGTTCTGAGCGGATTATACTAATCATTGTGGTCTGGGAAGCTTGGATAGAAGGTTGGCTGTCTGTTCCTGCTCTGGAAGATAAGTGTCATTTCTAGTTTGGTTGTTTGTGTCATCTATCCCATCCAGGTTCTGTGCGAGCAGGCTGCTACTATTTCCCCACTTCACCATCTCAGGGAATTCAGGGTTTTGTCAGCCCAGGCTGGAGGACACATCACACCTACCTTCAAGGTCTGCATGTGGGCTGAGCAGTGCAGGGAAAGAGGTCAGGGATTAGCTAGGAGGTGACCCTTCCCCTGTCTCTCGTCCAGAGCCTGGTTGGTGCGTTATCTGTTATACTGAGTGCACGTCCGCCGTGACAGTAGGAGGCTGCCTACTGCCACCTAGTGGCTACAATAATTATCTCTCCTGAGAAACAAGATAAATAATTACTCCTCCGTCTTATCTCCAGGCGCAGGAGACTGGGGCCCTATCGAGGAATCCCCCTCCTCCCCGGTGGGCCAGTCGGAGCCTGTCTGTATGGGAAAGCCAGTTCTTATGGTTAAAACATCAGTCTCTGCAGATCACTGTGTATATTATATAGACCTATACAAACAGAGCCCTTGTAGCACTCGGTGGATGTTCTGCTGGAGTAGGGTTCCCACCCCTTTTACAATAGATACAAAGACTCCAGCTAAGTCGTATTTGATGCAACTTGTTTATTTTGCGTACAAAAGATGGTGGCTGCGGCGGAGTGACGTTTCGGCAACTCTGTGCCTTCATCAGACTAGTGCCGCTGGTGGAGGAGGGAGTCACATAGGTGTGGACGCAGTCAGGAGTACAACATGCGGTAATACCGCTGGGAGATACAGGCGCCATGTATCTCCCAGCGGTATTACCGCATGTTGTACTCCTGACTGCGTCCACACCTATGTGACTCCCTCCTCCACCAGCGGCACTAGTCTGATGAAGTCACAGAGTTGCTGAAACGTCACTCCGCCGCAGCAACCATCTTTTGTACGCAAAATAAACAAGTTGCATCAAATATGACTTAGCTGGAGTCTTTGTATCTATTATATAGACCTGAGATTATTAATCTCTGCAGATCATTGTGTATATTATATAGACCTGAGAACATCAGTCTCTGCAGATCGTTGTGTATATTATATAGACCTGAGAACATCAGTCTCTGCAGATCATTGCGTATATTATATAGACCTGAGAACATCAGTCTCTGCAGATCATTGCGTATATTATATAGACCTGAGAACATAAGTCTCTGCAGATCACTGTGTATATTACATAAACCTGAGAACATCAGTCTCTGCAGATCGTTGTGTATATTATATAAACCTGAGAACATCAGTCTCTGCAGATCGTTGTGTATATTATATAGACCTGAGAACATCAGTCTCTGCAGATCGTTGTGTATATTATATAGACCTGAGAACATCAGTCTCTGCAGATCATTGTGTATATTTTATAGACCTGAGAACATCAGTCTCTGCAGATCACTGTGTATATTATATAGACCTGAGAACATCAGTCTCTGCAGATCGTTGTGTATATTATATAGACCTGAGAACATCAGTCTCTGCAGATCGTTGTGTATATTATATAAACCTGAGAACACCAGTTTCTGCAGATCATTGTGTATATTATATAGACCTAAGAACATCAGTCTCTGCAGATCATTGTGTATATTATATAGACCTGAGAACATCAGTCTCTGCAGATCACTGTGTATATTATATAGACCTGAGAACATCAGTCTCTGCAGATCACTGTGTATATTATATAGACCTGAGAACATCAGTCTCTGCAGATCGTTGTGTATATTATATAGACCTGAGAACATCAGTCTCTGCAGATCGTTGTGTATATTATATAGACCTGAGAACATCAGTCTCTGCAGATCACTGTGTATATTATATAGACCTGAGAACATCAGTCTCTGCAGATCGTTGTGTATATTATATAGACCTTAGAACACCAGTTTCTGCAGATCATTGTGTATATTATATAGACCTAAGAACATCAGTCTCTGCAGATCATTGCGTATATTATATAGACCTGAGAACATCAGTCTCTGCAGATCACTGTGTATATTATATAAACCTGAGAACATCAGTCTCTGCAGATCGTTGTGTATATTATATAGACCTGAGAACATCAGTCTCTGCAGATCGTTGTGTATATTATATAGACCTGAGAACATCAGTCTCTGCAGATCGTTGTGTATATTATATAGACCTGAGAACATCAGTCTCTGCAGATCACTGTGTATATTATATAGACCTGAGAACATCAGTCTCTGCAGATCGTTGTGTATATTATATAGACCTGAGAACATCAGTCTCTGCAGATCGTTGTGTATATTATATAGACCTGAGAACATCAGTCTCTGCAGATCACTGTGTATATTATATAGACCTGAGAACATCAGTCTCTGCAGATCGTTGTGTATATTATATAGACCTGAGAACATCAGTCTCTGCAGATCGTTGTGTATATTATATAGACCTGAGAACATCAGTCTCTGCAGATCACTGTGTATACTATATAGACCTGAGAACATCAGTCTCTGCAGATCACTGTGTATATTATATAGACCTGAGAACATCAGTCTCTGCAGATCGTTGTGTATATTATATAGACCTGAGAACATCAGTCTCTGCAGATCACTGTGTATATTATATAGACCTGAGAACATCAGTCTCTGCAGATCACTGTGTATATTATATAGACCTGAGAACATCAGTCTCTGCAGATCACTGTGTATATTATATAGACCTGAGAACATCAGTCTCTGCAGATCGTTGTGTATATTATATAGACCTGAGAACATCAGTCTCTGCAGATCGTTGTGTATACTATATAGACCTGAGAACATCAGTCTCTGCAGATCGTTGTGTATATTATATAGACCTGAGAACATCAGTCTCTGCAGATCATTGCGTATATTATATAGACCTGAGAACATCAGTCTCTGCAGATCATTGTGTATATTATATAGACCTGAGAACATCAGTCTCTGCAGATCATTGCGTATATTATATAGACCTGAGAACATCAGTCTCTGCAGATCGTTGTGTATATTATATAGACCTGAGAACATCAGTCTCTGCAGATCACTGTGTATATTATATAGACCTGAGAACATCAGTCTCTGCAGATCACTGTGTATATTATATAGACCTGAGAACATCAGTCTCTGCAGATCACTGTGTATATTATATAGACCTGAGAACATCAGTCTCTGCAGATCACTGTGTATATTATATAGACCTGAGAACATCAGTCTTTGCAGATCACTGTGTATATTATATAGACCTGAGAACATCAGTCTCTGCAGATCACTGTGTATATTATATAGACCTGAGAACATCAGTCTCTGCAGATCACTGTGTATATTATATAGACCTGAGAACATCAGTCTCTGCAGATCACTGTGTATATTATATAGACCTGGGAAATTCAATCTCTGCGCGAGATACAATCTGGTTATTGATTCGTTGGTTATTTCCTTTTGAAACAATCTTTTTATAAACAAATCTATTTTTTTTTTCATAAAATATGAAATAAACCATGAACAGCGTTCTTGCTTGTACCCGCTGTTGTTCAGATATCATGGCAAATTCATGTATTGGACCCCGTCTGACCTTTAACAATGCAATAAAAAGGCATCAACAAATAGCCTTGAATTCAGGGGCGCTGCGGACAGACAGAGCACGATTTATATCAGCAACATTGAATAAATGACTAGGGAGAGGTGTAATTATTATTACAATGTCACCGACTTGACATTTCACAAACTGCGGAGAAGGTGAATATAGATGAGTGGGGGGAAGGGCGACGGGCAGGCACTGGATAACATGAAGCCCCAGGATCAATTTGTTTCTCATGAGAAGATGCAGACACCTTTCCTACTGTGTGTTTCACTACATCACACCTTACATAGCTATCTATATTCCTGTATCACTTATCGCAAAATGTTCTTAAAGGGGTTGTGCAGCCAGTGCTTATTGATGACCTCTCCTCATAATAGGTCATCAGTATCTGATTGGTGGGGGTCTGACTCCTGGCACACCCGCCGATCAGCCATTAGAAGCGGAGGCGGCGCTTGTGCGAATGCTACTTCTCCTTTAAGATTACACTGCGCATCGTCGGGCTTGCAGTGGCGGCGCAGTGTAATGAAGTGAATGGAGCAAGCACTTGGAATTCCACTGCACCGCTGAAACTTCTGAGGCAGCGCGCAGTGTAGTAGAGCTCATACGAGTGCTGCCTCCTCTTCAAACAGCTGATCTGCGGGGGTGCCAGGAGTCAGACCCCCACCGATCAGATACTGATGACCTATCCTGAGAATAGGTCATCAATATTACTGGCTAGACAACCCCTTTGAGTACAAAAGGCTGTATTTGGGCTGGAGTGACTATTACCACCTGACCACTAATCAGACAGACATAAGTAATTGCCTCATCGTGCCAATTAATAATTTGTTATGATGAAAACTATTTAACAGGGAAGAGACTGAGTATTTTTGCACTATAAGGGTCCATTCACACATCCGTATGTGTTCTGTGGAACCGCAAATTGCTGATCTGCAAAACACGGACAACGGCAATGTGCGTTCCACATTTTGCGGACCGCACATCGCCGGCACTCTCATAGAAAATGCCTTTTCTTGTCCGCAATTGCGGACAAGAATAGGACATGTTCTATTTCTTTGCAGAACGGAAGTGCAGATCCGAAAGTGTGGATGCGGACTGCACATTCCGGCCCCATTGAAAATTGCGGAATGGATGCGGACCCATTTTGGGGACCTCAAGATTCACTTTTTAACAGGAAAAAAACTTGCAAAAAAGTGCCTGAGTCTTATAGTCCACAGCAGTGTGCCCCTGCAGTGCCAGACCTCCCTGACTGCTGTCCTAATGATCCAGCAGAGCACTAAAGGAGCGCCTTGTCGGATCAATGAGAGAGCTGTGCGTCCCCACACTTCTCCCTTTCCCGGCCCAACACTGATCCGTGTGATCAGTCCAGGCAGTAGAGGAAACTGAATGATCAATCAGCTCATTGTGAGGACTATGAGAAACACAGCCCTCCCCATGCTGAAGGTCCCTAGGCAGCAGGGTTGACATGAAAGCTCTTACTAAAGGACCTTTGAGAATATCACCAGTGGAAGGAGTCAGACCAGTAAGAAGAAGAGAACTACACAGTGGGTATTGTACTGTACACTGTAATTTGTGGTGTTGATACTCCTATAGTGTGACTATACCCATTCAGCTGACGATCATTTGGTCGTCGGCTGTTCTGCCAGGTAAATCCAGATAGTGACACATCTCCTTTTTTTCTAATCTGTTCTTACTTTCAAATTGTCGATTTTTTTTATTCCTTTCCTGAACACGATTATGGGGGCTGCCATCTTGCCTGAGCTGTTCTTAACAGCCTTTAGAGATACGCTTTACAGCAGCCACACAGACCTTAGACACAATAGTCTGGAGGGGACTATTGACTTCTATGGGAGAGTTTTCTAGGCATGCTGTGTGACATGTGCAGAGGTCATTGTACAAGGAAGGGAGTAGATACACTTTGACCGTCACCTACTGTGAACAGTAGATCTTGAGTTATTTATATATATATATATATATATATATATATATATACAGTATGTATATAGCAATATCTTAAATTGTAATCCTGCTTGTGATGATAATGAGATGACTGGTGAAAAGTGATCTGTGTACAGACTAAAAAGTGTTGCCTATTAGCCTTAGTGGCTGGTGCAAAAACTGCAGGATTTTAATGTAAAAAAAAATATAGATAGTGAAATGAGATATTAAACATAACATTATCAAAAATACTTAAAGGGAGTCTGTCACCACATTTGACCATATTAGACAGATCCTATAGCGTTATATGTGCCACCCAGCAGTTAAAAACGGTACCTTTGTTGCATATAACCGAGTCTTCTTTCTGCCAAAAATGAACTTTGAAGATTATGTAAACGAGCCCTCTCAAGTGCCCAGGGCGGTGTCTCAATCTTCCGAGCCCAAGACCGGACCTCCCCAACGGCTCATAACCCTGCCCTCCTTGTGCCTGTGCCCGCCCGTTTACTCCCCTCGCCTTTTCCATTGCGGCTGCGCGGACAAATTCGTAGCCGGCGCATGCGCAGTAGGTATTGTGATGCGATCCCCGGTCCTGGCAGGGCATCGCAATACCTACTGCGCATGCGCCGGCTACGAATTTGTCCGCGCAGCCGCAATGGAAAAGGCGAGGGGAGGGGAGTAAACGGGCGGGCACAGGCACAAGGAGGGCAGGGTTATGAGCCGTTGGGGAGGTCCGGTCTTGGGCTCGGAAGATTGAGACACCGCCCTGGGCACTTGAGAGGGCTCGTTTACATAATCTTCAAAGTTCATTTTTGGCAGAAAGAAGACTCGGTTATATGCAACAAAGGTACCGTTTTTAACTGCTGGGTGGCACATATAACGCTATAGGATCTGTCTGATATGGTCAAATGTGGTGACAGACTCCCTTTAATGGGGTTTTCCAAGGTCATCAGTATCTGATTTTGGGGATCTGACACCGGGGACCCCCGCCGATCAGCTGTTAGGAAGGCACTAGCGCTCACAGTAGCACAGCGGTCTTGTCCAACTTTCCCTAGGCCAAGTGATGTCACGTTCATTGGTCATACGGCCTAGGTGCAGCTCAGCCCCCTTGAAGTGAATGGGGCTGCGCTGCGATACCAAGCATCTGATTGGCGGGGGTCCAGGTGTCAGACCCCCATCGATCAGATACTGATGACCTATACGTCATTGGTATAAAGGTCTTTGAAAACCTCTTTCAAATATGTTAAACATAAAAATTAAGACTGGCATATTATACACTGGTCTTAAAGGGGTTGTCTCACTTCAGCAGATGGCATTTACCATGTAGAAAAAGTTATTACACCCCACTTACTAATGTATTATGATTGTCCATATTGCCTCCTTTAATGGCTTGATTCATTTTTCCATCACATTATACACTGCTTGTTTCCAGGGGTTACGACCACCCTGCAATCCAGCAGCGGTGGTCGTGCTTACACACTACAGGAAAAAGCGCCTCTCTGGTGTCCAGGACCACTGGAGCACACACCAGCGCTTTTTCCTATAGTGTCCAAGCTTGACCACTGCTGCTGGATTGCATGGTGGTCGTAACCCCCGGAAAAAAGCAGTGTATAATGTGATGGAAAAATGAATCAAACCAGCAAAGGAGACAATATGCACAATCACAATACATTACTAAGTGCCTTGTATTAACTTTCTCTACATGATAAATGCCATTTGCTGAAGTGAGACAACCCCTTTAACCTATCCCCGGCTGATGTCCGATGCACCACATTTATTAGAAGGTGTACGCCTTTTTGGTGCCAGTTTTCTGGCGTACAGGGGATGATAAATGTCCACCCTTGATTTAAACAGTAGGTCATTTTCTCATGACACATTCTCTTTGACGAAGAATAAAATCTTCAGCTTACCTCTTCCATAGATTTCTATCCCTGAATGAAATACTCCAATGCCCAACGTTGAGGTGTATTCATTAATCCAGTACTGCAATAAAAAGTGGAATACACTTATTCATCAGGCGATTAATTAACCTCATCATGAAGTAGCCACGCTGTAAGGGTGCTCGTACCTGGTGCGGCTGAGCCACTGTAATAGTATGTGGATTAATGCTAATTGCTGTGGTTTTCCTGCAAGTACAGGTGAAGCACGTAAAGGCTATGGGGCAGATTTACTCATTCAGTCAGTGTACGCGGAGACTAGACAGTATGAAGATATGCGCCAAATCACAGTGGATCATGCTGGATGATAAGTTTGGTTCATTTTTATCTAACTTTATTCCATCTAGAAGTTGGCCAACATTTTTTGTGCACATTGGCACATCTCAAAGGGCATCTGTCAGCAGTTTTGTCCCTATGACACCAGCTGACCTTTTACATGTGCACTTGGCAGCTGAAGGCATCTGTGTTGGTCCCATGTTCATATGTGCCCGCATTGCTGAGAAAAATGTTGTTTTAATATATGCAAATGAGACTCTAGGAGCAATGGGGGTGTTGCCATTACACCTAAAGACTCTCCTCTCTCTGCAACTGCTGCCCCCTCTCCACTCTGATGACAGGACCAGGTGTGATCACATTTACACTGCCTTTCCCTGTCAATCAAAGTGCACAGGGCGCGGCAGTTGCAGAGAGCAAAGCCTCTAGGTGTAACGCCAACGCCCCCATTGCTCCTAGAGGCTCATTTGCATATATTAAAACATTATTTTTCTCAGCAATGCGGGCACATATGAACATGGGACCAACACAGATGCCTTCAGCTGCCAAGCGCACATGTAACAGGTCTGCCAGAGTCATAGGTACAAATCTGCTGACAGATGCCCTTTAGGCCATGAGCCCATACCCTTTGCTGTTAATCCACACGCTCTTGTGGAACTAGTCACAAAAAGTGTCAGTACTACGTAATAAACGTGGTGCAAAGCATGTACTCTAGTTTTTAGGTACAAATTTAAGGCGTATTCCGGCTATATCAAGTCATTTCCTATCCCTATTAAGTCATGGGGTCCGACTGCAAGGATCCCCACCGTTCACAAGAACTGAGGCCCTGTACCCCAGAAATGAATCGAGCAGCAGGTCAAGGATATACACTGCCACTCCATTCATTCTCTAGCTGGAGATAGGCGAGTATAGAGTTTGGCAGTTTGCAGCAGTCCCATAGAGATGAAGGGAGCGGCAGTGCCCGGGTTACTCTATTCACTTTAGGGGGTATGAGGTTCTGGTGATTGGTGGGGTTGTACTCTAATAATTATGACCTATCCTGTACACAGCCGATAACTTGATATCATCAGAATACACATAAATTCTGGTGCATTTATTTTAGTAAATCTCCCACCAGGTGTTTCATCTGCAGCTATTAATGGTAATCGGCATGTGGCATGCAGCTCGGCTGCACCTTGTACGGGCTTCCCAATACACCATCTTTTTCGTAATAGAAGGCATGCAATTTGGAGAGCAGAGCTTTGTGAAGTGGTCATCTACGTGATGGAGTGTTCAGTTTGATGAAAAAGTTTAACTTTGATGATAGTGAATACTATGAAGAGTAGATTTAGTAAGTTATTCAATAAAATGTAGCTGTATAGCGCTACCTGCTGTTTATTCTATTTCTTATTTCTCTGTGAACCTCACTGAGGTGGACACACATGCTCAGTCCTATCCTTTAACTGCCAGCAGCCATATAATCAGTTACAGGGCAAGAAGGATATGAGCCCTGAGAAACAACTCGCCCACTGGGATGCAAGAGAAAGGACACTCCCCCTGAGATGCAAGAGAAAGGATACGCCCCCTGAGATGCAAGGGAAAGGACGCTCCCCCTGAGATGCAAGAGAAAGGATACGCCCCCTGAGATGCAAGAGAAAGGATACGCCCCCTGAGATGCAAGAGAAAGGATACGCCCCCTGAGATGCAAGAGAAAGGATACGCCCCCTGAGATGCAAGAGAAAGGATACGCCCCCTGAGATGCAAGGGAAAGGACGCTCCCCCTGAGATGCAAGAGAAAGGACTCGCCCACTGAGATGCAAGAGAAAGGACACTCACCCTGAGATGCAAGAGAAAGGATACGCCCCCTGAGATGCAAGAGAAAGGATACGCCCCCTGAGATGCAAGGGAAAGGACGCTCCCCCTGAGATGCAAGAGAAAGGACACGCCCCCTGAGATGCAAGGGAAAGGACACTCCCCCTGAGATGCAAGAGAAAGGACACGCCTCTTGAGCTTTCTGCCTGAAATAAATCTAAGAGCAATGAATGGAGATATCTCTGAATGCATGTGAGGTACAGGGCCGGTTCTAGCTTTGTTAGAAAGATATTTTCTTGTACTATATGATGTCTGATTTTCATTTTTTTATCTCAATCATGGCATAATCCCTTTAAGGTCCAGAGACAAGGGGGGTGAGGCCTTATGTTTTTCATCTAGCCACATAAGCCGTCCTATTTTATCCTGTTTTCCAAAAACTAATGAAATCACTGTAATAGAAGAGGCTCTTCCACAAGATCCACCTCTCTCAATAATCTAGGGATAATGAAAATGTAATTTACAGGAGCAGGCCACCCGGCGATTTTATAATTTTCACTTCCAATTCTCATTGGTATTTTTCAAGCAGAAAGCAATTACAGAACTGGAAATGTGCGTTTTATGTTGTACGTAAGTTTTAGTCTGCTTGTTTTTTTTTTTTTTACTATAAAAAATATTCCAGGGTTGAATTCAATATAACCAGTAGTATCCGTACATCCATCCTATAAACCTATGCAACCGCTTACAAAATCCAATAATAGGCAGAACTTACCTGCACCCTGCTGATGGATCCCGGCTCCTTTGCTCCCCAGCATTGGTTGCCTTGCTTGGGTCCCCCTGCTGTATACATCCGCTTTCATGCTGCTGCAGCCAATGACTGGGTGCAGCGGAGGCCTGACCTCTTTGCGCCATGTCAGTCACTCATGTGACACAAGAGGGTCGGGTCGCCACTGCAGTCAGTTGTTGGCTGCAGTGTCAAAACACCCCAGTTGTTGGCTGCAGCGTCAAAACACCCCAGTTGTTGGCTGCAGTGTCATGGCCTACGCCTTTAAAAACTGTTGTATACAAATGATCATATTCTAAGCAGCGCCCACAAGAGTTCTGACTTCCACTCGGTCTTATAAACGTCCATTCTTTCTCCCCATACCCAGTCGACTACAGGCATCTATTGGACGAAAATATTACTTGTAACCTACTTAATTTCAGTCGGTAGGAGGCCTGTCGTTAAAAATGAATGGCTATTGATCATTTTGTCCTAAATTCCTAAGGACAAACGTTCATTTTAGTTGAAATTGTTTGTTTCAAAGAATTTTTGTCTAATGTGTATGGCCAGCTTTAATCCAGATATCCCTGCAAATGTAGTGTCCCACTAGGTAAAGGTGGGCACTACACAAGGGTTAATATGTCCATTGCATTAATGTAATGTTTACTGTTCATTTTCCTGTATTATCTGGGTGTCAGGCCTGTCAGGGTGTAGTTTAGCCTCCTAGACGCTAGAGGGAGCTAGAGAGCCCTAAGTATTTATAGGTAGGCGCAGACAGGGGAGAGTAAGTTCATTCCAGGTGGCTAGAAGTGAACATAGTCAGCCTGAAGCTCCTGAGGCCAAGCTTAGCTCAGTAGAGTCACCCCAGAAGAAGAATCTACCTCCTGGGAGAAACCTGCAGCTTCCCTTACCACAGGAACAGCACAACCAGCTCAGAGAAGTAAGCTGAGGGGCAGAGGTACTTTAATATAGAAGCAAGGGTCAATACTGGGGGAAGATTTATACACCAAGGATTAAAGCCAGCATTTAGGCATCCGGGCCTTGGGATCCAGCCAGCTAGAATAGCTGAGGGGATAGTGCAGCATAGTCCTGCGAAGCATTAACTGTTTACCCTCCAAGTATCTTGCAGGATTAATACCTGCCATATTGTGAAGTGAACCTGCTGTGGCATTTGTGATATAAGGGACTGCATCATCATCAACTGTCTGTACAAGTTGGACTGTTTTCCAAGTAAAGCAACGTTTGGTTCACCATACCATCTGTGTACTTCTGTCATGGAACCATGAACCAGACGTACAACAAGAGATAAGTGGAAATAAGAAGGCTTTATTGAAAATCAAGCTGTAAGCAAAAGTCCAAACGGATGGCTAAACCGAAGCAGGGTCTTGCGTAGACAGGGGTCAGGAACTGGAAGGGTAGTCAGACGAAGCCTGGATCAGGAACCAGCAGGGTAGTCAGACGAAGCCAGGATCAGGAACCAACGGGGTAGTCAGACGAGGCCAGGATCAGGAACCAGAAGCAGCAGCAGTCTTAGAAGCATGTGAACACAGGAGGACCAAGCAAGGAACTGAAGCCACAGACCTCCTATATATATGAGCTAGGCATCCAGCTCCTCCCAGTGGGAAGGAGAAGCCGCAGGGTGGGAGGCTACAAGAAACCCAGAAACCAAGATGGCCGCCAGCACATGTCAAACGAAGGAGAACAGTGAGAAGGTAAGACCATGACAGTACCTCCCCCTCAAGGGCCCCTCCTCCGCGGAGTAAGGAACGGTTTCTGAGGGAAGCGTGCGTGGAAGGCTCGGAGCAAAGCAGGAGCATGGACATCTGCGGAGGGAACCCAGGAACGCTCCTCTGGACCATAACCACGCCAATGGACCAAAAACTGCAACCGACCGCGGACCAGGCGTGAGTCCAGGATATTGCTCACCTCATATTCCTCACGATTGCCCACTTGGACCGGACGGGGCCGAGGAACCGAGGAAGTGAAACGATTACACACCAATGGCTTCAACAGGGAGACATGAAACACGTTGGAGATCCGCATGCCAGGAGGAAGCGCAAGGGCATAGGCTACCGGGTTTACCCTGCGAAGCACTCGGAAGGGACCAACAAAGCGAGGCGCCAGCTTGGGAGTGGGCACTCGAAGGTTGAGGTTGCGGGTGGACAACCATACACGGTCTCCGACCTGGTAGGAAGGAGCGGGCGCTCGTCTGCGATCAGCCTGGAGTCTCTGGCGCTGCGCAGAGACCTCAAGGGACCTCTGGATCTGTACCCAAGAAGCACGTAGGACGGAAAGGTGATCCTCCACAGCCGGAATATCCTGGGGAGAGAATACCTCCGGTAACACGGCAGGTTGGAACCCATAATTGGCCATGAAGGGAGACGTCCCAGAGGAAGAGTTCACCGCCGTGTTCCTGGCAAACTCAGCCCAAGGCAGGAGGTCAACCCAATTGTCTTGGTGATCGGAGACATAGCAACGAAGGAATTGCTCCAAGGCCTGATTGGATCGTTCTGCGGCCCCATTGGACTGAGGGTGGTAGGCCGAGGAGAAAGAGAGATGAATCCCCAACTGGGAGCAAAAGGCGCGCCAGAACCTGGACACAAACTGACTCCCCCGATCCGACACAATCTCCTTGGGCAAACCGTGCAACCGGAAGACCTCCCTGGCGAAAATCGTGGCCAACTCTTGTGCAGAGGGTAACTTCTTGAGAGGAACACAGTGGCACATTTTGGAAAACCGATCCACAATCATGAGAATGACCGTATGGCCTCGGGATGCAGGGAGGTCCACAATGAAATCCATCCCCAGGTGTGACCATGGGCGCTCCCCGGTGGCTATGGGTTGCAAAAGGCCCAACGGAAGGTGCCGAGGGGACTTACTCTGGGCACAAACGGAGCATGCCGCTACATATGCGGCGATGTCGGAACGTAGAGAAGGCCACCAGAACAGACGTGAAACAGCCCAGGACAGCTGATTCTTACCAGGATGCCCCGCGGCCTTGGAGTTATGGTAGGTTCGCAACAACCGAGTGCGCAACTCCTCAGGCACAAAACACCTGCCGTTGGGTCTCCCAGAGGGAGCACCAGATTGAGCCGCCAAAATCTGCTCACCCAGGGGAGAGGTCAGGCTGGTGCGAATGGCGGCCAGGATCTGATTCGGAGGTATGACCGAAGTCGGAATCGACTCCTCCCCGGACAGCTCGGAGTACTGCCGTGATAAGGCATCCGCTCTGATGTTCTTGGAACCGGGTAGGTAGGAGACCACGTAATTAAAACGTGACAAGAACAGAGCCCATCTGGCCTGACGTGGTGTCAATCTCTTGGCCTCAGAAAGGTAGGTCAGATTCTTGTGGTCCGTCAGGATGAGAACCGGAACCACCGAACCCTCGAGCAAGTGCCTCCATTCTTTAAGGGCCTGCACGATGGCCAATAACTCCCTGTCACCAATCTGATAGTTGCACTCCGCGGAAGACAGTTTCCGGGAGTAAAACCCACAGGGAAGCAGAGGACCCTCTGGTGTTCTACGCTGAGACAGAAGGGCGCCTACTCCCGTCTCAGACGCGTCCACCTCGAGGACAAAGGGCAACCCAGGGTTGGGATGCGACAGAATCGGAGCCGACACAAAGGCGGACTTTAGAGCCTCAAAAGCTCGGATGGCCTCGAGCGGCCAGACCTGGAAATTACTGCCCTTCCTGGTCAGATCCGTGAGAGGCTTGGCTAGCATAGAAAAGTCCCTGATGAACTTCCGATAATTGGCGAAGCCCAAAAAGCGCTGCAGGGCACGGAGACCACTGGGCTGGGGCCACTGTAAGACAGCCGAAACCTTCTCAGGATCCATGGAGAACCCCTCAGCGGAAATGATGTAACCTAAGAAGGTTACCTGGGATCGGTGAAATTCGCATTTCTCAAGCTTACCGAACAGCCTGTTCTCTCGTAACCGTTGCAACACTCGTCTGACATCCATAATGTGGGCCTCCATGGATTCAGAATATACCAAGATGTCATCCAAATAGACCACCACACACTGCTGCAACAGGTCACGGAAAACATCGTTGATGAATTCCTGGAAGACTGCGGGCGCATTGCACAACCCAAAGGGCATAACCAAGGATTCATAATGACCGGTCCTGGTGTTAAACGCGGTCTTCCACTCATCGCCCGCCTTGATCCTTACCAGGTTATATGCCGCCCTCAGGTCGAGTTTGGTAAAGACCGTGGCCCCTTTGAGGCGATCGAACAGCTCGGAAATCAAGGGTATCGGGTAAGCGTTCTTGATCGTGATGCGATTGAGACCCCTGTAATCGATGCAAGGCCTCAACTCACCGCCCTTCTTTTTCACAAAGAAAAATCCAGCCCCTGCCGGGGACGAGGATTTGCGAATGTGTCCGCGTGAAAGCGCCTCCCTCACGTACTCCTCCATGGCCTCATTCTCCGCTACCGACAGTGGATAGACTTTGCCACGAGGAGGAACGGCACCAGATTGTAACTCTATGGCACAATCGTATGGGCGGTGCGGAGGTAGGGCAACCGCGCGCACCTTATCGAATACATCCCGGTACTCTTCGTATTCAGGAGGCAACAGAGAGTCCGAGGAAGTACACAGCAACTTGACAGGCCCATGGATGCAACTAGCCCCACACTGCGGTGACCACGAGAGGATCTCGGCCGATCTCCAATCGAAAGTCGGATTATGCTTCTGGAGCCAGGGGTACCCCAAGACCACCGGGTAGTGTGGAGACGAAATCACCTGGAGACAGACCGACTCTCTGTGAACGGCACCAATGGCTATCCCCACTGGAAGGGTCTCATGAGTCACGTGTGGCGGCAGAAGGGGTCTGCCGTCTATCGCCTCAAGAGCCAGTGGGGAACCTCGAGGCTGCAGAGGAATGGAATTGGCGGCAGCGAACACACTATCAATGAACAAACCACCAGCACCAGAGTCCACCAACGCCTGGGTCGTCACCGAGCCCCCGACCCAGGAGAGGACAACAGTGATCAGTGGTTTGTCAACACGGGAAACCGGGGACGAGGAGACTCCACCCAAGATCTGCCCCCGACAGGATCTCAGGTGCGAGCGTTTCCCGGACGGTTCGGACATGCCAACTGAAAATGCCCACCGAGACCACAGTACATGCATCGGCCCTCGCGTCTCCGGAGTACCCTCTCCCCCTCGGACAGGCGAGCAAACCCCAGCTGCATGGGTTCACCCCCAGACAAGTCATCCCCAGGAGGCATGGGAGGAGAGGGAGGCACGGGTGGGACAGCAAACGTAGGCGCCAATCTGTTAGAAGACCTCCGCAGGCTCTCCTTAAAGGAAGGCCTCTCCCTGAGTCTGGTGTCAATCAAAATCAGGAAAGAAATAAGAGACTCGAGCTCCACTGGTAGGTCCTTAGCTGCAACCTCATCCTTCAAGGCATCCGAGAGACCATGAGAGAAAGCAGCGACCAGAGCCTCATTATTCCAGCCCACCTCTGCTGCCAGGGTACGAAACTCAATGGCGTATTCAGCTACGGATCGTGAACCCTGTCTGATGGACATAAGGAGCTTCGCAGCAGAGGCAGCACGAGGCGGCACATCGAATACCTTCCGAAGAGAAGCAACAAAACCGGAAAACTCGGCAACCACCGGATTGTTGTTCTCCCATAAAGGGCTGGCCCAGGCCAAGGCCTTGTCCGAGAGCAGCGAGATCAAGAAGCCCACCTTTGATCTCTCAGTAGGAAAGGCATGTGGCAGCAACTCGAAATAAATGCCCACCTGGTTAAGGAAACCTCGGCACTGAGTTGGCTCTCCCCCAAAGCGCTGTGGAAGGGGGGCAGAACCGGTCATGCCGCAGGCGCAGCAACAGGTGTCGGGGTAGACTCTTGCGCAACAACCGGAGCGGCAGTAGGAGCGGCCCCAGGAGCGACAACCGACCCATCGGCAACGGAAGCGAAATGAGCCGTGCGTTCAAGCAGGGTTTGCAACGCCACAGCGAACCGACCCAACAGGTGATCCTGCTGATCAAGTCTGGCAACCAGCGTAGGTAGCGAGGATGGCCCTGTACCGTCAAAATTCATGGCTTGGTCCTAATGTCATGGAACCATGAACCAGCCGTACAACAAGAGATAAGTGGAAATAAGAAGGCTTTATTGAAAATCAAGCTGTAAGCAAAAGTCCAAACGGATGGCTAAACCGAAGCAGGGTCTTGCGTAGACAGGGGTCAGGAACTGGAAGGGTAGTCAGACGAAGCCTGGATCAGGAACCAGCAGGGTAGTCAGACGAAGCCAGGATCAGGAACCAACGGGGTAGTCAGACGAGGCCAGGATCAGGAACCAGAAGCAGCAGCAGTCTTAGAAGCATGTGAACACAGGAGGACCAAGCAAGGAACTGAAGCCACAGACCTCCTATATATATGAGCTAGGCATCCAGCTCCTCCCAGTGGGAAGGAGAAGCCGCAGGGTGGGAGGCTACAAGAAACCCAGAAACCAAGATGGCCGCCAGCACATGTCAAACGAAGGAGAACAGTGAGAAGGTAAGACCATGACAACTTCATCACTACTCCTATAAATCGGTGTTCCACCGTTACAGGCACTGGCGTCACGATCCTTAAAGGGACCTTTCCTCAGGCACTCAAAATACCTGCAACATCCAGGGCACCTCATCCACCATCAGGCCTGGTCCCTTTTTACAGAGTGTGCCCCAGAGGAACTTGTGTCTACCTCTCCTTCACTGTCGCATGCCTGCCCAGGGTTCCCCTCCAAAAAGTGAGTAACCCTCGATTGCCCATAACCGTGACCTCACTATCGCAATACCCTGCAGGTCTGGCGTGCTGCACAAAGTGCCCTCACTGAGTAAAGAACTGTGAAATATGGAAATTAACATTAAGGTGTTAAAAGCTATATACACCTTTGGGGGCAATTTTTTATTGCTGCATTGTACTCATTATAAGCTAAAAATCATTCCAGGGTTGAATTCAATATAACCAGTATTATCTGTACATCCATCCTATAAACCTATGCAACCGCTTACAAAATCCAATAATAGGCAGAACTAGGGATCCTTGTGGCTAGACCTGCAAAAGGGAAGCATACTTACCTGCCGCTGGATCCCGGCTCCTTTGCTCCCCAGCATTGGCTGCCTTGTTTGGGTCCCCCTGCTGTAAACATCTGCTTTCATGCTGGAGATCACAGCCTGAAATGAGACATGATTGCCACCTTGCCCCCAGTGCCCCTGATAAATTTGTGCCCCCCACATGTGGCCATTGCCCCCCCCCCCCATTGTCTTCCATTGCCCCCCAGATGCCCCCTGCTGCGATGTCCTCTGTGCAGCAGCTCAGGAACGGAGTCACCGCCATCAGCAGCTTTAGCTTACAGCTAACACTCTACTGCTACGGCCGAAATCGGCACCGATCTCGGTTGTTTAACCCCATAGATGCTGTGGTCAGTAGTGGCCCGCGGCATCCATGGGGTTAAGAGGGAGGGAGCTCCCTCTCTCTTGCATCAGGCCACTGCTTCTGCGATGGCAGCGGCCCGATGGTTGCCATGACAACCGGGCGCCTTACAAAGGTGTCCGGGCTGCCGTGTACCTAAGGGCTCTTTCACACCTGCGTTATTGTCTTCCGGCATAGAGTTCCGTCGTCGGGGCTCTATGCCGGAAGAATACTGATCAGTTTTATCCTAATGCATTCTGAATGGACAGTCCGGCCAAAAATCCGGAACACTTGCCGCAAGGCCGGATCCGGAATGAATGCCCATTGAAAGGCATTGATCCGGATCCGGCCTTAAGCTAAACGTCGTTTCGGCGCATTGCCGGATGCGACGTTTAGCTTTTTCTCAATGGTTACCATGGCTGCCGGGACGCTAAAGTCCTGGCAGCCATGGTAAAGTGTAGTGGGGAGCGGGGAGCAGCATACTTACCGTCCGTGCGGCTCCCGGGGCGCTCCAGAGTGACGTCAGGGCGTCCCAAGCGCATGGATGACGTGATCGCATGGATCACATGATCCATGCGCATGGGGCGCTCTGACGTCATTCTGGAGCGCCCCGGGAGCCGCGCGGACTGTAAGTATACTGCTCCGCCGCTCCTACTATGGCAACCAGGACTTTAATAGCGTCCTGGCTGCCATAGTAACACTGAAAGCATTTTGAAGACGGATCCGTCTTCAAATGCTTTCAGTACACTTGCGTTTTTCCGGATCCGGCGTGTAATTCCGGCAAGTGGAGTACACGCCGGATCCGGACAACGCAAGTGTGAAAGAGGCCTAAGACTGATCAGACCCTCAGGGTCTGATCAGCCTTAGGCCTCTTTCACACGAGCGTGACAGATTAGGTCCGGATGCGTTCAGGGTGCGTTCAGTGAAACTCGCAAGCAAGTTCAGTCAGTTTTGTCTGCGATTGCGTTCAGTTGTTCCGTTTTTCCGCGCGGGTGCAATACGTTTTGATGCGTTTTTCACGCGCGTGATAAAAAACTGAAGGTTTACAAACAACATCTCTTAGCAACCATCAGTGAAAAACGCATCGCTTGCAGATGCAATGCGTTTTCCACGCAGCCCCATTCACTTCTATGAAGCCAGGGCTGCGTGAAAAACGCAGAATATAGAACATGCTGCGATTTTCACGCAACGCAGAACTGATGCGTGAAAAACAACGCTCATGTACACAGCCCCATTGAAATGAATGGGTCAGGATTCAGTGCGGGTGCTATGCGTTCACGTCACGCATTGCACCCGCGCGGAAAACTCGCTCGTGTGAAAGGGGCCTTAGTGTAAGTGTAGCACTGACTATACAGTGCATTGCAATAGATGACTATTGCAATGCACTGTATAGCTATCAGGCCCACTGGATTTTTATGATCCAGATGGATCTTGATAGATTTTTAAAAAGTCTGAAAAAAGAAAGTTACAAATAAAAAATAAAATAAAAATTGTCTTTTCTCATATCCGTTCATTTATGTCATTAAAAAATAAAATAAAATAAATACACATAGTTGGTATCGCCGCATCCGTAACAACCTGATCTATAAAAGTATCTTATTACTAATGCCGCGGGGTGAAGTCCGTAAAAAATAATGTAGAAAAAAATGACAGAATTGCTGTTTTTGTCACCTCATGTCCACAAAAAAATAAATAACAAGTGATCAAAAATACATATGTACCCCAAAATGATACCAATAAAAACTACAGCCCATCACGCAAGAAACAAGCTCCTAAACAGCTACGTTGGTGAAAACATAAAAAAGTTATGGACTTTAGTATATGGCGATGCAACATATAATTTATTTTTAACACAAAAGTGATTTTATTGCTAAAAAAGTAGTAAAACATAAAAAAACTACATAAATTTGGTATCGTCATAATTATCTTATAATATTTACCACAAGAGGAACCCCATAAAAAATAAAAACACTAACAGAATTGTCATTTTTGACTACTTCACCTCCACAAAAACACACATTCAGATGAATGGGGACGTGTACTGTCCGCGGAGAACACGTACAGCACATGTCCTTGAAACACTGACGTGTGAATGAGGCTTAAGCCTTCTAACTTCCTAAAAAAATTAAATGAAAATTACAAAATGATGCCAACATAAAGTAGACTTATGGGGAATGTAAAGTGATAACTATTTTATGAAGTATCATTATCCGTCTTAAAAGCAAAGAAATTCGAATTTTGAAAATAGTGAATTTTTCCAAAATTAATGCAAATTTGGGATTTTTTTAGGCATAAAGATAAAACGTATCAACTCAAATTCACCACTAACATGAAGTACAATGTGTCATGAGAAAACAGTCTCAGAATGGCTTGGATAAGTAAAAGCTTTCAAAAGTTATAACCACATAAAGTGACACATGTCAGATTTGAAAAATGGGGCTCCGGCATTTGGTCCAAACTGGCTGTCTCTTGAACGGGTTAAAGGGGATGATGTCCAGCCTTTTTTAAGTGATGACCGATCCTCTGGATGGGCAATCACTAGCTGATTGGCAAAGGTCTGGGACCCGGGACACCCACCATCACCGAAACTACACTGCATCGTCGACAATTAGTGGACATCACTCGTCACTGAGACGCTGCTCCTATGGAAGTTGATGGGAGCAGTGCTGCAGTGACCAGCGTTGTCCACTATGATGTTGATGGTGCGGTGTTGATTCGTCACCGACTTCTGGTGTTAAAGCTACAAAGCTACGGGCCGGACCCTTGCTAATAAGGTAGTGATGACCTATCCTGAGGATAGCCCAATATTTAGAAAAAGGTGGGACAACCACATTAAAACCAGTGTCATAGGATCACAACATAGGAGAAGTGGACAAAGCAGAAATGCTGCCCTAAACCAGGGATCAACAACCTCCGGCACTCCAGCTCTTCTGAAACTACATTTCCCAGAATGCTTCATTCACTTCTATGGGAGTTACAAGAACAGCTGAGCAAGTGTGCATGCTGGGAGTTGTAGTTTTTACAGCAGACGGAGAGCCGAAGGTGGCAGATTCGTGCCCCAGACAGATCTATCTTGCTTTAAAGATAAATACACAGCAGATCCTGCAGCACCTGATGCCTCCACCTTCTGTAACCCCCATTCATCAGGCATGAATTTGACTGCAACAGTCGCTGCAAGGGAATGTATAAAAATGTAAAGGTGATCATGTAACCCATGGTGGCATTAAAGTGGTTATGCCTTGATTGATGGGAATAATAAAAATCTGACATTGTATAGAATATGACAATCTCTTTCTTACAAAGCTAAACCAGCCCTGTACTTCACATGGCTCCAGAGATCTCCCCATTCATTGTACCTATTACTCTGCTAGATTGTATTCAGGCTGGCAGCTTAGGGGGTGTGACCTTTCTGCTGCAGCTCTCTCCCTATCACAGCTCAGGGGAGTGTCTCTCTCCCTCTTCTAACAGTAGATACAGCTGGTGGCAGTTGGAGGATGAAACTGAACATGTGCGACCACCTCAGTTGGTGGACACCGGGGGCACCATTATAATGAAATAAAGAGAATGTCTCACAACTGGAGCATTTTTATAAAAGAAAGCAAATTACAAAGGTAACAACTTTTTTATGCTGAATTATATTCAAATAATATTTAATGGTGTCAGAATCCCTTTAAAGGGGTTGTACCATCTCATACATTGGTGGGATATCAGTAGGGTATGCCATCAATGTCTGATAGGTGTAGGTCTCACCTCTGGGACCCAAAACCATCTCTAGAACAGAGCCCACAAAGGGAAGGAGAGCAGAAAATTTCTAAGGGAGTCCCATAGAAATTAATGGGAAGCGCACTGCGCAAGCGCGACCACTGCTCCATTCACTTCTATGGGGCTGACAGAAATAGCTTGCGCCAGGGTACAGCTATTTTCTTAAGTCCCATAGAAATGAATAGAGGGCGGCCATGCATGTGCAGTCTTTTCTCCTTTAGTTTGTGGGCTCCGTTCTAGAGATTGGTGCAAGTCCCAGATGGGACTATATCCTAGTGATATGCCACCAGTGTATGAAATGGGCCAACCCCTTTAAGTTTGGCAAAGCCAAGCCACTCTTTGCAGTGTCTGTCTGCGCTGACTCATAGAGGACGGTTCCTAATAGGTCCAATTGGGCCTCTCTGCCTTGGAAAGGTGTAGTTTAGATTCATGATGAGAAAAGGTCATTCCTCAGAGGTGGGCTTCTGACCTACAGGAAAGCTAGGATGGACCATGAGGTTACATCTAGACACACAATGGACTGCCCATCTAAATTGAAATGATGATGAATACCAATAGAAGTCAGTGGGGAAAATCCACCCCAAAAATCTGTGACAACTATTCCTGGACATTGATTCTCAAGCATTAGGGGTCATTAGGTTCTGGGCGCTATTTTACTCCGTAGTATTACATAGCAGAAAGCATACTTTAATTTTAGCGTAAGGTTGTTACACTTGGATTATCTTTAATAAGTAAAATGCTATATTTCAACATAAAACCCAGCATAACATAAATCCCGCCCTGTTTATCAGTACTTAATAATGCAGCGCTATAGGAGCAGATAAGACATCAGCGCGTCAGGCTTTACGGTCTGCTGCTCCCCGATACGCCTGCATTCACACCACCTGCTTTGCATTTCTGAAACATTGATAAATGACTTTCCAGCAGCTATCTCTGTGGGATGATACTTCTTTTAGCCTGGGTGACTTTTTAATTTCACTGCTGGCGTCTGAAGCTTCACATCTGAGATCGAGCACACATATATTAGTAATAAAGAATGTAGGCATCTATAGGTTTTCCTTAGTGAAGATAGAAAGATGGATGGATGGATAGATAGGTAATGAATAAAGCACTCTTGACGCAAAAAATAGGAGTAATCCCTCTGACGATCACGGACTTAGATCCAGCAGTGAAATAGTTAAAGTAAGCTCATGCACACAACAGTATTTTTTTGCGGTCCGCAAAAAGGGGTTCCGTTGTTCCCTGATCCGTGTCTATTTTTGTTTCCGTGTATCTCCAAACATGAAGGAAAGTAAAAAAAAAAAATCTAAGTTTAGTTTGCCATGCAAATGATAGGAAAAAAACGGACGCGGGCGACAATCTTGTGTGCATCCGTATTTTTTTAATGGACCCATTGACTTGAATGGGTCTGCGAACCGTTGTCCGTGAAAAAATAGGACAGGTCATATTTTTTTCACTGACTGGAAACACGGATCACGGACGCGGATGACAAACGGTGCATTAGCCGAGTTTTCCACGGACCCATTGAAAGTCAATGAGTCCGCAGAAAATCACGGAAAACGGAACAACGGACACGGGACACAACAACGGTTGTGTGCATGAGGCCTAAGAGGTAGCACTCCGATTAAGTGAAAAATTGACTTCTTTATTCCTCCATACTTCTGCCAACGTTTCAACTCAACTCAATGGAGCCCTTGTCAAGCTATATATATATATATATTTGTTAGATGATCAAAAATCACGCAGCACTCCAAATAAAGTAAGGATGGTTTGTGAACCCTCTTTATTCACCTCGCCCAACATTTCGGCCGAAAAGTTGTGCGAGGTGAATAAAGAGGGTCCACCACCCATCTTTACTTTATCCGGAGTGCTGCCTCATTTTTATTTTTGGGGGGGATTATCCATTGGACCTATTGCCTACGGTCTGTGAGGGAGTGTACTTGTTTCCTTCACCTCTGACAGTGCTGCTGTGTTTTTTGTTTTCTAGATGCATAGATGCTCATTAGATAGATAGATAGATAGATAGATATTAGATAGATAGATATTGGATAGATAGACTATAAGATAACGATTAGTGTTGATCGACCACCATAGTGCTCGGGGGCTCTGCCCGAACACATTGGGATGCTTGGGTGTTCTACCGAACACCCTAGTATAATGGAAGTCAATGGGAGAACCCGAGCATTAAACCAGGCACCCCCTGCTCTGAAGAGGGGAGGGTGTCTGGTTCATAGGAAAGGGTCAGAAATTGATGGAAACACCACTGAAATGGTTTGGAAACAGCATGGGGAGGATGTCTGGATGCATCATGGACTTCCAGGTCGCTGCTGAGAACCATGTTGTCCGAGTAGTACGCCACTTTTACAGACTGACAATAATACGCACAAAACAAAACAAAAAATCAATTTTAGAGGAAAAATTGTTAAGAAACATTCTATCCTGTATATTTACTTGTATATAAAGTGCAAGGGCTGCCAAAAATTACAAGGAAGAGGTACTCCGATACAACCTGTATATCACATAATGGAGGGCCTCATTCACTGTGTGGTACAATAGTTCAGGTAGTGGGACTCCTACACTCATAAAGCCTATGCACTAAGTGAAAGGGCTGCCAAAAATTAGAAGGAACCGGCACTCCAAAACACCCTTTGTTACACAAAAAAGAGGGCATTATACACACCCTTCAAAAATTATGATTGATGGCCTGCTGGTGACCCTCAAAAACATTTGGAGCAAGGGCCTGCTGATCTGACCATCTAAAACATTAGGGGTGAGGGCCTGCTGCCTCATTGGTGAGAACCTCTGGGCGATTGCACGTCACCGTGAAGACGACGATCCATTTGGATGTCTGCTCTATCAACTTTCGATGTTCTTTTCTGCGCCTACTATGGTGATCACGGGTAACGGGGAATCAGGGTCTGATGCCGGAGAGGGAGCCTGAGAAAGGGATACCACATCCAAGGGAGGTCAATGGCTGAAATCTAATTGGCTGTTGTTGCCTTGCCCCTTTTTTTCCCTAATTGTGAACCACCCAGAGAGGATGGGACAAGTTATTAAAGCACAAGGATCCAAGGAAGGCAGCAGGCGCACGGCAATTACCCACTCCCAACTCGGGGAGGTAGTGACGATAAATAACAATACAGGACTCTTAAGAGGCCCTGTTATTGGAATGAGTACACTTTCCGTTAACAAGGATCTATTGGAGGGCAAGTCTGGTGCCAGCAGCCAACTTGCTCCCGGCCTCCACAACATTCACCCAGTGTGCCATCATGGTGAGGATTGTGACCAGACTCTTGGCTACTGAGACTGGACTTGGTGGAAGACAGGGTGCTTAACCGACTGGAAGCGTTATCTGCTGCACTCAAACCGACCACCTGGTCGCACTGGTGTGACTTCAAGAGTTTTGTCCTGCGCCGCCCTGCAAACTGGGACATAAAGCTAGGTATTGTGGATGAGTGTTTTTCTTGTGCTCTGGCAGCAGGCACAGTTTCAATGCGCCCAGGGCCACTGCCTCTGCGTGAACCATCAGCATCACAGCCACTTCCCCATCCCTTAATGCTCGCCTTCTTCATATTAAATGTTATATGCACGCTTGACACAAGTCACTGCAGACACCCTCTATAGAAAAAGTATTGAAAATGATGGAAAAAATATACTCGTTTTCACTTATATTTTTCCTATCTCTGCCCCTAACACACAGAAGGTATTGAACAGATGTCACAAGTCACTGCAGACACCCTCTATACAAAAAGTATTGAAAATTATGGGGAAAAAAATTGATGGCTATATTTTATTAATGCCAGCCTGCCACCACACACAATAGTCCTTAAAAGGACTTTTGGGTCTTTGAAACGTTTTTCTACTAAATAGATTGCGATCAGACTCCCTACACTCTCTGTCCCTTCCTAAGCGCAGCTCTCTCTGACTACAAATGAGCCGAACATGCATCATCGGGTGCTATATAGCACCCGATGACGTGTTCCGGCCAGCCAATCACTGTAATGCCAGTAGCCAACATGGCTACTGGCATTACAGTGAGGGCAGCACTTACCTGCACGTTTATTGGCTGCATAGCAGCCGCGAAACGTGTGGGGAGGAGACTCGAGCATGGTGCTCGAGCACATGCGGTACTTGGCCGAATACTGCCATGTGCCGAGCATAGCGATGCTCGAGCCGAACAACAGTTCAACCAAGCATGCTCGCTCAACACGAATAACTATGTCTATGTATTTACAAACCACCATGTCCACCGTTACCCATTTTCATCTTGAAGACCCCTTGAGCCCAGAACTTAAGGCCATAGATAAGTTGTCCGTCTCCCTTGTCTTGACCTCTGCCATATAGGCTGTGAGAGAGTTGTCACCAGGGGCAGACTGGAAACTTAAAGTGGCCCTGGAAAGAAAACTAAAAATGGCCCCATTGTAGGCAGGTCCAAATTAATAGAAGGCAGGGCTACACAAGTAGGCGGTGTCAACAATACCATAGTGCAAAATGCCATCCCAGCAGAACCAAATAACACGGTGTAGCACAGTATACTGCCCCAAAAGCTGGCCCTCTGTGGTGGACGTCAGTAGCTACCATCTTCTGTCCTCCTCCAGTTGTCTATAGAGCAGGAAGCTTAGGAGATGAGGTGCAGGCCACAGCAGTTGAATTCAGGAGGACATGTGCGGTCGCTGGCTGGGTCCTTGAGTACCTGATTCTCACAGCGTTAATTACTGTTCAGAGCTCATTATGTACCCGGTCAGCAGCAGAGAGGAGGACTTTGGTGGCGTCCTGGGCATCAGCCCACAAGGAAACTTCCCTCTAGGGTCAATTCGCCCCTGGTTGTCACGCCAGAAGTAGCACACTGATGCTAAATGTCCATTATGTAAGCTCTGTCCTAAGAAAATCTATAAACCTGCAGAGCTACACTCAGCTTTACCCAATTAGCCTTTCTCTTTTAATCAAGTCGTGAGGTGCAAATCCACACACGCCAGGTAATGACTACACTGCATTAAAATGTGCTAATAGCCCTAGCAGATTACAGTTCAGGATGAGAGGCAGGGAGGGCATTGTACAGGTGCGAGGAATAGGTTTGGTAGTAATTAGAAATTATGAGGGAGATTTACTAAAAATATAATAGGATCCTGGCTCAAACGGAGTCTACAGACTGGTGCACCTGCCGTGTGCCACATTTATTAAAAGGACTCTGCCACCCCGATCTTCACTGCCTCGTAGGGCTGGCTCAGCTGAATGTAATGAAACCTTTCGCTTAGTGATCTGTTTCTTCATTCTGGAGAAAAACTCCTTTTAATCCATATGCAAATGAGCAGTAAAGTGCACCAAGCCACTCTGTGCACCCTTGCTCCTCCTGCTTCCTCTGCCAGCCCCTCCCTCACCTTCTTAATTGACAAGGTCAAGATGACTATGCAGGCCCTGTCAATCAAGAAAGAGAGGGAGGGGCTAGCAGAAGAAGCCAGAGGAGAAAAGGTGCACAGAGTGGCTTTACTCCGCCCTTGGTGCACTTAACTGCTCATTTGCATATGGATTAAAAGGAGTTTTTTTTTCCAGAATGAAGAAACGGATCACTATGTGAAAGGTATCATTATATTCAGCTGAGCCAGTCCTACAAGGCACTATGCCTGGTGTATTAGTGACAGATTCCCTTTAAGTATTTCAACCTCCTTGTAAGGTGTTTAGACAGGAGTACACAGCTGCGTACGTTCACCGCATGCACCAATTTATTAATGGCGTGTGCCAGAATTTTGGAACAAAATAATGGTATAAAGTAAGGCAGCCAAGAGATGGCTTATGAAACCAGGGCATAAGCTCTAGAAAATGGCACCAGATCTGTCATACAACGCCCACAAGCGTGATAAATCTAGCGCATCTTCTGCTATTAATAAATCGGTCCTTACGCCTCATGTGTCTGAAATCTCCACTTATAACACTGGGGGGCCCTCATGTTTAGGGTGGGCCTGAGGATCCTTCTGGTGAAGTGACTGGTATCTGCTGTTCTCTCTGCCTTTTAGTTCTAATATGTACAGTATGGTAAATCTTCCATGCCATTTTATAGTTTTACCATGGATATACAATCAGCATTAATAGCAGAGTAACTCACACCACTGATCCTGCACACGACTGTATCCGTTTTGCGGTCTGCATTCCATAAATCTCAAAAATACAGATACCACCCATGTGCATCCCACACTTTTCTTGGTGCCCATTGTAGAAATACCTATTCTTGACCACAAATAGTTACACTGATCCTGCAGAGCTGCATTCAGAATTCTGTTATTGTTACGACCAGTGGTCAAACCAGAGATGGTGTGGACTCTGTTATTCAGCACTCTCACAGGAGATAGGACAGAACACAGCGAGAGAGAAACTGAACTACTACCTACAGGATTAGCTAATATGGTTGACAGCTGACTGAGTCAGACAACAGGTAACGCTCCGATAGCTCAAGTTGCAGTAAGAACTGCAGTTAGTGGACACCACAGAGTCCAATAGCAGACTGGAGTAAAGGTTGCTGCTGCTGATAATGATGATTGTCAGAAGCTGAAGCGTGGTCAGAGACAAGCCAGAGGTCAGAAGGCGGTATCAGGTAGCAGCGTTGTGCAGAGGGTCAGACAGGTCCAGTAGTCGATGCAGGCGGCAGGCAAACAGAGTGGTCAAACACAGAAGATCAGAACACTGTCACGGAAGGTGTACAGGAAACAAGACAACACAAAATGAATATACGACTCACTGGATCCAAAACTAAGGAACAAAAGGGGAGACCCCTGCATCAGACCTGGCACTCTCCCTGACTGCTCAGCCTATGCGAAAATCCCAATGGTAGATGATAGCATATCCTCGTACCTCGACTGTATAACACCTGAACACCCTATAATAGTGAGGGGACACGACCACCGGCTCCCTACACTAGATAAGGAGGGAGTCAGGGTCACCTGGGATCCAGCAAACAGAAAAACACAAATGAATGCACAACACTTATCTTGTAGAAGGCTGGGAAGTAGGATCAGCATGCACACACACTCCAGGAAGTAATATAAACCGCAAACTGATGCACTATGGGGAGGAATTTAAAGGGATGCAATCAGTACAACTACATGACAGCTGAGAGAGGCTAACGAGATGAGGAACTGAAAGCAAAACAAAGGAAGCTCAAGGAGGAGGTTCTGAAAGGCATCTGTCAGAGCTTCTCAGATGTCTGGTGGTGACAAACACCTTTGATATTACTGATAGTAACTAGATGCTGAGGCAACTTCCTAGAAGAGGAAGCTGCTATTTAACCTTGTAACCTCGCCATGGGGCCATGCCGGGAGACAGGAAGCACACGGCCCTGGAAGCATAAGTGACAGGAAGCGGCGGGCGCGCGCCCCTAAGGTGATGCCAGATTGGGATGGAGCACGGAGGCCAGAAGACGTGTCTGGCATGCACACGATTGCCACATCTGGCGGAGACAGCAGCAGGCAGTGAGGCAGGAGATGCTGGGGATATGCTATGGGATGTATTGCAGTAGGCCCAGGCCTAACAGCTATTTACTGTTAAAAAAAGCACACCCCTAACTAGAGTTGCTCAGTTAGTTATCCCTTTATCAAATGACCAGCGGCGTTACAAACATGGGGCCCCCATGGCAAAATTTGGAATTCAGCCCTATTCCACCATGACTACTTTGAAAAACATGTTCAGGCTTAGGCAGGGTGCTGAATCTCCTTAAAGAGACCAGTCCTCTATGGAGACTTACTGGAAGTACTCCCTGGTACGGAGAATTATTGGCAGTGCTCCATGGGAAATGAATATGCGAAGAGGTAGAAGAACAATCTCACTAGTGCCGCCTCTTGGAAGTGGCTCCCTATTAGCCAAAATCAGACCTTCCAACAAGCCTTGGGATTAGACACAGTACAGAAATAATCTACTCGGAGATTCTGCAACACTAGAATTATACAAACAGTGATGTCACATAGTACAGAGATACTGTAGCGATGTGACATAGTACAGAGATAATGCAGTGATGTCACATAGTACAGAGATACTGTAGCGATGTCACATAGTACAGAGATACTTTAGCGATGTGACATAGTACAGAGATATTGTAGCGATGTCACATAGAACAGAGATAATGTAGCGATGTCACATAGTACAGAGATACTTTAGCGATGTGACATAGTACAGAGATATTGTAGCGATGTCACATAGAACAGAGATAATGTAGCGATGTCACATAGTACAGAGATAATGTAGCAATGTCACATAGTGCAGAGATAATGTAGCGATGTCACATAGTACAGAGATAATGTAGCGATGTCACATAGTACAGAGATACTGTAGCGATGTCACATAGTACAGAGATAATGTAGTGATGTCACATAGTGCAGAGATAATGTAGCGATGTCACATAGTACAGAGATAATGTAGCGATGTCACATAGTACAGAGATACTGTAGCGATGTCACATAGTACAGAGATACTGTAGCGATGTCACACAGTACATAGATATTGTAGCGATGTCACATAGTACAGAGATAATGTAGCGATGTGACATAGTACAGAGATACTGTAGCGATGTCACATAGTACAGAGATACTGTAGCGATGTCACACAGTACAGAGATATTGTAGCGATGTCACATAGTACAGAGATAATGTAGCGATGTGACATAGTACAGAGATAATGTAGCGATGTCACACAGTACAGAGATAATGTAGCGATGTCACACAGTACAGAAATTTTGTAGTGATGTCACATAGTACAGAGATACTGTAGCGATGTGACATAGTACAGAGATAATGTAGCGATGTCACATAGTACAGAGATACTGTAGCGATGTCACACAGTACAGAGATAATGTAGCGATGTCACATAGTACAGAGATAATGTAGCAATGTCACATAGTACAGAGATAATGTAGCAATGTCACATAGTACAGAGATAATGTAGCGATGTCACATAGTACAGAGATAATGTAGCGATGTCACATAGTACAGAGATAATGTAGCGATGTCACATAGTACAGAGATAATGTAGCGATGTTACAGCACAATAAAAAAGTAATGGTGAACAGAAGGAAAATGCAAACTGAAGAAATCTCGATGCTCCTTGCTACTTTCACACTAGCGCTTGATCAGATCCGTCTGCATTAATAACTTAGAAAATTTTCTAAGTGCACAAGATGCCTGAGCGGATCCGTCCAGACTTTCAATGTAAAGTCAATGGGGGACGGATCCGCTTGAAGATTGAGCCATATGGTGACCTCTTCAAGCGGATCCGTTCCCATTGACTTACATTGTAAGTCTGGACGGATCCGCACGGCCAGGCGGACAGCTGAACGCTGCAAGCAGCGTTCAGCTGTCCGCCTGTCCGTGCGGAGGCGAGTGGAGCGGAGGCTGAACGCCGCCAGACTGATGCAGTCTGAGCGGATCCGCTCCATTCAGACTGCATCAGGGCTGGACGGAGGTGTTCGGGTCCGCTCGTGAGCTCCTTCAAACGGAGCTCACGAGCGGACCGACGAACGCTAGTGTGAAACTAGCCTTAATAAACTTAGAAAGGGGCTGTATTACATTTTCCAGATCCCTTATGTCTCTGAGTGGAAAGTATATGCCTGCTACTCTGGTAGTTACGCCCATGCAGATTACTATACCGTTCCTAGAGTCAATACTTTCCATACTACAAAGCCATACATCAAGAGGTGCAAACACTTAGCCACTATAGGATGCTGGGTAATTTCAGCTCTGAATCCATGGGAATTGGAAATGCAGCTCTCTTAGTATTGTTTTTCATATATGTAATCTGTCTAGAGTTTAAAATAAATAAAATACATTAAAATAAACATTTTTACTGTTCAATTTTGTGAGAATTCTTAGTGAAGAAAGGTTGCGTGTCTTCTTTAATGTATTGTAGTTAATGTAGCAGGGTATACAACACCGCAAATATATTAAAACGGAATATTACATTTATTCATATTAAATGGTATTCTTCACAATCTCCATCGATCATTTGACTTTTTCGTTCATTACTAGGGCACTCTATTTTATTAAGTGGGTTCAGAATGTGGCTTGTTATTTGACATCCATCAATCAGGAATGAAAAGTCTTTGTACGCTGCTCGTACCCAACGTGGCCCCGAGAGAGGGGTCCGTATCTGGTTCACCGCTAATTGCCAGGCTGAACCTGTAATTGTCCGCTGGCACCTGGATACGCTATTTGCTTTAAATAACAGGTGTTATTTAAAGTGCGACCTGGCAATTACCGGTGAGGATGTTGCTCTTGGCACTGCATTGTCTACAGGCAGCCTTACTGTCGGGTACACAGGTACTACACAATAAAAACTAGGTTCCCCAAATACACCTTTAAACTTTTTTAGCCACTATAGAGATGACATGTTTCAACCGAAAACCTTCACCTTCAACATAACTTTCACTAAAATATAATCTTTTAAGTAAAGGGGTTGTCCACTTATCCTGTATTAATGACCTATCCTCAGGATAGGTCATCAATGTCAGATTTCCGGGGGCCTCGACTCCTGGCACCCTTGCCGATCAGCTGTATGGCAAACAATAGTGTTCATTGATAAAAGCATGTTCTGCCTTTGTACTAATGATGGCTACAGAGTTCGAGGAGGTCTGGAGAACTGTTACTGTCATCATGTATAGTGCGGTGACACACAGAACCAACACCAAATGTCATGGTGTAGGGCACCATTAGCTGTCATGGCTGGTATTTGTGGAGGGTATATTGAACAGTCTTTGCTATGTCCTGGATTTTGTAGAACCAACCCTACTGCCTTTTTGACTCAGTTAGGAGACGTGGTGTTCCAACAAGATAACACCCACTGCCTTTGCTACACAATGTCCCAGGGTATACAGCAGCTCTCCTGGCCAGCTCGATCACCAATGCAGCCAACGACCACCATGGCTGAATTACAGGTCCAAGATGAAGGTTGTTGGCATGACATATCACAGGAGGACATCCAGCATCTGTATGATCATTACCATGCCAGAGTGCAGCCTATGTTGCAGCAAGGAGATGCCACCCAATATTATTTTTTTGGGGAGTATTGGATTGTGGTGATTAATATCTCCTTGGTGGCCCTATTTCAACTTTTCACTGTGTATTCAATTACCCCTTAATTCCACAGTTTTGTTCCCTGTACTGCCTACTTTTACCTGTGCTTAAAATCAGGTTGCTATGCAGGGTCCGTCCTCTGTGTTGAAGGACGGAGGACGCAGAAGCACGCAGCGTGCAAGGTCAGATTACTGACAGCCAGGGACTGTAAGTAAATGATTAAAGCCAGGTCCTCCCCAGCAGCTGATAACAGTACCTGGGCTGTGTGCACTTCTCCCTGTCCCTGCGCTTGGCAGACGCTCCCTCACTCAGCAGAGCTGGAGAATGCAGAGTTAAAGCAGCGCAGAGCAGGGAAGGGAGATCTGCCATCTGCTCAGTGTATAAATGACAGCAACATGTGGTAGGAGGACCCCTTTGTGCTGCAGGAGATTAACCCTTTAGGGGGGAGGGCTCTGGTTACAGACACTTTTGGGGGGCTATTGTTACTGGCTAGTGAGGGCAGGCGAGATTAGCCTCAGGGTGAGGGCAGTGGAGGCCATCTTAACTGAATAGTGAAATTGCAGTTTTATGTAGACTGGTTGCTAAGGGCCGAATCTTATTAAATATGGGGTAAGTCAGTCTAAGGGTCCATTCACACGTCCGTTTTTTCTTTCCTGATCTGTTCCGTTTTTTCAGGAACAGATCTGGACCAGATCTGGACCCATTTATTTTCAATGGGTCCTGAAAAAAAACGGACAGCACTATGTCAGATTTTTTTCAGGACCCATTGAAAATAAATGGGTCCAGATCTGGTCCAGATCTGTTCCTGAAAAAACGGAACAGATCAGGAAAGAAACAACGGACGTGTGAATGGACCCTAATAGTAACTGATTCTGGAATATCATGTTATTAGTAACTACATATATAAAAATTGAAATTAGGGTCTAAGTGTGACAGTTCTCCTTTAACATATACCCTGCTGCAGAACCCAACATAAAGGGGGCACCACTAGCAGTTTATACTTTTTGTCAGTCTTAGCTCAAACATATTAAAGGCTTTATACACCTTCGGGGACAATTTTTGTTATGATTATATTTTACTAATTTGGGGCTAAAAATCATTTTTTCAATTGGTCTTTAATAAAAAAAATATTGAGCCGTTCAGTCGCAAAAGGTTAACAGTTTTCTAGCTGTGTGCATCCTACTTTCACTTTGTGCGGTCATCTAATAAACCTTATCTCTAAATTGCTAAGAGGTCATAAACACTTATTTAAGCCACATTCTTATCAGTAAGATAAGAACTGAGCTGTAATGAATGTTTATAAGGTCAGAGAGCAGTGATAAGGAGCCCGTCAGCTCCCTGTCTGATGGAGCAGAGAGAAGATTCAGATCCTGCTAGTAGAGCATCTCGGCTCTGTACAGAGAAAAGGACTCCATATTTTTAATAAAGACCAGTTGAAAAAACGACTTTTAGCTTATAATGAGTACAATGCACTATCATTTTCCAGTAGTGTAATAAAAGAACCAATTCTAACCTGTTAGATTTCCTTCAGCTCCAGCCCCAATCCACAGAACCTGTTGTACTGGACATATAGGTTATAATGTATGCTTTCGAGAAGAATAAATTTGACCTGTGTTATTCAGAAACACTCTTTTCTCTTCTTCCTCAGGCAGAATTGAATAATAATAATTTGCCTCCATAACCCAACAGTGATGTACCTCCATAACCCAACAGTGATCTACCTCCATTACCCAACAGTGAGTAATATACTCTTCATATTTCTTCTCCAACCGCTCTCCTTCCCTTGCAGAGTATGTTTCACATATCTGGATACTACTGTGTGCCTGCTGGATACTAACATTTATAACTAGTGCACGTAACCCGTATTACCTATGTTTTTCTTGTAAAGCGGAGAGTAGTTCTGTAATGAGATGTATAGAGAAGTCTCAGCTATATAAATAGGGTTTCTCTGCTCCTTACAAGGTGACTTTTAGCTTTGGCCGTGCTTCTTCTTGTAACACCACATTGTGACAGCTGTTTATTCCAATGAGATGAATATTGTGAGCACTCTACAAAAAGTGTCGGGAAGCTTGTAATGCTTCGGCTCTATGCCACACTTAGGTGTACATAATTACCAGGATATCTGTCTCCGAGATACATAATACAAGGCTGTAGGCCAAGATGCACATTGGTGAGGTCACGCACTTGGCATCAGGTGTTCTTCAGCCACAAAAGTACAAATTATATTGAACTGTGTTAAGGGCTTCCAATCATCGGAAGAAAAAGAATTACGGGGTGACACCTCTTTTATCAGGTAGATGGCCAGTCCTGGATATCCATGGCCTGTCCACATGCCCTAGAGATTGTAACCCCCAACCCAAGGTGGCAAAATGATAAGTACACAGCTGCTTTTAAATGCCAACCAGTGAGGGTCTGTGAGTGTAACGCACCTAGTTGATCAGTTAGGATCTCAACTGCGGAAGCAATGGACATCCACTATTATCCCACCACCCTTGTGTTTGGCTGTGGGATTCGCGGTTACTCAGTATGTACCCCAGGCGTCACTCTCAGTCTTAGGCGGAGAGTTTGGGGTAACAAAATCATTTACCGCTATCCATCTAATTAGTTTTACTGATGGTAAGGAGGGACTCTCAGAATTACAGGAGTCACGAGTTAGTATAAGCTTGTGCAACGTTCAGAGTTAGCATCTAGTATGCAATAGCTTCAGAGTTAGTATATAGCATGTCCTCAGTTTAGTATATAATATGCCATAGGTTCAAGGTTAGTATATAGCATGTCCTCAGTTTAGTATATAGTATGCCATAGGTTCAGAGTTAGTATAGCATGTCCATAGTTTAGTATACACTATGCAGTAGGTTCAGAGTTAGTATAGCATGTCCACAGTTTGATATATACTATGCAGTAGGTTCAGAGTTAGTATAGCATGTCCACAGTTTGGTATATACTATGCAGTAGGTTCAGAGTTAGTATAGCATGTCCACAGTTTGGTATATACTATGCAGTAGGTTCAGAGTTAGTATAGCATGTCCACAGTTTGGTATACACTATGCAGTAGGTTCAGAGTTAGTATAGCATGTCCACAGTTTGGTATATACTATGCAGTAGGTTCAGAGTTAGTATAGCATGTCCACAGTTTGGTATACACTATGCAGTAGGTTCAGAGTTAGTATAGCATGTCCACAGTTTGGTATACACTATGCAGTAGGTTCAGAGTTAGTATAGCATGTCCACAGTTTGGTATACACTATGCAGTAGGTTCAGAGTTAGTATAGCATGTCCACAGTTTAGTATACACTATGCAGTAGGTTCAGAGTTCCAGGACATTAATCAGAGCAGGTAACAGGCATATACTTGCGGTTAGTTGGTCCTGGCTAGAAAGCCAGTGGCAAGAAGGTAGACAGTCCTTCACGATGTAGTTAGGCATCCAGCTTTGGATATGTGGACAGAGTCTTCAGATACCATGGAGCTAGCAGGGTGCGCACTCCATTAGTGGAACACCCTGCTTAGCACCTGTCTTCAATTTAAGGGCTGAATGGTAGGTGGGCGGAGTCACAGAAGGCCCGGCGGCCACTGCGTTCCACGATGGAACGCAAGCCAGCGTATCATCGCAGACGGCCGGTGCGTTCCACGCTGGAGCGCAAGCCAGCGTGTCGTCACAGGGAGCCGCTGCGGTCCAGGCTGTATTGTTACAGTGAGTACGCTCGTGTTCCATTAGGTAGTGCCCTTTTTTTGTTGTTGTGTGGGCTTTATGTTTACTGGCTACTTGTCCCCAATATGGAAACATGTAGTGGCCCTTTCAGAGAGAATTTAAAGGGGTTATCCCATGATTAATGTAAAAAACGAAAATGTGATATCATATAATACTTGACAGTCTCTTTCTAACAAACTTTGAACCAGCCATGTATCTCACATGGGTCCAGTGATTTTACCACTCATTGTCCAATTGTTCTGCTAGATTTATATCAAGTTGACAGCTCAGGGGGCGTGTCCTTCTCGGGGGGGGGGGGGGGTGTCCATTGTACTGCAGCTCCTGCCATTTGAAGGATGGAACTGAGCATGTGCTTCCATCTCAGTGAGCAGGACAGAGACATTAGAAAAAGAGCAAACAGCAGGTGGCGCTGTACAGATAGATTTCAGTGGATAACTCAGTGGCCATACCAAATTTTGTGTTAACATGCAATTTCAAAAGTATTCAGATCCAGGTTTTAGTTTGAAAAATGTAGAATATTTTTCATAGAACAACCGCCTTAACAGGACAGTATGGGTTATGTTCACACAATATTTTGGCACATTACATGGAAAAAATTGGCGTTAGAAAAACCTATAAATTCATTCTGTTCATTTTAATGCGAATGAACTAACAAAACAATTGGCATATCCATTCTTGCTATGGTGTCTGTGTGCTAACTGAGTTGACAGTGGCTAAACCCATGTGCAGTATGTGCAGATGCGGTCCATGGCAGAAATTTAAAACAAATACATATCTTGTTGGGGCTGTTACTCTGCATTTTTGGGGGGTGGCACAACGCATAGAGAGTTCAGGGATGGCATGTGTTTGCCCCAGTCTTCCTAGTTGTGGCACATTTCCTCTTCATGTCGTATAAAATGTGTTCAGTCCCTTGTCAGTTCCTAGTATATCACTGGTTCATCAGGTACAGTATGTACCACTGAAGTTTCATTGTAGCCACTGGTTTCCCAGATATGGATACACCCCAGTTGGCAAGTGCCGTACTGGTGTCTTACGTGGTGAAATGCCTTTAGGCACTTTCAGGAGCAAGGGCCCAGGTGTGACTGCTGCTCAGAAATCTTTAGGCACCTTCAGAAGATAGGGCCAAGATCTGACTGCTGCCTTTGAAGCTTTTAAGCACCTTCACAAGCTAGGGCCCAGGTGTGACTGCTGCCTCTGAAGCCTTTAAGCACCTTCAGAAGCTAGGGGCCCAGGTGTGACTGCTGCCTCTGAAGCCTTTAGGGACCTTCAGCATCTAGAGCCCAGATGTGACTGCTGCCTCTGAAGCCTTTAGACACCTTCAGGATCTAGAGCCCATGTGTGACTACTGCCTCTGAAGCCTTTAGGCACCTTCAGGATCTAGAGCCCATGTGTGACTGCTGCCTCTGAAACGTTTAGGCACTTTCACGAGCTAGGGCCCAGATGTGACTGCTGCCTCTGAAGCCTTTAGGCACCTTCAGGATCTAGAGCCCATGTGTGACTACTGCCTCTGAAGCCTTTAGGCACCTTCAGGATCTAGAGCCCATGTGTGACTGCTGCCTCTGAAACGTTTAGGCACTTTCACGAGCTAGGGCCCAGATGTGACTGCTGCCTCTGAAGCCTTTTGGCACCTTCAGGATCTAGGGCCCAGGTGTAACTGCTGCCTCTCAATCCTTTAGGTACATTCAGGAGCTAAGACCCAGGTGCAACTGCTGCCTTTGAAGCCTTGCAGACAAGCGTGAGCGGAATAGGTCCGGATGTGATGCGGATGCGTTCAGTGAAAAATGCGCAATTTCGCAAGCATGTTCATTCAGTTTTGTATGCGATCGCGTTCAGTTTTTATCGCGCGAGTGCAATGTGATTTAATGTGTTTTGCACGCGCGTGAAAAAGTTGAATTGTTCTGACATAAACTTAAAACTATATGAGCATACCATTAGAAAACCCACCCCCATAGCCTCTGAAAGTAACATAATCATCCTGTACAGATCAACTTGAGCAGTGCACCTCATTATATAAGGTTTATGGAAGAAATGCTAATCTGAAGAATTCTCATAATCCGCCCTGTATACCTTTGTAAAAAAAATACAGTTAGGTCCATATATATTTGGACAGAGACAACATTTTTCTAACTTTTGTTCTGTACGTTACCACAATGGATTTTGAACAAAACAATTCCAATGCAGTTGAAGTTCAGACTTTCAGCTTTAATTCAGTGGGTTGAACAAAATGATTGCATAAAAATGTGAGGAACTAAAGCATTTTTTAAACTCAATCCCTTCATTTCAGGGGCTCAAAAGTAATTGGACAAGTTAAATAATTGTAAATAGATTGTTAATTTCTAATCCTTGGTTGAAACCCCTTTGTTGGCAGTGACTGCCTGAAGTCCTGACCTCATGGACATCACCAGACGCTGCGTTTCCTCCTTTTTAATGCTCGGCCCGGCCTTTACTGCAGCGGTTTTCAGTTGCTGTTTGTTTGTGGGCCTTTCTGTCTGAAGTTTAGTCTTTAGCAAGTGAATTGCTCTATTGGGTTCAGATCCGGTGACTGACTTGGCCATTCAAAAATATTCCACTTCTTTGCTTTAATAAACTCCTGGGTTGCTTTGGCTTTATGTTTTGGGTCATTGTCCATCTGTAGTACGAAACGCAGAAGAAATCTGTTTGGCTGGATTTAAGCACATAGTTTGTCTCTAAAAACCCCAGAATTCACCCGGCTGCTTCTGTCCTGTGTCACATCATCAATAAACACCAGGGACCCAGTGCCACTGGCAGCCATGCATGCCCAAGCCATCACACTGCCTCCGCCGTGTTCTACAGATGATGTGGTATGCTTTGGATCATGAGCTGTACCATGCCTTCAACATACTTTTTTCTTTCCATCATTCTGGTAGAGGTTGATCTTGGTTTTATCTGTCCAAAGAATGTTCTTCCAGAAGTGTGCTGCCTTTTTAAAGATTTTTTTTAGCAAAGTCCAATCTAGCCTTCTTATTCTTGAGGCTTATGAGTAGCTTGCCCCGTGCAGTGAACCCTCTGTATCTCCTTTCATGCAGTCTTCTCTTTATGGTAGATTTGGATATTGATGCGCCTATATCCTGGAGAGTGTTGTTCACTTGGTTGGCTGTTGTGTAGCGGTTTCTCTTCACCAAGGTAATTATTATGCAATCATCCACCACTGTTGTCTTCCGTCGGCGTCCAGGTTTTTTTGCATTGTTGAGGTCACCAGTGCTTTCTTTCTTTCCCTCAGGATGTACCAAACTGTAGATTTTGCCACTGCTAATAGTGTAGCAATTTCTCGGATGGGTTTTTTCTGTTTTCGCAGGTGAAGGATGGCTTGTTTCACCTGCATGGAGAGCTCCTTTGACCGCATGTTTACGTCTCAGCAAAATCTCCAAAATGCAAGCACCACATCTCAAATCAACTCCAGGCCTTTTATGTGCTTAATTGAGAATGAAATAATGAAGGAATTGCCCACACCTGCCCATGAAACAGCAGGTGTGGGCAATTCCTTCATGATTTCATTCTCAATTAAGCACATAAAAGGCCTGTTTTGTGCCCTTTAAAAACAGGGTGCCACATGTAAAGGAGCTGAAACACCTAAACCCTTCATCCAATTTTAATGTGGATACCCTCAAATGAAAGCTAATAGTATGGACTTTATGTCAATGTCCATTATATAACTATAACTTAAATATGGTTTAGTAAACAGGTAACAAAAACAAAATTTGTGTCAGTGTCCAAATATATATGGACCTAACTGTACATAATAAAATTTAATTTAAAAGGGTTTTCTGGTTTTAAGATGTCAATGACCTATCCTCAAGATGGATCATCAGTATCAGATCCATAGGTGTCCAACACCCGGCGCATCTGCCAATCAGCTGTTTTCGGCAGTCGCCTACACCAGAAAAGAAAGAGACGACTGAGCCAGAAGCAGAAGGCTATGGTGGTGTTACTGCAGCTCAGATCCAATTCACTTGATACTGTAGATCTTCAATGTCTAAAGACTAAAAACCCCTTTAACTCCATATCTTATTATTCTTGTTATTTTTCCAACATTCGGGTAACATTAAAAAAACATCTCTTTTTTTACTGTACAAAATTGTTATGTAATGATAAAATAATTGTGAGAATATGGATCAGGGTTACTGTATTTTTCGTCCCATAAGACACACCTACCCATAAGATGCACCTAGATTTTAGAGGAGGAAAATAAGAAAAAAATACCTCAGCTTAGAGCCCCAATCAGACCCCCAATGTTAATCAGACCTCAGCTCAGACCCCCCAATCTTTATAAGACCCCCAATCAGAGCTCAGATCATAGCCCCAATGTGTATAAGATCGCCGCTGCATTCACCGCTTCCCGGTTGTCCTGTACTAATTAGGACTTCAATAATGGAAGCGCTCATTAGTATTCAGCCCATAAGACGCAGTGGCAAAAAAGTGCGCCTTATAGGGCGAAAAATACGGTAAGTGGAAATAAATGAATAGGAGGAAGGAGATGAGCTGTTTATTTGTATGCATAGTATATATTAGCTTCTCCAAGGCAATAATGTGAAGGATAGAGCGCATTGATCCTGTAGGAAAGCAAAGAAGAGCTGAAAATGTAATAATACACACACATCAGGAAGTGGTTGGGAGTTTGGTATGGATTTACAAGGATATACTGTAGTTTATATGAATCTCCAAGACTGGGAAAATTGAATTAAAATACTCATCTAATCACAGCTCTAGAGTATGAGACAGGATTATCGGAGCTAGGAGTACAGACTAACTGTAATATTTTTGAGGTTAGACATCAGTTATTCAGTAAATTAATTAGGCGAGTGAAATGTATTCTTACACCTTATGGACACGACCATATTATCAGTCCGCATCTGATTGACATTTCTATGGGTGCCCAAAAAAATGCGGACAACACATGGATGTCATCCGTGTGCTGTCCCCATCTGTGTGGCCGTTTCCGCAAATTATAGAATATGTCCTATTCTTGTCTGTTTTGCAGACAATAATAGGTATTTTATCTAATGGGAGTGAGAAAATTGTGGCACACACATGGCCATCGTCTGTATTTTGTGGATCCGTGGTTTGTAGATAGCAAAATGCATACGGTCATGTGCATGAGGGCTAAGATTAGAAAAAGTGGGGCTGCTTTTTCTTTCTAGAAACAGTGCCACTAGTACTATATCTATAGGTTGTGTCTGGTATTGCAGCTCAAGCTTGTTTGAGTCCCAGACAAAACCTTTAAGATTTTAGGACAGAATCTTTTGTGACTGTACAGGAGTTGTCCAGGAATATAAAGCTGTTTTCTTGGCTTGCAAATATAATTTAATAAAACTTAGTAATACAGTAAAAAATGTTTTCCAGGAGTAAAATATTCAATATATTATATTATAGAGCAGGAGGAGCTGAGCAGATTGATATATACTTTTATAGGAAAAGATTCAGTATAACTTGTGTTTTATTCATTTATATTTCTGCTTATTCTGGCTGTGAAGTCCAGGAGGCGGTCCTATCCGTGATTGACAGCCTTCCCTCTATGAGGAGGAGGTCCTATCAGTGATTGACAGCCTTCCCTCTATGAGGAGGTCCTATCAGTGATTGACAGCCTTCCCTCTATGAGGAGGCGGTCCTATCAGTGATTGACAGCCTTCCCTCTATGAGGTGGAGGTCCTATCAGTGACTGACAGCCTTCCCTCTATGAGGAGGAGGTTCTATCAGTGATTGACAGCCTTCCCTTTATGAGGAGGAGGTCCTATCAGTGACTGACAGCCTTCCCTCTATGACTCTATACAGAGATAGGATAAGATAAGATGCCTTTATTGTCACTGTACAATACAATGTAATACAATGTACAATACAATGTAATACAATGTACAATACAATGAAATGTTGTTTGGAGCAATCCTAGATGCCATGGACAGAGGAACAAGAACTAACATTTAAACTAAAGCATTACACCAGAAAAAAACAAAACATTGCACTAGAAGGCATTACTATTCACAGTTCACAGCATATATATAGCAAGTGCATGTGAGTATACACACACTGATTCAGACATCACTGCAGACAAGAGGTCATCATGTGGTCATGAATGCAGAAGTCACTTTCAGTCTGTGGTAGTTTCTATCCTAGGAAGGGGCAATAATCTCCAAGCATTTAGGAGACTGATTGCTTTGGGGTAAAAGCTGTTCTTCAGCCTAGTGGTGCGGGCATGTAGGGCTCTAAGACGCCTACCAGAGGGTAGGGGAGTGAAAAGGCTGTGGCCGGGGTGAGTTGGATCCCCGCAGATAATTTTGTTCAGTTTTGTTGCCAACTTGTTGGGAGGGATGGTGTTAAAGGCCGAGCTGTAATCAATGAACAGCATCCGCACATCGCTGTCTCTCTGCTCCAGGTGTGACAGCGCAGTGTGAAGGGTAAGTGAGACGGCATCCTCAGCCGACCTATGTGCTCTGTAAGCAAACTGGTATTGGTCCATGGAGGTGCAGATCTTGCTCTTCATGTGCCTGAGGACAAGTTGTTCACAGCACTTCATAGCAATAGGAGTGAGAGCCACCGGGCGATAATCACTTAAGGTCTTCACCCCGGCCTGTTTTGGAATTGGGACAATTGTGGAGGACTTCAGGCAAGTGGGGACAATGGCCTGCTCTAGTGAGCTGTTAAATATACTGGTAAACACTGTTTTCAGCAGTTTAGCACAGATAGCTGTCAATCACTGATAGGACGGCCTCCTGGACTTCACAGCCAAGAATGAGCAGAAATATAAATGAATAAAACACAAGTTATACTGAATCTTTTCCTATAAAAGTATATATCAATCTGCTTGGCTCCTCCTGCTCTATAACATGCTGCCTGTAGCTCACATTGCATTTTCATGGTGGCAGGTTCCCTTTAATTAAAGGATGTTGCATTCATACTATGGCAGTAGGAAATGGGAATATGTCTTAATCTTATGTAAAAATAAATTTCCCCAGGAAAGACTGCAATATTTTTAGACATAGAAGGAAATGTGTGGTAACTATCTGTGCCGTTCTGTATGGGTTTTACATACATAAAGCCTACTTATGGCACTGTATAAACCTAAGAAGATTTCTAATAAACCTTGTTCTTGATGTCTGTGGATGGAAATGTTCTTGTTAAAGGGTTGTCACATAAAATGCATTTTTACAGTTAAATCCAGCTCATTATTATGAACATATTAAATCGTGCTTCTATCCCCAGATATTCCAGCAATAATATCAGTATAGCGCCGCCCACTGTTTCCTTAGAGCAGCCTTTCTGTGTCCACCTCAGTAAATGTGTCATGGTGGACACACATGCTCAGTCTTGCTCTTTGGGTATTCAGGCAGCAACGTTGTGTTTTACTATGATTTTCCAAAAACGCACTTAAAGCTGACATTTTGCAGTGATTTTAGGAAATCACAGTGAAATCCACAATGACTTCACAACATGTGAACACAATTGAGGAAAATGAGACCGAGTTACTGTATTTCCACTTGCTTAGCATCTCCTCGGAGAAGCGGAGAAGATTCTGCATCTTCAGAAGCATACGGCTCACCACACCAGGGATCCATCTAAATACCTGAAGAGTGGCAAGGCTGAGCCAGTGTGTCCCCCTCAATAGGAACAGCAGGTGGCGCTATAATAATGTTATTTCTGGAATACATGGGGCTATAAGCATTTTTCATAAGAGGAAATTTTTTATTTATTTACTTAATGTCACTATAAAAAATAGTCCTCATAGGACAGCACCGTGTTCACATTGGAGTTTCTTTCTTAGTGAAGGCAGCCTAGTATATATAGAGTCTTAGCTATACAATAGTATGGGAGAAAGGGGTGCATCATGGCTTGTCAGCAATCTGAGTAGGCTGAAGACCACTAGGGTAGAGATGGATACAGCTCTAAGGATATATGCACACAGTACATATTACTATGGATTTTCAGTAAGGACTGGTGGGGGTGGACTGGTCATAGACCCTACAGGAAAATTTCCCAGTGGGCCAATGTACAGGGGGCTGCCCAATACCTCCTCTCAGCCGCTAGTCGGGTACGTAGCAATCTGATGCTCTCAGCATTAATTAATGCTAGGTGTATCTGGTACTTATTCACCTGGCTGGCAGTGCCCTCCTGCATTCAACTTTATTGGCGTTCTCAGGACGGTGATAAAGTTGAATGCTGTCACGGGGGCGGCAGTATTTTGTGCTGCACTGTGTATTTGGTTCTGCTGGGGTGGTATTTGGTGTTGCACTACGCATTGCTGGCCCCGCCTACTTATATTGGCCCTGCCTTCTGTCAAGTTGGACCCGCCTACAACATGGGGCCACTTCTATTTTTTTTTTTTCAAGGGCCACTTTAAGTTCCCAGTCCGCCCCTGGCAAAGGGTGAGATCTGGGGCAAATCCACATCAAAATCCGCAAGTAACACATTTGGTGTGGAAAATCTGCGTTAACTACACTGCCGCATACGTGTAGCCTAAAGGAGCACACGGGCTACTAGCATTTTTATAAATGTGTATTGGAGAGAAGACATCTTGATACTTTGAATAAAACACCTAAAATCAAATATACTGAAATTTCCTGACTCCTCTATACAGTAGCGGCTACACAAAAGAAACGGGCAACATACAATTTACTTTATGTGCACAGCAGAGCTCTTAATGATCCTGACCATTTACATTTTATTGGAGCCTTTAAGATACAAGATTCACTTCTGATGAGACTATTTATTATCCAATGTTAAAGGGCACGGATGGATCCCCAGGGGCACATTTCCCAATGACATCTGCTATAAGGTCATCATCATATGCATCGCTAGCTATATTGGCTTTGACAACAATGGAGCCGATGCTAGAAAACAACACAGCAATGCTTTCAGATTGAGAAGGTATTTCAGGCGAATGGAAATGTGATATCCATGTGATGTGACCTGTGTTATAATTTAATCCTTGGCCTTTCATCTGGTGACTGATGTGCTCTGGGATTCTTGTCCACTTTTTTTTTATTAAAAGGAAGAGTTTTCACACAGCTGGAGATCTACATGTATTATCTGATATTCTAAAGTGACGAAAGGAACTTTGCCTCCTTGGACACTCCCAAAAATAAAATGATCAATGGTTCCACTGTGGGCACTACCAGTGATCAGCTAAAGAGCCTGGAGCAAGTTTTCAATTTCCACACAGCATGTAGAGGCATATAGTATAACCATTTAGGTATTGTGTGCATCGGGTAAAGATGAGGTGTGCTAACTTGGAGGTGAGTTCCACCTAGATCCGCCATAGAAGTCCACTTTGTGTATCGTGTGTACCAGGTAAGGTGTGCTAACTTGAAGGTGACTTCCACCTAGATCCACCATAGAAGTCCAGTATATGTATCATGTGCACCAGGTAAGGTGTGCTAACTTGAAAATGGGTTCCCCCTAGATCCACCATAGAAGTCCAGTATATGTATCATGTGCACCAGGTAGGTGTGCTAACTTGAAGGTGACTTCCACCTAGATCCACCATAGAAGTCCAGTATATGTATCGTGTGCACCAGGTAAGGTGTGCTAACTTGAAGGTGACTTCCACCTAGATCCACCATTGTATATGTATCGTGTGCACCAGGTAAGGTGTGCTAACTTGAAGGTGACTTCCACCTAGATCCACCATTGTATATGTATCGTGTGCACCTTAGGTGTGCTAACTTGAAGGTGACTTCCACCTGATCTACCATTGTATATGTATCGTGTGCACCAGGTAAGGTGTGCTAACTTGGAGCTGGGTTCCACCTAGATCTACCATAAAAGTCCAGTATTGGCCAGTAGGCCAAAATGTTGCATCTGTTGGAAATCTATACACCCATTTTTGAACTATCTAATGGACTGCTGCTTCAACTTTTTACTCTGGAATTCGGATTAGGGGTGAGTTGGACCAAACCCCATTGAAGCGAGCACCCACTATTTTCGTTTTTTTCACACATTTTTCTACTTGGAGTGTTGTTCTCTCAGTCTCTATATTAGAAATATTACACTGTCACTGTATAAATTTGTTATCGCCCTAATTGTACTGACATAAAGTTTTTGGAGGAGATTTATGAAGATTGTTGTTCCCATAGAGGGAGATGCCTCCTAATAAATTGGGCTCAGAAACTCAAATCGACACCTGCACAGGTGGGTGTAGGCTTCATCTATAACTTACCCCAGATGACTGTTTTGTTCCAGTTTAGGTCATGTATGTCACCTGTTTAGTAACCTTTCTATGTAAGGTGAGATTCTTTCTTCTGCAGCATGGGGTATCAGACACGCTGTCGGTGAACATACATGTCCATGCGTGGTGCTCCAGCTCATCTGTATTCTGCTCAGCCCTGGAGCAGAGAATTAGTTTTTGTTAATCCAATATGTACACGGTGGAAGGACAAATCCAATGTACAGGAGATAAATGTGACATGTCAGCCTGCTGGCTTCATCATAAATGGTCTGTTAAGGATTATTCACCATGTTAATTCACTTAGATAAGACTAAGGCTGGTCACACACGGCTCACCATGCGCGTTCACTGCCACTTTCATTGCCAGCAGAGGAGGCTGTGTAACTAGCAAGTGACCACAATCATTAGGTGTCCTCATCCACACCAAGGGGTTACATTTTTATATAGGGGAAGGTGTCAATCACTGTGTGGGGACTCCAAGTCCACTAGCCAAGATTGACGCAAGCACCTACATGCTCCTACTGCCCGATTTGTAATAAACTACATATGTATCTTCTCAATGCAGGATGAGGGCCCACATACATTATATTGTCCCCCTAGTTCTCCAGTAGCTCAGCAAAAAGAACCCAGCATATGTATATCTAACAATCCACTAATAACGGACTGGCGCCGGGTAATAAACGAGCGCCAATCAACAATATACAAGTTATTAAAATTATTCGTCCCCCATTCAGTTTGCATTTTGTCGGCAGCTACACATAACGATGTGCTGCCGACAAACGATGATTTTAGATGATAAATGCACTCGTTTATAGGGTGTTTAGCGGCACCTTTATACAGTGGGTGCCATTCTGGCGCATGTGACCGCTGAGATCAGTGATTGGCCACAACTATCACGGGACCGAACTGTTTTGCTGATAAGAGCAAGACTTCAGGTTCAGATATTCTTTAAAGAGAGATTCTTAACGGCAACTTCAAATGAAGGTGACCACTACACAACTACACTTCAAATGAATGTGGATAATATGATTTTAATAAATATAACAATAAGTATATAAAGATATAATGTCCTTCTTTTGGCAAGTTAAGTATATACAAAGAATAGAACACTTACATCACCGATTGAGTTAAAGGGGTTATCCAATTCTAAAAATGCCCCCCAAAATGCCCCTCCTATATCATACTTATCCCGCTCCCTGGCACCCCATCACTCCAGATCCCTGCATGGCCAACGCTGCATCTTCCGATTGCGCGGATTAAAACATCGCGGGTGTCGCGGCCTGTTATTGGTTGCAGCCCCACCCCATTCGACCAATGCTTTGATCTGCGCAAAGGGGAGATGCAGCAGTGCAGGGATCCGGAGTGACGCAGGTGATGGGTACTGGGTAAGTATGATCTATAGTGGGATCTCTGGCATGGGGGGGGGGGGGCATTTTTAGAATTGGATAACCCCTTCAACATGATCTGACACCGACACATCAATTGGGAAGTCCGTTTCGGAGAAAGCAGAGTGTCTATCTGGGAAACATTTCTATGTGAAGGTCCTGAACTTCAACTGCCTGCTGGAAAGTTCCAGATTTTATACTGTATAACCAATGAATTTCACCCCCTGGTGCAATGTATCCAGTCTATGCAATCTATAAGGGTCACTGTGTGTATCTTGTTTATCTGTTATTATTTTGGACTTTCGAGTGGCAAATTCTCAGATCCATGTCAGACAATACATATACATATGTCAAGATCATTTTATCAGACCCAATAGAGTCCAAATAAGTTAGTGTGTGTGTGTGTGTGTGTATATACACTCACCTAAAGAATTATTAGGAACACCATACTAATACGGTGTTGGACCCCCTTTTGCCTTCAGAACTGCCTTAATTCTACGTGGCATTAATTCAACAAGGTGCTGATAGCATTTTTAGAAATGTTGGCCCATATTGATAGGATAGCATCTTGCAGTTGATGGGGAGTTGACGGATGCACACCAGGGCACGAAGCTCCCGTTCCACCACATCCCAAAGATGCTCTATTGGGTTGAGATCTGGTGACTGTGGGGGCCATTTTAGTACAGTGAACTCATTGTCATGTTCAAGAAACCAATTTGAAATGATTCAAGCTTTGTGACATGGTGCATTATCCTGCTGGAAGTAGCCATCAGAGGATGGGTACATGGTGGTCATGAAGGGATGGACATGGTCAGAAACAATACTCAGGTAGCCCGTGGCATTTAAACGATGGCCAATTGACACTAAGGGGCCTAAAGTGTGCCCAGAAAACATCCCCCACACCATTACACCACCACCACCTGCCTGCACAGTGGTAAAAAGGCACGATGGATGCATGTTCTCATTCTGTTTACGCCAAATTCGGACTCTACCATTTGACCATTTGAATGTCTCAACAGAAATCGAGACTCATCAGACCAGGCAATATTTTTCCAGTCTTCAATAGTCCAATTTTGGTGAGCTTGTGCAAATTGTAGCCTCTTTTTCCTATTTGTAGTGGAGATGAGTGGTACCCGGTGGGGTCTTCTGCTGTTATAGCCTATCCGCCTCAAGGTTGTGCGTGTTGTGCCTTCACAAATGCTTTGCTGCATACCTCGGTTGTAACGAGTGGTTATTTCAGTCAACGTTGCTCTTCTATCAGCTTGAATCAGTCGGCCCATTCTCCTCTGACCTCTAGCATCAACAAGGCATTTTCGCCCACAGGACTGCCGCATACTGGATGTTTTTCCCTTTTCACACCATTCTTTATAAACCCTAGAAATGGTTGTGCGTGAAAATCCCAGTAACTGAGCAGATTGTGAAATACTCAGACCGGCTCGTCTGGCACCAACAACCATGCCACGCTCAAAATTGCTTAAATCACCTTTCTTTCCCATTCTGACATTCAGTTTGGTGTTCAGGAGATTGTCTTGACCAAGATCACAACCCTACATGCATTGAAGCAACTGCCATGTGATTGGTTGACTAGATAATCACATTAATGAGAAATAGAACAGGTGTTCCTAATAATTCTTTAGGTGAGTGTATATATATATATATATATATATATATTTAAAACAATTTTTTTTTAATTAGGCACCAGTCAAACCATCTGTTTGCAAGTGGTGACGTTCTGTTTCATGTGTAGCTCTTATGTCTAATCTCCTGACCTCATAAACACTCATTATAGCTCAATTCTTATCAAACTGGTCAGGAGATGTATTTATTTATCTGACTATACATGAGCCGCCAGACAACATGATTCAAAGAAAACAAATTGTGACAGCTTGCAAAAAGACAGATTTTTAATCCTTGTCTCGCAGAACATTTTTTATAAAAAAACAACTGAAATGTTTAATTTTTGCCCAAAATGACTAAAATGCAATTATGAAAAAAATAACCAAAACGGTCTACATAGCCTTTAAGCTTTGCATAGTGTCTATGAGAAGTAATTCACTGCCTTCCAAATAAAACCCTTGTGTAACAAGGCCTTCAGGGTATACTCTATATTGGTGCTTCTCTTACTGTCATGTACCCCCATCTGGTGGGGTGGTAGACCTAGGGTGGCAGTTTTAAGGTAGTGATCATATGCCTGCATCAGTCTCCGATTTCGTAACATAATTGACTCCTTTTGCATTCATTTTAATGTCGTTCTGGGTTCAGGGGCCAAATTAAAAATTGAGATTATTATTATTATTTTTTTTTATGTTCTCCCTGTTCTCACTTGATGCTCACAACCCCCAGATGTGTGGCTCGCCTTCGGTTCGGCCATGTGCACTGGCTATGATGTGACAGGTGCATATGAAAAACACATGAAATTCCATGCAATTTTGGCACAAGGTGATGCGATGTGAATACGCTGTAATGTAGTTGTGTAGAATAGAAATGAATATTTGCTGCTCGTCGAATGTAGAAAATCTGAAGGTTTAATCTTTATGGCTTTTATGTTGCTCGGCTTTCTCTGCTGCTCCTCCTCCAGTCTACCACAGCACAATGTGACACTGTTGGCGGCTGAACATTAGCTTTATGGGTCACACAGGATGATGGGGGATGGATACTTTCTTCAGAACTGTGCACCGCTATGTGGGAACAATGCCATACAAATGGCTCTTCCACAGGGGTTCGTATTTTTAGCTGTCTACTATAACATTTAGCCCTTTTCTAATTATTGGGTTCAAGTCAATGTATAAGCCTTTGTGATTTCCTCAGTTGGTTTCCTCTGGGTTGATGCCTTAATTCTGTTCTCTACTTTTCGACTTAAACCTGTTAAATGACATCCATTAATAGATCTCTCGGCAATCTCCATATGCGCGCTGCTTACACAACAGGCAGCCACTTTGGAAATGGTACAGGCAGTGAAAGAAGGCCGCGTCTTAATAATAAATTGCCAGCAGTACGTTCTGTAATCATTCCGGACAGTCAGCTGTTGGGCTTTCAGAAGACAAATAACTATTCATTTTTTTGGGGGGGTTACTATATCTTCTTATGGAGAGCTCCTAATTGCTGCGAGTAGTCTTATAGGTCAGGCAACGCACCTCTGGAATTCTGGGAAGATGGTATGCAAATGAGCTCTTAACAAGCTCTGCCTCTAATGCCACCAGATGTAAGGTAGCTCTCCTATAAGTCAATGTTTGACCTTTCAAACAGTCCTTGAGACATGACTTGGATAATAACTAAGCCAGCATCTCATCTGCAGGCAGCTGTTTCAGGGTGATTGCTCCTCATCAGTGTAAAGCAGAGAGTACTGGCTTCACTGTCGCCTAATCAGCATGAGGAATCTTATAGGCCAGACAGTGCTCCTCTGGAATTCTGGGAGGGAAGGCATGCAAATAATCTTTTAGCAAGCCCTGCCTCTGATGCCACCAGATGTAAGGTAGCTATCCTATAAGTCAATGTTCGACCCTTTAAACAGGCCTCACAAGAATTGTATCCATTTCTTTCTTATAACTTGAGCTTTATTGTGGGCAATTTATCATTCTCCTCACACCAGTTTTCTGGCACACAATTGGCATTTCTCCACCGCCCTCGCCATGTTCCCGAAAAAGGGGAGGGGCAGGAGCCAGCAGGTTTGGAAAGTTTATCTTCTTTTACGCCAGTTTTCCCTGCCGATTAGCTGCAGAGCGCTCCAGTGACGTCACATGAACTTTTTGCAGCTCAGTCCCATTCAAGTGAATAGGCCTGAGCTGCAATATCAAACACAACCACTATACAGTGTATGGCGCTGTGCCAGTAAAGCACCGCGGCCTTTTCAAACAGCTGATTGGCAGAGGTGCCCGGTGTCGGACGCCCATCGATCAGATATTGATTACCTATCCTGAGAATAGGCCAGCAGTATCGAAATCCCAGAAAACCCCCCTTTAAAAGTTGAATTCCTCATAAACAGCTCAATGGATTTACATAACAAAGGTATGCTTTGGCTCAGCAGGATCATCCCTGCCAGGTTTTATGGGGTTGATCTTGCTGTCAGATGCTCTCTATGCAAAATAAATCATCAATTTATGTTGGATAGTTTACTTAGCTTAGGCGTGGATTTGCTGTGAATATCCGTTATCAATATGTCATCCAGAGCAATTACCTAAATGGAAAATACAAGCAGCTCTGTATTAAGCATGCCAGAACCAGGGTTGCGGAGTGTAATGTAAAGATTTGTCCTCTCTACCATGTTAATGTTCTCTCAGCGAGATTGAATCTGGGGCTGTCTGCTTCAATTTCTATAGCACAGGAGCAGGCAGATCGGAGCGGACTCTCATCTGTCATATTTATTAGATTAGACGGGTTGTCCAAGGCCTCATTAATTAACTTATTGATTTATTGCTGACCAATTACTTTTTTACCTGTTTATATTTTTGGTTTTGGAGTCTGTGATCTCATCATAATGCCCCTGAAACTATGTCGGCCGTGTACTCTTGGTGCTTTGTGATCTGTCCATTATTGTAATCATATGGAGCCTTTTAACCTGATGAAGGGGACCTAAGTATCCCCGAAACGCGTTGTTTTATCTGCTTCACCTGAGGAGCAATATCTAATAAAGAAGAACCTTTCTTCATACATGCATCTGCACGGTGTTTCTGCGCCTCAACTGCGGTCCTATTACACCACTACATTATTGTAATCAAACCACCTATGAGATACGTAAAACTTGAATGTTTTTTAAACTTTTTATGACTCATTTTTGTGTGTAACTTGAATCTTCTACCAAGGCCATTCCACCTACCATGTGCTGTTTATACTGCTGGTATACCTCAGGGGTTGGACGACAGCACAGCTTCCGTATGTAGGTGCAGGTCTTCCTTGCAATCCTCTCTGCCATGGGTCTTATACAGTGTACGGCCCCATGGACACTACAGTATCCGTTTTGTGGTCCGCAGATTGCAGATCCACAAAATACGGATGCGGTCCGTGTGTCGTTTGCCTTTTATTTTGCTGACCCATTGTTTTCCCATTGGGTCCATGGTCAGCATTTTGTGGACACAGCCTGCCTTTTTGCTGAACAGCAGAAAGAACATGGATGATAAGAAGCATTGATTTGCTCTTATACATCAACTTGCCTAAGTACAAATAATACCTTTGTATTACAAGATATTGTATACTGCATACTCTTGACTTATGTCCACCTGATTGTACCACAATCTTGCCTTGTTACTCTTTTTCAATAAAACGAGTTTAAAAAAAAGAACATGAATGATCCATGTGCTTTTCACATCCGTATGTCCTTTCTGTAAAATGATAGAACATGTCCTATACTGGGTCGCAAAATTCGGACCGCAGACCCATTGAAATCAACAGATCTGCAAAAAAATACAGATGCAACACAGACCGCATCTGCGGGACGCAAAACGGATACGGTTGTCTGCATGGGGTCTAAATCCGAAAATAGACAGCTTCACTCACATGGATTAAGGAATTCATTGTAGCCACTGCCAAAGTGCAAGCATTCATTTCGGGAGGTAATTATCACGATCGGCGTGACTATCACATACGTGACACAGAGGGAGGGAAAGAGGAAGGCCCTGCCCAAGTGAGAGGGAAGGTGGTGACCCCTGACTCACCTAGCGGCTGGCACCTGGCTGCCCTGACGTCCCTAGACGGGTTCCTCACCCGTACGCCGATCACGTGCCTAAAACCCTGGCTTTCCCTAAGATGAGCCCTAGATAGTGAACAGGGCGGTGGGAACACTAGTCCGCACCACTAGCTCTAAAGGAAAACACCAAGGGGAGGACAAACAATACAGACTAAACATATAATCCCAGGTGGGCGACAAGAGGAGACAGCAAAAAGCCCAACAGGGATCCGGAGGGTAGCACTCTGGAACAACAACCAGGATTCACAGCTCCAGTGGGTCAGTATAGATGTCCAGGCAGGAAGCTCTATAACTGGCAACTAGAGAAGTGTGAGAGGAGAATATAAGGAGGTTGGGAGTGGCAGACAAGAAACAGCTGAGGAGGAGAAGCTACGGATCCCTGAGTGAGACAAAAAGGATTGCAAGGCAAACACAGAAAACAATCACTAAGAAACAACGTGATCTTTAGACATAGAGCGCGCAGCCACCCGCTGCGACTTCCTGACCCTGGGTATAACGGAGTCAGACGTGGCTCTTGACACCCTCGTGACAGTACCCCCCCTTTCACGAGGGGCCTCCGGACACTCAGGACCAGGTCTCTCAGGATGAGAGGCATGGAAAGCCTGAATTAACCTGTTGGCGTTTACCTCTGACGCTGGAACCCACATTCTTTCCTCGGGACCGTAACCCCTCCAATGCACCAGATACTGAAGAGAGCGGCGGACCCGACGAGAATCAACAATTCTGGATATTTGAAACTCCAGATTACCATCCACAATAACAGGAGGAGGTGGCAGCGGTGATGGTTCTAGAGGTGGAACATACTTCTTGAGTAACGACTTATGGAAGACGTTATGGATCTTAAAAGTCTGAGGTAGCTCCAGGCGAAAAGCCACAGGGTTAATGACGGCTACTATTTTATAAGGACCAATGAACCTAGGACCCAGTTTCCAAGAGGGAACCTTCAACTTAATATTCCTAGTAGACAACCACACATAGTCATTCACTCCTAGGTCCGGACCTGGCGACCGTTTCTTATCGGCCATACATTTATATTTACCACTCATATTTTTCAAGTTAGCTTGCACCTTCTGCCATACCGATGAAAGAGATGAAGAAAACCGTTCCTCTTCGGGAACCCCAGAAGACCCCCCCTCTTTGAAAGTACAAAATTGGGGATGAAAACCGTATGCACCAAGAAATGGTGACTTGCCAGTGGATTCCTGACAGCGATTATTTATGGCAAACTCGGCTAACGGTAAATATGATGACCACACCTCTTGGTTTTCAGACACAAAACACCTTAAATATGTTTCTAGGTTTTGGTTGGTACGCTCAGTCTGTCCATTCGACTGAGGATGGAAAGCTGAGGAAAAGGACAAGTGTACCCCCAAACGGGAACAAAAAGCTTTCCAAAACTTAGAAATAAACTGGGTTCCCCGATCCGAAACCACATCGGAAGGGACCCCGTGAAGCTTCACGATTTCACTGATAAACACCTGAGCAAGAGTCTTAGCATTAGGAAGTGCGGGTAGCGCAATAAAGTGTACCATTTTGCTAAACCTGTCTACTACTACCAAGATAACTGTTTTACCCGCAGACAAAGGTAAGTCAGTGATGAAATCCATTGATAGATGTGTCCATGGCCTATTGGGGATGAAAAGTGGCAATAAAGACCCTGCTGGACGTGTATGAGAGACTTTCGCGCGTGCACAAGTAGAACAAGTAGACACGAAATCCATTACATCCTGACGCAACCTTGGCCACCAAAAACGACGAGACAAAAGCTCCAAGGTTGCTTTACTACCCGGGTGCCCAGCAAGTGCCGAATTATGATGTTCCTTTAATAATTCAAGACGCAGGTTTAACGGTACAAACAATTTCTCTGAGGGGCAAGAGGCCGGGGCGTCCCCCTGGGCCTCTAACACCTTTCCCTCTAGAACAGAGTGTACAGCAGAGACAACCACTCCTCTTTGTAAAATAGGTACCGGATCACTAACATTACCCCCTCCAGGGAAACTACGAGATAATGCGTCTGCCTTGGTATTTTTTGCCCCAGGACGATAGGTGATTACAAAGTTAAATCTGGTAAAGAATAGCGACCACCTAGCTTGTCTAGGGGTGAGACGCTTAGCCGATTCTAGGTACAGAAGGTTTTTGTGATCCGTAATCACCGTGACGGGGTGGATTGCTCCCTCTAAGAAGTGACGCCACTCTTCAAACGCCAGTTTAATCGCCAACAGTTCCCTATTTCCAATATCATAGTTCTTTTCTGCTGTGGATAACTTTTTGGAAAAGAAAGCACAAGGACGCCATTTGCCAGGAGACGGACCCTGAGACAATACAGCCCCCACTCCCACCTCTGACGCATCTACTTCAACAATAAAAGGCTGGGAGACATCAGGTTGAATTAGAACAGGTGCCGAGGTAAATCTCTCTTTTAGAGAGGAAAATGCAATTTTAGCGGAGTCAGACCATTAAGAAAAATCAGTCCCCTTCCTAGTCATGTCAGTAAGGGGTTTAACGATCACTGAATAATTTTTAATGAACTTTCTATAGAAATTTGCGAAACCCAAAAACCGTTGTAGAGCTTTAAGGTTCTCAGGAAGATCCCAATCTAAAATTGCCTGGACCTTCCTAGGATCCATACGGAAACCTGAAGCAGATAATAGATATCCCAGGAACTGTATTTCCTTAACGGCGAAGACACATTTTTCAATTTTCGCATATAATTTATTCGTCCGTAGGACCTGCAGTACTTGCCTGACATGTACTTCATGTGTTTTCAGATCAGCCGAATAAATTAAGATATCATCTAGGTATATGACTACAAACCTGCCGATGAGATGACTAAAAATATCATTAACGAAATGTTGGAAGACAGCAGGGGCATTGGTCAGACCGAAAGGCATGACTAAATTTTCATAATGCCCCTCAGGGGTGTTAAAAGCTGTCTTCCACTCATCCCCTTCCTTGATACGAATCAGATTGTAGGCCCCCCTAAGATCAAGTTTGGAGAACCACCTAGCACCCGCAATCTGATTAAAAAGGTCAGGAATGAGAGGAAGAGGGTATGGGTCTCGGATGGTTATCCGGTTTAGCTCACGGAAATCTAGGCAAGGACGCAGGCCCCCATCTTTCTTTTTAACAAAGAAAAACCCTGCAGCCACGGGTGAAGAAGAGGTTCTGATGTGTCCCTTAGCCAGACTCTCGGAGATATAATCTTTCATGGCTTGTCTCTCGGGACCCGAAAGATTATACAACCTGGACTTGGGTAATTTTGCACCGGGAATCAGGTTAACCGGGCAATCATAAGGACGATGAGGTGGTAGCTTCTGACAACCCTTTTCAGAAAAAACGTCCTCAAAGTCCGAAATAAATGTAGGTAGGGAAGCTATGGAGGCGATTAAGCAATTGTTATTTAAGCAATTCTCTCTGCAATGTTCACTCCACTCCAATATCTCCCTGGCCTGCCAATCCACCACTGGATTGTGCGCTACCAACCAGGGAAGACCCAATACCACAGGAGAGGGGAGGCCCTCCAGAATGTAACATGAAAGACACTCATTATGGTGGTCCCCTACCCGAAGGTGTAAGTTATGGACAATGTGAGTGAGGTTTCTCTGAGACAGAGGAGCAGAATCAATAGCGAATATGGGAATAGGTCTCTGCAGCGTACAGAGAGACAAACCCATAGTGCGGGCAAAATGGGCATCTATCATATTTACCCCTGCTCCACTGTCTAGAAAAAAAGAAATAGACTCCGTCTTAACACCAAAAACAATAACCGCTGGCAACACAAATTGAGATGTTCGTATGGAGGAAACGTATACCCCCCGGCTGACATCCTCCGCACAGCCTGGGGTTAGTAGTTTTCCGACGGTCTTTTGTTTTTGAGAAAGGAGGGACAGACATTAATGAAATGACCCCTCCCTCCACAGAAAAAACAAGCCCCCCACCTACGGCGAACCTCAGGAGGACGGACCTGACGAGAAGTTCCTCCTAGCTGCATAGGCTCATCTAAGTCAGTATAGACTAGCTGCTTGGGAGAGGTTACCGATTGCTCCGGAATTCTCGATCTCTCCCTAAGACGTCTATCTATTCTGATAGAGAGGGACATAACAGCATCAAGGGAAAGGGGGGTCTCATACAGCGCCAGCGCATCCTTAACCCTTTCAGATAACCCAGAGCAGAACTGACTCCTGAGAGCCGGGTCGTTCCACTGAGTATCCGTAGCCCACCTACGGAACTCTGAGCAATATTCCTCTGCTGGCCGATCTCCCTGTAGGAGTCTCCGTAACTTCGACTCAGCCAGGGCGACTCGGTCAGGGTCATCATATATGAGACCCAGAGCCCCAAAAAATCCCTCCACTGACCGGAGAGCCTGGGAACCAGGGGGTAACGAGAACGCCCAGGATTGCGGGTCCCCCTGAAGCAGGGAAATAACAATCCCCACCCGCTGTTCTTCATTACCTGAGGAGTAAGGGCGCAGCTTAAAATATAATTTGCAGGCCTCACGGAACGTCACAAATTTGTCCCTTCCCCCAGAAAATCTGTCAGGAAGAACAACCTTGGGTTCTGTAACAACCTGGTTACCCATAGCAACCGCTGGGCTTGCGGTCTGCTGTGTTTGCTGCTGTTGTTGGAGGACAGACGCCTTCAATCCTGCCACCTCCAAAGACAGGCCTTGAAGCTGTTTTGCCAAAGCAGCAATAGGATCCATATTGGATTCTAAGTAGAGAGAAAAAAATTATTTATTTATTTTTTCTCCCAAAAAATAAGGGCCAGTTATAATATCACGATCGGCGTGACTATCACATACGTGACACAGAGGGAGGGAAAGAGGAAGGCCCTGCCCAAGTGAGAGGGAAGGTGGTGACCCCTGACTCACCTAGCGGCTGGCACCTGGCTGCCCTGACGTCCCTAGACGGGTTCCTCACCTGTACGCCGATCACGTGCCTAAAACCCTGGCTTTCCCTAAGATGAGCCCTAGATAGTGAACAGGGCGGTGGGAACACTAGTCCGCACCACTAGCTCTAAAGGAAAACACCAAGGGGAGGACAGACAATACAGACTAAACATATAATCCCAGGTGGGCGACAAGAGGAGACAGCAAAAAGCCCAACAGGGGTCCGGAGGGTAACACTCTGGAACAACAATCAGGATTCACAGCTCCAGTGGGTCAGTATAGATGTCCAGGCAGGAAGCTCTATAACTGGCAACTAGAGAAGTGTGAGAGGAGAATATAAGGAGGTTGGGAGTGGCAGACAAGAAACAGCTGAGGAGGAGAAGCTACGGATCCCTGAGGGAGACAAAAAGGATTGCAAGGCAAACACAGAAAACAATCACTAAGAAACAACGTGATCTTTAGACATAGAGCGCGCAGCCACCCGCTGCGACTTCCTGACCCTGGGTATAACGGAGTCAGACGTGGCTCTTGACACCCTCGTGACAGTAATATGTCCTTCTTCAGGCTTCTGTAGTGTAGTAAACACAGGGATACAGATGCCTGAAGAAGGGCGTATGACCTGCAGAAACGTTGTAAGTTATGCATTAATTTTGGTGGTGGCTACAATAATTTCCTGAACTTTGCAAGCAACCCATGCAAGTGCTGTCTATATTTTCAGATTTATGTTTATACTACTGATTTATTACTTACGTGGCCAGGGTGCCTTTGGACCCTCTCAGCATGATGAGTTATAATCATTGCGGGAATTGGCCTTTGAGCACCCACTGGCCATTTGTGCGAAGCATGAACGCAACACGTCCTCCAAGATAAGATCTGTTTTTTGGTGTTGCTTTCTTCCCCGAGAAGGGTTCTAATCTTGAAGCCTTTTCCTATTGCTTCCAGTAAGAGCAGAATCTCATTAAAGAGTTTCTATCACTAGAATTTTCACCATTGAACTGGCTGACATTAGCCAGTGTCATGTGATCACACAATCTGTGATGTATTTGGAAACTTCAGCGGGGGTTTTAGGGCTTTTCCACACCAAATGAGCCAAATAATAGTATATCTGTCACTAGAAAACCTTTACTACACCCTAAAGGGGGAAATAGATCAAGTGGTGTAAAAAGAAAAAAGATGCAAATTTGTGCGCAAGCAACATTCGGGCAAAGCAATTGGTGACTCTTTGCTGTTTTGCACCAGACTTGCCACTTTGCTGAATATTTGGAGGAAGCGGGAGGATGCATCACCTGATGGTGTTGTGCTTTGGTCATGATTAAGGATTGCATTCTCCTGAATTAAAACGCGTAGATTAGTATTTTTGTCTTTTTTTTTTTTTTTATGGTGCTAAAATTAAAAGTCATTCCCTTTAATGGACGCTGGATTCACCTCCTTGTTTCTTTGGATTCTATTAGTGCTGTATTCCAAGCACTTCCGTGCTTCCTCACGGGGTTGCAAGCACGTGAGCTCTGCACTTTGTGTTTCCTCTTGGGGTACAATTTCCATTTCTGCACCTTAGACTGGCCTCTTAATACATTTGGTGCATCTTGCAAATTTAAGATGAAATGTAGCAACCGCCAGTCTTAATAAATTTCCCCCACAATATGTAGATAGCCTTGGTAAGTCCAGTCTAATCCTTAGCAGCCGATCTGGTCCTGCCTCTTCTACTACAGATGGGAAGTTGTCGCTGTGGTTTTTTATGCACCAGTTAATGATCTCCACTCCAGTGCTTTCTGTGGTCAGATTTATGATGTAGAGATATGGCCCCAATCTGACATTGATGCCAGCTTGATTCATTCCCTGGAGGCTGATCATGTAGCACAGCACAGATAAGAACTTTCATTCAGCGTCTGCTCCTTTATTATTTAACACTGCATGCAGACGCCTGACAATGCATCGCGAGATCAGTAAATACAGAATTCAATTAGGAAATGGCATTATTTTGTGGTATAAATCCAAATCTCTGATGGTAGACACTGAAATATTGCATACTGAGTATCACTGAAGACCTCCGAACGGCAGAGAAAATCTTTACTGCCAGCTTGAATGCCACCCATGCCCTTTCCAAAACCTTGTATTTCTCTGTCCGAGGCTTGGAACTGAGCTTTCTGGGAGGAATTCTGCAAAAGCTTTGGTTGCACGTGATCCGTATAAAATCACTGTGGTTCTGCAGACTGGTAGGTGACTACATTTGCCTCCACAGCATGGTCACCCATTGACTAAAGCACGTGTTGGTAAGCAATAGTCTGAGCATAATTGGAAGTGTTGTAGCTATAGAGGGTGCGAAGATATCCAGCATGGTCACCCATTGTCTAAAGCTGTTGGTAAGCATTGGCCTGAGCATAATTGGTAGTGGAGTAGCTTTAGGGGATGCAGAGGATATCAAGCATAGTCACCCATTGTCTGAAGCGCCTGTTAGTAAGCAATAGTCTGAGCATTATTGGCAGTGGTGTAGCTATAGGGCAGTGATGGCTAACCTTGGCACTCCAGCTGTGGTGAAACTACGACTCCCAGCATGCTGCATTTATTTCTATAAAGTTCTGAGAGCAGCCAAGCAAGGGGGGCATCTTGGGAGTTGTAGTTTTATCACAGCTGGAGTGCCAAGGTTAGCCATCACTGCTATAGGGGGTGCAGAGGTAGAGGCAGGGGCGTAGCAAAAGGCTCATGGGCCCTGGTGCAAGAGTTCAGCTTGGGCCCCCCTTCCCTCAGTGCTTTGTGGCCAGGTGCAAAAATTGAAATGGCAAAATTCTTGACCTTAACCCTTCCCTCCAGCCAGAGGTGTAACTTGACCAGCTTGCACTTTCTATAATACCGGTGTTTTCTTATGCAGCACAAGGGTCGTTGGGCCCCCTCCGGCTCCTGGGCCCAGTAGCGACTGCTACCTCTGCACCCCCTATAGCTACGCCCCTGGGTAGAGGTCACATTTGGGGCCTGGTGCAAGCAGGGCCAAAAGGTGGCCATACGCCTTCAATAGCTGTTGGCTGAACCAGAGTATTTCTCCTGGCTCTCCCTTACACATACACAATGGGGGGAGATTTATCAAAACTGGTGCAAAGGAAAACTGGCTGAGTTGCCCATAGCAACCAATCAGATTCCACCTTTCATTTTTCAGAGCTCCTTTACACCGGTTTTGCTAAATCTCCCCCATTGTGTTTGTCCAAACATGTATGTGTGTTCAATGGGGAGAGAGGAGAGAGCCGCTGCCGGACACTCCAGGTGGCAGCTTATCTCCTGGGAGAAGAAAAGGATCAGGCCAGAAATGTTGGAGGAGACTCTTAATCTCCCTATACCCATTAGAGCACCAAAAGAAAACTGGGACCATTCAAGTCACAAATGGGGGTGACTAATTATACAACCAACCAAACTCTTTAAAGAAATATCCTACAAAAAGAAATCATTAAACATAATTCAGACTTTATTAGTAGATGACATGATAAAAGCATATAAGATTGCAGCATTAGGCATGTTTGTGCGATGATCAGACGGTGTAATTGTACCGCCGATTACCAGGTGAATGAGCGTTAGTGCAGCACAGCGACAGCAGATCGTGTTGCGTGAACACGAGTCTGTATGGGGAAGAGCGATGACATTGGCGATGGCTCCTCCCCATGCTCTGGAGGTGATGGTCTCCTCCGCTAGCGATCAGCAGATCCTTGGAAAGGAAAGCCTCCTCCCTGACAATCTGCTTGTAGATCCTCCCATGTAAAGGGAGCTTTAGACCCTCTGTGCCCCAACACATGTTTCTTCACAGGGGAATGGAGACCTGTTTGTTTTGATTTAGATAGTTATCTAATAGAAGGAGGATAATTTGCTGTATCTCTACCTTATAGACTAATGTTCTTCAATCTAGCAAATTGGCTACTTACCTCGAGGATCTAACTAACTTAGTGCTTGTGTAATGCTGCAAATGTGTATGTTTTGATCATATAATCTACTAATAAAGTTTGAATTATGTTTAATGATTTATTTGTGAGGGTGTTTCTTTAAAGTTTGGTTGGTTCTATTGCCATTAGAGTCTCGGCCGAAGTCCTCGTTCTCAGCGGGCTTGACCGACAATAAACTAATGCGCATGGAGACCTAAAGGTTCTTCTACCACATTAGAACATACAGAATACAGGGCTTTTTTCCCAAAAGAAATGTCCCTGACATTTTCAGGTTCCATTGTGGGACTGCAGTTGTAGTTCAGCGGAATACACACTGCTCCGAGCTTGGTTAGTCCTTGTGTCCAGTTTCAGTTCATTGTTGATATGTGAGGGTGGCAGAGTGACAACCTCCATAGGTGCCTATAATAGCTGCCCTTGATTGACCTCAACTTTCATCCCTTGCATTGTTAAATTACAGTACCCTAGGGAATTACCCCAATGATTAACTTTCCGAACCCCTGGCGATCATATATCCTAAGCAAGAAGAGCTTCATAGGACCATATATTTTTCCTATAGCTCCCCTACAGAGGGAAAGAAGTATTACATGCTAACCACTTAAATGGGCATCAGCCAGGTAGGCTACTTTCACACTTGCGTTTGGTGCGGATGCGTCTTGTATCTGCACAGACGGATCCGCACCGATAATGCAAACGCTTGTATCTGTTCATAACGGATCCGTTTGCATTATTCATAAAAAAAAAAGTCTAAGTCAAAACGGATCCGTCCTGACTTACTCTGAAAGTCAATGGGGGACGGATCAGTTTTCAATTGCACCATATTGTGTCAGTGAAAACGGATCCGTCCCCATTGACTTACATTGTAAGTCAGGACGGATCCGTTTGGCTCCGCATTGTCAGGCGGACACCAAAACGCTGCAAGCTGCGTTTTGGTGACCACCTAAAAAGCTCAACGGAGACCAAACGCAGCCAAACTGATGCATTCTGAACGGATCCTTATCCATACAGAATGCATTGGGGCTGAACTGATCCGTTTTGGGCCGCTTGTGAGAGCCCTAAAAAAGGGTCTCACAAGCGAACCCAGAAACGCCAGTGTAAAAGTAGCCTAATGCATGGTCGTTTCAAGCCCACTAGAGGAAGAGACACTCTTTGTGAAGGGTTATTCGCTCTAATTCATAAAAGGGTGTCCCCCCAGTATGACAACCTTTTGCCCTAATAGTGCAGACAGTCCCTTTAAATAGGATAACCTATTGATAAAACAGTGCTGATTGCATCAAATGCCTTGCCATGGGTCGGCTTCTTGTCATAATGGAAATCTTGTAGATGGTAATCATTGCCAACATAAATGAAAATACCATTGAACATAGCTTCCACCCACACAGCGCACAGTCTAAATGAAGGATTGACTGTGCTTTCAAGGGTACAGAAAATTAGCAATGATCCTGAGCAGAGCCAGTCTCCGAGGACTGGATTATTATAGGCTGCAGTTACTGTGGCTGTAGAGTCTCTATACTTCAATGATATGTTGTTGCCCAGATACATAGCTCCTCATTAAATGCGGCAAGCCGGGTTGCGGGACGGTCTGCAGTACTACAGTCACGCAAATAATGTCAAGAGCCTAAGAATAGACTTTGTCTAATTAATGACAAGCAAAGCCCCTGGCAACCGCTTTTCAGAAATCGTAGGAATTATTTATATCTCTGCATAAAAAGTGCCCTCTGTCTTCATTCTTAGACTAAGTGGCATCATTTACGTAGGGGAGAAACGTTCAAATAAAAAAACATGAAGAAATATATAAAAACAGCTGTAGCAATGTAAAAGAAACATAAATACAGTTTTCTGTATGGTCTCTTTCACACATCAGTATTTGGTCAGTGATTTTCATCAGTGATTGTGAGGCTACACAGGGGTGAGGTATGATGGAAAGATTTGCGCCTGTTCTGTGGTTTTGACCCGCTCCTGGTTTTGGTTGACAATCACTGATGGAAATCACTGATCAAACACTGACGTGTGAAAGAGGTTTGGCTCTTTTTCTCGAGCTGTACCTATGTATTTTCAATAGCAAAATCCAAATGAGACCTCCTTACCTGGTGCAGGTCACCCATACTACATGTACAGGTCCTTCTCAAAAAATTTGCATATTGTGATAAAGTTCATTATTTTCTGTAATGTACTGATAAACATTAGACTTTCATATATTTTAGATTCATTACACACCAACTGAAGTAGTTCAAGCCTTTTATTGTTTTAATATTGATGATTTTGGCATACAGCTCATGAAAACCCCAAATTCCTATCTCAAAAAATTAGCATATCATGAAAAGGTTCTCTAAACGAGCTATTAACCTAATCATCTGAATCAACTAATTAACTCTAAACACCTGCAAAAGATTCCTGAGGCTTTTAAAAACTCCCAGCCTGGTTCATTACTCAAAACCGCAATCATGGGTAAGACTGCCGACCTGACTGCTGTCCAGAAGGCCATCATTGACACCCTCAAGCAAGAGGGTAAGACACAGAAAGACATTTCTGAACGAATAGGCTGTTCCCAGAGTGCTGTATCAAGGCACCTCAGTGGGAAGTCTGTGGGAAGGAAAAAGTGTGGCAGAAAACGCTGCACAACGAGAAGAGGTGACCGGACCCTGAGGAAGATTGTGGAGAAGGACCGATTCCAGATCTTGGGGGACCTGCGGAAGCAGTGGACTGAGTCTGGAGTAGAAACATCCAGAGCCACCGTGTACAGGCGTGTGCAGGAAATGGGCTACAGGTGCCGCATTCCCCAGGTCAAGCCACTTTGGAACCAGAAACAGCGGCAGAAGCGCCTGACCTGGGCTACAGAGAAGCAGCACTGGACTGTTGCTCAGTGGTCCAAAGTACTTTTTTCAGATGAAAACAAATTTTGCATGTCATTCGGAAATCAAGGTGCCAGAGTCTGGAGGAAGACTGGGGAGAGGGAAATGCCAAAATGCCTGAAGTCCAGTGTCAAGTACCCACAGTCAGTGATGGTCTGGGGTGCCATGTCAGCTGCTGGTGTTGGTCCACTGGGTTTTATCAAGGGCAGGGTCAATGCAGCTAGCTATCAGGAGATTTTGGAGCACTTCATGCTTCCATCTGCTGAAAAGCTTTATGGAGATGAAGATTTAATTTTTCAGCACGACCTGGCACCTGCTCACAGTGCCAAAACCACTGGTAAATGGTTTACTGACCATGGTATTACTGTGCTCAATTGGCCTGCCAACTCTCCTGACCTGAACCCCATAGAGAATCTGTGGGATATTGGGAAGAGAAAGTTGAGAGACGCAAGACCCAAGACTCTGGATGAGCTTAAGGCCGCTATCGAAGCATCCTGGGCCTCTATAACACTTCAGCAGTGCCACAGGCTGATTGCCTCCATGCCACGCCGCATTGAAGCAGTCATTTCTGCAAAAGGATTCCCGACCAAGTATTGAGTGCAGAACTGAACATAATTATTTGAAGGTTGACTTTTTTTGTATTAAAAACACTTTTCTTTTATTGGTCGGATGAAATATGCTAATTTTTTTAGATAGGAAATTTGGGTTTTCATGAGCTGTATGCCAAAATCATCAATATTAAAACAATAAAAGGCTTGAGCTACTTCAGTTGGTGTGTAATGAATCTAAAATATATGAAAGTCTAATGTTTATCAGTACATTACAGAAAATAATGAACTTTATCACAATATGCTAATTTTTTTAGAAGGACCTGTATTTAGTTGACCATAGGCGTGAAAAAATTGATGGGCAAACAATCTTGCCTGGAAGCTATATACCTGAACTCTACTATATGCATGCCTATTTGGGCAAGTAATGAGCATGTAATTTAAAAGCTATGTACCCCTTTGGGGGCAATTTAAAAAAATGATTGCATTGTTCTCATTTTGAGCTAAAAATAATTTTTTTAATTGGTCTTTATTACAAATATGGAACCATTTTTTCTGTATAGGGCTGAGATTCTCTAATAGAGGGATCTAAAGTTTCTCTCTGGTCCGTGAGCCAGCTAATCTGACGGTTCCTTATTTCTGCTCTCTGACATTATAAACACTATGTGGAAACTTCCACATATCAGTGAGTCCCCTGTGTACAACTATCAGTGACTGACAGCTATTTCTGTATACACACTTACACAGAATGCTATCAGTCACTGATAACACCTCCTCCTGTGTACAGCTATCAGTGACTGACAGCTATCAGTGTATACACACTTACATAGAGAATACTATCAATCTCTGATAACACCTCCCTGTGTACAGCTATCAGTGACTGACAGCTATCTCTGTATACACACTTACACAGGGAATGCTATCAATCTCTGATGACACCTCACCCGTGTACTGCTATCAGTGACTCACAGCTATCTCTGTATACATACTTACATAGAGAATACTATTAATCTCTGATAACACCTCCCCGTGTACAGCTATCAGTGACTGACAGCTATTTCTGTATACACACTTACACAGGGAATGCTGTCACGAAACGGCCCTGAGCGCGCCGTCCAGCGGGCCACGTGACTAATAACTCAGACAATTTGAAAGACCATTTTCCTTCCTTTTATATTTCGGTTGTGCGTTTAAGTGTATGGACATCTTATTTCGTGCTAGATTTGGTTACTGGTGTTGTGCTTTTAAATGTATTATTTTTTCCCTTTGTTGTAAGGATTGGAATGGCCTGGTTGAAATGCAATTGTATGCTAATTACGGTGTACCTTACCTCTCCAGGGGTGTGTAATCTGAGGTTGTAAGAAGGCCATCTGTATGCAAATCCGATGGTCTGATTCCAGCCTGGACATGTCTAGGGTTACATAAGGCTTGCAGTGTGTGTATAAATGCTTGTGTCCAAGACCCTAAATAAATCAGTCAGTCCCTGTTTCAAGTCATACAGCAACGTCTGGTGAGTGATTCCAGGGCGCAACACATTGTACCAAGAAGGCCGGGCCACTCGGCAGTCGGGCTGATCTCCACCGTGGGTGCCCCATTCCCTCCGCAGACGTCCGAGACATCACCAACCAGGGGGTCAGATAGGAGCAGGACCGCAGGCGGACACACCATTCCGTCACAAATGCTATCAGTCTCTGATGACACCTCACCCGTGTACTGCTATCAGTGACTGACAGCTATTTCTGTATACGCACTTACACAGAGAATGGTATCAATCTCTGATAACACCTCCCCCATGTACAGCTATATGTGACTGACAGCTATCTCTGTATACACACTTACACAGGGAATGTTATCAGTGATAACACCTCCCTGTGTACAGCTATCAGTGACTGACAGCTATCTCTGTATACACACTTACACATAGAATGGTATCAATCTCTGATAACACCTCCCCATGTACAGCTATTAGTGACTGACAGCTATCTCTGTATACACACTTACACATAGAATGGTATCAATCTCTGATAACACCTCCCCATGTACAGCTATTAGTGACTGGCAGCTATCTCTGTATACACACTTACATAGAGAATACTATCAATCTCTGATAACACCTCACCCGTGTACTGCTATCAGTGACTGACAGCTATCTGTGTATACATACTTACATAGAGAATACTATCAATCACTGATAACACCTCCCCTGTGTACAATAAAGTCAGAAAGAGGAGAGATTTAAATGTATAAAAGTACATGTTTTACTGAATCTTTTCTCACAAAAGTATATATCAATCTGCTCAGCATCTCCTGCTCTATAACATGGTGCCTGCATTGTACTGCACTTTATGGTGACAGGTCCTCTTTAAAGATGGCACACTAGCAACTTAATGGGATTTATACGCCTAAGGCTACTTTCACACTAGCGTTTTTTGCGGATCTGTCATGGGTCTGCAAAAACGTTTCCGTTACAATAATACAACCGCATGCATCAGTCATGAACGGATCCGGTTGTATTATGTCTTCTATAGCCATGACGGGATCCGTCTTGAACACCACTGAAAGAGAAAACTGATCCGTCCCCATTGACTTACATTGTGTGTCAGAACGGATCCATTTGGCTCCGCTTCGTCAGACGGACACCAAAACGCTGCAGGCAGTGTTTTGGTGTCCGCCTCCAGAGCAGAATGATGCAAACTGACGCATTCTGAGCGGATCCTTTTCCATTTAGAATGCATTAGGGCAAAACTGATCCGTTTTGGACCGCCTGGGAGAGCCCTGAACGGATCTCACAAACGGAAAGCCAAAACGCCAGTGTGAAAGTAGCCTTAGCTGATTGGGACTTCCCACCTGATTTGTAAGATTCACAAAATAATGCGCCATACTCATCAGTGGGAGATTTTATATACCACATGAAACATGGAAAGTTTCACTTTTTCTTGAAGGAACACTCCAGGCAAAGCTGCGTTATGCTTAGTGCAGGGCCTGCAGGTTCAGCACATCAATATTGGATTCTCTCTTTGGTGCTTTTTAGGAACTCTCCATGAGACCTCATGCACACAACCGTATCTTTATTTCTGTCTGAAAACGACGGATTCGCAAAATAGGAACACCTTTTGTGTACATATCACATTTTTCTTTTTTCCATCAATAGAAATGACTATTCTTGACCAGAATATAGACAAGAATAGGACATGCTCTATAATATGTGGAACGGCCACACAGATCCACAAAAAATACAGACATGTGCATGACCCCATAGCAATGAATGAGTCAATGTGATATATGCAAAAATGCAGATAGCACGCAGGTAAAAAATACAGTCGTATGCATGAAGTTGCAAATTTGGTTTTCAAAAACATCTGTTTTTAACACATAAACACTGCAGCCAAATGTCTCTTGGTGTTTTTAGTAAATCGCTGCATGCTCTCTGGTGTGGAGTTTTTTAAGAGACTTCTGTATCAGAGTAAAATGTTTTGTGACTTAAAAAACAAGGATTCAGTTGTCAGCTACAACAGGGGAGCAGCCAGAATGGGCTGCACACATTTGCAATGTCACTTGCTCCAGTGGTTTAAAGGTGTTGTGCAGTGCAAAAATACTGATGATATATCCTCTGGACAGGTCATCAATATCAGATCGATGGGGGTCCGACTCCCAGCACCCCCGCCAATCAGCTGTTTGAAGAGGCCACGGCGCAAGCGCTGCTTCCTCTCCAAAATTACCTGTGCACCATCTCCTTTGCAGTGGCCATTAAGTGTAATTACAGGTGCTCACCCCATTCACTACAAACGAGATGACGCACTGATAATTTTGAAGCCGGTCTGGAGCCGGTCTGAAATCAAATGCAGTCAGCGGGAGCAGGCAGTTCCGAGAACAGCCGCCAGGGGCCTTCATCGGGCTGTTCTCGGAACTGTCTGCTCCCGGTGACGCATTTGATTTCAGATTGGCTCCCGGCACAGGTAAGGGCTTACCTGTGCATCGCCGGACGGTTGAGTCTACCTTACTAAAGATGGCAGCTCACATGTGTTCGCCGGCGAACACTGCGAACTGACCATCACTGCTTCCTGACAATCTGCTGATCGCTAGCAAAGGAGACAGGTGCATTTACATGCAGCGATCTCCTGAGTATAGGGAGGAGAGATCGCTAACACCATCGCTCTTCCCCATACTGTCTCCCGGCAGCAGATAATGTTTACACAGCAGAATCTGCCACTGGGAGACGATAATCTTTTGTGCTGCACAAAAGATCCAATTACCCGATGAATGAGCGTTTTGCTCCTTCATCAGGTAATCGGCAGTACATTTACACTGCCAGATCATCACTAACGAGCGTTACTAGTTACTCCTGTGAGTGATGATCTTGCGATGTAAATGCACTGCCGATTACCCTATGAATGAGCAAAACACAGCACAAAAGATCATCGTGCTGTGAAAACATGATCTGCTATGGTGAAGAGCTAGGGCTTTAGCATCACTTTCCCCATACCCTGGAGGAGATTGGTGCATTTAAGTACAGTGGTCTCCTCCGCTAGCGATTTAGCAGATTGTTGCGAAGGAACGCTTCCTTCCCGACAGTCTGCTACATCGGCGTCACGTGTAAAGGAACCCTTACTGCCAGTTTCCCTTTAAGATTCACTTTTGTTGTTTTTACAGCTTTCTTGGTATTAGACTGCGACTTCACACTGATGTAACTGCCAATGACGCCATATGCCGCTTGTATTCTCGGAGCCTCTTGGATGTCACTTCACACTGAGAGGTGCATCTCTTATTTCACAGTTAGCGTTGTGCTATACATAGATGTATACCGGTATATATCCAAGCCATATTTTAATGTCCCAAAGCTTTGGTACATGAAAATATGGCAGCATTATTATTTCATACAATTTTTTTTTTTAAGGAGAACATCTTTAGTTAATTTGTTTTTTACACCTTTTCTAACGTACGACGGGGCATCCTTCATCCGCCCAAAAACGCAACATGGGGAGCAGATGTTTTCTACATTGACAGGCATGGTGTAAAGCCAGTGTACACAAATTATTTTGTTTCTTATAAATTATATGCCTGTTTTTGTGTTCTGATGTTTGTTCACAGGCAAAGCCGGTCTCAGTCTAGACAGTCTAGAGGTCGCCATACACATTAGGCTACTTTCACACTCGTGTTTGGTGCGGATCCGTCATGGAGCTGCACAAACGCATCCATTCAGATAATACAACCGCCTGCATCCGTTCAGAACGGATCCGTTTGTATTATCTGTAACATGGCCAAAACGGATCCGTCTTGAACACCATTGAAAGTCAATGGGGATGGATCTGTTTTCTAATCTATTGTGCCATATTGTGTCAGTGAAAACTGAATTTTTCCCCATTGACTTACATTGTGTTTGGGCTCAGTTTCGTCAGACAGACACCAAAACGCTGCAAGCAGCCAAACTGATGCCTTCTGCGCGGATCCTTATCCATTCAGAATGCACTAAGGGCAAAACTGATCCGTTTTGGACCGCTTGTGAGATCTCTGAATGGATCTCACAAATGGTAACCAAAAAGCCAGTGTAAAAGTAGCCAAATCTAGTTGGCTGGTCCCAGACTGACATTTATCTAAGCTGTATGGCCACCTCTGATCCAGAGCTGGACAGCATTGTTTAGTAGCTGCCTGACACTGATATTTAGGGGCCTTATGACAATGTTATGTGGACACTGTATGATTGTATTATATGGGCACTATATATAGCACAGGGACCAACCAACATCAGGTTCGCAAGGGATGTAACCAAGGGAGGGCTAAGAGAGCATGTATGCTGGATATTCAGATACTGGGGTACGGCAGCAAACATTGCTGAAAGCAGAATATTATAGAGGGAGAGAAGTCGAGCTCCATGATATGTAGGGTTATAGGTGCATTATTTCTAATAATAAGTAAAAAGCAAAGTAAATTCTGACAGGACTGGAAATGAAACCAATGACTGGCAGATATCTTGCTGAACATCAGGGGCTGATGGTGGGGACTTGTTCTGATATCCCTTCCTTGGTCAAAAATAAAGCTTTCCTCTCCCTGTCTATGGGTTACATATTGTCAGTCCTTTGGGCTTATTCAGATGAGCATGTGCAGTCTGTAAAACATGGTCCATGTGATGGCCACATTTCTCGCACCAACCATGGCTCACCTGAGCCAAACTCTCTGCATCTTAGTGATTTCACCATGCTGTGAGCTCCAGCCCCACCATGGGTCTACTGTCCTGTGCACACTATATCATATAAGTACGGGACAGTATACCCGCAGTCAGCCGATGCAGATCATAAGAGCAGGGCGATCTTGTCCGATCCTCCTCTCCCCCAACGTCATCTTTTGGGAGACTGCTAGGAGCTCCCCACCCACATTAGACTGTCAGCCAAACCTGGTGTTCTTGGCGGGTTTGGCCAACATTATACTAATGTGTATGGGGACCTTAAGGGTACAGCCATACATTCAGGTTCATAAAAGGAGAGAAAGTATACAGATACGGACAGATACGATTTCTCCATTTTAAATTCACTCCTGGTTTTGGCTTCCAAAACTGCATGCAGAAACCTGATGGTTTGGCCTTGCCCTTATGGCTTGGAGGTTGTACGGAGCTGTCATACCCCCTTGTGCTTGAGGCCATTTTGTGCCATTCACATCATGTGAAAAGATCTCATAAAGATTTTGCAGATGTATAAATCTTCACTCAGGATTTCAGCATTAGCATGATGGGCACGTTTTTTTTTTTGGGAAGCTAAGGAAACTGATTGGGCAGAATGTATTGTGTAAAAGGAGCGCAGCTGGACGTATTAATATGCATGAGACTGCTCTCACATGAGGAAACGTGCAATCAGATTGAAATGGTATTCTAGATTGTTTTTACTGGGCAGAATAGTGCATCAGACAAGGTTATTCTGCCCGCAGGGGTAACAGACTAAGGGTCCATTCACACGTCCGTTTTTTCTTTCCTGATCTGTTCCGTTTTTTCAGGAACAGATCAGGACCAGATCTGGACCCATTCATTTTCAATGGGTCCTGGAAAAAATCGGACAGCACAATGTGTGCTGTCCGTTTCCGTTGTTCCGTTCCGCATGTCCGTTTAAATATAAAACATGTCCTATTCTTGTCCTGAAAAATCGGATCCTGGTACAATACAAAGTCAATGGATCCGCAAAAAACGGATGACATTCGGATGTCATTCCGTATGTCATCCGTTTTTTGCAGATTCCGTTCCTGGAAACACATAACAAATTATTATTATTATTTTTTTTTTTTCTATTTTTTTTCAAAGAAATCCAAACAACTTTATTTGATTATTGAAATGTATACATGTTCCCGTTTTTTGCGGATCCGCAAAAAACGGATGACATACGGATGACATACGGAAACATTTTCAGGAACAACGGATCCGCAAAAAACGGACCGTTTTTCAGGATGAAAAAAAACAGGACGTGTGAATGGACCCTTAAGGGAACAATGATGCCAGTGTGAATATATGGTACCATTCATGTGTTAGTAAGTCAGAAGATCAAGCAATTGCCAAACTTTGGTAATTTTTCTTTTTAACTTACTTTCTTGTTACAGAAGCCATTTTGCCGAAGTGCCAACATGAAGTGAAACCATACTGGGTGTCATGTTAGCCTTTTAACAAGTGATGCTCTTATTTATATAACTTCACCCCTATTTGGTCTAACCAAAGTATCTTCCATTTTTGGACTATGATACATCCAAACTGCAGCAACCCTTTGTGGCCACATAACCATAGACTGCTGTAGACCCATAATGATTCACATCATTCATTAGAGGAGTTTCTCACCAAGACAACCTCTTCTCTAACAAAAACTGAAATTTCATCAGGTGACACAAATATAGCATTACATGGGATCCATTTCCATAAACCATGGTGTAACGGATCTCCTGGCACCCCGACTGGGTACCTCCGTTGATGGATGCTCCTAGTGCTTCCTGAGGACTCCAAGCACTCCACTTGACACCGTAAGAACCCCACGAACCGACGCAGCTTGGTTGGGATCTCGCGGTCTTCTACCCACCCTGGACCTACGACAAGGCTTCCAGGTTCCAGTGGGTGAACCTCTCTTCCTTCACAGAGCGATGAAGGAACAGCTCTTACAAGAGCTCAGGGATTATACTCTGGAGAGTATAATGATTATAGCAATCCCCAGAGTGTAGTTCTCCAGTACCCCAAACATGAGCCCAGACTTCATGAAGGGTTGAACAGGACACTTTAATGGGGCAACATGTCAGCCTTTTATGCAGGTCTTCCAGCAAGGCACACTCCCATGGGGGACCTTGTGGAAGACTGAGACAGTTTCTTACATAAACCAATCACATGCAGTTACAGGCAGAAAACACACACACACACATTTGATACAATTAATCAACACAATGGGATAATGTAATCACTCACAGGCAGAAAAACCCCACCTGTGATACAATTAACCAACACAATGGGATAACGTAATCACTCACAGGCAGAAACTACCCATTTTTCCCTTTGTAGAATAATGAGCCGGGAGGGTGGAAGGGGTCTCCATAGTTCTGGGTCCATAGTCCATAGGAAGGAGGCTAGCCCTCAGGCCTCTCCAGCAGCCTCAGTGACGGTTCAGTCCGTCAGACAAGGAATACATGAATCAGAGATGGCAGATTCTCTTAAACACTATCTAATAGATTGGCTTCATGAGACAATTATCATACAGACATGCTGTTATTCATCAGACACGAGCACCTCTTTCAGATGCTTTTATAGTGTCTCATATTGCAATGCAGACAAATGGGCCATATGTGCATGTAGCCTGTCTGTTTTAGCAAAACCAGTATGACTTTTAGTAGTGTTACCGGTCAGTAGCCAGCCAATATGTCCTGCAAGAGGCTAATCCAAACCAAAAGACCATATGCCTCATATCTTCATAGTTCTATAGAATCCATATAAAAAATCTGAATCTAGTGACCCACCTCAAGCATTTTAGAGAGTACTCGGCCAAACTACGACCACTGTTGTTCAAATTTGGCCTGTATTACCTATATTTATAATGTAGATCTGCAAATAAAAGGGTGGACATCTGTGTAGACCTTAGGCATTTATAGCGTTCCTTCCTGACAATCACCTGCTTGTCAGTGGAGGAGTCTTCTGCATTTACATGCAACAGTCTCCTTTACGGTATGGGAAGAAATTATCACTAATGTCATCGTCCCCTTTCAGAGTCATTGTTTGCTGGCAACAGAGGCTGTTTAGACAGCACGTTCTGCTGCCGGGAGACAGTGATTTTGATGGCCGCATCAGGCAGATTATCGTACAAATGCTTGTTAGCAATAATCTGCCAAACATCAGCCAGTGTAAAGGGCCCTTAAAGGGGTTTTCTTATCTCAGACAATGAGGGCATATTGGTAGGATATGCCCTTATTGTCTTATAGGTGCTGGGACCCGCACCTATATCGAGAACAGAGCCCCGAAAGTGAAGGAGAGAGCACTGCGCATGCGCAGCCGCCCTCCATTCATTTCTATGGGGCCACCGAAAAAATCCGAGCGCTGGCTCGGCTATTGCCGTCTACCCCATAGAAATTAACAGGAGCATGTGCCGCGCATATACGGCACGCTCCCATTCACTTCTATGGCGGGGATTAGCACTTGGTAGTGGGCGGACCCAGGGAAATCTGGGGTCCTCCAGCCACAGCGCTCCCCGCTCAGTTCTTGATATAGGTGCGGGTCCCAGCACCTATCAGACAATGGGGGCATTTCCTAGCGATATGCCCCCATTGTCTAAGATGGGAATACCTCTCTAACTCAGTATAGCCTTCAGGGTGTTTTACTGATTGTTATAAGGAAGCCAAAACATAAAGCCATGGTGGACCAGCCAACCATCTTAGGCTACTTTCACACCAGCGTTTTTGCTGGATCCGTCATGGATCAGCAAAAACGCTTCCATCATGATAATAGAGCTGTCTGCATCCGTTATGAACGGATCCGGTTGTATTATGTCTTAAATAGCCACGACAGATCCGTCATGAACACCATTGAAAGTAAATGGGGGACGGATCAGTTTTCTATTGTGTCCGAGAAAACGGATCCGTCTCCATTGACTTACATTGTGAGTCATGACAGCTAAGCATCCCAGGACGAATTTAAAAACGCTGCTTGCTGCACTTTTGTGTGCGTCATGGGAACACAACCAAAGGGAACGGAATGCATCCTGGTGCACTCCCTTTCGGTCAGTTCAGTTTTGTCCCCATTGACAATGAATGGGGACCAAACTGAAGCGTTTTCCTCCGCTTTTGAGATCCTATGACGGATCTTAATAGCGGAAATTGAAAACGCTGGTGTGAAAGTATGGGTTCCTCCTGACTGACTTTACCCCAGCACCAGTTGTGGAGGAAGATGAGGGTTCGGCATGTTGTGTTGGATTTCAGCTGCCTGATCCTTTTGTTCCTTGGGAGATAAGCCCCTGCCAGAGGAGGCTCATTCATCCGCCAGCTATCTTATTGCTCTTGGTGTGAGTGAGTTGGAGTTGGCAGATATTAGAAAAGTCTATACGCCACATTTACAATAGCGTTGCATTTTAGATCATTATATTCCATTTGAACTATTATATCCATACTTGCCATAAAAGCAATCTTGTGGTTGAAATGGAATAAAGGGCCTCTTAGTCATAAGTCCAATCACTACAGAGCTTTGGTCTTTTGCTGGTTGTCACAAAATTCTTCTGTCTCTGATTCCTGCATTCCGCTCGCCTCAGTAACACCACATCTAGTCTAACCTAACTGAAGGTCATCACAACACATTTTGCTATTTCATTCATTCATTTTTTAACTGTCTAGAACACAATGGGGGTCTTACAAGAAAAGCCAACATAAAATTTGGAAGCCTAAAAAGTGAGCCGATTTGTCTCATTCATGCAGCATGTACGCCAGAATCCCTTAGGCTCTGTTCATATACCAACCAGGCAAAAGCCAAAAGGACACTCTGTTGGCCACCTGTAACGGTCGCGTACACACCACACACAGGGGGTAGGATAGTGACCACTGCGCTCCACCCTGACCTCTGGCCCTGCCTACTTGCCTCGCAAGTCCTAATGACAGGGGACAACTGGACGGCAGTCCCTAGCTTGGAATAAGTGCAGGGAGGACAGACAAGACAAACAACGGATAGTGAACGGACCGAGTCAATACCAGGAGAGCAACGAAGTACAAATGGAGCAAGCAGAAAATAGTCAGGAATTGCCGGGGTCATAAATACCAGGAGAGTCGTGAAGTACCAAAGGAGTCAGCAGAGGATCGTCAGGAGGAAGCCGGGGTCAGAATACCAGGAGAGCAGCAAAAGTACACAATTTGCAGGCAGAGGATCGTCAGGAATTCAGCAGAAGGTAAGTACGCCAGATAAGAAAAAATTGCAACCTGTGGCCAGCAGGCAACCTGTTTAAACACTGACTAGCAGGGGTCATGTGACGTGCCCAGCATCACATGACTTCCCCTGCTGCATAGGGCTTAGCACCGAGTGCCGAGCTCGGTGCTCAGGCTTATCCTGGTTGCTGGGGAAACCGAGGACGCCGGCCGCACTGAGGAGACGTGCGTGGCCGGGTCCGTCCCGCCCCCTATCACCTAGGAGACGAGGACGCTGCACGCGTCTTTGCTCCTGCACAGAGGCGGGGCGCCGTCGGCGCTGCGGAGAGCGAGCGCATCGCTGGCGCCCCGTGACACCACCATAGGGCTTCTAAACCTCTATGGACACGTTAAGCCTGTAGGTCAGGAGCTTTGTGAACATTACCCTACAGTAAGGGGGGAGTTTGTCCCATCCGAGGCCACTTACAGAAATCATTTTTCTGTCATTGCCCTTCTGATAATTTTGTGTCTGGAAAATACCAACATATTTCTGTTGGTCATATCCATACCATCCACAAAATCCTACAATCTGCTTCTATGAATAGGATACAAGTATATACGCAGGGTAGGACTAGTCCACAGGGGATTTCTTGGTGGCCCCAAAGCTCTGACACATCAACGTGACCCAAATATACAGCTTTGTTTAGAGCTGAGCCAATCACTTGCCTCTACGGTCTGTTTCCTGTAGGTTGATTCACAAACAGCCTATTAGGGCCTGTCCACATGGCAGATTGTGTGCGTTGATTCTGCCGCCTGTTCATATGGCCTCGGAATATTTCCGCACGGATTTCCTAACTGTCTCAAGAACGGACATGTCTGCACATGGGTTTCTATATGCTCATTAGCCGAGGGTCAGCCTCAGGTTTCCAACACTGATTCCATGGTAAATACATGTCAGATTATTCTGACCTGGATTTTGCTGTGTGAACAGACCCTTAGACCTTACAGATGATATGTCCTGTATATTCAAGGATTAAAAAAGTGGACTGTATGGGCCGAGGGTGGGTTTTAATCTTTTCCAACACTGTATATGTTATAGCGGTTGTCCTGCAGGATAAAATAAGAGAAGCTTTACTCTCTCACCTATCCCACACTGCTGTAGGTCTAGCGCTTACTGAGTCCAAGCATGGGATTCAGCCAGTTCCCTCCAGTTCTCCAGATCCGGTTGTTAAAATGACAACTGGAACAGAGAACCTTGTTACCGGCTGAGTCCCGATTTGGTGCTCTGGCGGCGGCAGGGCAGCTGGAGATGTTCACTTTGCACGCCGCTGATAGTTTAGCTCCTTAGTTGGGTGGTATATCTGTGTAGTGTATATATGGTGTAATTACCTATGTGTACCATGTATATGGTGTATTTATGTGTGTTGCATATATATGGTGTATGTATATGTAAACATGTGTCGTGACGCCGCGTGTCCACCGTTGAGTAGGGAACCTGTTATTAAAAATTTTAATCCCACCCTTGACCGAGTCCCCTCCTGTCTCTACTTCTTGGTCCCATATAGACACGGAGACATGCCTCAGTCAGTGATTGGCTGAGCAGGCATTTCCTGTATGCTGAATCGGGACCAGGAATTGGAAACCAGTAAATCACAGTATGGCAGCAGTAGGGCATCTTGAGGCGAGTAATACTTTGTTTATCTTTTTTGTTAACCCATTCTGCCCCTTTCCTAACAAGTTTTATCCTGGTGAGGAACCCCTTTTAATAAGACTGAATTATGACAAGTCCCATGATCAGGACTAAGCCCCGGTGTATGTACTGCTTAATTGGATCGTAATTGATGCCCATTTGCATCCAGTTCCTAATGTATTGTTGGCAATTGCCTCATTATCAATCACTCACCCATCTGTTTGGCATAAGGAGCACCAATAGACTTCCCCATTACTCAATGTAATAAATACATAAACCAAACCTGATCTGTATAACACACATAGGCTAATGTTGGTGGGCATGACTGACATTAATAGCTGCCATGGCTGTTGTACTGTAGATTTATGGCTGGAAGACTGATGAATGCCACGCATAGTGTCTTCTATGGACCACCATCAATCCTTGCAATCTATTTCACGGACAGAACATCAATGAAAAGCCATGACACGTCTTACAAACTAGAGAAAATCCACCCTGGCCATCAACTGGAAAACTACAAATAACTAAAATGAATGGACCTGCATGTAAATTGCAGACAGCAAACAAACAAGCAAGCAATGGGGTTGCTCTCCAGGAAAGAGCTGCAGCATTTCATACTTCCACCAGTGCTAGATAGGGTTAAGACAGAATTAGAATGCAGAACTTACCATATCATATACGTTTAGTATCACCGGTTCATTTGCCATTGTGAAGCTGGTTGGTTCCTTGGGGGGTCTCCCCAATTTTTGCAAATTCCTTCTGGTCAATACTGCAATGGGTTACAGAAGGAAGGAAACGTTTTCATTCTAGATCCTCCAAGCAAACCACTCGGAGGTTCTTCTTGGCCAAAGTTATGCAAATATCAGGTTTTGTTCTCATGCTGTAGCCCTTGGACACATTCGTCAGGTCAGGTGTGAACCCCAAGTTCTATGTTCTGCAATCCATTTCCCACAGGGACGTATACAACACAATACTATGGAGTCTGCTGCAATGCATTTAGTGTCTGGATGCCAATGACCTTTACAGTGCTTGAGGTTAGCTCAGCGCTGAAAAACATGCTGGTTCTCCCTGCATTATTCAATCTACTGCTCGTCAGTTGTGGAAAATACCGAGCTGTTTATCTCTTCCGTCTGGCTGCCACCAAAGCACAGATTGCAGGGAGATTGTGTCTTGCATAAGGCAAGGATAGCATGAGATCAGATAGGGATTTGTATCCAGTGTTTCTCACCGCTCGTGGGATTATTGACAGCTCGGAGAACCCATGGTGCTGATGCTGCTTCCTGGATAATCAGGGAAAGAGGCAACTCATGGCACAGGATGCAAGGAGCTGACGGGGGAAGGTGCAGAGAAATCCATGCGGTTTCAGATCAGAAGGGAGTGTGACCCTGATGCTGCTATAGTGCACACAGCGTAGTAACCACAAAAAATATAGGGACAGGATGACTTCATCTTAATAGAAGGAGGAGTCCTGGCTGTGTGCCTAATAGATGTGAATGGAAGCGGCAGGGAGGCAAGTTACATCATACAGCATCCCCAGGCCTCTAGAGATGGAGGAGGAACCATGAATAGTGCATGTGAGCCATTCATGGAGCAGGACCGAGTTCCCTCTTTATTAACTTCCAGCACATGGTATTCCCTAATGAGATTCCCTCAGCCAGAAGGATTCTTGCTCGTCTGGGACAGGAGACGTTAACCACTTCTCTTCCAGAAAATAACACTGTATAATTACAGAGGGGTTTAATCTAATAACCAGATGGAACGGGTTGCGAAGAGTAATATCAAGTGACATGTCTGAAAGGGCTAATAATCCAATTATACAGGCCGAGTACACTATATAGTACTATAGGCTAGAAGCCTAGTTTGGTAATAGGGAGTATTAGAGTTAGAAATTTTTTCAAAAAGTTATAACGTGCAACATCAGCGCTAACTGATGACATCACTCACGCACTTTTCCTGGAACAGTGACTTGAGTGTCATGGTAATGACCTATTTTTTATTTATTTTTTTACTGGTTCTTGTCCTTTCCTTGGTGGTGACATCTCATCTGTTGACTTCCGATCTTGAAATTTGGCTACTTTTGGGGCTTTATCTATTGTCCGCTCCATGTTACCGTTGTTCTCTGACCTTCAGCTCTGATCTCTTATTCGCATCAACCTCAGGCTTTACCTGCCAGATCCTGTAGTGCAGTCACCACTGGTCAGTGGTTTTTCTGAGGAACACAATCTGGTTAGTACCCTGCAGCAAAGAACGTGCCTCTGTGAGGGAGTTAGGCATAAATACTAACACACTTTGAATAGATTGTTCGAACAACAACTTTTCCTTACAACCTCCACATACACAAGCAACCTTGGCTCTGCTCGAAAGCATGTTGGCCAAACATCTGAAAAACATCAAATGGTTAACCACTAAAAATTGGCGGATTTAGCCAAACTTAGTCTAATGAGTAAGGCCGCCTTTAGTGGTATCAGAACTAAAGGTGAGGGGGAAAAAACAGGCACACCATAGGATGAGTACAACGGCAATAGTTGAACCATACACATGAAACCTTGGCTCAGCTCGAAAGCATGTTGGCCAAACATCTAAAATACATCAAATGGTTGACCATCAAAAATTGGCAGGTTTAGCTGACCTTAGTCTAATGTGTAGGGCTACATTTGGTGATATCAGAGCTAAAGATGAGGGGGGGGGGGAACAGGCACATCATAGGATGAGTACATCGGCAGTAGGTGTACCATGTAATCAGTAAAGCAGAGGCTCACCTTGTATGGTTGTACTAGCATAGGCACAACTGGCTGGTAGTATTCAAAAACATCAGGTCTCACCAAGTCTCAGCAACAAGTGTCCACCTTGCTGAAGAAACAGTATCTGAAGCAGGGTGACAGCACTACATCCAGTCCCTGGAGCAGGAAACAGCCTCTGCTGCTAAAGGACCAGGGCAGAGCTTCACAATACAAGAAGTCTTGTATTGTGACAGACTTCTAAAAATAACGTGTTCTCTTCTTCAGGTTTTACCAAGACATCAGTATTATCCTGGGGAATTAATCTGCCTCCCCCTGGCGGCCTGGAGGGTTACATTTTGGCATTTCTGGTTAGAAGCCTCAATCATCATCTCATCTCACAAGGCCATATCAATGTCATGGAAACTTTCATCATCTAAGCTATCTAAGCTAACACATCGAGCTGGAGCCTATTTTAAGCATATTCGTCTTTAATTATGAGGCAGAATGTGTTAGCTCCTCTCTCACCCTTCCATCGAGCTGAGCTGGTTGTGGTTTTAAATTACCAGTGCTTTGCAATCTCTTACGACTGCCTTTTTTTGCAGGGAAATGGGAATGCAATATCTCTCATCTTTCTTATCGGCAGACAAAGTCCTCTCTCCCATGCCAAATGGAAAACGAATCATATCTTCACTGAGTACATGAGCCAGCAGAGGATTGTCTTTCTTCAGAGTCATTTTTCATTTCTGTTTAACTCATGACACACTTCTGCACACACAAAACACTGCATAAAATCCCAACAGCTGTATTTCTTCCATTTGTTTCACTACATGCGGCCAGGAATGTATCCTGCCATACCAACACGTCGATATTGGCACCAAACAAGGACTATTGCAGTCACAAGACATGACAAACCCCATCCAAAAATACAGACTGTGTTCAGAAATCAGCATAAGATAGACTATCTATACGTTTTTTATATATATTGGGGTTGTATGAGACCTAGGAACAACAACGCCTCATTTGATCATGGTCTGTGTCTGCTTATACCGCTCAAGTCCATTGATTGAGACTAAGCTGCGTAAGCATGTCCACCTCTATCAGACTGCCGGATATACTGTATATTGTTGCTGAGCCGGTGCTCAGTTATTTTCGGAGCTCCCAGTAGCACATGCATGCTGCTCATCTTTCACTTCAAGGTCTCCGTTCTGGAGATAAAAGAAGGTCCCAGACATGATGATGTTGATGGCATATCCTAGCAATATGCCATCAATGTCTGAGAAAAGCCAACCCCTTTAAAGGGCATCTGTCATCAGATTTGTACCTACGAAACTGACCTGTTGCATGTGCACTTGGCACGTGTCTGATCGGTAGGGGTTGGACTCCTGACACCCCAATGATCAGCTGTTTGAAGAGGCACTTCGCTCCGGTGAGCTCTGCAACCTCTTCCTAGTCCATTGAAATCATGTTCATTAGTCACATGGCCTATGTGCAGCTCAGTCCCAATAAAGAAAGTGGACCTGCGCTGCAATACCAAGCACAGCCACTATACAATGTACGGCGCTGTGCTTGGTATGCTGTGAGGAGGCTGCATCACTCCGAGGTGCACCGCTACCTCTTCGAACAGATGATTGGCTGGGTTGCCGGGAGTCAGACCCCCACTGATCTGATATTTATAACCTATCCTGAGAATAGGATAGACCAGTGGTGGCGAACCTATGGCACGGGTACCAGAGGTGGCACTCAGAGCCCTCTCTGTGAGCACCCACACCCTGGAAAAAGTCTATGGTGTACCAATACGCCTTAGACTTTTCCTGCCATTCATCAGCGCAGGGGGCACTATGAACGGCACAGGCAGCGCATTGAATGCAGGCAGGTTATTATAGCTAAATGATAAAGTACATGGAAGATATACTATATTGGACTTTAGTACTCAGGTTAAATTGCCGTGTTGGCACTTTGCAATAAATAGGTGGGTTTTAGGTTGCAGTTTGGGCACTCAGTCTTTAAAAGGTTCACCATCACTGGGATAGACCATCAATATTAAAGGGATTTTCTGAGATTTTGATTCTCATGACCTATTTTCAGGATTGTTAATCAGTATCTGATCAATTGGAGAATTACACCAACATGTGGAAGTTTAGGGATAGGAGTCCATTAAAAGAGGTTAATTCAAGCCCCAGGATGTCATTGTAATGGGGTATTGAATTTGTCAGGCCTTGGGCTAACATGGAAATAGTGATCATACTTGTCTCTTCGTATGTTCACATCAGTGGTGTTTATTTCTGTTGTTCTCCTCCATTATAGGAGCAGAACTATGAAAATAATGGAAGTATTGGATCTGGCATATAAGAGCATGCACTTACTATGATTTTAAAAAAAAAAATCTGCCACAGGGTTCTATATAACTCCACTAATCCCCATTTCCTTAGGGGCATTCCCATCTCAGACATTGATGGCATATCACTAAGATATGCCACCAGTGTCAGATAGGTACGGGTCACAGCAATGTGACCCACACCTATCTCCACAACGGGACCCCTAAAGTGAGCCCTGAGCAGCCGCACGTGTGCTGCCGTCCTCCATTAATTTCTTTGGGACTGCTAAAAATAGCCGAGCGCTGGCTTGGCTATCTTTGGCAGTCCCATAGAATTGAATAAAGTAGTGGCCACATGTGGTGCATTCTCCATTAATTTCTAATGGATTGTTATAGAAATTAATGAAAAGCACACTGCGCATGTGTGGTATGTTCTCCTTCACTTTAGAGATAGATGTGGGGCTCAGAGGTGGGACCCGCACCTATCTGACTTTGATGGCATATCCTAGATATATGCCAAAGTCTGAGATGACATAACCCCTTTAAGTTTCCATGAAAAGCAGCTAAGGTAATACTAGCTGTGCTACAGATGAACAAGAATAGCCATCGGTAAAGCCAAACTTATTCTCATTTTCTGTAATATCCAGCAAAGTGGCAAAAGAATCGACATTTCTAATAAAGCTGCAGGTTGGTGCATGTAATACTTTTCTGCAAGGACCACAGGAACCTCAGATACATAGATGATTTTCCAAATAAGACTATTGTGAGCCGTGGTGTAGAAAGAACAGAAGATTAGTCTAAAACATGGCATTGTGAAAATGCTTTCCCAACTGGTAATCAGTTATGGCTTGTGAATGTCTTTATCCATCTTTAGACTCAAAGGGGTCTCGAGAACACAGTCCCTTGTCCAGTCACTCTGTAAGATTGGCTCCCGCTCTGTTGGACCGAGCCGATCATGTTTCACATGAATGACCATTTATCTGAAATATCTTTGCTTCCTCTGACAAACACAAGCTGCTTACCAATTGTTTCAGGAGCCGAAACCTGCAGCGATCAACCGGTCACCAACGTGAAAGAGGTTGTTTCCTGTCATTAAATGATGGTATACTGATGACCGCCAATGGATTGGTGATGGGGTTTAAACATCATAGAATTGAGAATGGCAATGACAGGCAGGGGTTTTAAGCTCAAACAGCTTTATTTGTCACACAGCACATCACATTTCCAAGTTTGGCTTTATCACTTGGCACAATGAAGACGCAGCTTCACATCACAACATGTTACATCAACACAAAACAACAAATCCTTGCCCGGTTAGGCGCTTACTATACAGAGGTTTTCCCTAACTCACCTTTAGGTCAGTGTTCACACCATGCGGTCAGACAGTTTCCTAGCTGTGACCAATGCAACCCATTGGGGTCTCAGTCAACCAGTCCTCCTGACGGTGACCATGCAATACCTTGGGGGGATATGATCCAACAGTCCTCCTGACTCTGACTGTGCAACACCTCTTTTCTTCAGGCGTCGCTGGACCCCCCAAAACTCAGGCTCTCAGCCTGGTGGCCCTCCTGGCTGGGACCACACGGAGCCTCTGCAGGCTTCCTTCTCAATTCCACCCCACTCTCACTCACTGAGGATTGATTTATCCCTCAGTGATTAATCACAGCTGGCCTCAACCTGGGGCCAGGGGAACCTGTAGTGGACTGAGATATACAGCCCCTCGACACCTCTACCGTGCACTTTACCACACCGGCGAACATTCATATTTTGTTGAAATTGTCCTTTTTGATCACCTTTAGACTGTATGGCACCTTTAGAGGTGAGACCTGCAACTCTAAAAACTACATTATATCATCTGTTAATGACCATCGAATCCTGGAAACCCCACCGTAAGGGTGGTGTCACACACAGCTTATTGATGCAGTTTTTTTAATCCAAAGCCAGATGTGGGTTGAGGGGAATGAAAAATATAAAAAGAAGGACTTCTCCTTCCTGCTGGATCCAATTCTGGTTTTGGCTTAAAAAGCCGCATCAGAAACTGCCACAAATAGGTGTATGTGACACCACCCTATAAGGTCCAGACAACTCCTTTACAGCATATGGTCAACTTTGGACCAGAAACCTATTAAAATTGTGCTGTGTCAGAATACGATATTACAGATATGGTCACATCCTTTTAATTCAGCATCACCTGGGTAGATAGCCCATGTAACCAGTTAGAAGAAGGCTTACATTTCACTAGTGATGTGCTGTTGCATTCGTTCCTAGACTAGAAGACATCTCCAACTATTGCAAAACTACAATTCCCAGCATGATCGTACTGCCATTATTATCTTGGGGTCTGTCAAGATTACATGATGAAGAGCTGGCCCACTGGGAATCTGGCACGCGTTCCCGCTTTCTGAAAATCTGGTCGCCCTGGAAGACATATAGGAAGTTCCCCTGACGGAGTTGGGGAAAACTCCCCTACCCCCCCCCCCCCTTCCTTTCCCTTCTTTCCCTCTCTTTTCCTCTTCTTTGTGTTATATTAGATTTTTATTGTCTGTCACATTTTGTACAACATGTGTTGCACTGACATGCAATTGTGGTCACGTCCATGGCTGATTTGTGACTATGCCTTACCAGTGATGCTACGATGGTTTGTGATCGATTGATATGCCTTACTCTTTGAATAAAAATAAATTTGGTTAAGATTACATGATGAAGACAGAACTATTATTACCATCAAAACAGAAATCCTGTGTGATCAGAGCTTTACGTGTTTATGAGAATACTCCATTTTGTTTGCAATGGTTCTTCATAGCTGATGTAGCCCTTGAGGAATGTGTATCGCTGGTATGGCCCCAGAGAATCATGTATTACTGGCTGAAAATGTGTCCCAGAAGCATGAAGTTATTTTTATAGAAAAAAAAACAATTAACGAAGGAGCTGGTTTGTGCGTCTTCTTACTCCCACAGCATATGATTAGAAATACAGTGAGCAAATTAGAATGCATAATTTAAGTCATCTTGTGGATTACCTCCAAGACGCGGGATTGAGCAGATGGTTTCAAAGATTTGGATATCTCTATATGGAACAAATACTCCCATGTCTTGCTCATATCTTGGCTTGTAGGTGGAAGAGTTAAAATGGGGACGATGCACTGTCTATAGAAAGCTTTGTGCAGAGTAACATTCAATGTCTTCCCCTTCAATGTGTTTTCTGCACACTTCAAATAGCTTCTAAAATTGGCCGGCTTGACAAGCATATGGATTCGTGATTAGGCCAGCCTGCCAGATAACATTTTACTTTTTTCAAGTATAAGAAAAAAAATAAAAGAAACGTGATATCTTAGGGCACTTCAAGAATCGTTCCTCAGGGAGAAGGATTCCTGGAGCCCCTCATTTATAATCTGTTTTATCTAACATGAAGCAATCAGATGGTTTTGCAAAGCCATCAAATAGCGAAGTCATTTATGAAGCTGTGACACCTGATCCCCACCTCAGCTCTATTAGCAGGAGAGGATTATATCTTCTGTTTACCCCTGAAACACAAAGGGAAGATAAAAGAATGATGGAGATGAAACGGGTGCCAAAATGTCATCGAAGACTAAGCACGCAGCTCGACTTGCCAAAAGTACAATACAAATTCCAGGTTTCCGAGTAGATCTCGTTTACTTTTGTGGACTCTCTCATTAAAAGAATGACGATGTCATATACTGTACATTAGACTATTATAATAATATAACTCTACCAGTAGGCCTCATATTTCCATCGTTGATTCTTGATTGAGCCTGGTGTTTCCATGTCCTGGTTGGGGAGATGACTACATCACCTTCTTAACAGGGTTTTCCGACAGTTTAATACTGATGACCTATACTCAGGATAGGTCATCAGAATCTGATCGGTGGGGGTCCGACACCCGGGACCCCGCCGATCAGCTGTTTTGAGAAGGCACCATTGCCCCTTTGAGCGCTGCTGTCTTCTCACAGCTCACCAAGCACAGCACCGTACATTGTATAGCGGCTGTGCTTGGTATTGCACTCAGCCCTTTTCACTTGAATAGGGCTGAGCTGCTCCTAGGCCACGTGAATAATGAACATGACGTCACTGGCTTACAGCGAGAAGGCCGCGGCACTCACAGGAGCTGATCGGCGGGGGTCCCGGGTGTCAGACTCCCACCTATCAGATACTAATGACCTATCCTGTGGATTGGACATGAGTAAAAAAAAATCTGAAAACCCCTTTAAGGGTCCATTCACACGTCCGTGTTTTGCAGTCCGCAAATTGCGGATACCGGCCGTGTGCTTTTCGCGTTTTGTGGACTGCACATGGCCGGCTCCATTACAGATTGCGATTGCGGACAAAAATAGGACATGCTCTATCTAACTGAACTTCAGATGCAGACAGCACACTATGTGCTGTCCACTTCTTTTGCAGCCCAATTGAAATGAATAGGTCCGCACCAATTCCGCAAAATTTCTGAACGGATGCTGACCAAGAAATACGGTCGTGTGAATGGACCTTAAAGGGAACCGGTCACCGGTATTTTGTGTATAGAGCTGAGGACATGGGTTGCTAGATGGCCGCTAGCACATCCACAATATCCAGTCCCCATAGCTCTGTGTGCTTTTATTGTGTAAAAAAAACGATTTGATACATATGCAAATTAACCTGAGATGTACCTCATGCACAGGACTCATCTCAGGTTAACCCATGTCCTCAGCTCTATACACAAAATCCCGGTGACAGGTTCCCTTTAAGGCCTCATTCACATCTACCTTTTGAGATCTGGCAGGCTGTTCCGGCTCAGAGCAGCCTGCCGGATCCTCTACTTCACCGCTGGATCTCTATTGACTGCAATGAGGTCCGGTGATGATCCGTTCGATTTCTGGCATGCCAGGTTTCAGCCAGTCAGAAACCATTGCATGCAACGTTTTTTTTGTCCAGCCGATATCCGGCATTTGTGCCAGATCAAGCTGCTGGATCTCTAAAACGGAGATGTGAACCTAAGTGTAGTCTGGCGTCACATCCAGAGCCATTTTTCATCCTGCTAGGTAATGACTTTATCATTATCTTGACTCATTTTCTTAATCACCCACATTAAGTGTAGTTCATCTTCAGTAACTGAAAGTATAAAATGGCACAATATCCTGGGTTTGACATTACTTCTAGTAAGATAGATTTTTTTGGACTTGTCAAAATGTAGAAAAGTATACGTAAAGGGGTTGCCTCATCAGAGACAACCCCTTTCACAATGCAGATGGCCCTTTACCAGTAAATAGCTGATATTTCTAGTGGAAATAGACTGGACATGTAATACAAGGATGACTTGAGTCCGCCAGAAAAGAATCTGTTCTGAATGAGCAATAGTCTGTTGTGGCCTATAGAAGGAAGGGGTCTCGAGCAGGGGAACGACCTCTATGCCCAGCCATATGCCCTGATAGGGGACATGGACATATACTCAAATCTCTCAATGGAAACCAGGGAGCTAAACAGGTTGGGGGTTGACTCATCTTTGGCATGGGTAGGAGAGTAACTTTATGGGTAAATAAGACCATTTGCATATGGCCTAGTTTTTGTGACATTAGCGTTCTTGAAAAGTTTTGAAGACAAGGGTGTTCTAGTGTGTCTGAGGTTCATTATTCTAGATATACAGTAGGTGCAGCACAAGAGAAGTCTTGAAGACTTGAAGCTAATAGATGGCTTTGGAGCTGGAATTCTTTACGAGAGAGATTTGTTCCTTGCTCCATTATTGATCTTCATGTGAGGGACATCGATTTCAGCTTAACTGTAAATTACAATTGGTTCCTTTCTTAAAAGCTACAGTGTGCACGCTGCGGGATATATTTTCGAGCAATATTACTTCTTGTAGCTTTTCCAACAGATCTAGCAATTATTTTCACAAAGTCTTCATATTGTCCATATGCCACAGGCCAGAAGAATTTCTGTAATCATCCGAGCAGGCTTGTCCAGATCATTTGTATCTACGTGTATTTCTAAATGTGGAATTTCTCTACAGCAGTTTCTCCATGTTCTTATTGGCCAGGTAAATACAAAAGACCTTGTAATTGTTTATAGGATGATGCCTCCATTTTTCCTATTAAAATGATGCGGTAGATATTTCAGGTCTTTCATCTACTGTCAAGAAATCTAACAATAGTGGAGTGTTTTTGAGTATTTATCCTGTACTGGGAAATGGTCACTATTTTAAAAAATATTTCCACGGATGCCATCCTTCCTGCTTGAGCATTAGAGCAAGTATCAATATTATTATTATTTTATATAGCGACAACATATTCTGTACAGCGATTGTCATCATTGATATCTGTCCCTGTCCCCATTTTGGCTCTTGGGGTAAGACCGGACGGCGTGGTCGTGATGCGGTCATGCTGCCATTCATTCAATTCAATGGGGAAGATAGACCTGGCACCTTCCAAGTTGTGATAAAGGCACCTGTTGTACGTGCAGTCGACCACACATAAAACATGCCCACCCGCTTGCGGCTGCTGACCACATTGGCCTCTTGCAGTGTATGTAAAACATATTCTACCACATGTATTTGAAGTTAATCAGAATGATAAAGAACCAATAAAAATCCCAACTGTTCAAACAGTCCATAAATGATCACAGACAAAAAACATTCCATCAACATATGGTTTCACATGCATGTGTTCCCTAACTGCGTTGTGTGGCCGCACCCATAATCTAAATTCCAAATTAACCTATCAGTACGTTTTTAGAGTGTGAAAACAAACCGCAGTATCTGGAGGAAACCCAGAGAGAGAGATTGATTATATACTGCAGCGCTGCTGTCTCATGTTCAAATCTGACTAAGGGAAAACATCTGCAAAGTTTATATGTTCTCCCTTTGGAGTGTGCTTTCTTCCACATTCCAAAAACATATTGCTATGTCCTCTGAAATTTTCCCCAGTATTTTTGTATTGCCTTAGGGAGATGGTGAGCCACTTTGGGGACGGGCTGGAGTGGAGGGTGTGCATGACCATGCTGGTCTAAAAAGAATTATTCTCAATTAAGGGGATCCATCGATTATAGCTGCTCTCATCACCAGATAAAGAACATGGCAATACATGGACCTCCCTTTAATTTTAATGAGCACAATGTAATAATTTTTTTGGTTCCCCGAAAGATAACAGCTGATTGGTGGTGGCCTCCAAACACAGCAGCCAGAGATCACCTTATTTTCTGAGGATCTAGTCCTTGTGCTGTTATTGGAAGAGAGCAACCATGTTGTCCATGTCTCATACAACCCTTACGATGGTCTTCTTCCCGATTGTTCTCCACCCTCACAATTAATTTTATACTTTGACCATCTGATTATGATACTCTGGCATATACTTGGTCCCATTGACTCTAGATTAAAGGGAGTCTGTCACCTCCATATGGCCATATACAGTGCTTACATTGCACAGGGGCGGCGTTCATTGTGTTTCCCCGCCCCAGCCTCTGCCCGCCCTCCTATTCCCTTGCGCCACCTTCGGTCCGGCCGAGATCCTGCGCACTGCCTCGCTGGGCCAGGGCTTGCACACTGTGATGCCCATTGTTGGCACAGCATCGATTTATCTATGGCGCATGATCCGGTGCGAAACCAGCGGCAATGTGGCATTTGACGGAGCATGCGCAGCAGTTAAAGCGATGCCGTGCCCAAAATGGGCAGTGCACAGGAGTGGGATCTCGGCCGGACCGAAGGAATAGGAGGGCGGGCAGATGCTAGGGAAACCATCAAAAATGGCAGAGCAGCCTGGGCACCTACACAGTGAACGCTGCCCCTGGGCACTTGCGAGGGCTCATTTGCATATTATTCAAAGTTTGTTTTTCCAGCTTCTGCAAGTGTAAAGAAAAAGACAAAAGGTACCGTAACATTCATGTATAGGTGTGAGCTAGGACAATGTAAGCGCTGTATATGGCCATATGGAGGGGGCAGACTCCCTTAAAAGGAATCTGTATTATGGGACTGCTCCTTATGTCATAATAAAGATTGGGCGACTTATGATTGTCCTGAGAGGTCTCATTGATGGAAGCTCTCAAGATCAAATGGTATCAACAGGCGAAACACCATTTCTTGGCTTCTGTTGCTACAGGGAACAATAAAGCATCAGTTGAAAGGGAAGAATCAGACGGAGGGGGGGGGGGGGCCCCATTAATCATCTCCACGGGCCCTAAACAGACTTATAACCAGGGTTTGTGTAAATCAGATTATAACGCAGGGTGGAAATCTGATATGAAACCTGTCTGGAGAAATAACAGGAGTGCACAGAATAGTCCAAGCCAATATAGATTCCAGAGCCAGACAGAGATATCGAGTTCTTATCAGATGAGCAAATTGTAATTTCAAATGAAAGTAGACGCCGGTTTCTTCAGTGTGTATAATTTTATTATCCGATTTCATACAGTCTTGATGCAAGCACGGTACAGATATCCTACACATTTTCGCAATTTAAAAGTGTAGTGCCTTTATCTCTAATGTTTTACAGTCATAAATTAAGTAATAACTGGCTATATACAGCCGACAAGTGTACGCTTTTAGCATCTGCATGATATATCCTATTATCCGCTTTACTTATTTTTCAGTTCATTTTCACTCCGTTAAAGTTATTGCTGCCTGCAAACCATCAACAAGCAGGGTTATTAACGTAACCGATCATATTATAGTCTGTATCCTTAACATTTAAATAGTCAGATTAAAAGGGGCTGTCCAATTTCGTGTAGGTTTTAAAATACGTTAGTTAAAAAGTGGGACCTGTTGGGAGAAGCCTACTAAACTACTCCCCCCAACGTGGAGTACCACATGTGACGGAAGTTTACATGCGGGGACCGAAGCGCAGTGAAGACAACACTAAACTCCCAAACCAAAACTGACCATCGGGGAAAGGGCTTACCTTGACAGGTTCATGCTGGGTGGAGGGGTATTTAAAAAAAAATAAAAATAATGAAGTTGGACAACTCCTGGCACATCATGTTTGGGAGGTCCACTCTTTGGTACTTTTTTATCATAATTTTTTTTTAAATCATAATAAGAAAGAGGGGAAATCTTTTGTAACATTTTCTCGCGTAAGGTTTCCTCCTCACCTTTAGTCATGTATGTCAAAAGCAGCATGTTGACAGTTTCCATGCTTTCTATCTATATAGAACAGATGAACTGAAAAAGCAGAAACACAATCTGTAAATCTGCTGGCTATTAATCCAGTGTTAGATAAGATACAATTCCAAATTTAAACCGCTATTATAGGTTCCGTAGAGGAGCAGTACCCCTCCGCCCCTTCATTTTTAGGTGCTTCAATTAAAACGACAAATTAGTCACTAACTAAATTAACATCAATTTAGTCGTTTGACAGTTGGGATCAATTTCATTACAGTTACACCTCAAAGGCAGCGTCTGATCCAGGCAGGGTGGGTCTGGGTTTAGTACACGTTACCTTTAGTTTATATTCACATTACTCCATTTAAATCTGTTACCTAAAAGTAAACTCAGTATAGAAGAGCTTGGAGAGCAGGAAGCTTTCATCTGGATTTGAAAGATTTCTATATTTTATAGGGACCGAAAGTGGTCGCTGGTGTCCTCCAGTTCCATCTGTACCTGCTTAGGGTGTGCATTCACGCGAACATATATATTTTGGGGTCCGCAATACATGGATGAAGTCAATGTTGCATCTGTTTTGACTTGAATCAGTCCGTGGTCCACATCTGCTGCCAAGAATAGGACATGCTCTATCTTTTGCAGAATGGACATACGGATCTTGGTCATAAAAAACACTGTTCACTGACCAATTGAAGTCAATGGGACCACAAAAAAAAAAAAAAAAAAAAAAAAAAAAAAAAAATAATTTGGGGGAATGGAGGAATATGAATACAGACTTGACTACATAGGAAGAAACTTTGTATAGAGCCATAATGCAGCCCCCCATAAACTTCTATGGGTCCCGATTCATACAGAACCCAACTGAAAAAAATTGTGCATTCTCCTTTTGATTCCATATTATGGAGATGTACTCCACTAGAAGCATTAATTTAATGGGCAGTGGGCACATATCTCCTTGCTGTATACTGCTCTGTGGCGTACCTCTGATTACACACCACCACCTCTGGAAACCATATTGAAAATGACAACACACTAGATCAGGCAGTAGGAATATACGCGAGATACAAAATCTCATTAAATATTGAATTCAAGTAGCCTTCAGTACGTTAAAGGAAGCCTGTCAGCAGTTTTGATTATGCCAAACTGCTGACAGCTCTAGGTAGGGGCTGGGGAGAATAGTACAAAAATACCTTTTGTGGAGTTTGTCTCATCAGGAGTAGATAGAATATGAACTTTTATTCTAAAAGATTCTGCTCCTGCAAGTGCCAGGGCGGAGCTTGACTCTGCAGTTCTCTCTGCATTGACCTGCTTCACAGCCCCTCCCCTGAGTGACCGCTGTAGTGGTGTGCTGGTTGGAGGCTACAGCTGTCACTCAAGAGGGGCTGTGAAGCATCTCAACACAGAGAGCACTTCACATTAAAGCTCCACCTCCTGGGCACTTGCAGGAGCAGAACCTGACAGAATAAAACTTCATATTCACACTACTCCAGATGAGAAAATCTACACCAAATCTATGTTTGCACTGCTCTCCCTGGCCCCTACTAGATGAAACAGTCCCGATCACCAGCAGTGGCGCACACTCTGTTTCAGTAGGTCCCTTTGCGGTGCATTCTATGCTGTTTCCATACAATGCACTGCAATGGGAGCTATTGGAACAGTGAGCGCCGGAGCAGTCCTCTATTTCCCGGCTGGTGGTCGAGACTGTGTCTCATCTCGCTTTAGTAATGGCAACATAAGACAGTGTTTCCCAACCAGTGTGCCTCCAGCTGTTGCAAAACTACAACTCCCAGCATGTCCGCACAGCCAAAGGCTGTCTAGGCAAGCTGGGAGTTGTAGTTTTGCCACAGCTGGAGGCACACTGGTTGGGAAACACTGACATAAGACATCCTTTAAGTATTTGTCGGCCGAAGGCTTATTTGGGTGACCCCCCCCCCCCCCTCATACACCTGCCCAGCCATACGTGGAAAAAGCTGCTGCCATACACATCTGTCAAGCAGCTTTTCTCCCCAAGGACAGGTCAGATCAGGAATATTGAAATCCAACTGCCCGATCCTCATCTCCTCGACATCTGTAGATAGGCACCCATACACATCAGATAGGTTAGCTGGATATTTATCTAATGTGAATGCCCAGTAAGGCTACTTTCACTTTTCAATTCCGCTATTCAGAACAGTCATAGGATCTCAATAGCGAAAGAAAACGCTTCCGTTTTGTCCCCATTCATCGTCAATGGGGACAAAACTGGACTGAACGAAACGGAATGCACCACAATGCATTCCATTTGGTTGCGTCCCCATCGCGGACAGAAAAACGCAATCTGGTGCGGAGCAAGACCTAACACAATCCGTCCTGACACACAATGTAAGTAAATGGTGACGGATCAGTTTTTTCTGACACAATAGAAAACGGATCCGTCCCCCATTGACTTTTAAATGGTGTTCAAGACGGATCAGTCATGGCTATGGAAGACATAATACAACCGGATCCGTTCATGACGGATGCATGCGGTTGTATTATTGTTAACGGAAGCGTTTTTGCGGATCTGCAAAAATGCTAATGTGAAAGTAGCCTAAGACTTAACTATTCTTCGCTCTCCAACTATTTCTTACCTCGTTTCTATCCCAGGGCTGCCCAGTTTTGCATAAATGAAGCCCTGGATAATAAAAACTCATGCAACTTTGTAATATAATTTGTTGTAAAATTTTAGTTTTTTATTTCTCTGCTTCCTTAAAGGGGTTTTACAAGAACTGATTATTAATGACCTGTCCTCAAGATAGGTCGTCAATATCTGACCGGTGAGGGCCCAAGTCCCAGCACCCACGTTGATCAGCTGTTGAAGGGGCTGCGATGCCTGAATGAGTACTGCAGCCTCTTCACGGTATACCAGACACAGCGTCATGCATTGTATAGCAGCTCAATCCCATTCACTTGAATAGGTCTGAACTGCGCAAAGGCCATGTGAACAATGGACACAATGTCATTGTCACAGGCAAAGCGATGACCTGAGCAATGCAACCTGATCAGATAGCCGAATACCCAGTTAGTGATTAAAATGCACCCAAATGCTAACCAAAAAATAAAAGATCTAAAAAGAACATTTTAGCGCCTTTCACACATACAGTGAAATGCAGACAACATATAATGGATCTGTCTGTACACCTGTTACAAGGCACTTCCACTAATATCAGGATAAAAGGCACAAGTCATGAAAGATGTGGGAGGACATTCACAAGCTTATCATAGGAAAACCATAGTAAATGGGGCGTCTACGGCAGCCTAGTGGTGCCCACAGGAATGGAAGCTTGGGCAACCGTCCTCCACAGTTGGAGTAGCTTTAGAATGGGCAGGATAATGCAAAAGAGAAAAAAGAAAAAAATAGGAGTGTCATGTCACTGTCTCATCAGATTTTTTTTTCTCTAGGGGGCTTAAACTTAGAGGACCTTTCATCGGTCCAAACATTGTGAACTAAGTGTCATGATCTGTACAGCGGCGCCCAGGGATCTCACTGCACTTATTATCCCTGGCCGCCGCTCCGTTCTCCCGCTATGCCCTCCGGTATGTTTGGTCACTGGTTTATAGTAGGCAGAGACTTAGTTATAGTAGGAGGAGTCTGCCCTTGTTCTCCTGGGCGTCTCCTTCTCCTAGGCTGTGAGCTCTGCGCTGCGATTGGCCAGTGCTACAGCCTAGGAGAAGGAGATGCCCAGGAGAGCAAGGGCAGACTCCTCCTACTATAACCAAGTCCCCTAAGTCTCCTCCTACTATAACCAAGTTCCCGAACATACGGAGGACATAACGGGAGAACGGAGCGGCGCCCAGGGATAATAGTAAGTGCAGTGAGATCCCCGGGCGCCGCTGTATATATCATAATACTTAGTTCACAATGTTTGGACCGATGAAAGCTCCTCTTTAAAGGGCATCTGTCAGTAGTTGTTTTGTTCCTATGACACTGGCTGACCTGTTACATGTGCACTTGGCAGCTGAAGGCATCTGTGTTAGTCCCATGTTCATATGTGTCCGCATTGCTGAGAAAAACGATGTTTTAATATTCGAAGACTAGCTTCTAGGAGCAATGGGGGCGTTGCCGTTACACCTAGAGGCTCTGCTCTCTCTACAACTACCACAGCCTCTGTACTTTGATTGACAGGGCCAGGCAGTGTAAAAGGTCATCACACCTGGCTCTGACTTTTCCCAAAGTCAAAGTACAGAGGACGCAGTAGTTGCAGAGAAACCAGAGCATCTAGGTGTAACGGCAATGCCCCCATTGCTCCTAGAGGCTCATTTGCATATATTACACATCATTTTCCCAGCATTTCGGGCACATATGAACATGGGACCAACACAGAAGCCTTCAGCTGCCAAGCGCACATGTAACAGGTCAGCCGGTGTCATAGGGACAGATCTGCTGACAGATGCCCTTTTAAAGGGGTATTCCAGTCATAGAAGGTACTGTATATCCCTGTCACTCGCTCATTATTTTTGGGGTGTCGTGCAAATATTGCAGCTCACCTCCATTCACTTGAACGGTGCCAAGCTGCAGATCTCAGCACCTTCCATGGGGAAAATGCCCCGCTGAATACAAATGGCACTCGATAAAGCCCAGAATACTTCTTTACGAAACACTTTTATTCTGTTACAATGGTTAAGCTCCAAGAAGACTGCTACAAAATTAACTTATATGGAATCTCAAAAAGATCTAAATTACAAAAGTAAAAAAATAAAATTCCTCATTAAGCCCCAATCCCACTTGCATATTTTTGGTTTATGCAAAATGACTGAACGTGTGAATAAGGCCTTATTCAGATTAGACCCATGTTGGCCAAGAGATTAACACCTGTGCGCTGAATGTGAGGGCCACAAACATGATTTAGAATAAGATTAATTATGTTTTTTGTCTTTTATAGGAAACACAAGACTATTAAAGTGTAGTAGTGTAAGATCTTTGTTGCCCTCCCGACGGTATGTTCACATGTGACAACATACACATTGGAAAAATCCAGAGTATGTTCTGCAGAAGCAATCTGAGGATGACCTGCCAAGGATTTTTAGTTTACGTGCTGCGGATCCACCAATGGATTTAGCCTCATTCAACGGCCGCTCACCATGTGTTCCACGTAGAATCCACTCCAAATATCAACATGCTCATTCTTTTTTTCCCATGACATAGATTTGTAAAATACTCCTAGTTTATGTTCTCAAGATTAAACATGAACTCAAAATTAAAAGGCGTTGTCCGAGTGTTTAATACCAATGATCTAAGCTCAAGATAGGTCATCAGTATCTGATCTTGGGGGGTCCGACACCCGGCACCTCCCACCAATAAGCTGTTAGCCAATTCATCGGTCAAATGGCTTAGGTGCAACTCAGTCCTATTTAAAAGGGATCATCTCTTTCAGCAAGTGGCATTTATCATGTAGAGAAGGGCAATACCAGGCACTTACTAATGTATTGTGATCATCCATATTGCCTCCTTTGCCGGATGGATTCATTTTCCATCACATTATACACTGCTAGTATCCAGGGGTTACAACCACCCTGCAATCCGTGCTTGCACACTATAGGAAAAGGCAACAGCGGGAGTGAACATAGGCCAGCGCTTTTTCCTATAGCGTACAAGCACTGCCACCGATGCTGGATTGCTGGGTGGTTGTCGTAACCCCTGAAAAAGAGCAGCGTATAATGTAATGGAAAAATAAATCAAGCCAGCAAAGGAGGCAATATGGACACTAACAATAGAATAGTAAGTACCTGGTATTAACTTTCTCTACATGATAAATGCCATTTGCTGAAGCAAGAAAATCCCTTTAAGTCAGGGATGCTCAACCTGCAGCCCTCCAGCTGTTGCAAAACTACAACTCCCAGCATTCCCGGACAACCTACAGCAGGGCATGGTGGGAGTTGTAGTTATACAACAGCTGGAGGGCTGCAGGTTGAGCATCCCTGCTTTAAGTGATTGGGTCTGAGCTGCAATACCAAGCACAGCAACTAGAGAAGGCTGCGAGGAGGCCACAGCTGATCAGCGGAGGTGTTGGGAGTCGGACCCCCACCAGATAATGATGACCTGTCCTGAGATAGGTCATCATTATTAAACACTCCAACAACCCCTTGGACACATAAAAGACAATATAAGTATTTTGGGCGAGTACAATCAGTGAATGCTGCCTGCAGCCTCTAAACGGTGTATTAGGCTTTTACACTGGACATCCTGGTCAACAGCAAGCACCAGATACCATGGGCACATGGGGTATTAAACCTATCACTAGGACAGGCCTTTGTATGCATCTACTAAAATGCCTGAACCTCCTCACTGTGCCCTCTGAACTGCAGCCATGACTCCTAGGAAGGAGAAGAGCCCCTTCTCGAAGGAGTCATGGGGACGCGGAGGTCCCTACTGCACTTGGGCAGGATGCAGGATTGCCCACTGCGCCTCTTACAGACGCCCTCATCCAAAGGCGAGTCTGTGCAGGCGCTCCTGTTGTAGTCACCGTTTCCTACAAAAACAATGTCTTCCATCCCTTGTCATTCAGAACACAGAAGCACATACCGTACCTCATATTGGCAGGCCACCTTTCCTCCCAAATGAATTTGGGGAAAAAAATGATACATAGATGTGACATTTACAAAAAAAGAAAATAACTTATTTCATATGAATTGATAGGACAGTTGGCGTGTAGTAAGGATAATACAAGATACCATACAATGATTGTACTCAGAATACTCCTGGGGTCTGTACCACTCCAAGCAGTTGACTATAGTCCCAGGCAGCAGACGCTGTGGAGGTATCTCGGGGAGGTTAGCGGATTTATGTATGGGTGCATTCATTTATCTTCTTAGTATACGTAGACTTTGGAGAGTTTAGAATCGCGCTGAACGTTGTCGGAATTTTACAAATGCATAGATGGCCAGAGTAGCTAGAATGATGGGCACCACAATCATCACCAGCGACGTCCCCTCAGAGTCTCTATCACTTCTACCTCCCAAAGGGCCATTAAGATGATTCTGGTGAAAAAAATAAAATAAAAAGGGATACTTTTTTTTTTTTTTAAATGTATACACGTTTAATAAAAAGGAAATCCTACAAGCAAACAGCATTCTGGATACTCATATCTGCCTTGTATACGGCTTTACTGGTTTCATAAGCGGCACTTGGATTCTGAGGCTGTCCTCACTTGAATGGAGCGAGTACTTATTATTACTACACTATGCTGCTGCTCCAGATGACTCGCGGTATAATGACCAGGAAGCTGCACTCGCATGGAGCGCTACCTCTTCTTCAAACAGCTGATTGGCTGGGGTGTTGGACCTTCGCAGATAAGGCTACTTTTACACTGGCGTTTCTGGGTCCGCTTGTGAGATCCGTTCACGGCTCTCACAAGCGTCCCAAACCGTATCAGTTCAGCCCCAATGCATTCTGAATGGATAAGGATCCGTTCAGAATGCATCAATTTGGCTGCGTTTGGTCTCCGTTGCGTTTTTTAGACGGTCACTAAAACGCAGCTTGCAGCGTTTGTGACCGTCTGACTATGCGGAGCCAAACGGATCCAATGCAAGTCAATGGGGACGGATCAGTTTTCCACTGACAATATGGTGCAATTGAAAACGGATCCGTCCCCCATTGACTTTCAATGTAAGTCAAGACGGATCCGTTTTGACATACTTTTTTTGAATAAATAATGCAAATGGATCCGTTATGAACAGATACAAGACGGATCCGCACCAAACGCGAGTGTAAAAAGTAGCCTAAGATATTGGTGACCTATCCTGACCAAAGGTCATCAATATTAATGGCTGGACAACCCCTTTAAAAGGAGTTATCCAAAGTCTAAAACATGCCTCCCAATGCCTGGGCCCCTCATATAGATTAAAAAATTATTAACTCACCTTCTCCTCTTGATCGCGTAGCTGCCGGTCTCCTCTTACTTCTTTAATCATGATCTGCCGGCTAAAGGACCTGTGATGACGTCAGATCACATGGTCCATCACCACAGTGATGAACCATGTGATTAGACCATGTGATCTGATGTCACCACAGGTCCTTTAGCCGGCAGCTCATGATTAAAGTAGTAAGAAGAGACTGGCAGCTACGCGTTCAAGAGCAAAAGGCGAGTTAAATATTTTTTAACCCTCAATTGACCACCTACTAAGCATTCTGTATTAAAGAATGCTATTATTTTCCCTTATAACCATGTTATAAGGGAAAATAATAACATCTACACAACACCTAACCCAAACCTGAACTTCTGTGAAGAAGTTCGGGTCTGGGTACCACAGTCAGTTTTTTATCACGCTTATAAAGGGAAAATATCATGTTATAAGGGAAAATAATACAGTGAATAGACTTTCATCTTAGCAACCATGCGGGAAAATCGCACCGCATCCACACTTTATTGCGGATGCTTGTGATTTTCACTCAGCCCCATTCACTTCTATGGGGCCTGCGTTGCGTGATAAACGCACAATATAGAGCATGCTGCGATTTTCACGCAACGTGAAAATCACCGCTCATGTGCACAGCCCCATAGAACTGAATGGGTCCGGATTTAGTGCGGGTGCAATGCGTTCACCTCACGCATTGCACCCGCGCGGAAATCTCGCCTGTGTGAACTCAGCCTAACTGTCCCCTAGTCTAGGCCATAGTTTAGTCCTGTCCCAGACCACCAGGGATCCACATAAGAAGTCCTCCCTCTGTTCACTGACTACAAGTGCAGGAATCCCCAGTTCTGGACGTTATGGGTATATAGAAATTTACCAGAGTTACACAAGACTAAAATTGATTATAAGAAATCTACATATATGTTCTGTGCCGCTGAAGACCATGGAGTTGAGCAATCAATGTCACTCACCTGGTGTTGAACTTTTAGCATCACGTGGTCACCAGAACTTCTGAAGAGGTCCACTGCCGTCTTATGCAAGAGATTTTCGAGTTTTATACCGTTTACCTAAAGAGGAAAAAAATTAAAAATGATATATATATATATATATATATATATATATATATATATATATATATATATATATATATATACACACACACACACACACACACACACACACACACACACACACACTCCAAAAAATGAAATGTAATGCAGCACTCCTTAGATAAAAAGTGAAAAAATACTAAATTTATTCAACACATGTTGATAGAGGCAACGTTTCAGCTGTGACTGTGCGTATATATTATATGGGGACATTTCAGGAAGTAAAAGTTTCGGTGCTAATTCCCTGTTTAATTCCATACTGGTGCATATAAAAACTCCATACAAAACAATTCATTCTCTTGTGACAACTCATGGTGCAGCAACCATCGGACCCCCTCAGGTCTAGTGTATCACATTTCCGTGACTGTCTTCAATTTCATAGTGCTTCATGTACTGTATACTCATGTTTTCCCAAATAGTGATAGTGATTAAACCCTCCATGGCTTGCTCCAACATACTTCACACCTGTAAGAAAACCGCAACACAGGAATCCATAAAACTCTGCTACCTTATGCTCTCATGACGCTATATCACAGATGGAGCGTTCCCCCATCTCGGCATATCTCTCTGTACACTGCGCCTGCACTGCCCTCGTACCGCAATGCGTCATCACCCGGTGTTAAGAGGCAGGCCAATCTCCCAGCATGCTCTCACAGCGCTACATTAAAGATGGAGCATTCCCCCAACTCGGCGTGTCTCCCTGTTCACTACGCCTGCGCCACCATCGCAGCGCATCACAAACCCGGCACCCAGGGCGCACCAACACTGCAACACGCGCATGGCCAACTCAGCCTCCCGCCCTGCACCCCACGCCTGCAACAGGGCGAACACCGAAGGAGCACCAAAGTTACCAAGTCTGGAAACCTGCTCAACCGTCAGTATTACATCGCGCAGCGTCTTCGTGTCGCCCAAGATTCTCTACACATCAAAGCGCTGTATTCACTAGAAGCAGCAATACAACCTTGTGTTGACCCCGGCCTGAACTACATAATCATTATAATCGTTACCTGTATTTAGTGAGGACTATACTAGATATGGTGTTGACCACAATCTATGTGACCTCCCGGGAATACTACCCGGTATATTCAACACATGAACGTTTGCATACGTGTACTCGCATGGTAAAGTCCCTCTGTAATAATGGTAACGATTGATGTTATAAGGTCACTGAAATGGATAAAACCTGGGTAAGCGATCTCTCCCACAGGTGTCCACAACTCTCATAAGTAACTGCGGAGTATAAAAAACTATCATCAATAAGTTGCACAATCCTTATATCCTAATGTATCCTCTACAAGGACTCGAGTGTCGCCAGACTCCAGGGTAGCAGCACATTGTGCGCCATCCACTACCTACCTCAGTGATCATTCCTGAGGTCACTCTAAATTCTATGTTTAACCCTTTAGGTTTGAGTGTATCCAAGCGATGGATCCACCTCAATTAGCATTTTTTTTTTTTATCCCCCTCTCTTTGGCATGGCCACATGAGCAAGTATCATAAGCCTAAGTTCCTGTTCTTTATGTTTGTACTCACTGAAGTGTTTAGATACTGGGAGGTCTTTCCTCTCATTTCTAATACTAAACCTGTGATTGTCTCCCCCACATACAGCAGCTTGCAGGGCACCACAAGACGTACACCACCCACGAAGAATCACAGGTAAGTTGATGTCTAATTACGCACTTTTCTCCTGTTGTTGGATGTATAAACTCCTTCCCTTTTTGCATCAATTTACACAGTTCAGGCAGGGATAACTGCCATTGTTTTTAGTTTTGAAAAATGTCTGTCGTAAGCGTCCTTGTTCTGGAACACTCGTCCTCACCACTCTCTTTGATGTTTTGTGTCCTTCTATAGGACATCGGTGGGGCCTCTTTAAAAGCCAACATGTTCGGGTACCCCCCTCTGTAGTATACCCCAGTGTCGCCTAATGATATGTTGCACTTTGAGACTGTCGTCATTGTATGTGGCTACAAACGGTACCCGGTTACCGTTTGTACCGTTTGTAGCAGAAACGAGACGATTCTATCTATATTGATATATGCCTTTTGTTAATCGACTCTTGTGAGTATAATAAAACCTTTTAAAACATCAAGCCAAAGGGTGCTTCACTATTGTACCAATCTCCTTGAACCCTATAGAGGAAATTGTCTGTGGAAGATCGGACCTTTTTTTTGGGTTGAAAGGAGAGGGGTTGGAGCCCGGCACCATCCACTATTGACCGGAGACTATAGTCCAGAGCAGCGCGGTTCCAAAAACTTTCATTATCTGCAGTGTACAGAGAGACATGCCGAGATGGGGGGGGGGAACGCTCCATCTGTGATATAGCACCGTGAGAGCATAAGGTAGCAGAATTTTATGGATTCCTGTGTTGCGGTTTTCTTACAGGTGTGAATTATGTTGGAGCAAGCCATGGAGGTTTTAATCACTATCACTATTTGGGAAAACTGTTTTGTATGGAGTTTTTATATGCACCAGTATGGAATTAAACAGGGAATTAGCACTGATTACTTCCTGAAATGTCCCCATATAATTTATACGCACAGTCACTTTATTATGTGTTTCACTTGGCTTGATAATGGCTCTGTGTGAGCTGAAACGTTGCCTGTATCAACATGTGTTAATTACATTTTGTAATTCTTCACTTTTTATCTAAGGAGTGCTGCGTTACATTTATTTGGACTGTGTTTGGACCCTAGGACCCAGAGGAATAATGCTGGCACCTGAATCATTTGCATTACTTGAAGTGAGGAGTGCTGCCCTGCCATCTTTTGGATATATATATACAGTACAGACCAAAAGTTTGGACACACCTTCTCAAAGAGTTTTCTTTATTTTCATGACTATGAAAATTGTAGATTCACACTGAAGGCATCAAAACTATGAATTAACACATGTGGAATTATATACATAACAAAAAGTGTGAAACAACTGAAAATATGTCATATTCTAGGTTCTTCAAAGTAGCCACCTTTTGCTTTGATTACTGCTTTGCACACTCTTGGCATTCTCTTGATGAGCTTCAAGAGGTAGTCACCTGAAATGGTCTTCCAACAGTCTTGAAGGAGTTCCCAGAGATGCTTAGCACTTGTTGGCCCTTTTGCCTTCACTCTGCGGTCCAGCTCACCCCAAACCATCTCGATTGGGTTCAGGTCCGGTGACTGTGGAGGCCAGGTTATCTGGCGCAGCACCCCATCACTCTCCTTCATGGTCAAATAGCCCTTAACCAGCCTGGAGGTGTGTTTGGGATCATTGTCCTGTTGAAAAATAAATGATGGTCCAACTAAACGCAAACCGGATGGAATAGCATGCCGCCGCAAGATGCTGTGGTAGCCATGCTGGTTCAGTATGCCTTCAATTTTGAATAAATCCCCAACAGTGTCACCAGCAAAGCACCCCCACACCATCACACCTCCTCCTCCATGCTTCACGGTGGGAACCAGGCATGTAGAGTCCATCCGTTCACCTTTTCTGCGTCGCACAAAGACACGGTGGTTGGAACCAAAGAGCTCAAATTTGGACTCAACAGACCAAAGCACAGATTTCCACTGGTCTAATGTCCATTCCTTGTGTTCTTTAGCCTAAACAAGTCTCTTCTGCTTGTTGCCTGTCCTTAGCAGTGGTTTCCTAGCAGATATTCTACCATGAAGGCCTGATTCACACAGTCTCCTCTTAACAGTTGTTCTAGAGATGTGTCTGCTGCTAGAACTCTGTGTGGCATTGACCTGGTCTCTAATCTGAGCTGCTGTTAACCTGCGATTTCTGAGGCTGGTGACTCGGATGAACTTATCCTCCGCAGCAGAGGGGACTCTTGGTCTTCCTTTCCTGGGGCGGTCCGCATGTGAGCCAGTTTCTTTGTAGCGCTTGATGGTTTTTGTGACTGCACTTGGGGACACTTTCAAAGTTTTCCCAATTTTTCGGACTGACTGACCTTCATTTCTTAAAGTAATGATGGCCACTCGTTTTTCTTTACTTAGCTGCTTTTTTCTTGCCATAATACAAATTCTAACAGTCTATTCAGTAGGACTATCAGCTGTGTACCCACCTGACTTCTCCACAACGCAACTGATGGTCCCAACCCCATTTATAAGGCAAGAAATCCCACTTATTAAACCTAACAGGGCACACCTGTGAAGTGAAAACCATTTCAGGCGACTACCTCTTGAAGCTCATCAAGAGAATGCCAAGAGTGTGCAAAGCAGTAATCAAAGCAAAAGGTGGCTACTTTGAAGAACCTATAATATGACATATTTTCAGTTTTTTTTTTATGTATATAATTCCACATGTGTTAATTCATAGTTTTGATGCTTTCAGTGTGAATCTACAATTTTTATAGTCATGAAAATAAAGAAAACTCTTTGAATGAGAAAGTGTGTCCAAACTTTTGGTCTGTACTGTATATAAAAAAAATTGGGATCATTTGTGCAGAACCAAATGTAAGATGTAAGGCAAGGCATCTTCAAGGATATAGCTGAGGGCTGTTGGGGCATTTAGCCCAGGTGCTGAGTGCCAGAAGGGGCACCGGAAAGGTACTCAGTCACCACTAGACAGCTAACTCCAGATGAAGAGCAGCCAGCATGTGGCGGGGATGGAGATGTGAAGCAGCCGAAAACAGCATAGCCGTGCGAGTTTGATATTCGTTGGTTAAAAATCGGCAGTTGCTTGCTTCTCGTTAAAGGCCGAATGGTTTTGTAGGAACCACACGGCCATTAACGAGAAGCAAGAGACTGTCAATCAATTTTTAACTATCTGATATCAAACGGCTGCATCTTCCATGGCCAAGCATTTTTTTCAGACATTGCATCTGCGTTCCACCGCGTTTCAAGCCCTCAGGATGCTTGTACACAGGGCAGCTAAGCCACGGTACCCTCATACGGTTCTCCTCTAACTACCATGGTGCGGTGGCAGATCCCTTCGTTCAGTATAGATGAAGCATGGCAATTAGAAGCCAACTTTATGCGTTTATTGTGACTCGGCCACGCCATCTATAAACACGCTGTTACATGGCTGTTAGCGGCCGTGGGCAACTCTCACACTTTTCCGCTAATTGTTGGACTGCTGTAGTTTTGCAACCTGAAACAATTGCTGGTAGCAGTAAAGCGTGACCACTACCCGTGGCCGCTGATGCAAGTGCGATACCATTCTAGGGAGGTGTTAGTAGCACAGGTAATCAATTAGGGCAGTGGTGGCGAACCTATGGCACGGGTGCCAGAGGCGGCACTCAGAGCCCTCTCTGTGGGCACCCACACCCTGGAAAAAGTCTATGGTGTACCAATGTGCCTTAGACTTTTCCTGCCATTCACCAGCACAGGGCGCACTATGAACAGCACAGGCAGCGCACTGAATGTAGGCAGGATATTGTGAATAAATGATAAAGTACATGGAAGATAATCTATATTGGACTGTAGTATTCAAGGTAAATTGCTGTGTTGGCACTTTGCGATAAATAAGTGGGTTTATGTTGCAGTTTGGGCACTCTATCTGTAAAAGGTTCGCCATCACTGTATTAGGGTATGACCTCATGGCGTGGATGTGTCATGCAGCCTCGCTGTACCACGTGGCCATACAGGCTGCAACAGGCCCTAATTAAACTAACGAGGTCCACACTTTTAAGTCGGTTTGCATTGTTAATGGCCATGCTGCACCCGAAGTTTGAGATATTAAAGGGTTATTCTGGTTATAACAAGCTATGCCTTATCCATAGGATAGGGGATAGCTATCAGACTGGTGGGGGCCCTACTGCTGGGACCTCCACCGATCACAACAACAGCTGGTCAGAAATGCGCACCGCCGCTCCATTCATTTCTATGGGAGCACCAGAGATAGCCGAGCGCTGTACTCTGCCATCTCCGCCGCTCCCACAGTAATGAATGGGCCCCCACCAATCTGATGTGGATAGGACATAAACTTGGTATAACCGGAATACCCCTTTATTATCTACTGTGTAGGAAATGAGTCCAGGCAAATTTCATTCTTGCTGTAATACAAGGCTAATACAACACCCTCCAAGAATAATTAAAAAAAACGGAATAAAAAGATCAGACAGGTTTCTAATGAATGAGCCATACACATCCTAACACCCGGCGCACAGCGCACACCCGGCGTACGTCTGACCACCCAGATCTGCTCAGCCACATACCTGTACAGAGGGCAGGAGGACGGATCTTTTATGAGAATATGCTCTCACGTAAACAGTTGAAATGATTATTATGTGAGAATGTAGGTGATAGTTTACACTGGAAAGAGCGGGCAGACAGCTGCCAGCCATCAGCGGGGCCTCACCTCCAATATCCGGTCCCCTTCCTGCAGCTTGCCATCCACTGCCGCAGCTCCGTTCTCCTTGATGCTACTGACATAGATGCCACTGTCATGGGAGACATATTGCTGGTCTGTGCCACCCACAATATTAAACCCCAGACCTAAAGAAAGAAAACATGGATGAACTGGAGGTGCACGTCATAACATGTAATACACGCATAGTGACAAACCGCTCCCGACAGGCACAGAAAGTGCATACCGACTGCCGTATACCCTACCAGAACTGCCTGGGAGAGATGGCCCTGCTGGGGTTACAATGAAAAAGGGGGGGGGGGGACTGCCGTTAGTACTGGGGTAATGGTGGAAATCCTGCTGTTAGTACTGGGGGGCTGTCAGCAATGGGTAGTAGAAAACTGCTGTGATTAATGGGGGAAGGATACTACTGGGGGTACTGGAGAAATCCTGTTGTGACTAATGGGGGAGGGCTGCCAATACTACTGGATTAGGCCTCATGCACATGAGCGTTGTTTGGGTCCGCATGCCAGCCACATTTTTTTGTGGATCTATTCTCTTTAGTGGAGATCCATTCACTTCAATGGGGCCATTCCACAGCCCTGGAAAAAAAATAAAAAATGGGACTGGTCTATTGAGGGCCAGACCTTCTGTTCCACAAAATGCGGAACGCACACGGCCAGTATCCACGATTTGCGGACCGCATAGTGTGCAATGAAATGAATTGTCTCATGACATACAACACTTTTGGTGCGAGAGCTGCTGCAGCACCGGGCTGGTAGTCATGGGTCCAGCTCCTGAGATCCCCGGTAAACAGCTCATTTTCTCTGCAGTGGCCTCTACTGGGGAGATGTGGTATTACAAGCCATTGACATGACTGCTGTTCATATGATACATGGACGGCCTGGGTCCAGCAGAACGAGACCTGCTGCATGTTACCTAAACAGCTGCTCGTACTAGACTCAGCGGATTGTAGCTTGTTGTATGTAGTCATGGTGTAGGCCCACTTTTGGAAACTTAGACATTTATCCTTTATACCTCTATACAGGGTTGGCGCCAGCACCCGGCATACCCGGGTAAGTTCCGTAGCCCACTGCTCCTGGGAGGGCCCACTGCGCAGTGTGTGCCAAGAGGGGAGGGGAGGGCTGGGGCCCCGACACTCCCCGTCCCGATCCCTGAGGAGTAGACACACGTTCTGCATGATGCGGTGACGTCACCGCTCAAAGGTAGCGTGTTTGATAGTAGAAGAGGAGTGGAGGGGGGGTTGAATATTTGCATAGAGGCGTGGTTATGCTACGTAACCACGCCCAACACATTGGAGCTGCTGTCAGGGGGGAGGAGGATCTGAGTGTAGAGTGGGAGTAGAGGAGCTGGGCACCCCCGTAATCTGGAGCTATAAGAGCAGCGGGTAGGTGCTGGATCCCGCCGGACCCTCTGCATGGAGTCCGATCCACCCTGCTGGACTGTGACCCTGAGAACCCCTTTGCTGGACATAAATCACTTCCAGATCTGGAGATTTCAAGTTTCAATTAAGTTGATAGGGAGATGAGCTGCGGTTTCCCTGCACTTTAGCAACAATCGGTATGTGAGGGGGCCATTATATTGTGTTGGGGGGGCATCATATTGTGTGAGGGGGCCATTGGGGTGGATCATTATACTGTGTAAGGGGGCCATTATATTGTGTAAGGGGGCCATTGGGGGGGGGGGGGGTAATTATACTGTGCGAGGGCCCCTAACACAGTATAATGACCCCCAGTGCCTCCCCATACAGTATAATGACCCCCAGTGCCCCCCTCATTCAATATAATGACCCCAGTAGAACCCTATACAGTATAATGACCTCCTTTGGCCCCCTCACAGTCTATAATGACCCCCAGTGCCCCCTATTCTGTATAATTACCCCCAGTGACCCCCATATAGTATATTGTCCCCCAGTGCCCCCTCCATACAGTATGATCCCCCACTGCAGTTTCATTGCTGAGTAATTTATGCAAAAATACCACAAGGGGGGCCCACAGTGTCTTTATCGCCCAAGGGCCCACATGAACTTGGAGCCGGCCCTGCCGCTATATACATTTACTCTAGACCAAGTACAAGTGTCTTTGGTGGTCACGGTCTTGGTCTTCTGCAGCAGCGCAGACGCCATTAATATCTAGTCTGCAGGAAGTCTCGGTTGGGTTTTATTGCAGGTTTCTATCTGTCATATAGATCATGTTACATGTACGCTGCAGGTAGAGAAATCCTCACTGGTAGCCTCTACACCCGGGATCAGCAACCTCCGCCACTCCAGCTGTTTTGAAACTACAACTCCCAGAATCCCCCTTTCACTTCTATGGGACTTAATGGAACAGCCAAGTAAGGGTGCATAGTGGGAGTTGTAGTTTCACAGCAGCTGAAGTGCTAAAGATTGCTGATGCCTGGTCTACACACAGAAACCCACAAATCCAGATACCAGTTTAAAGGGGTTGTCAGATTTAAAAAAAAAGTTAATGTTAAAGGGGTTGTCTCACTTTAGCAAGTGGCATTTATCATGTAGAGAAAGTTAATACAAGGCGCTTACTAATGTATTGTGATTGTCCATATTCCCTCCTTTGCTGGCTGGATTCATTTTTGCATCACATTATACACGGCTTGTTTCCATGGTTACGACTAGGGATGGAGGAAACATCTGAAGTCGATTTGCATAAAACTTTGTTCTAATACTGTACGGAGCACTCTGCTCCGAGGACAGTGGCAGGTGGGGAGTTTGACTGGGGCGGTACACCTGTCAAACCGGAACGCAGGTGTCCTGAGGCGAGCTCAGGGAGGACAGAAACCTCCCGTGAAAGCGGGGCCTCATGATCCTTCCGACTTTTTGGGTTTTAAGCAGGAGGTGTCAGAAAAGTTACCACATGGATAACTGGCTTGTGGGGGCCAAGCCAATTCAGGGTGGTCGTAACCATAGAAACGAGCAGTGTATAATGTGATGGAAAAATGAATCCAGCCAGCAAAGGGGGCAATATGGACAATCACATTACATTAGTAAGTGCCTTGTAGTAACTTCCTCTACATAATACATGCCATTTGCTGAAGTGAGACGATATGGCAACATATTAGAATAATAAAAACAAAAAATATATATATGTACGCTCATCTTACTGAACCCAGCCACTCCAGGCTTTGTTCTCACGCCTGCAGCGGTCATGTGTGGTATATGGGACACTGCCAATGCAGATACACATGACATCGTGGCTGCAGTGTTTGCAGCGCACATTCACTGTTTGCGCAGGAAAGAAGCAGCCATGTCTTTCCAATCCTGTACAGCACCTTTAAAATGGTTTTCCAGGAGTACCGATCCTCAGGATAGGTCATCAATGTGAGCATTTTGGCCTACTCACAGCGCCATCCATTGTATGGTGGCTGTGTTTGGTATTGCAGTCCAGGCCCATTCACTTGAAGGGGTCTGAGCTGTGCCTTGTGCTCTTTGAAGAGGCGTGAGCGCCGCAACCTCACCTTAAACCAGTGATGTCACATTCATTGGTCACATGACATATGCACAGTGAATGGGGCTGACCTGCAATACCACACGCAGCCACTATACAATGCACAGCGCTGTGGTTGGTAAACTGAGGTCCTCACCAGAGCACCATGGCTTCCTGAAACAGCCGATCGGTGGGCGTCTCGGGTGTCAGACCTCCACCAATCTGATATTGATGACCTATCCTGAGGATAGGTCATTACTAGTGTCAAATACCTGTAAAACCCCTTTAAAGTACAGCACCGGGCGGTCTGCAGCGATAAATCCATAGCCTTTACTGTGGGTACAAGATCAGAAACCAAATATATAATAGGTGACACCTGAAAGAGGACAAACACCTTTTCCCGGCGCGGTGTATATATTTCTGTGTGACATGAGGTCATCGTGTCCCCGTGTCTCTGCGTATTGCATGTCAGCCAGAACCAAAATCTACCCCCGCGCTTCCTATAAAAGTGACCGTCCAGAACACATGACCCCTGGATCCGGGCCCCGGGTCCGACCATACATGCAGCGCAGGCTACCTCCTGTTGGTATATCGCTGTGCGGCTCAGAGCCAGATCTGTGTATCAGGACTAACACTAGACGGGACTGGACTGCTGGAGTCTGCCACCCCCGTCCATCAGCTGCTTTGGGCAGATGCCAGTACCAGATACACAACAATGGATGGAGGCGGAAGCCGATGTGCTGCAGCTCCACTCCCACCGGAGGGAGAATACCAAATGCCATCAAATCCACACCATCGTAGGTCAGACAAGAGTGTTGACTGCGGCGTGAAACGCGTGTGAGAATTCAAGTAGTGGACTCTGCTCCTCTGACCGGAGCCATTGTGTCAGTGCAAATCATTACAGATGAGGTCGAGCAGAGACACACAGCGTTATAAGTCATTATAATGCCATGCAGACCAGTCAAAGGAACAGAGTCCACGCCCGCACAGTGAACACGCTCGTCTGGCCTCACACACTTAGGGCTCATGCACACAAACGTATTTTCCTTCCGTGTCCGTTACATTTTTTGCGGGACCATTCATTTCAATGGGTATTTCCGCAAAGAAATAGAACATGTCCTATTATTGTCCGCATTACGTACAAGGACAGGACTGTTCTATTAGGGGCCGGCTGTTCCGTACCGCAAAATACGGAAAATGCACACGGACCGCAAAATACATACGGTCGTGTGCATGAGCCCTTATAGGTGGAGATTTATTACGGCTCCGCTCCTGGCAGAAGTAGATTTCAGTTGCGGAGCACCGGCAGCCCCACGTGCACTTCTTAAAGGGCATCGGTCTGTACCTATGACGCTGGCTGACCCGTTACATGTGCGCTTGGCAGCTGAAGACATCGGTGTTGGTCCCATGTTCATATGCAGTGATGGCCAGTTCGCATTGTTCGCCCGCGAACACATGCGGACTGCCATCTTTTTTCACAAGTCCGGCGAGGCACAGGTAAGGACTTACCTGTGCCTGTGCGCGAGCTGGTCTGAAAACAAGTGTGGTCACCGGGAGCTGGCAGTTCCAAGAGCAGCCACCGGGGGCCTTCATCGGGCTGTTCTCGGAACTGCCTGCTCCCGGTGACTGCATTTGTTTTCAGACCGGCTCGTGGCACAGGCACGGGTAAGGGCTTACCTGTGTATCGCCGGACGGGTGAGAAAAGATGGCAGCCCGCATGTGTTCACGGGCGAACAATGCAAACTGGCCATCACTGTTCATATGTGGCCGCATTGCTGGGGAAAAATAATGTTAAATATATGCAAATGAGCCCCTAGGAGCAATGGGGGCGTGGCCATTACACCTAGAGGCTCTGCTCTCTCTGCAACTGCTGCACTTGATTGACAGGAACAGGCAGTAAAAACGTCATCACACCTGGCGCTGACCTCCTAAAGTACTGCCCTATCTGCTTCAGTATCTGGCAGTACAGGAAGAGAACTGCCGGCGCGCCTCTTTGCTGTACCGCGCCTGCGCCGGATACTGACACGTACAGTGCAGAGCGAGACTTTTTTATTAGGAGAAGTCAGGAGAGGACGCGGCAGTGTAAAGAGGTTTTCCAGTAATATTTTATTTTTTTTATCAAGTGCCCACAGCCTGAAACAAGATTTGTACTTGCCTGCTCCAGCCCCCATGGTGTTTACATCCGGAGGAGTCATGGGCACGGTCACATTCACCCCTGCAGCCAATTACTGGCATCAGAGGAGATCTGCTGCTTGTGGCCACATGAAGCCAGTGACTGACCGGACGGAGAGGTGACAAGTGACCATACCCATGACTCTGGAGAGCGCAGCAAAGTGGAGCAGGTAAGTAGAGATCTTCTGCTGCAGGGGGCAGGCTGCGGGCACTTGGGAATATATAGAAAACCCAATGTGGGTGTTATTAGATCTCCCCCATACTGGAGACCACTGGTCTGAGATCTCAGATCCTCTCACATACACCCTGTGACATATAAGATCACGTCTGAATGGAGCTCTCCTTTAAAGGGATGACCGCCTCATAAAATACTTGGCCTGTTGGCTGGACATCCCCTTTAAGGGCTTGCTGAATGGAGCCAGTACTGTGCAGTAGGGCAGGGCCATTGCCACTGCTTATAGAGTAGGCTCTCCAGCCTACGCGACAAGTCCCCGAGCATGCTGGGAGTTGTAGTTGTGCACTTCAGTCTGCGGCTCTCCCCATGTCCGCAGATGCCCACAGCCAGGCCTGCGCCGCCCCATGACTCTGCTGTCCCTGAGGTGGCCCCCCCGCCGCCGTCCTCCGCACCCCTCCCCCGGTACCTGAGGGGCCCCTGATGAGCTCGATCTCCTCCACCGCAGTCATGTCGGCCGCCCGCCCCCCTGCCGGTCTGTGATCAGATAAAAGGGCTGAAGGTGAACGCAACCCGAGCACTTTCTGTTCCTGCAGCCAGGCGGCCCCCACGTGGGAAGGATGCGGCGCACGGCATCATGGGGCTTGTAGTCCCTGCCCGAGAGGCGGAAAGTTCAGCGGCCGGTGGCGGAGTTCTCCTGCAGACCGTGTGATATAGAGACGGGACGGACGAGGGGGCCTCTTATTAACCCCTTCTACCCCGGAGGGTTTTGTTTATTGCGCTCCCTGCCTTCCCAGAGCATTAACTCTTATTTTTCTGTTCACATAACCGTATGAGAGCTTATTTTTTTGCGGGACAAGTTGTATTTTCCAACACCACTGTTTAATATTGCATATAATGTAGTGGGAAGCGGGATAAAAATTCCAAATGGGGTAAATTGCAAAAAAAAAAATGCTATTCCGCCACAGTTTTTTTTTTAATTTACCACGATCGATGTACGATAAAACTGACTAGAACTTTCATTCTACAGGTCAGCACGAATCCGGCGATACCTTATATTTATAGTTTTTCTTGCGTTTTGATAGTGATAAAATAATAAAAAAAACTTATTTTTTCATCGCCATATTTTGACCCCTATAACTTTTTTGTAATTATGTGTACGGAGCTGTAAGGAGGCTCATTTTTTGCGGGGAGATCTGAACTTTTTATTGATACCATTCTGGGGTGTGTAGGACTTTTTGATCACTTTTTTTTTATTTTTTTCTTAGAAAATGAAGCGACCAAAAACAGCGAATCAGCCATTTTGACGTTTTTTTCCCCGTTTCGCTGTTTGCCGTATGGGCATTTTTATAATATGGGTGTTTTTGCACATGGCGACACCCATGATGTGTATTTTATATATATTTTTTTAATTCTTTTATTTTTATTTTGGGGAAAGGAGGGGTGATTTGAATTCTTTTTTTTTTTACACTTTTTTTTATAGTTCCTATAGGGAACTATAACAAGCAATCATTAGATTGCTATTCTAGATGTATTAGCATTGGAGTCTATGAGAAAATTGCTAGCTTCCTATGGAGCCCTATTACAGGCGAGGGCTCTATAGGAGCCTCCTCTCATTCACAAAGACAGGGGCTGCTGCACACAAGCTCCGGCTCCTCCGATCACTGCACGGGGGAGCTGGAGGATCATCGGAAGCGCGCGCTTCTGGTGATTCGCGCACTCAGATGCCGTGGTCAAGATTCACCATGGCATCTAAGGGGTTAAATGTCCGCGATTAGCATTACCGCCGATTGCTGACATTAGCTGCGGGTGTCTGCTATGAGAAACAGCAGGCATCTGCTCAGGAGCGGGCGCCACCTTTAGGGCTCATGCACACGACCGTATGGCTTTTTCTGTGTTTTGCAATCCGTTTTTTACGGATCCGTTGTTCCGTTTTTTTGTTTCCGTTTCCTTTCTGTTTTTCCGTATGCCATGTACAGTATACAGTAATTACATAGAAAAAAATTGGGCTAGGCATAACATTTTCAATAGATGGTTCAGCAAAAAACAACAGATATGGAAGACATACGGATGCATTTCTGCATGTGTTCCGTTTTTGTTTTTTTTGCAGACCCATTGACTTGAATCGAGCCAAGTACCGTGATTTGCAGACAAGAATAGGACAGTATATGTACCGCATACTGAACTAAAAAAACTGCCAGTATACTGAACGCAAAATACTGTCGTGTGCATGAGCCCTTAAAGACCCGGCCAGCGCTGTACTAGTATGGTGCTGGTCAGGAAGTGGTTAAATGGCTCCACTAAGACGTGTGCACTGAGCCTTCTGCAGTCATAGGGCCTCATTTATCAAAACCGTTCAACAGGAAAACTGGAGTTGCTCTTAGCAACCAATCAGAGCTCAGCTTTCAGTTCTTAGTGTTCTGAAAAAATGAAATCTGAACTCTGATTGGTTGCTGTGGGCAACTAAGAGAGTTTTCCTGTTAGACAGTTTTGATAAATGAGGCCCATAGTCTAGAGAAGGGACGTTTTATTACAATAAAAATTATATGCATGGTGCACTTTACTGTAACATGTGAAGGTGCACTCTGTCTCATCGCTATGGTTACATGTGGAGGTGCACTCTGTCTCATCGCTATGGTTACATGTGGAGGTGCACTCTGTCTCATCGCTATGGTTACATGTGGAGGTGCACTCTGTCTCATCGCTATGGTTACATGTGGAGGTGCACTCTGTATTATCACTATGGTTACAGGTGGGGGTGCACTTTGTGCCTCATCGCTATGGTTACATGTGGAGGTGCACTCTGTCTCATCGCTATGGTTACACACGTCGGTGACATCCGGTCGGACTTGAACTGACTCGCCTGCAGCCGCCCTGAGTGCAGTGGAGATGGTGGCAACTGCAGCAGAACGGAGGGGTAAGGATAGAGCAGACGGTCTCCTCTCCACAGCTCAGTGCATAGGAAGATGTTCACTAAAGCCAGAGAGGTACGTCATTAAAGCCAGAAGTGGTCATTAGTATGTAGGAGGTACGGGGAGCAGCTGTACTCACCGCTCCCTCATCTTCCTCCCTGGCACCACGCTGCGTTGTCCTGACTGCGTACAGCTTCGGGACGTAGTGCGCACACTATGACCTAACACTGCATGCAGTCAGGTCGCAGTGCAGCGCGTCTTATGGAGTGAATACTACTTAGCGGTTCCATTACAGAAGTGGTCATTAGTATGCAGGAGGTATGGGGAGCAGCTGTACAGCTTCGGGACGTAGTGCGCACACTATGACCTAACACTGCATGCAAGACCAGGGAGCGTGACTGGAGGAGAGACCGCTGAACCTGCAGAGTGGCAGCACCCTCCAGAGCTGGAGAGGGAAGTTTATTTTTTAATTTTTTTGTCTGATATGAGGTCTAATGAGGAATGGGGTTCTGATCTGAGGTCTGATGTTTGCATTTGTCTGTTCATGCGAGCTAAGAAAGGAGTTAAAGGGCATCTGTCAGCAGTTTTGCACCTATGACACTGGCTGACCTGTTACATGTGCACTTGGCAGCTGAAGACATCTGTGTTGGTGCCATGTTCATATGTGCCCGCATTGCTGAGAAAAATGTTTTTTCATCACTTTACCTCCCACCAAAAATTTATAAAAAGTGATCAAAAAGTCATACACATCCCAAAGTATATACAGTGCCTTGCCAAAGTATTCACACCCCTTGACTTTTTTTTTCGTATTTTGGTGCCTCACAACCTGGAATTAACATGGATTGTTTGAGGATTTGCATCATTTACTTTACAGACCATGCCCACAACTTAAATTTTATTTTTATTTTTTATTGTGAAGCAAACAACAAATAGGACAAAATAACAGAAAAAGTCAATGTGCATAACTATTCACCCCCCTAAGTCAATACTTTGTAGAGCCACCTTTTGCGGCAATCACAGCTCCAAGTCGCTTTGGATAAGTCTCTATGAGCAGTCGCCACATCTTACCACTGGGATTTTTGCCCATTCCTCCTTGTAGAACTGCTCCAGCTCCTTCAGGTTGGATGGTTTGCGCTTGTGAACAGCAATCTTTAAGTCTGACCACAGATTTTCTATTGGATTGAGATCTGAACTTTGACTAGGCCATTCCAACACATTTAAGGCTGAATGCACACGGCCGTGAGCGGTCCGTGGTATGCCGGCCTGGATTCCTGCTGACAGCAGGAGCGCACGGCGTCATTGGTTGCCACGACACCGTGTGCTTCATGCCACCGCTGCACTACAGTAATACACTCGTATAGATCATACGAGTGTATTACTGTAGTGCAGCGGCGTCATGAAGCGCTCGGCGGCATGGCAACCAGTGACGCCATGCGCTCCTGCTGTCAGCAGGAATCCAGGCCGGCATACCACGGACCGCTCACGGCCGTGTGCATTCAGCCTTAATGTCAAGTGCAGCTTTAGCAGTGTGTTTGGGGTCATTGTCCTGATGGAAGGTGAACCTCCGTTCTAGCCTCAGATCACACACAGAGTGTGACAGGTTTTGCTCAAGAATATCCTTGTATTTAGCACCATCCATCTTTCCCTCAACTCTGACCAGTTTCCCAGTCCCCCAGCATGATGCTGCCACCACCATGTTTCACTGTGGGGATGGTGTTCTTTGGGTGATGTGATGTGTTAGGTTTGCGCCAGACACAGCGTTTTCTTTGATGGCCAAAAAGTTCAATTTTAATCTGCTCAGACCAGAGCACCTTCCTCCATACATTTTGGGAGTCTCCCACATGCCTTATTGTTTTTAGCTGAAAGTAATGGCTTTCTTCTGGCCACTCTGCCATAAAGCCCAACTCTATGGAGCGTACGGCTTATTGTCGTCCTATGTACAGTCTCTGCTGTGGAACTCTGCAGCTCCTCCAGGGTTACCTTAGGTCTCTGTGCTGCCTCTCTGATTAATGCCCTCCTTGCCCAGTCCCTGAGTCTTGGTGGGCTGCCGTCTCGTAGCAGGTTTGCTGTTGTGCCATGTTCTTTCTATTTAGTTATGATAGATTTGATGGTTCTCCTGGGGATCATCAAAGATTTGGATATTTTTTTTTTTTTTATAACCTAACCCTGACTTATACTTCTCAATGTTGTCCCTTACTTGTTTGGAGGGTTCCTTGGTCTTCATGGCAGTGTTTGGTTAGTGATGCCTCTTTCTTAGGTGTTGCAGCCTCTGGGGCCTTTCAAAAAAGGTGTGTATATGTAATGACAGATCATGTCACACTTAGATTGCACACAGGTGGACTGCATTTCACTAATTATGTGTCTTCTGAAGGTAACTGGTTGCACCAGAGCTTTTTATGGGCTTCCTAACAAAGGGGGTGAATACATACGCACATGCCAATTTTCTGTTTTCAATTTCTAAACAATAATTTTATTTATAGATTTTTCTTATTTCACGTCACCAACTTAGACTATTGTGTTCTGATCCATCACATAAAATCAGATTAACAAAACATTGAACTTAAGGCTGTAATGTAAATGTAACAAAATACAAATAAAGGCAAGGGGGGGGGGGGTGAATACTTTTGCAAGGCACTGTAGGTAATAACAAAAACTACAGATCGTCCCACAAAAAATGAGCCCTGGCACATCTCTGTAGATACATAATTATAAAAAAAAGTTATGGTGTTGGACCGCCTCACTTCTTACAGTCATGAGAGAAAGAGTTAGATATGAAGCTCTCAGACCAAGATAGAAAGTTTATTTTGACTCCTCCACATGGCTTCTCGCCATGCATCAAAATACAGGAAAACCATTATAAGCTCCTATCTCGGTGGTATAAGACGCCTGAACTTCTGTTTAAAATGGGCCTCTCAGACACAAACCTATGTTGGAGATGCCACAAACATGTGGGAACCTTGAGCCACTGATGGTGGTCTTGCCTGGTGGTTAGCTCCTTCTGGACAACAGTTCAGAAATACATGTGTGCTCTAAGCTCCCCAGACTTCATTCTTACAGAGGGTTTGGTGCTTTTGGCCCAACCCACCAAACAGTACCGGCCATCTCGCTGATGACACATTTATTAGCGCAGCCAAATGTTTAATTCCTCTATTATGGCTACAACCACACCCTCCTTCGGAACAACAGTGGGTACAGAAGGTACACTAGTTGTCGTATGGAGGAGCAAACTAGCTGGCAGACCAATAAGCATGACTATTTTTTACGAATATTGGAACCATGGCTACGTCATACCAACCATAATTGATCACTTGCACTTACCTTTATCCCTAATCTACTGGTCACCACGCACTTAGAGACATAGAAGGTTATCTACCTTCCCAGAAAACACTGTCACAGGACTGCTGACTTGGCAAACACTAGAGCACCCGTTTACTAGTTTATGGTTATTCTGTTGACCAAAAGCTCATTATGCTCATGTATCACCATACAGTACCTTAACCCTGATATTTTAATATCTATCTGCAAACGCATACATTTCATTGATGACATTACTGTGCCACGTCTTAATGTCCTTGTATTATCCTTAAGAACATGTAATGCTTGTAACTCAATTGCTCGAAGATACTTTTGTATTGTAAGACGCAACTGATACATGTTACTGAAAAATTAATAAAAACAGACTTGAAAAAAATAAATTTATGGGAGGGGTGATGGCGAAAAAAAGACTATACATATGTGGTATCGCCTCAATCGTACTGACCTGCAGAATGAAGAGCACAAGTCAGTTTCACCACATAGTGATTGCTGTAAAAACACAACCCATTAAACTGTAGCGGAATGGTGTTGTTTCCCCCCCCCCCCCCCCCAATTCGGAAAAAAATGTCAGCTTCCCACTACACTGTAAGCAATATTAAATGCTGACATTAGAAAGTGCAACTTGTCCCGCAAAAAATAAGCCCCAAGGCAGGTAAATAAAAAATGAAAATGTAAAAACGGTAAATCGCTGCGTCAATAAGGGGTTAAGTTTGATATGTGCAGCCTCTGCTCCCAGCATTTAAAACAACCCCCCTCAATTCATGTCTTTCCTGCAGCTGGACTAGGGACCACTCCACTGCATGGGCAGGTGGTGCACTTAGGGCCGTTTGAATGAGTCCGTATCCCTTCCGCAATTTTGCGGAACGGGTGCGGACCCATTCATTTCAATTGGGGGAGGGGGGCAAAAGATGGGGACAGCACACCGGTGTGGTGTCCGCATCCATGGTTCCATTCCGCAGCCCTGCAAAAAAAAAGATAGAGCATGTCCTTTTCTTGTCCGCAAGAATAGGCATTTTCTATTATAGTTGTGGCCCTAAAATTGTGGAAAGCACACAGCTGGTATCCGTGTGCATCCGCAAAACACTACGGTCATGTGAATGCGCCCTTACAGTCATGGTTCAGAGTGCTATTTACTTCCAGGACAGCCTTCCTCTGGTCTGGTGACCTATGATATTCTGCCCACTGGGGGGGCGACAGCGAGCAGGCCTACGGCATCACAGAATTGATAGATGGATCGGCAGACAAAGAGCTTGGAAATGGCACCAATCTTAAAGGGGTTATCTGAATATAAATAACGCCTCTGTGGAGACGGTATTTCCTCTGACATCACAACAGTGATCCACTCTGTTAGAATTCCCCCCAAAGGTCGTGATGTCAGACCCATATGGGCTCCCAATCCACAAGCAGGCTAGGCAGAGTCCACTGCTTGTCATATCAAAGCTGTACGGCAGTAGACAGCAAGTAGATGATGGGGGTGGTAGTGGGTTTAGTTTTCATGGAAGGGTGTAGTAGGCAGTTACATTTCTGGCTGATCTTGCAGCACATAGCACTGTGGGCAGTTCATCTACACCCACAAACTGATTTTTTAAATAAAGGACATTAACCTATTATAACCCTTGCTGTGGGCCGCCTTCTTCTGTGTGGTCCTAATAATCCGGAATTCTGCTTTCCCCGACAATGACAATGATCACACACAAAGGGAGTCACTTTATATAATTTTACATAACTATAAAAATTACAAAACCAATGCATTCCCCTTCTTATAGTCTCTGTCACAAAGATGCAAAAAAAAAAGTCCCCTCCACCAGCTGGCAGGGCTGGCATCTAGAGGTATTGCCCATGGTGCATGTATCCAGCTATGTACAACGTCCACATGTAAGGGTAAGAACCCGCCACTCTGTTCGGAGGGTCCTCTTCTACTGCAGTCTCATTCTCTTCTCTGGGGGACCTTTGGGGGTACCTCCCGACGGAGCTTTAACCGGCTCCTTTTCCTCTTGTTTTATGGTTTCAGTCGGTTGCTCGGGTTCTTTTTTTATTTGCTCCACTAAAAGAAGATAAAGCAGAATTTTTGTTAATAAATGTATTTCTACCTTAAAGGGGTTTTGCAGTTTTTTTTAAACTGATGATCTATCCTCTGATCGGCGGGGAGTCCGACACCCGGGACCCCCGTCGATCAGCTGTTTGAGAAGGCAGCGGCGCTGGCAGTAGCGCGGCGGCCTTCTTGCTGTTTACTGCAGGCCCAGGGACGTCACGACTAGTATCAATGGCCTGATGCAGTTCAGGTCCATTCAAGTGAACGGAGCTTAGCTCCGCCCAGGCCATTGATACTAGTTGTGATGTCACTGGGCCTGCGGTAAACAGCAAGAAGGCCGCGGCGCTACTGCCAGCTCCACTGCCTTCTCAAACAGCGGGGGTCCTGGGTGTTGGAACCCCGCCGATGAGATGCTGATGATCTATCCAGAGGATAGATCATCAGTTTAAAAAAAAAACTGCAGAACCCCTTTAAGCCAGAGAGTTCCCCCATCTCAAATATGTGTCAGCTACTCATAGGGTAGAGGATAAGTCAGATTGGTGAGTACCTGGGACGGGCACTCAGGGGTCCAGTGTTATTACAGTCTATGGGAAACCTAAGAGCTGGTGGTGCATCAATCTAATCCATCCAGATAGGAGAACCCCTTTAATATATAATATTCTCCACCCACACCGCATGAATAGGGGAACAAACACTTACCAGCTACTGGTTTCTCCCCAGTTTTTTGCTGCAATAATAAAAAAAGTGAGAACCAGAAAATAGATTATTCTTATTATTGGTAGACATTGGAGAGCTACAATAGGCAATGCAATGTTGATATTGGTTTAAAGGGATACTCCAGCCACTTAGCATACGTTTTACATAGCACAGGAGACATGACAGTCAAGAGTGGTTAGAGGGTGCAGGACCTGGCACCTCCGAGCCGGGGGGATGGGAGAGACAGACACGGCAGAGGTCAGAACATGTTCGGTACGATACAGTGAACGGGTATATGGCGGTGTGTGTCCAGACAGGTTACACCTTTTGACACATTTTGAACTCACCTGAATAAACTTTGGAGGAAATTTCTGCCGGAGTTCTAGAAGTAACGCGTCCACCCTCTGCCTCTGGAAGAAGGAGCTGGCCTCTTCCTTCTTTTTAGCCTTGGGTTTGGCTTTGTCTGTAATGAAAAGTACAAATACGAACAGTATGAACCCAAGAAATAGATCTGATTCTGTGCATTCTGCAATGTAGTTTTGGATAATCAAAAATGTACACTTGTGGGAGGTCGTACATCACACTCTAATGTAGGGTTGTTTCGATACCACGCGGAAAAAAGAAAAACACCCAAAAAAGCTGCGTGCATTCCGCATTTTATGGAACGTCTGGCCCATAATAGAACAATCCGATCCTATTTTTTGGGGGGGGGGGAGGTGACAAAAAAATGGCCAATCGTGCATTTAAAAAAATATATATTTTTCTGTTACGGCATTCATCGCATAGGACATTTTTTAAATATTTTAATAGTTTGGACTTTTCAGACGTGGCGATATGTTTATTTATTTATTATTTTTATATTTGGGAAAGGGGTTGATTTATACTTAATATTTTTTATTTTACTTTTTATTTAATAACTATTTCCCAGATACTGGGATCTTTTCATCCCTGGTCTTATTCACCCTGATAGAGCTCTATTAGGGTGAATAGGATCTCACGTTGCGTTATTAGTTGGACCGCGCTGCTTCAGGAGATCACGGAAGAAAGTTCCTGCACCAGAACCATTCAGAAAAATTGGACATGGTAAAGCCTCCCTCTCTCTTTCATCCAAGCTTCTGTGAAAAACCAAAAGGTTGCGACAATAGTGAAGCACCTTGAGTAAAAAGGTCTCATTATACTCACAAACTCAGTTCGATAACAAGCAGTGTACAGAAAGATAAAACACCCGACCCGGGTTTTGCTCCAAAAAGCTTATTTGTGAATAGGCTCTGACACTCTCCCTGCTGCCCTGTTCATAGTGCACACAGCAGCAGGGAGCGTCCTGGCTGCCATGGTAACCGATCGGAGCCCCAGGATTACACTGCCACCAATGATTTTAATACTGGGGAGGAGGGCGCACTGTGCCACCAATGATAATATAATTAACATTTAATACAGGAGGCCGGTGCGGCACCTGAGGGGGTTAACGGCAGCTAATCGCAGCTCCCCGTCAGCACCCACCTCCGGGATTTGTATTAAACATTTACTTTCATTGGTGGCGCAGTGCGCTCGCCCCTCTCTCCTCATTGGTGGTAGCGGCACAGGGGGAGGGAGAGACTGCTTCCTACTCCCCTGTGCTGCTGAGAACACGGAGCACGCTGAGAGCAGCGCGCTCCTTGTTCTCTGATACTAGATTGAGCAATAGCGAAGCCTAGTATCGAAAAAAGGCAAATCCTGGTATCGAGGTCGATACCAGGCAAAAGTATCGATTGGGTATCGAAAATTTGATACCCGAAACAACCCTACTTTAATGGCAACAATTCTGAAACCAGCAAAAGCCGCCGGCTTCTGAAATGAAGCAGGTTTGCAAAAAAATTAATATATATAATATATATATATTTTAATAATTGCTATATAAATTAATGTATTAATATTAAAGGAGCTGTTCTCTGGGGAATTCAAAGCACTCATAAGTGTGGATAAAACCATAAAAGAAGCGATACTCACCCTCCCTAATCCTCTGTTGCTCCAGTTCTGATGGCTATCTGATCTCTACTTCCTGCTCCCGTTTCCACACACAGGAAATGCCCAATCACTGGCTGAGGTAGGCCACCGCAGTGGCCAGTGATTGGCTGAGCAGGCGCATCATATTAATACCTAGACATCCACCAGCTTCTAGTAGACCGGTAAAATGTCTAGAGGGCCCCACTGCTAGGAACCCAACCTGTAACTAGAATGGGAGTCCCGAGTGCCCAATTCCTACTGACTGCAATCGAGTTTGAATGTAGAGGTGGTTGAGTCCTTTACCTGGATGTCTCAGGCCCATAAACCTTGAACTATGGAGCCACAGGGCACATACTTGACTGCCACTCCATTCAAACTCCCCCTAATATAATTAGTTATGCCATTGAAGGGGTTATACCGTGATTGATGTAAATAATGAAAATCAGACATATAGTACACAACGATACCTTTCTAACAAAGCTAGAACCAGCCCTGTACCTCCCACGGACTCAGAGATGTCCACATTCACGGCTCCAAGTGCTCTGCTAGATTTAATTGAAGCTGGCAGCTCAGGGGGCATGTCCTTTCCCTATCACAGTTCAAGGGGCTTGCCCTTTCTGCTGTAGCTCTCTCCCTGGTACTGCCACAGCTTCTAAACAGAAGATATGGCTGGCAAAAGTTGAAGATTTGAACTGAGCACGTGCGACCACCTCCGTGGCCAAGCGATAAGGAAAAGAACAAACAGCAGGTGGCGCTATACAGATACATTTTATTGAATAGCTCAGTGACTATACTAAATTTTAAATTACATGCAATTACAAAAGTATTCAGATCCAGGGGCTGGTTTGAAAAATGTTGAATATTTTTTGTGGCACAAACCCTTTATATAGAGAAAGAAGACGACCAACTACTCCTGCACCAGATTAATAATGTACATACCTCTCTCCTCCTGGTCTTTAAACTGCCACCAGTAGCCTTTAGAGGGATGATAGCAGCAGTAAGACATTGCCTCATCAAATGCTGACTGGATCCCATGAATCGCACTAAGCTGGAAAAATCACATATGGATCAGCAATTCTATAAGGAGTTCTTATCATGTGGAGTAAATGAGAACTGTTACTGCTCCATAGTAACTACTAATACTATCTGGTAATAGAACACACAGGATCTGCTAAAAAAAAAAAAAAAAAGGATGAACTATCCACCGTATCACCAAAAATGGCTGGAATCAAGGGAATCCGCACAATGTCACAGGGAGAGGATGAACGGAATATCAGCGGCTGGAAACACTATTATATTAGGCAATTACACTACTCCCAAGTACACTTGTTTCTTGGAACTCCATAGAAATGAATGGAGCATGCTGGGAGTGATAGTTTCACCACATCTGGAGTGCCGGAGGTTAGCCATCACTGCAGGCTGTGCTCTAATATACGGATTTCCCAAGAAAGAACCATCTCGCCGGCGCCACCTATTGGTAGTGTCTCCTCTGTCAAATCCTAAGGCTTGTTGGAAACTTGCATCTTGACTCAGAGGGAGCCACTTCCGATAGGTGGCGCTGGTGAGATGGTTCTCTTCCTTGCAGTGTCAATAAGTCTCCATACCAGGGAGCACTTCCAGTAAGTCTCCACACAGGACTGGTCTCTTTACGCACCCGGCCTAAGACACGGATTTCCCAAAATGTTCCCTATACAAGGAAAAGCAATGCAATAAACAGTAGAGTGGACAAATTAAAGGGAACCGTGCTGTGTGATAATGTTGTTGTTTCGTACAAATTACAGTTTATCGATTGTTGACGGGCTGCCGATTGACAGCTTTCTCCCTATGCACAGTTAGGCCTCATGCACGCGGCCGTTGCGTGCATGGGGGAGGGGGGCGCAATTAGCGGTCCCCGATGCACAGATGCTATCTGTGCGGCGGCTGGGACGGATCCAGGCCTATTCAACTTGATTGGGTCCGTGATCCATCCGCACCGCAGTAAAATAGAACATGTTCTATTGGCGATGCGAGGGGCACACGGGCGGTGCCCGCATATTGCGGACCTGCTGTTTGCGGGCCACAATACAGGCACGGCCGGGCAGTCAGCAGGGGGGAGCCCACTGCTCATGAAGACATCGGACCCCTGCCTGATAGCACGCATGTGGATCTACGTGACAACATTTTCACAAATCAGAGACAGCACTGAAATCAGCGAGACGGTCAGTAATTTATGCTGCCCCCATAGAGGCCACTATATACGGACTAGCAGATTCCCTATAAAATGACATTGCCGTCAGCAAATGGAGAGGAGCCGCTACAATGTGCTGGTATCTGCGCCACAACAGAGCCGAAGTAAACTCAGCCTGGGTGACGTCACCGTATCTTACCGTTCTGGAGTTGATAACAGATCCGAGGTCGGGGGCCTGGTAGATGACGCCTGCTATGATGTAGTAGTCAGCCAGTGGTATAGCTGCAAAGAGAAACCGATCAGGTCAGCAATTATTTGGAACAAGGTGCTCACGGTATGTCAAAAATGTTTTTTTATTTTAATAATTAGACAATGTTGTATTACTAGAGGCGGACTCTTGTTAACGACCCTCATCCATCTATAGATTCCAGAGCAGAGGCCATCTTTTAGAGGGAGCTGTGTAAAAGCTTTGAGGGGTGTTCCTATCTGGGACATTGGTGTCACATCACTAGGATATGCCATCAGTATCAGATAGGCGAGGGTCCCCCCTCTGGACCTCAATCCGAACTCTAGAACAGGACCCCCAATGTAAAGGACAGCAAACCCCACATGCACAACTTGCTCTCCATTCACTGCTATAAGAGTTCTGAAAAAAATTCTAGAGAGCGCGCTGAAATATTTTCGGGAGTCCCATGGCAGTGAATAGAGAGAAAGCCAGGAATGTGGGGTTTGCTTTACTTTACACTGGGGGCCCCGTTCTAGAGATAGGTGCGGGTCCGACCTCTGGAGCTCACTCCTATCTGACACCGATTACATATCCTAGCATTTACCATCAATGTCCCACATGGGAATACCCCTTTAAGCTTTACACAGCTCCTTCTAAAAGATGTCCTCTGCTCTGGCCTATAGATGGGGGTCCTCAGATCAGGTATACCTGTAAGGTAGATCAACCTAAAACATGCTGCATCAAGTAGTTCTTAGGTGTACAACAATATCAGATCGACTGACACCCGGCACCCCCACCAATCAGCTTGTACACAGCAGCTGCCAACACCAGAGCAGACAGCTCCACTTACTGTGTAGTGGCCGTGCCCGGTTACTGCAGCTCAGCTAAGGATACTGTAGCTCATCAATATCTATAACTTATAAAATCCCTTTACCCTACAGTCATTCAGTATATTTTATCTCACCCTGTGTAGGCGACTGCCGCTGCTGCTTTCTTATGATGAACAGTATGGGCTCTTGTGCATGCAGCAAAATATACTCCACGCCGACCATCTGACTAGAATACGGACATAACACAGAGTTAGGATATGTATTTAAGGACATGTTCACGACTTCATTGGAGGATCTCTGTAGTTCCCTTTAGCCATGGAAGCATTTTTAGAATAACCCGTGGAGACGTCCGGCTCCTCTCCCTTTATATCCTGCAGACCCATCAGCAGAGTGCACATTAACGGGGGCCGGAGTCTCTGACCGCATGCTCACTACTTCCGTCTGGGTCCGCAGAGTACCGCGGCCATGAGCGCTGGTGTGTACTGTACTTACAGGTCTGCAGGGGATAGGAGATCACAGTCCTGCTGTGGTCAGGAGCAATTCCAAGTAATTCTGCACAGTTTAAACATCGGCTTCACTTTAGTGGCACACACCAGGCTAAATGGATAATTGTGTTATGCCTATTGCAGGGCCTGAAGGGTTGGAGCATAATACAGGGGTCCTAAGAGAAACCCTATGTCATGCACGACCACCTCAGACCCAGCACTGGACATAATTAGTGCGTTCCTTCAAAGGGGTTGTTCATATTTACCTGCTCCACACCACTGGGTTCCGATTCCTTCGCTCCACCGCTTATAAAAATCTTGTATGATGCAGGTCAAATGCCCGCTGCAGCCAATGACTGGCCGCAGCAATGATGTGACCCCCTCACTGGGCCAAGTGATGCATGGGGGAGACATCACCGCTGCAGCCAGTCATTGGCTGCAGAGGCCATGTGGCCCACATCAAATAGGATGCTGACAGGCAGGGACCAGAGTGAGGCAGCAGCAGTGGGGGGCCGAAGGAGCACGAAAGTATGCTTCCCCACCCAGGTCTGGCCACACGGGGATGGGTCTAGTAGACAGTGTCCTGCCAACCCATTCCCCCAAAGATAAACAACCCCTTTAAGGTATTGCCATGCTAATACTTTATAAACACAAGTAATAAAACATAGTGTGTCTTATGCACGAAGACCTGTCCTCTGTGTGTTGGACCATTATTCCTCCTCAAAATAAGAATATAAGTGACAACTGGGTCCAGCTAGGTGGGGGTGTCCCTGCACAGTCTGCCAGTCATTCGGTAAGGATGCACCCATGTGACAAGGGGAATGATTTTATTCCTAAATATCCAGGAGGAAGAACACAGCAAAGAGTCCTAAGAATAGAGGCTCCAGAATTGTCATTGCATGGGGAACACAAGTAGTTACTAAAGCAGACGTGTCAGGAGGGGGGGGCAGGTGGTAGCGGGACCTGATGACAATCTGACGTGTGTATCCCCACCACTTGTCTGTTGCCGATCCTCTTGTTTCCCCACAAATAAGTGGTCCCTGAAGTGGCCGTCAGCAGCAGCTCCACCGCAGACTCATTCCATAACGAAACCCGTCCAATCAGTAAAGCAGAGCAGGCGTGACAGTGCAGGCTTCGGGGATAGACGCTGCTGGCTGGCCATGTCTGGCCACATCAATGGGGGGTGTAGAAAGCGCCTTACATGTTGTGTACGGCAGGAGAGGGCATCACTGTGTGCCCATAACAAAATGCCAACGTCATCATACAGCCCCCAGCAGAACTTACTTCAGATGCTCCAGTGTTAACCGCTGCATCTTAACCACCTCATTATTGCAGGTCCTGTCGTAGAAGGGGTTACTCCTCTCCGAGAAATAGTCCAGCACAGTCCCCGTATTTAATATGGGGATCCAGGAGCTGTCCACCCAGGAGATGCTGAGTAAGTTATCTGGAAGAATAACAGCAAAGCCTCATGGGTAAGAGAGCAACATCTGCTAGCCTTGATCTGAGCCGCAGCGTAAAGCCTCATTCACACGTCAGTGTTTGGTCAGTGATTGTAAGACAAAACCAGTGGTGGAGCCTCCATAGACATAAGGTATAAGGGAAAGATCTGCACCTGTTCAGTGTTTAGAGCCGCACCTGGTTTTGGCTCAAAATCACTGACTGAACACTGACGTGTGAATGAGGTATAAGGCTGCATTCACACGACTGTATGTATTTTGCAGTCCAAATATGGATGACGTCCACGTTGCATCCTTTTTTTTTTTTGCAGCCCCATTGGAACAATGCCTATTCTTATCCATAAAGCAGACAAGAAGTAGTTCTATTTTTTTTTGCGGGGCCGCGGGACGGACATACGGATGTGGCCTTATTGAAATGAAAGGGTCCACATTAGAGATGAGCGAACCTCTGTTTTAAGTTCGGCGTCTAAAGTTCGGGTTTGGATTATCGGAGAATCCCGATCTGGAACCGGATATGGATTCCGACTTCCGTTGTGGTCCGTGGTAGCGGAATCAATAATGGCCGATTATTGATTCCGCTACCACGGACCACAACGGAAGTCGGAATCCATATCCGGTTCCAGATCGGGATTCTCCGCTAATCCAAACCCGAACTTTAGACGCCGAACTTAAAACAGAAGTTCGCTCATCTCTAGTCCACATCTGACCAGCCAGCCACATGCTCATTCCTTCTTCTAATCTACTTTAAAATTCCATCTCTGCTTGCTGTCACTGAATGGGTGCCTTTTTTGTTTCCTTTCTCATAATGAGAATCCTTCCCAGTCATGTGTTAGAAGAAGTCTTAGAACTGTCCTTTAGGCCTCATGCCCACGACCGTTGTGTGTTTTGCGGTCCGCAAAACACGGATGGCGTCCGTGTGCATTCCGCAATTTGCAGAACGGCGCGGACAGCCGTTAATATAACTGCCTATGCTTGTCCGTAAAACAGACAAGAATAGGACAGGTTATATATTTTTTTGCGGACCACGGAACGGAGTGCTGTCCGCATGTTTTGCGGCCCTATTGAAGTAAATGGGTCCGCATCCGAGCCGCAAAAACTGTGGCTCGTATGCGGACCAAAACAACGGTCATGTGCATGACTAGTGTTGAGCGAACTTGTGTTTTAAGTTCGGCGTCTAAAGTTCGGGTTCTCGAAGAATCGCTTTATGGATTCTAAATTCGGTTATGGTCCGTGGAATATTCTTCGATAACCCGAACTTTAGACGCCGAACTTAAAACACAAGTTCGCTCAACACTATGCATGAGTAGCGATGAGCGAACTTCTGTTTTAAGTTCGGCGTCTAAAGTTCGGCTTCCGGTTAGCGGAGAATCCCGATATGGTTTCCGACTTCCGTTGTGGTCTGTGGTAGCGGAATCAATAATCGGCCATTATTGATTCCGCTACCACGGACCACAACGGAAGTCGGAATCCATATCGGGAACCATATCGGGATTCTCCGCTAACCGGAAGCCGAACTTTAGACGCCGAACTTATAACAGAAGTTCGCTCATCACTATGCATGAGGCCTTGAGGGCATGTTCAGACAACTGATTTTCCCATCAGATCCTCTGCCGCAGATTTCCAGTTTGACATGTGCCGAATCCGCACTTAGATCTGGCCCTAATTAGCACGTGGCCGGCCCTCACAGTTCCCACAGCAAGCAGTGTTGAGCGAACTTGTGTTTTAAGTTCGGCGTCTAAAGTTCAGCTTCGGGTTATCGAAGTATCCCGATATGGATTCCGAATTCCGTTGTGGTCTGTGGTGGCGGAATCCATAACGCGATTCTTCGATAACCCAAACCCGAACTTTAGACGCCAAACTTAAAACACAAGTTCGCTCAACATGTAATAGCAAGAACTGACATGTGGATTTCAAATCTGTAAGCGTGCAGGCTACCACATGGATTTCCATATGACATCAACGAGGCATGGTTTTTGGGTGAATTTCACACATTTTGAATAAGTGCCGAAATCTGGCTGAAAACTCTGCAGTGTGAAAAAAAAAAAAAAAAAAAAACGAAAAAGCCACATGACCAGGTCTCAGTGTCATCAATAAAGGCTCCCATTCAATGGCTGTCAGCGGAGATCTTGAATAACCCCAATGAGGGGTCCTCCTTCTCAGTAACAGGGCTCACCCCACAGAAATGAGCTTTGGATCCAGCCGGGGGTACCGAGCCTGCACTGTTATGGGGCAGTGTGGATCATGACTTTCTAACATACATAAACAGATCCTGGCATCCACTAGATCTCCCCCTGTTACTGCAGAACTAGGGGATCCAGTAGGAGCTGTCAGCAGCGGCAGAAGGCGTCATTACAAGGCACGGCCGCTGACCTAACCCCTTGTATGTATCAGCTGCCCCTCACTAAAGAGAAGGTAAAACGCAGACAGTCACTTACCTCTGATATCCACCCCCGCCATGGTGAAACGCACACACAAGCCGCTTCCGGAGACCAGACAAAAAGTGAAAACATTTCAGTAGTCATTTCCTGTAAGTCGTCGTCAGCCATTTTGTCGGAGATAAATCCCCATACAGTATAGCGCTTCAAGGGCCTCTCATAACGAGACCTGAGAGGATAAAAAGTAGTTTTGCCTCTACCGCTTATATGTCTGCAGCTAGTCTGGTGCCGCATAGAACAAGAAGATTGTAGAGCGCCCTCTGTATGTGGGAAGACTGCATTGCAATTAGATGTAATTACGTCATCTGTGTAGTCATTTATGGCAGTGTTATTAGGAGCACATACCCGAGCTCTTGTGCCCAGGGCCTGTGATATAGCCATATTCAGAGTTTTTGTGCCCCCTTCCAATGCCCCTAGTATCTTCATTAACTATCAGTACCCCTTAGAATGGGTTTTCACATGCTGCAATTACTTTTCTAAGATTTACCTCCTCTAAGGACAGATTTCCAAAAAGGAAAAAGGAAAGACTGTCTGACTTTGCCACAAGACCAGTAAACCCCCGGCCCAGTTGGCATTTACACTCGGAGGCGAGTGGCAGTATTTTTTATTTTATTTTTTTGCTCAGTCAGGGTGCTTCTTATTTGGGATGAGATCTTCTTCCTTTGTCAGGTATGCCCAGTATGTCCTCTCCAACAAAGTGTGGGATTGGCACCTGTGGGAGATGGCGGCTGGCGAGACTGCAGAGATTTGGGGACCCTCACATTCAGCAGGCATCTCCTGTGTGTCTAGTCAGGAAGTGGAGACCAACGGGGATCCAGTAAGAGTCGGAAGGGCAACGCCAGGAAATCGGTGAATGGATGCGCTTTCTTTTTTTTTTTTTATCTCATTCTGCCCCATATATAGTGTAATCCCACACAGCACCCCTTTAACAGGATAGTACCGAAATGCACATTATAATCAGATATGTAATGGAAGTCAGATCAACGTCCAGGAACTGATGGAGAAAACCAGTCTAGTGCGCATGGTCACTCTCGGTGATTAATGGAAATTGATTTCTAGTTTTTATATCACGCCAACATATTCCAAAGTGCTTTACGGAGATTGTCATCACTCAATGAAAAGGTTAAAGGGGTATTCCTGTTATTAAAGGGGTATTCCTACTGCTGGGCCCTCAGTGGTGCACCGCCAATGAGGCGATTGCCTCAGGCGGCGCCCGGTAGGGGCAAGTGAGGCGCGGCGGGAGGGCCATGAACACTTTCATTTGTTCTTCTGGGGGCACTAAAAGGGGTACATTTTTGTACTGACACGTGATAAGAGGGCATTTTTGTACTGGCACACATTTTAAAAGGGAATTGTTTTACTGTCAAACATAAAGGGCAATTTTTGTACTGGCACACATTAAAAGGGGGTATTTTTTGTACAGGCACACATTATAGGGGAAATTATTACTACTGGGGGGCTTTATTACTACTGTACTGTGGGACTAGGGGTAACATGATTACGGCACTATGTGGGCGTTATTACTTCTGGGGCAAAATGAGGGATATTATTACTACTGGGGCACTGTTACCACAGTGCATTCTGGCAGAGAATTATTACTTTTGGTGGGATATTTGGGAGGACTGTTACAGTGGGGAGTACACTTGCACAGTATTAGCTTAGCACAATTATTTTTGTAGGACACTATGTTTTCGGCACTATAAATGTCAGGGAAGCTATTTGCTGGGCACAGTAATTTCTTAGGGCACTGTGTGCCAATAATTATTGAAGGGGGCACTATCTATGTGGTACTAGTATTTTCAGGTGGACTGTTTCTGCAGTATAGTATTGGGAAGCACAGTGGACACAGTATTGGGAGTGGCAGGATGGGGTGTTCAGAAGGTGGGGAAGAGGATGGCAAAGTAGGAAACAGATGTCTGTCAAACTCTTTCACACCTTTCACAGCGTTAAATCGAATGCACACGGCCGTGTTCCGCGGCCGAGAGCACTCCGTGGTATGCCGGGCTGGATTCCTGTTCAGAGCAGGAGCGCACGGCGTCATTGGTTGCTATGACGCCGTGCGCTTCATGCCGCCGCTGCACTACAGTAATACACTATACGAGTGTATTACTGTACAGCAGCGGCGAAATGAAGCGCACGGCGTCATAGCAACCAATGACGCCGTGCGCTACTGCTCTGAACAGGAATCCAGCCCGGCATACCACGGACCGCTCTCGGCCGCGGAACACGGCCGTGTGCATTCGGCCTTATTTACATTGCTGTGCCTGGTGAACAATGAAGAGGACCTTCAGTCATCTGATCGGTGGGGATGCTGGGAGTCAGACTTCTACCGATCTGACATTGATAGGTTATCAATATCAAAGTCTTGGAAAAGGCCTTTAACAGAATATTTTTTGGACTCTGGAAGTGAACTGGAAAACGTAAAGTAAACCCATACAAATCCTGGAAGAACATCATACAAAAGAACAAAATGTCTAAGAGGCTACCAGAAAAAGGAGAAACCTCCCAGACTCCTGTAAAAGATGGCAAATCTCCCTATGTGGCACCAGGATGCTGCATCATCAGACTCAAGCACGGAGTTTAAACAGTACATTGAAGGGCGGTACTGGAGCAAGGAACGGGGGAGTGGACTGGTGAAAAGAGTGACGACTATGTGGTTCTGGAGGACAACTATAAAAGGCAAGTTTGGAGAACATGCAGATTCCATTATTGGTCAAATGAGTGTTACCTGGACCTGCTTCTATCTGTCTTAAAACCCTGGTGGGAAACATATTTACTTGATCCCCTCTGTTGGGTGTCTGGCTCCATTGCTCCCAGTCAGGCACCACAGGTCTTAGGTCTGCTCACATCAGCATCTGGATTGACGTGGGTCAAATGGTCACTCCAGCCAATGACTGGCCTCAGAGGTGACGTGTCACCCATGGATCATGTCACTGGGCCATGTGACATGTCACCACTGCGGCCAGTCACTGCAGCGGCCTCTTGAGCCGTGTCAAACTGGATGTTGATGGGAGGAGACCCAAGACCTGAGGCGCCCGAGGGCGAGTGATGGAGTCAGAACCCAGCAGTGGGAATCAGGTAAGTATGATTCCCACCACAGGTCCTGCCATGCTGGTGGGTCTGCAGAAAAGGTCCCTAGGGGTGATCAGCCTCTTTAAGCTGTGTGATTGACCTCGTTAAACCACAGACTTTTTACAATTTATGATCTACACAACAATCATCTGAACAATATTTGCTCTGGCCGCTCGCTGTTTTTGCCACATGTATTTATGCTCACAAAAGCTGATGTTCAGCGTCTAGGAAACTGATGATATGCTTCCTGACATCCCCTGTCACTTTCAATAAGCCTGTCAGATGGAACAGAGTTCTCTAAAGTCAGTCAGCAAAATAATAGATGTGATTACCAGTAGAATGAGTCTAGACATGTCAACCAGCATGGGCAGAAACCCTCAGAGGAGACCAGAGGAGAATACCTGTGAAGGTGACATATTATTATTTTGTACTGAAAATAAAGAAGTGTACCCAGAAGGGTAACAGGAAGCTCAAGGGTCCACTTTTTTTTACCAGGGTTTTTGTTAAAGATATTCTTTAAGAATTTTCGATGATTTTTTTTTTCTGTTCAACCTTCGGCACTTCAGCTGCTGTGAAACTACAACTCCCAGCATGCAAACATGCTCAGCTGTTCTTCTAACTCCTGACGGTAAGTTTAACATCTGTTGTGGGTAAACTGTTTAAAGGTTTTCTAAGAGATGCTATCTTGGAGCATCTCAACGGAAATAAGCAAATAACGCCATATCAGCATGGCTTCGTGAGGGATCGGTCATGCCAAACTAATTTAATCAGTTTCTATGAGGAGGTAAGTTCTAGACTTGACAGCGGCGAATCAATGGATGTCGTGTATCTGGACTTCTCCAAAGCATTTGACACTGTACCGCATAAAAGGTTAGTATATAAAATGAGAATGCTCGGACTGGGAGAAAATGTCTGTAAGTGGGTAAGTAACTGGCTCAGTGATAGAAAACAGAGGGTGGTTATTAATGGTACACACTCAGATTGGGTCACTGTCACTAGTGGGGTACCTCAGGGGTCAGTATTGGGCCCTATTCTCCAATATATTTATTAATGATCTTGTAGAAGGCTTGCACAGTAAAATAAAATTTTTTGCAGATGACACTAAACTGTGTAAAGTAATTGGCACGGAGGAGGACAGTATACTACTACAGAGGGATCTGGATAGATTGGAGGCTTGGGCAGATAAGTGGTAGATGAGGTTTAACACTGACAAATGTAAGGTTATGCACATGGGAAGGAATAATGCAAGTCACCCGTACATACTAAAAGGTAAAACACTGGGTAACACTGACATGGAAAATGACTTAGGAATTTTAGTGGACAGCAAACTAAACTGTAAAAACAAGTGTTAGGCAGCTGCTGCCAAGGCCAATAAGATAATGGGTTGCATCAAAAGGGGCATAGATGCCCGTGATGAGAACATAGTCCTACCACTTTACACATCACTAGTCAGACCACACATGGAGTACGGTGTACAGTTCTGGGCTCCTGTGAACAAGGCAGACATAGCAGAGCTGGAGAGGGTTCAGAGGAGGGCAACTAAAGTAATAACTGGAATGGGGGGACTACAGTACCCTGAAAGATTATCAAAATTAGGGTTATTTACTTTAGAAAAAAGACGACTGAGGGGGAGATCTAATTACTATGTATAAATATATCAGGGTCAGTACAGAGACCTGTCCCATCAGCTATTTATCCCCAGGACTGTGACAAGGGGACATCCTCTGCGTCTGGATGAAAGAAGGTTTGTACACAAACATAGAAGAGGATTCTTTACGGTAAGAGCAGTGAGACTATGGAACTCTCTGCCTGAGGAGGTGGTGATGGTGAGTACAATAACGGATGTCAAGAAGGGCCTGGATGTATTTCTGGAGCGTAATAATATTACAGGCTATAGCTACTAGAGAGGGGTCGTTATTCTGATTGCCTGTTTGGAGTTAGGAAGGATTTTTTTTCCCCTTTGGCCTCATGCACACGGCCGCTGGGTGGCCGTGGCCGTATTGCGGCCCGCAAACTGCGAGTCGGAAATCCATGGCTGCCGGCCCTGTGCACCCTGCATCACGGATGCAGATCCATTCACTTGAATGGGTCCGCAATTCCAGAGATGCGGAACGGAGTCACGGAACGGAACACTGGAAGCACTATGGAGTTCTTCCGTGGTGTTTCTTTCCATGGATCCTCTGGATCAATTTGCAGAATAACAGGCCAAACTGGAAGGACAGATGTCTTTTTCGGCCTTATATACTATGTTACTATAAGTGAATAGAGCACTCCGGAATTGTAGTTTCAGAACACCTGGAGTTCCAGAGGTTGCTAATACCTGCTATATACAATGTATTGGGAAAGTATTCAAACCCTTTCATTTTTCCACATTTTGTTATGTTGCAGCCTTGTGCTAAAATAAAAAAAATTCAAGCCCCCCTCCCCAATCTGCACTCAATAATCCATAATGACAAAGTGAACACAGCATTTTAAACAGCAAATTTATTAAAAACTAGAATTTTAAGTATTCAGATCCTTTGCTATGACTTTAAATTTATCTCTAGAGGCCCCCATCTTTGAGATGTTTCTACACCTTGACTGGAGTCACCTGTGGTAAATTCAGTTGATTGGACATAATTTGGAAAGACACCTCCTGTCTATATAAGGTCTCACTGCTGACAATGCACATCAGAGCAAAAACCAAGCCATGAGGAAGAAAGGACCGCCTGTAGAGCTCAGAAACAGGATTGTGTGGAGGCACAGATCTGCAGAAGGGTACAAAAGAATTTCTGCGGCACGGAGAGTTTCCAAGAGCACAGTGGCCTCCATAATTCTTAAATAGAAGAAGTTTGGAACAACTAGGACTTTTCCTATAGCTAGTCGCCCCAACAAATTAAGTAATCCGAGGAGAAGGGCCCTTGGTAAGAGAGATGACCATGAAGCCTATGGGCAGATGGGAGAAACTTCCAGAAAGTCAACCATCATTGCAGCACTCCATCAATCTTGGCTTTATGGCAGAGTTGCCAGAAAGAAGCTTCTTCTCAGTAAAAGGCAAATAAAAGCCCACCTGGAGTTTGGCAAAAAGCACCTAAAGCACTGTCAGATTGTGAGAAACAAGATTCTCTGGTCTGATGAAACCAGGTTTGAACTTTTTGGACTGAATTCTAAGCATCATTTCTGGAAGAAATCAGGCAGTGCTCGTCACCTGCCCAACACCATCCCCATAGTGAAGTATGATATGGTGGCAGCATTATGCATGGTGACTGGTCAGGGTTGAGGGAAAGCTGAATTGAGCAATGTACAGAGATATTCTTAATGAAGACCTGATTCAGAATACTCTGGACCTCAGACTGGACCAATGGCTCATCTTCCAATAAGGCAATGTCTCCAAGCGCACAGGACTGACTTAGAGACACCTCTGTGAATGTCTTTGAGTGGCCCGGCCAGAGCCCTGACATGAACCCAAACAGTGGAAGCAGATAAAGACAATAAATATAATAATTATGTCATGTATGTTGTCAGTATGACTTGTTTTTTAGGCTACTTTCACACTCGTGTTTGGTGCCGATCCGTCATGGATCTGCACAGACGGATCCGTTCAGATAATACAACCGTCTGCATTCGTTCAGAACGGATCCGTTTGTATTATCTGTAACATAGCCAAGGCGGATCCATCTCGAACACTATTGAAAGTCAATAGGGGACGAATCCGTTTTCTATTGTGCCAGATTGTGTCATAGAAAACGGATCCGTCCCCATTGACTTACATTGTGTGCCAGGCAGGGCTGGCCTTAGGTGTTCAGGTGCCCTGCGCGAGCTTATCTTGTGGTGCCCCCTGGTTCGACTAAACATACACAAAGAGGAAAACAATCTTTGTAACAAACTGTTTTTTTTTATTACAGATAATTTAAGTACAAGTGCAAACAAGTACAACCATACCCAGTGTCACCCATAGCCAGTCTCCTGCCACCCTTAATCATACCCTGTCACCCATAGCCAGTCTCCTGCCCCCCTTAATCATACCCTGTCACCTTTACCCAGTCCCCTGCCCTTCTTAATCATACCCAGTGTCACCCTTACCCAGTCCCCTGCCCCCTCAATTAGACCCTGCCCCCTTAAATTAAGGGTGACAGACACTGGGTATGATTAAGGGGCAGGGGACTGGGTAAAGGTGACAGGGTATGATTAAGGGGGGCAGGGGACTGGCTATGGGTGACACTGGGTATGATTAAGGGGGGCAGGGGACTGGGCAAAGGTGACAGGTTATGATTAAGGGGGTCAGGAGACTGGCTATGGGTGACACTGGGTATGATTAAGGGGGGCAGGGTCTAATTGAGGGGGCAGGGGACTGGATAAGGTGGGTGACAGACACTGGGTATGATTAAGGGGGCAGGGGACTGGATAAGGGTGACACTGGGTATGATTAACTGGCAGGAGACTGGCTTTGGTTGACACTGGGTATGATTAAGAAGGGCAGGGGACTGGGTAAAGGTGACAGGGTATAATTAAGGGGGACAGGGGACTGGCTCTGGGTGACACTGGGTATGATTAAGGGGCAGGGGACTGGCTCTGGGTGACACTGGGTATGATTAAGGGGCAGGGGACTGGCTCTGGGTGACACTGGGTATGATTAAGGGGCAGGGGACTGGCTCTGGGTGACACTGGGTATGATTAGGAGGGCAGGGGACTTGGTAAAGGTGACAGGGTATGATTAAGGGGGTCAGGAGACTGGATAAGGTGGATGATTAAGGGGCAGGGGACTGGCTCTGGGTGACACTGGGTATGATTAGGAGGGCAGGGGACTTGGTAAAGGTGACAGGGTATGATTAAGGGGGGCAGGGGACTGGATAAGGGTGACACTGGGTATGATTAAGGGGCAGGTCCTGCCCCCATTAATCATACACTGTCACCTTTACCAAGTCCTCTGCCCCCTTAATCATACCCAGTGTCAACCAAAGCCAGTCCCCTGTCCCTTAATCATACCCAGTGTCACCCTTAGGCCTTATCCAGTCCCCTGCCCCCTTAATCATACCCAGTGACTGTCACCCACCTTATCCAGATCCAGTCCCCTGACCTCTTAATCATACCGCAGTGTCTGTCACCCTTCTCCAGTAGTCCCCTGCCCGGCTGCCCCCCTTAATTAGACCCTGCCCCCAGGCCCCATTTAATGAAAGATATTTGGTTAAAAAAAAAAAAACAATAAGAACAGCCAGGTAGGTTCTCACTGACACGGTCTGTCTTCTGCGACTGCTCCCTCCCCCTGTCTGCAGAGGCGCATCAGCGGTCCGGCCACAGTCACACATTGAGCGGCGGATCCTTCCATGGCTAGTCTCTGTGAAGGCGCAGGCCGCAGCGCTTGGACGCTGCGCCTGCGCCCCTAACCTCCTCCTCCACGCTCCGGAACCAGCGGCTCAGCCTCAGCTCGCCACTCGCCAGGCCCAGGCTCGCCGCTAACACAATCTCAGGTCGGGCCGGCCGCCTGCTGTAGCCTGTGTAAGAGAGAGTAGAGAGTGACAGACTGCAAGCTGTGCCGGCCGCCGTGCGCCCCTGTTGCCATGGCACCCTGTGCGGCCGCACAGCTCGCACACCCCAAAGGCCAGCCCTGGTGCCAGGATGGATCCTTTTGGCTCAGTTTTCGCTGCAAGCAGAGTTTTGGTGTCCGCCTCGAAAGTGGAAAGGAGACTGAATGGAGCCAAACTGATGCCTTCTGAGCGGATCCTTTTCCATTCAGAATGCTTTAGGGCAAAACTGATCGGTTCTGGACCGCCTGTGAGAGCCCTGAACGGATCTCACAAACGGAAAGCCAAAACGCCAGTGTGAAAGTAGCCTAAGTCTCCTGCTGGACAGTTCTGATCTGCAAGTTACTTTTCAAAAGTATAAAGAAAATCTAATACTGTGGCCAAGTGGAATTGATTCCATGGTCATATCCACTATCTACATCTTATTAGAAAATTATGGGTTTGTAGAAGGGGCCCCTATTCAGAACCTCAATTAATAAACCAGGCTGGAGACCAGCTAAAAAAAGTGCTTGGGAAGACCTTGCCTGTCCACCCATTACATGGACACCTCATTGATTTCAATGAGAACCCTGTAACTCTTCATTTACCTAGTGGTGGTGCTTCAGAACAATGAATCACTTCTTTGACACTCCATCATGATCTTTAGCTAATTAAAGGGTTATACCCATCTTAGACACTGATTTTGAGTTGATTTGATTCAACCTTATTGTCATTACACAATACACATGTAAAGTACAGGGTAAAGAAATACAGTTTGCATCTAATCGGAAGTGCAAAGGGCAGCAAGTGCCATAAAAACAAGTTATATATAGATAAGGATAGTGTAGAAAGTAGGAATAGTTACGTACAGATTATGTACAAATGAATTAAGTATACAGTTGTTTATATTGCTATATAGAGAGGAAATATACAGATGTACTATGGACAAATATACAGATGTGCTGATGTATACATATATACAGATAAACTGTTCTATTGCTATACAGATGGCAAATACACAGCTGTACTATGAACAGTTATACAGATGTGCTACATATATACAAATTTACAGATGTATAGTAAACAGATCTGCAGAATGCTATGAATATAGCTCCAGAAGTGGAAGAGTAGCGCTATGGACAGACTGTAATAGTGAACAATGGGGTGTAAGTACCTACTATAGCAGAGACTTAGGCCTAGTTCACACTTCAGTGTTTGGTCAGTGATTTCCATCAGTGATTTGTGAGCCAAAACCAGAAGTGGAGCCTCCATAGACATTAGGTAGAAGGGAAAGATCTGCTCCTGTTCTATGTTTAGAGCTGCACCTGGTTTTGGCTCACAAATCACTGATGGAAATCACTGACCAAACACTGAAGTGTGAACGAGGCCTTAGGGCTCTTTCCCATCTGCGTTATTGTCTTCCGGCATAGAGTTCCGTCGTCGGGGCTCTATGCCGGAAGAATCCTGATCAGTTTTATCCTAATGCATTCTGAATGGAGTGAAATCCGTTCAAGATGCATCAGGATGTCTTCAGTTCCGGAACGGAACGTTTTTTGGCCGGAGAAAATACCGCAGCATGCTGCGCTTTTTGCTCCGGCCAAAAATCCTGAAGACTTGCCGCAAGGCCGGATCCGGAATTAATGCCCATTGAAAGGCATTAATCCGGCCTTAAGCTAAACGTCGTTTCGGCGCATTGCCGGATCCGACGTTTAGCTTTTTCTGAATGGTTACCATGGCTGCCAAGACGCTAAAGTCCTGGCAGCCATGGTAAAGTGTAGTGAGGAGCGGCATACTTACCGTCCGTGCGGCTCCCGGGGCGCTCCAGAGTGACGTCAGGGCGCCCCACGTGCATGGATGACGTGATCGCATGGCACGTCATCCATGCGCATGGGGCGCTCTGACGTCACTCTGGAGCGCCCCGGGAGCCGCGCGGACTGTAAGTATACCGCTCCCCCACTCCCCGCTCCTACTATGGCAACCAGGACTTTAATAGCGTCCTGGGTGCCATAGTAACACTGAACGCATTTTGAAGACGGATCCGTCTTCAAATGCTTTCAGTACACTTGCGTTTTTCCGGATCCGGCGTGTAATTCCGGCAAGTGCAGTACACGCCGGATCCGGACAACGCAAGTGTGAAAGAGGCCTTATGCTATGACAGTGTCCCAACTATAGCAGTAACCAATATGAACATACTGTGAATGTTGAGAATAAATGAATGACAGTCATGATCATGGTCATAGGAAGGGATGGAGGGAGGAGGAGTATAGAGTATGGATGAAAGGGTTCAGCGGGGGACTGAGTTCAGTAGGGTGACAGCTGTGGGGAAGAAACTGTTTTAGTCTGAAGGGTCCTGTAGCACCTTCTTGAAGGAAGTAACTGTCACGGACGGTGTACAGGAAACAAGGCAAAGCAACATGTATAAACGACTCGCTGGATCCCAAAACTAAGGAACCAAGGGAGACACCTGCAGAAGACCTGGCACTTTCCCTGGCTGCTCAGCCTATGCAAAGATCCGAATGGTGGAATTTTGCATATCCACGAACCTTGACTATAAAGCCCTGAGCATCCTACAATAGTGAGGGGACACGACCACCGGCTCCCTACACAAGATACGGAGGGAGTCAGGGTCACCTGGGATCCAGCAAACAGAAAATAACAGATAAAGGTACAACACTTAGCTTTGAAGCAAACAGGAGGACAGAGTCAGCGAGCACACACACTCCAGGAAGTAGTATAAGCCGCCCAGAAAAGCCTTCTGGGGAAGAATTTAAAGGGAAACAATTAGTCCAACACATGACAGCTGAGAGAGGCTAACGAGAGGAGGAGCTGAATACCACAACACAGAAACTCAAGGAGGAGGTTCTGAAAGGCCTCTGTGAGAGCTTCTCAGCTGTCTGGTTGTGACAGTACCCCTCCCTCTACGAGTGGACTCCGGACACTCAGAACCCACCTTCTCAGGATGGGACCTATGGAAAGCCCTGATGAGACGAGAGGCTTTAATGTCCGTCACTGGGACCCACATCCTCTCCTCAGGACCATACCCCTCCCAGTGAACAAGGCACTGAAGAGAACCGCGGACAAGACGAGAATCCACAATCCTAGAGACCTGAAATTCAAGATTCCCATCAACCATAATCGGAGGAGGAGGCAAAGGCGAGGGTACAATGGGTTGAACATAAGGTTTCAATAAGGACTTATGAAAAACATTATGGATCTTCCAAGTCTCGCAGGCTGCCACAAAACCCTCAACCGACTTACGAAGCGCAGGCCACCAGAATCTCCGAGCGATGAGATCCAGTGTGGCTCTTACCCCCGGGTGCCCAGCAAGGACCGTATCGTGTTGTTCTTTAAAAATCTTGTGTCTTAAAGCGAGAGGCACAAACAACCTCCCAGGAGGACAAAGATCAGGAGCCTCTGACTGGGCTGCCTGCACCTCTGCCTCCAATTCAGGAAAAAGAGCAGAGACCACCACACCTTCAGCCAAAATGGGACCCGGGTCTTCAAAATTCCCGCCTCCCGGAAAACAACGTGACAGGGCATCTGCCTTCACATTCTTAACTCCAGGGCGGAACGTGACAACAAAATTAAACCTAGAAAAGAACAACGACCATCTGGCCTGTCTCGGGTTCAGACGCTTGGCTGACTCCAAGTAGGCCAGATTTTTATGGTCAGTAAATACGGTAATAGGGTGTCTGGCTCCCTCTAGCCAATGGCGCCATTCCTCAAAAGCCAACTTGATGGCCAACAATTCCCTATCTCCCACATCGTAATTTCTCTCTGCGGAGGAGAGTTTTCTTGAGAAAAAGGCACACGGTCGCCAATTGGCAGGAGAGGAACCCTGAGACAAGACCGCCCCCACACCCACCTCAGAAGCATCAACCTCAACTATGAAGGGTAAAGAAACATCAGGTTGCACCAAGATGGGAGCGGAAGCAAAACTCTCCTTGATATCAGAAAAAGCCTTACGCGCCTCTACTGACCAAGAAGAAAAATCTACCCCCTTTCTGGTCATATCAGTGAGTGGTTTAACAATAGAAGAATAATTCAAAATGAACTTCCTGTAATAATTGGCAAAGCCCAAAAAACGCATCAGCGCCTTTTGATTCTCAGGAAGCTCCCACTCAAGCACAGCGCGGACCTTCTCGGGGTCCAATGCGAAAACCAGAAGCGGAGAGAAGAAACCCCAGAAATTGAATTTCTGGAACCGCAAACACACATTTTTCCAGTTTCGCATATAATTTATTCTCCCGCAGGATGAGCAAGACCTGACGTAAATGTTCCTTATGGGTTTTGAAATCGGGAGAAAAAATCAAAATGTCATCCAAATACACCAATACAAATTTTCCCATCAAATGATAAAAAATGCTGTTCACGAAATGCTGAAAAACGGCTGGGGCATTCATCAAACCAAAAGGCATAACCAAGTTTTCAAAATGGCCCTCAGGGGTATTGAAGGCCGTCTTCCATTCGTCCCCTTCTCTGACCCTGACCAGGTTGTATGCCCCTCTTAAATCTAATTTGGAAAAGACTTTAGCCCCAACAACCTGGTTAAATAGGTCCGGGATCAGAGGAAGCAGATAAGGGTCACGAATTGTGATATTGTTCAGTTCCCTGAAATCCAGACAAGGTCTTAAAGAACCATCTTTTTTCTTAACAAAGAAAAAACCAGCGGCAACAGGTGACTTCGAGGGTCGTATGTGTCCCTTTCTCAGACTCTCAGAGATATAAGCACGCATAGTGATCCTCTCAGGTTGGGAATGATTGTATAAACGAGATTTAGGCAGCTTGGCGTCTGGGATGAGATTAATAGGGCAATCGTATTCCCTGTGCGGGGGCAAATCCTGAACTCCACTCTCAGAGAAGACATCCGAAAATTCAGAGAGAAAAGATGGTACAGTCTTAGTAGCAACCTCAGAAACAGATGTCATGAGGCAATTCTCTCTGCAAAAGTCACTCCAACCATTTATTTGCCTCGCTTGCCAATCAATGGTGGGGTTATGCTTAGTGAGCCAGGGCAGCCCCAACACCAGAGGGGTGGGTAAACCGCTAAGGACGAAACATGACACATCCTCAACATGAGCATCACTCACAATTAAACGGATATTGTGAACTATGCCCTTTAATGATTTTTGAGAAAGTGGAGCGGAATCGATAGCAAAAACAGGAATATCCTTTCCCAAAGTGCGCACCTGGAAACCATGAGTTATCGCAAAATGATTATCAATGAGATTAACCGCTGCTCCACTATCCACAAAAATCTCACAAAAAATGTTCTTGCTCTCTAGCGCCACCCTAGCCGGCAGGACAAAACGGGAACTACAAGCAAATGGAAAACCTTCAATTTCCGCCTCAACCCTGCCAATAGTAACAGACGGAACATTTTTAAAAGATTTTTTCCTGTTTGTTTCTTTATTACTCCCAGAAAACTGCCTGAATCTCCTAGAGGGACAAATATTTGCCAAATGATTTATACCTCCACAACAAAAACAAACCCTCCCATGCGGGCTGAATCTTCTATTGTCAGAAGCAATCAACCCCAGCTGCATGGGCTCCTGCTCAGAAGGGGCTGACGGCGACTGAGACCCCTGCGCACAGAACGGGACCGCTGCACTGTCCTGGGACTGAGTATGACAGGAAGGGGACATCTCTCCCCTCTCTCTAAGACGCCTGTCAATACGAACGGCCTGAGACATAGCAGAGTCCAAAGAAATAGGCCTCTCATGAAAGGCAAATGCATCTTTCAATCCCTCTGAAAGACCATGGCAAAATTGACTTTGGAGCGCAGCATCATTCCAACCAGTATCAACTGCCCATCTCCGAAATTCTGAGCAGTATATTTCTGCGGATTGTTTACCCTGGCATAATAGACGTAGTTTAGACTCAGCCAGAGCAATACGATCCGGATCATCATATATCTGACCCAGGGCTAAAAAGAATTCATCCACTGAACGGAGAGGCCGTGCCCCCTCCGGCAGGGAAAAGGCCCAGGACTGAGCGTTACCTCTGAGCAGCGATATAATGATCCCCACCCTCCGTTCCTCATCACCAGAGGAGTGGGGAAGAAGGCGAAAATGGAGTTTGCAAGCCTCTCTAAAACGCACAAAATTCTCACTACCCCCGGAGAACGTATCCGGGAGCGAGATCTTAGGCTCAGAACAAACTCCATGAACGCAAGCTGAACCGGTCACTTGAAGCTGAGAAAAAGTCTTACGGAGATCAGCTACCTCCAATGAAAGACCCTGGAAGCGTTCAGCCAAAAGTGAAACCGGATCCATGCTTGAGACGGTTATGGCGGCTTATAATGTCACGGACGGTGTACAGGAAACAAGGCAAAGCAACATGTATAAACACCTCGCTGGATCCCAAAACTAAGGAACCAAGGGAGACCCCTGCAGAAGACCTGGCACTTTCCCTGGCTGCTCAGCCTATGCAAAGATCCGAATGGTGGAGGTTTGCATATCCACGAACCTTGACTATAAAGCCCTGAGCACCCTACAATAGTGAGGGGACACGACCACCGGCTCCCTACACAAGATACGGAGGGAGTCAGGGTCACCTGGGATCCAGCAAACAGAAAATAACAGATAAAGGTACAACACTTAGCTTTGAAGCAAACAGGAGGACAGAGTCAGCGAGCACACACACTCCAGGAAGTAGTATAAGCCGCCCAGAAAAGCCTTCTGGGGAAGAATTTAAAGGGAAACAATTAGTCCAACACATGACAGCTGAGAGAGGCTAACGAGAGGAGGAGCTGAATACCACAACACAGAAACTCAAGGAGGAGGTTCTGAAAGGCCTCTGTCAGAGCTTCTCAGCTGTCTGGTTGTGACAGTAACTGGAAGAGTTTATTGGCAGGATGAGAGGAGTCCCTAAGAATGATGCGTGCCCGACGTAGACATCTCTTGTTGTGAACATCCTCAATAGTAGGAAGTGGAGTCCCTGTGATACGTTGGGCGGTTTTCACCTTGCGGTCAGCAGCAGAGCAATTCCCATACCAGACTGTAACACAGTTGGTCAGGATGCTCTCTCTTGCACATAGAAGTTATCCAGTATGTCAGCAGTCAGGTGGTTTTTCTTCAGTGTCCTCAAAAAAAGAGGCGCTGATGTGCCTTCTTGACCAGGCTAGAGATGTTGGTTGACCAGGACAAATTGTCAGAGATGTGGGTCCCCAGGAACTTAAAGCTGGAAACCCGTTCAACAGCCGTGCCAATTATGTGGATGGGGTCATGGGTGTGCAAAGTTGTTGTATTGTACTTTTTATAGCCTGTTTTTATACTGCAATGTGTCCTTATGCTAACCTGCTAACAGGTGTATTAGAATGCGTTTACACTGTGCTTACCACTAGGGGGAGATAATACCTCCCATACGTATATTGTCACGACCATGGTTGTGGTCGTAACTCCTTGGTTCGCATGTAGTTGCCAGCGGTTTGTTTTATGTTGTTCAACCACAAGTGAGGGCTCTGTATCTTGCCTCATGTGTGGTTGCCGTTGGCAACATAAGGTTGTTGGCAGTTGAGCGGCCTGAGCGGTTGCTAGGCGCTCGCTTTCACGGCATGCGGTTGCCTCTGGCAATGTGTGGTTTTAGTGTTCACTTTCTATGTGTGGTGTGAGGGAGTTTGTGGTGTGTACACTTCCCCTTTAAGTGACACTTACCTTGTTTGGTGATGGAAGGGTTAACTCCTTTCCTAGTGTGTGTGTGGGTGTGGCCGCTTGGGCTATTTAGCTTCTTGCTGGATGGCAGAAGCTGAGGGGTACTTCAGCCATGCGGTTTGCTGGAGTCATCCTCCTGGTTCATATACCATCCTTCCAGTAAGGGTCACCCTTGCGGTCATAAAAAAGAATGTCTGATACTAAGTTGATGTTTTTATGCTTTTGATCTTTATTGCAGCTATGGATGTCCTGGTTACCTGTGTGGTTTGATGTGTGTGCTGTCTCCTTAGTGTTTGTGTGGACAGCGTATTTTAGTTAGTGTGGAACTGCTTTGTTCACCTGTCATATCCATATGTCTGTTTATGTTCCCCTTCTCCTTGCAGCTTGGCCATTGAGACTCCTGTTCGTCCGTGCCTAGGAGGAACAGGTCGTCTTACCCTGCTCCTAGTCCAGGGCAATCCTGAGGGCTAGTAGGAACCCTAGGTTCTGGTGTATGAGCCCTCCTACCATCAGAGTTGGCTCATACGGTTAGGAGTCAGGGTCAGTATTAGGGACGTGATAGGAGGTGACCTGCTCCCTAATTCTGTCGTCCTGGCCGAGCAGCAACCTAACATCTTCTGGCATTGCACGGCTGAGGGTTTCCCCCATCCTCAGCCGTGACATATATATAGTTCAGCTCCGGCCTAGCCAGGGCAGACAAGTTCCTCTTGGGTCTAGAGTTGCAGTTGAGAGACCAGTTGTGTGAACTGCTGTCTGCAATCTTTATCCCTCAGCTAAATTTCAGCCCAGAGCTGAAGAGCTTTATTAATACTACAGAAAGGAGACCCCCAAATGGTTATGGACGCATCTTACTAGTGCCTTAGGCACTGACAGACAGCACTGTCAGATATTCCGCTGTGTAGCCATGTTTCTGTGAGTATCATGACATTACAATCCATAAGTGTCCTGTTGTCAGCGATCCATAGTCGTAACTCATCCATTTTGTTCACCAGGGACCGCACATTAGCAAGAAAAATGCTGGGTAAAGAAAGCCGATACGGTGTTAGCCTTAGCTTAGCTCTTAGCCCGCCGCGCTTCCCCCGTCTTTGTTTGCGGTCCCTGCGCCGTATTTGAGCACTTCCGGTCGGCCGAGAAGACTGCAAATCGTTGGGTGTTCTTCTTATTTCAGGGATGCTTTGAAGGTTACTGATAAAACAGTCGTAGTTGTGTAATCCTATATCCAAAATCTCTTGTCGGGTGTAGGATGTAAAAGCGAAGCTGTTCTGAACGAACAGACCCGAAATGAGCGGGAATAACACTGCTAACTTGCAAAATCTAAAGAGACGCTGGGCCTCGTGTGGTGCACGCGCCCCCATCTTATTCTGTGGTCCCCCACATATTGCTAGGATATTGCTAGGATATGTCATCAATGTTAGATAGGTGCGGGTCCCAGAAGCAACTCAGCTATTTTTGGAAGTCCCATAGTGGTAAATGGAGAGCGCTCCTTGCATACATGGCCACCTCTCCATTTACTGCTATGGGGTGACTAGAAATAGCCAAGCCAGTTCTCTGCTATTTTTCGAACTCCCACAGCAGTGAACAGGAAGGTGCACTATCCTTTACTATGGGGACCCATTCTGGAGATAGGAGAAGGTCCAAGAGGTTGTCTGAGATGGGAATACTGCTTTAAATAGAGATAATGGTGGTCATCTGAAATTGCCAATCGAAGCCCTGAGCACATGTGGCCCAGGGGACCAAGCTCATTGTGGTTCCAACAGTGGGGCTACCTGAGATTAGTTACTCTCATAGGGAAAATGCTATGAAAATTCCTTCACCGCTGCAGGAAGAATAAAGCATTGGAGGAGGGGGGGGGGGGGGGGGTGTCCGTTGATATTGTCTATGGATTTCTTTGGAGGTCTGCATTCCTCAAGGTTTTACAGTTCTTTGACCCGGTTCACAGCTCTTACTAATAGGCAGACATTATGAGGTGTACTCAGTTTCTGACAACCCTTTTTAGATGACAACCCCGTAGGAATGTTTTATTTATGCCCAAATGGATGAAAATTGATGAGATGATGTCTACTATTGCACAAAGTTGAAAATGGACTGCTACTTTGATAAACAGTTTTCTATACGTTCAGTCCATACCGTGTATATCTCATCTGGATGCTGTATAGGTTTGGACTGTCCTTTAGATAGACTTTGAAGAGTTCCTGTGTATCCTATTGCTGAGAACAACTCTTGTAGTTGAGGTTTCATTACTTTACGATGCTGCCATACTGTTCTGTCTAATGTAGCACTTCTGCATCACGATGATTGCTAATGGAGTCCATTACTGCCGCAAATCCCAATCTTCGTATCCACGGCCTTCCTTAATGGCACCTTGTTCTGGTGCCAGGGCTTTTAGATGTTTTCCAGGTTTTAACGTCTGGTACATAAGCAGAGCAGGCTGGAAGTGACCAGCATCTCGTTATTTAGTCATTTTATACTTTTATGTCCTGGTCCATGTTGTTAAGGATGTTTTTGGCTTGCTGACGGACCTTCATCACTGTCTCCAAAAATGGAGAATAGGAAAAAGTTTGTCTCTGCTTGTATGAAGCATCAGCATTGATTGCCAATGAGTGGTGGACAGGGGCGTAAGCAAGGGCTTGTTAGATTGTCAAATCCATATTATTTATTTTTGGGGAGATTTTTACCTGTATACAGGAACTTAGAGAGACCCTTTATCTCTATGTGGGACAAAAGGGGCACTATCATAGTGTAGGAGCAGTAAAGGGGGCACCATTACTAGGCAGAGGGTGCTAAAGGTACACTATTACAGTGTAGTGGCAATAAGATGGCACTATTACTGTGTAGGTGTAGAAAAAGGTCACTTTTACGGTGCGAAGGGCACTAAAGGGGTACTCTTACTGTGAGGATAGTATTACTAAATTGTATTGATGCCACTAAGGGAGTACTATTACTGTGTTGAGCAAAAAGGTAGGCATTATAACTGTGTAGTGGCAGTAAGGTGGCACTATTACTATATAGTGGCAGTAAGGTGGCACTATTACTGTGAGGAGGAGAACACTAAGGGGGCATTGTTACTGTGTAGAGCAGAATGGTAGTCACTGTGTAGGGCATGGGGGAGTATTATCATTGTGTGGGGTATTATTACTATATGTGGCACTGGTATTTTGGTATTACATGACAACTGTATGACTTTTTTCGAGGCGTGTACATGCTGTACAGCCTGCCCTGGGACAGAACATTTGCTGATTACGACAACCCCTAATACATATGGTCTCCTAGTGCAGCCTCCCACTCAGGACACGTGGGAACTGCAAACTTACTGTGAAACGGCATTATCATATTGCATGTCATTTTGTATTACAACACCTGTTGTATCCCTGTTTATAGGCTGGTCTGGTGTAATGTATACATCCCACCACTAGATGGGGATAGCACTTAGGTTATATAAATACTTAAAGGGACACTGACAGGGCCAATAAGCATATTGAGGTCTATATATGTTACTACAGGTCTTATAATGGGTATTACAATCATATAAGTGTCCCCCGTGTCCACATTATACAAACAGTAAACTTTAAGTTTTATAACCTGCTCCAACGGTCTGCAATCTGCCCAAGGGGCGGCGTTTCACTTCTCTTGCGCCCAGCCAGCCTCCCCAACTGCCGATTTGAAGCGCCGCCCAGCTCATGAATATTCAGTTTGCTGGGCGGCTTCTGCGGTCCCCGCTCTGAAGCGCTTCGCTTAACAGTGCCCGGCGCATGCGCCCGGATCTTGTGAAGTCCGGTACAGTAAGCGCCGCCCAGCTCATCAATATTCACTTCGCTCGGCGGCGCTTACTGTCCCCGACTTCACAAGATCCGGCGCATGCGCAGGGCACTGTTCAGCTCTGCGCTTCAGAGCGGGGACCGCAGAAGCCGCCCAGCAAACTGAATATTCATGAGCTGGGCGGCGCTTCAAATCGGCAGTTGGGGAGGCTGGCTGGGCGCAAGAGAAGTGAAACGCCGCCCCTTGGGCAGATTGCAGACCATTGGAGCAGGTTATAAAACTTAAAGTTTACTGTTTGTATAATGTGGACAGGGGGGATACTTATATGATTGTAATACCCATTATAAGACCTGTAGTGACATATATATACCTCAATATGCTTATTGGCCCTGTCAGTGTCCCTTTAAGTCGGGCCTAGTGTAGAGAGGAAAATGGTGAAGGTAGAGGAGGAGAGCCAGTTGTTAAGCTGAGGCTACACACCACAGAGTAGTGGGTGAAGCCTGATGCAGAAATGAGGTAGAGCTAAGGTATGAGGCGCAGAAGAGCGTTTTCCTCCTGTGACCCTCTTAGTTCCTACATCCTACAACCAGAGGATAGTGTTTTCGTCCCTGGAAGAAAACCAAGCTAAAGAGAGACATCGGTGATAACAGCCATCACTAAAGGCTTAATGGGCACCTTTGCACATGCTGGAGGACAATCTAGCTACAGGCAGCCTCACCATTCATTGAAGAATACAGATTAGCTACCTGTTCAAGGGCTTGGAAGATACAGAAACAATAGGACTAAGCATACCAAAAAAGCATTACAGGCAACCTCGCCAAATTATACTGGTTTAAAAAGGACTTAGAAGCTAAGTTAAAACCCAGCCAAACCTATTAACAGTGGATCAACAGAATTCCCCTAAATCACAAAGTACTGTATTCTGTCTGGATGTATATACCGCAACTGGAACCAACATCAGTAAAAGTTGTATCCTACCACTGTCTACTTCATTCTTCAATATTACTACCACTAGTTGTACCACCATTAATGGTACTGGCGTCATGACAAATACCACCAAGGGACCCAGCCGCCACAAGCACCCTAAACACCACTGCCATCAAGGGCACCTCAACCTCCATCTAGGCTGGTGCTCCCCTACCACAGAGCGTGCCCCGGAGGATTTCGTGCTGTCTTCCTCAACACTGTGCTGCCGGCCCAGGGAGGCTTTCTGCTAACCGTGAGTAAACAGATGAACTGCACTACTATTTCTCTCATCGACCCACCGTGCACCTCACGTGTCTCCCCTGCGGTTCTGGCTGGCTGCACTAGCACAGCAGACTTTCCTGAGCAGAGAAGGCCATTATTTGAGGAGAAAGTGATCCCAGTCTCCTCTCTAGAAGAATACAATAGGAACCAGGGTTGGACTGGCCCACCAGAGTACCAGAGGATCCTCCTATGGCCCCAATCTCTGACAATGATGAACCCCTAATATAACAGGGCCCTTAAGGTGCTATATGCTCTTAGGGTAGGCCCTTAGGCTTTAAGTCTGACACTGTTAGGAACCATTCACCATGAGCTGCATCCTCTGCTCAACCTGCTGTATGCGAGAAAGGGGGAAGAAGTAAGCAGGGTGCACCTAGCCTTTCTGCTGCCTGAGGCAAAAACTAAAACAGGGCTCCCCCCCCCTCCCCAATGCCAACCCCTTCCCTTCTGCCCATGGCCTTTCGGCTGCCCCTCTCTTGCCCCTACCTGGTGCTGCCTGAGGCGATCGCCTCACTTGGCCTCATTGGTGGTGCACCCCTGGAAGTAAGAGTTAATTGTTCATATTGAATTTTTATTTCAACCACGGTTAAGAAAAGGCTTTGTACGCCCTTTGTATCCTACATTATGCATACAATCATAAAGCATTATAAATGTTCTGAAATTCCATCTACAAAGTGTAATTAAAAATGTAGCACCAAACAGTAGCACAAATAATGATGTGTGGCAATAGTGTATACCGCACCAAACTAATAGGACCACACATGTAATCCAAATACATACTTTATTACATAATATCAAAAGAGACAGTACAGATATACAGTAAATTAATAAAATCAATTACAAATTACAGTACAGATAAGCGTTATGTATGATAGTGCCCCAGCCAGGCTCAGGGTCTGCACTGCCCCGTCATCTAGGATCCCTTTATATACATAAATGGGGTAGTGTTATGTATAGGCAGTGAAAGTGTATGTACAAGCCCTGTTATGGCTAAATCCCAGAAAACGATATAGTCTAAAGTGCAAAAATCTTTCACATAATATGATCCAACAGGGGCATAGAGATGCTAAATCAAGGTATATCTACCAAACACAGGCGGAAAAATATATTAACAAGTGCACACTGGATAAGTCAAAGATACAGACCAAGAGCCTTGGGGGGCCAGCAACCCCGACGTACGCTTCGCCTTGCGTCCTCTTGGGGGCATATTCGTTTAAACCATTCCAACACTTTATATATCCTACAGGATGCAGATTATCCCTCCCTTTTAATAATCACACCACCATTCACCTGTAGCATCTGAAAATGGAGGTGAGCCATGTATCACCGCAAGTAGCGTCTCACAAGATGGTGGCAAAATTGCGCAATATCTCGCAAGGTCACGTCTGAAATCACGGATATGTGATCTTAAACATCGCGATATTGTGCAAAGTTTCTCCCGGGCTCACTACCTGCATAAGGGTCCATTCACGTGTCCGTGAATGTGTCCGCAGCCGTTTTGCAAATTGCAGAACAGGTGCGGACCCATTTATTCTCTATGGGGCAGGAATAGATGCGGACAGCACACAGTGTGCTGTCCGCATCCGCATTTCCGGAGCGCACCCCCGAAATAAAACATGTCCTATTCTAGGCAGTTCCATGGAGGTGCCGGCCGGGTGTATTGCGGATCCGCAATACACTACGGACGTGTGAATGGACCCTAAACCCTAAATATATAATATGATAGTGGTCCGGCCACCACCAAGCGCGTTTCCCATAGAAGTGAATGGGAGCACACCGCACATGACCGCCCACCGCTCCCATTCACTTCTATGGGTTTGACGGAAATAGGCAAGCCAGCGCTCGGCTATTTTCAGCAGCCTCATAGAAAATGAGCGGAGGGCGGCTGCGCATGCACAGTGCGCCCTTCACTACTTTCGGGGATCCATTCTCGATGTAGGTGAGGGACCCCCACCTATAAGACAATGGGGGCATATCCTAGAGATATGCCCCCATTGTCTGTGATGAGACAACCCCTTTAACCCACCTTCCCCTGCACCCGTAAGGAGAGGGAGCCCTGTGTAGGTTCACACCATCAGTGTTACACTGGAGTGCCTAGGGCCCACCTAGGGCAAATATTACCTGACCCCAGTACACAAACTCCCAGACTATGAATTCACTTAAATGGAAAGGTGACTGTATTTGTGTACTGCCATGTCTCCAATTAAAGGGGTTATGCCACGAAAACTATTTTGCATTTTTCAAATCAACAAATGGATCTGAATTCTTTTGTACTTGCATGTAATTAAATATTTAGTATAGCCAGTGAGCCATTCAATACAATGTATCTGTGTAGCGCCACCTGCTGTTTGTTCTTTTCCGTATTTCTTATCCACCTCACTGAGCTGGTCGCACATGCTCAGTTTAAATCTTCAACTATTACCAGCCACTGTTAGAAGCTGTGGCAGTTACAGGGAAATTGCTGCAGCAGAAAGGACACATCCCCTGAGCTGCCAGCTTGATATCAATCTAGCAGAACAATTGGAGCAGTGAATGTGGAGATCTCTGGACCCATATGAGGTACAGGGCTGGTTCTAGATTGCATGTACTATATAAGGTCTGATTTTGATATTTTACATCAATCATGACATAACCCCTTTAGGTACTGTATATGAATAATGCAGCAGGTAGGAATTGGTGGGGCAGCATTGTGCAGATAGGTGATAATATCAGAGGGGTGTGTGTTTCCATGTGCTTCCGGGTCCTTGCCTCCATGCTGCAAAACTTAGAAAATGTCCTACCTTTCGCCACAGATTGCGGACCCATTGAAGTGAATGGGCTTACACCGCAATGCAGGGAGATGGCCGCGATTTGTGTGAATGCACCCTTAAGAAGGTTCCTTGTGTAATGCAATCTGTGTGGGAACCACTATTCCCAGCAAGTACTGAAGGCCTATAGCTGTCAGGGGATTCTAGGAGTTATAGTTCACCATGGAAAGTTAAAGGGGCATGGGGGGGGGGGGGGCTTGAAGTCCACTCCTGTCTGCTGTGGGCCAGTCCAAGCCTAGACACCACCCTTGGAAAAGTGGTGGGTCAACATTAGCTGAGGTCTTCCTTCTGCATGGGCGCCATATCAGCTTCAGGGGTGTCCTTTATGGCAGGGATGCTCAACCTGCGGCCCTCCAGCTGTTGTAAAACTACAACTCCCACCATGCCCTTCTGTAGGCTGATAGCTGTAGGCTGTCCGGGAATGATGGGAGCTGTAGTTTTGCAGCAGCTGGAGGGCCGCAGGTGGAGTATGCCTGCTTTATGGTATATATGCCCCTATATATGTTTACTTGGAGGGTTGTTTGTGATTATTTCACTGTAGTTGTGTTAGTCACCTCTTCCATGGCTACCTAGGGGCTTGCGTCCAGTATAGACATCCGCTTGTGACTCACCTGAGCTGCACAAACCTGTGAAATATGATCAAGTCTAAAAACGGGGCTATGAATGAAACATGAAGCTCAGAGGCCGGTGCTCCACTATATCGCTCTGGTCTTCTCTGTGCACTTTTCATCCAATCTTCAAGGGGCTCATATTTCCCATGTTTCCTGTGTACATTGCTTGTAAAGTAACTTGGAAAAGGGAGTCTCTGCATTCATTCCATACGTTTGTCGAAGGTGTCAACACAGCAAAATGTTATTTTGCATGAAGCCAGGGCTGCCATCAGGAATTTCAGGGCCCCATACAGGCATATTTTATGGGGCCCCACCCAGGCTCCACCCCTCGACCTGTGGAGAGGTCACCTTATGAATGTGGGGGGCAGTGTATGTTGTGGGGGTCATCTCAGAGATGTGGTCGCTGTCTCCCCCTTTCTCCAGGAAGCCCAGGCGCGGGGAGCCACTCTGCAGCCGGCACGGCAGCTCCTCCCAGCCCAGGCTGGTCTCCGCCGGCTTGTCCGACTCCCACATCCTGCACACAGTCCTGGCACAGCCACTTCGCACATCTGTCATTTTCCACCTTCCTTACAACATGTCCCCTGATGTCACGGCTCGTCCATTCAGAGCTGCAGCTGCTGTCGCCGGCTCCGTTACCGCCTGCCAATAGCTGTGTGTTGTCCAGCGCCCTCTCCTGGACACGTATGGCAGTGCAGCGTCTCATGCATGTGGGGCCCCTCATTTAGTAGTAGTGATCCGACCAGGGGCGTAGCTAAAGGCTCACGGGTCCTGATGCAAGAGTCCAGCTTAGCCCCCCACCCCTTCTCTCAGTGCTTTGTGGCAAGGAGCAGCGGTGCACCAAGCCATTCTGCTGCCTGAGGTAAAAATTTAACCACCCCCCCCCTCCATGCCAAATTCTCAACCTAAACCCTTCCCTCCAGCCCAACTGTTAAAGGGGTTGTCCTCTTTTTAACATTGATGACCTATCCTTAGGATCGGTCATCAATATCAGATCGGCGGGGGTCCGACCCCCAGCACCCCTACCAATCAGCTGTTTGAAGAGAAGGCAGAGCTCATATGAGAGCTGCTTTCTCTGCTCTGTTCACCAGCTTGCCGCAGAAATTGCAGTGGTGAGCAGGTGTAATTACAAGTATGGCGTCCCCATTCACTACTATTGGACTGCTCTGTCTGTTCAAGTGAATATTACAGAGCCGTCCTATAGACGTGAAAGGGGACGCCATATGACGAGCATGTAAACACAGCAGAGAAGGCAGCGCTGCCTTCTCTTCAAACCCGGGTGTCGTTCCCCGCTCATCTGATATTGATGACCTATGCTAGGTCATCAATAGTAAAAAGCGAACGAACAACCCCTTTAAATACATACCTGGAAAACATTACACACAGTGTAATACAGCGGCACATACCTCTTACATCCAGTGACGTCTCCTCTGATGTAGATTTTGTCTTTCCTCATCTTCTCCTTTCAGACCAGACCACCATGATGACACCATGATGATTTCTTTCAGCCATCTCTTCTCTCTGCAGAGTTTGACAAACAGACATCTTATTTTCCTACTTTTCCATCATCCTCCCACCTATTTAGCACCTCATCCTGCCACCCCCAATATTGTGTCTGCTGTGCACCCCAATAATATACTGCAGAAACAGTCCACCTTAATATACTCGTACCACACAGATAGTGCCCCCTTCAATATTTATTGGCACACAGTGCCCTAAAAAATAACTGCAGCCGGCAAATACTGTCCAACACTAATTATGTAACCCTAATGTCCTCCAAAAATAATTGTGCTAAGCTCTGCCAGGTGCCCTCCACAGTAATAGTGCTCCCCAATGCCCCACCAATAGAAATAATTATCTACCAGAGTGCATAGTGTTAACAGTGCCCCCAATAGTAATAATGCCCCAATGTGCCTATACTAGTAATCCCCATAGCCCCCCCAGTAGTAATACTTCTCCTTATAATGTATGCCAGTAGAGAAATACCCCCTAATGTGTGCCACTACAAAAATACCCCGTTATAATGTGCACCAGTACTAAAACAACCTCTTATATTGTGTGCCAGTACAAAAAATACCCCCTTACCTTTCAGATAAGGCCCCCGTATCAGACCTCAGATCAGACCCCCATATCAGACCTCAGATGAGACCCCCATATCAAACCTCAGATGAGCCCCCATTAGACCTCTCAGACCACTGCCACGATTGTAGCCCTGCATGTAGCAATCTCAGGTAAACCTAATGAGCAATCCACGTAAATCATTTAAGATTTTTTTTCTTTTTTTTTCATTAATTAAAATGCATCATTACAGTGAATAAGGGTCAAGGGAATGGAAGGTTCTAACAACTATTTAAAGTACAGCTCCATAAGGACATATGTATGTCATTGGGCTTGAGGCTCACCTGCTCTGGAACACTAAGAAAATCCACTCTTGGTTCTTGCCAGATCTGGTTTTCCAGCCTGTAGGTATTAGGGATCTATCTTTAGGAAAGTCATCTACTGTATATCAGATCCAGGAGTCATATCGCCCAACTTTAAAAAAATTAAGGATGACCAATAGCAGTGCCACGTATAAAGAGTAACACTCACCTACGCCCATTCCTCCGATAATCGGGGCACATCAAGTTCTCCCCAGCAGCAGGCGCAATGCTGACCTGGGCAGAGGAGAGCACTGGCCGATTCCGTGAGCGGTGATTCTCAGCTTGTGCACTCTTCCTACACAGCCTAGCAGGCTTGATGATGTCACTGCATAGGGGAGAGTGCAGGCCATTGAATGGGGAAGCAGGGAGCTAACAATCGGGACAACCTCAGCCATCCTAGGACCATGGGACGGCCACCGAAACTTAAAGGGATTCTGTCACCAAGTTTTGTGCTATAGAGCTGCGGACATGCACGGCTAGATCGCCGCTAGCATGTCCGCAATATATGTGTCCTATAGGGCTGTGTGGTTTTAATTTCTTTAAAAAAGGATTTTATAGATATGTAAATGAGTGTTGAATGTGTCCAAGGGGCTGTACGAATCTTACTTGTGCCCAGCCGTGCCCAGTCACGCGTGCCTATGAAGGAGCCCAGCACCGCCTATGTCTCCTCCTTTCATCAACGATAGATAGCTGTAATCTCGCGATGTGCAGTGCCTGGGGCTGATGCCAACACAGGGAAGGAACTGCGCATCGCGAGATTACGGCTATCTATCATTGATGAAAGGAGGAGACATAGGCGGTGCTGGGCTCCTTCTAGCCGTGCATGTCCGTATCTCTATAGCCCCAAACCTGGTGACAGAATAGACTGTCCCACTGAATTCAGGACGGTTGGGAAGTATGGGGGGTCTGAAACCCATTACCCGAGCCGATCAGCTGTTTTCAGTAGTTGTGCTCGGATCGGCTCATTACGAGAGGGTCCCCTACCTAAGCCTATATTCCCCCCCCCCCCCTACCTAGAAGCAGCAGAGTTATGCCGGAACTGCTTATCGAAGTGTAGCCTAAAGGGGGCCACACCAATGATGAGTCCTGAGAAGAAGGGAGGGCTTCTGGGTGGGTCGAAAGCATTCGAACCGACAAGTGGGGGCAGGAGAGCCAGGTTTAAATAATTAAAGCCCCGCCTCCCCTCACACAAACACGGCACTCTTTAATTGCCTACCACTTGTGCTCGGATCGGCTCATTACGAGAGGGTCCCCTACCTAAGCCTATATTCCCCCCCCCCCCCCTACCTAGAAGCAGCAGAGTTATGCCGGAACTGCTTATCGAAGTGTAGCCTAAAGGGGCCAAAAGAACCATGCATAGGAGTTTTGAAAGACTTTGATAACAGAAACTACAAAACCAAAACTCGGAAAGCCAGTGACATTTTGTATTAAGGATCCGGGATATAACGCATGGAACACGCGGAACTCCAACGACCCAACCGTTTGATTACATGTACTGGTACCTTATGCATGGACGCCGCAGCTGCTGCGCCCCTGTGGAAGGAATGTCCTGTGATCGAGAGAGGATCGACCCCTGAACCTGTTAACTAAACCCGAATGTGCTGAATACCTGCCAGGTATAGTTAACAGTGCTATAGGACAGGTTTAATTGAGAGTGGCAAAAAACCTGACGAAGCCCAATAGGTGAGTGATAGTCCCCCCGGCCAGCAGCCGGGTAGGTGTTCATATTTCTGAAACAGGCGCCAAGCTGTCTTGTAAGCCCTCAGGGTATTACTGGCCAAGGAATTGGCCATCAGTCTGTTAGCTATGGTGAGATGAGAGACTAGTCCCAGCGCAGCTGGGCCTGGTGAGGAATTGGCATTGGCAACCGATCTGCCCCTGGACAAACCTGAAAGAAAAAGTGGAAAATTTTTAGTTTTTTCTTTTCTTTTCTTTTCTTTTTTTTTTAACGGAGAAGCCATGCGTGAGACTCTAATGGCAGAGTCATATGTGTAACCTAAACGGAGAAGCCATGCATGAGAGACTAATGGCGGAGTCATATGTGTAAACCTAAACGGAGAAGTCGTGCGTGAGAGACTCTAATGCCAGAGTCATCTGTGTAAACCTAAAACTGAGAAGCCATGCGCGAGAGACTCTAATGGCGGAGTCATATGTGTAACCTAAACGGAGAAGCCATGCATGAGAGACTAATGGCGGAGTCATATGTGTAAACCTAAACGGAGAAGTCGTGCGTGAGAGACTCTAATGCCAGAGTCATATGTGTAAACCTAAAACTGAGAAGCCATGCGCGAGAGACTCTAATGGCGGAGTCATATGTGTAACCTAAACGGAGAAGCCATGCATGAGAGACTAATGGCGGAGTCATATGTGTAAACCTAAACGGAGAAGTCGTGCGTGAGAGACTCTAATGCCAGAGTCATCTGTGTAAACCTAAAGCGGAGAAGCCATGCGCGATAGACTAATGGCGGAGCTATGCGCGAGAGACTAATGGCGGAGTCATATGTGTAAAACTAAAACGGAGAAGCCATGCGTGAGACTCAGATGGCGGAGTCATATGTGTAACTAAAACAGAGAAGCCATGCGTGAGAGACTCTAATGGCTGAGTCATATGTGTAAACCTAAAACGGAGAAGCCATGCGTGAGAGACTCTAATGGTGGAGTCATATGTGTACACCTAAAACGGAGAAGCCATGCGTGAGAGCCTCTAATGGTGGAGTCATATGTGTAAACCGAAAACGGAGAAGCCATGCGTGAGAGACTCTAATGGCGGAGTCATATGTGTAAACCTAAAACGGAGAAGCCATGCGTGAGAGACTCTAATGGCGGAGTCATATGTGTAAACCTAAAACGGAGAAGCCATGCGTGAGAGACTCTAATGGCGGAGTCATATGTGTAACCTAAAACGGAGAAGCCATGCGCGAGAGACTCTAATGGTGGAGTCATATGTGTAAACCTAAAACGGAGAAGCCATGCGTGAGAGCCTCTAATGGTGGAGTCATATGTGTAAACCTAAAACGGAGAAGCCATGCGTGAGAGACTCTAATGGCGGAGTCATATGTGTAAACCTAAAACGGAGAAGCCATGCGTGAGAGACTCTAATGGCGGAGTCATATGTGTAACCTAAAACGGAGAAGCCATGCGTGAAAGACTAATTGTGGTTTGAATTTTTTTTTTTTTTTTTTTTAAACTATAAACCACTTACGCAGCTCCAGTATGGGCACAGCTCTGAGTACGAGCATGAAGAGCATGGTATAACGCAGGTCACCTGCACGGACTAACTAACATCCTGTGCCTAAATGACCCCCTTGGAACCTTCTGTACGGCCGGCAGCAGGAAGCCAGCCACCGCCTATGATCTGCTCCCCCTGACCGAGCCTGGTACTCCTTCCCCCGATCCCTGCCTACCTAACGGCACGGCGGCCCGTGCCAGACTTTATTGAAGATGAGGAGCGGGGAAACGGTGTCCAGCACCTTTACCCCCAGCCGCGTGGGGAGCTCACGCTGCTCCCTGGCAGAGTGCACCAGTGCGGGGGAGCCCCCCCCCCCCTCAGCCAGGGCCGACCCACCGCCGGCTGGACACTCGTACCACGTGGGGAGCAGCGCCGCTCCCTGGCGATGTGCACCGGATCAGAGGGAGCCCTTCCTTTACCGTGAGCCCCGGCCCTCGCCGGTTTGAATCGTGTGCCGCGTGGGGAGCCACATAGCTCCCTGGCATTATGCGCCGGCGCGGGAGTGCCCCCCCTAGGGGCTGGTTATTGTGACTGGAACCCGCTGGGAGACTGAGGTCTGACCGGACCTACCTGTAACCGAGAAGGCTGACCCCCCAGGCCGTGGCTGACCCGCGTGCGTAGACGTGACGCAACTACCTGTAGATGCCCCCCCAGTGCCTGTAGTCAACGGGAGTGCGACCGAGTCTGTGGATGTGACCGACTGGCCCCTGTAGTCGTGAGGGGACCCTACCTCGGGAGTAGCGGTAACGGACCATCGCCTGTAGACGTGGTAGTATTACCTCACGAGTCTGTTGACATGAGCCTGCAGTCGTGGCAGGGCTTTATAACGAGTCTGTAGTCGTGACAGACTAATGCCTGCAGTCGTGGCAGGGCTTTATAACGAGTCTGTAGTCATAACGGATTTGTGCCTGCAGTCGTGGCAGGGCTTTAGAGCGGGTCTGTAGTCGTGACAGACTGATGCCTGCAGTCGTGGCAGGGCTTTATAACGGGTCTGTAGTCGTGACAGACTGATGCCTGCAGTCGTGGCAGGGCTTTATAACGGGTCTGTAGTCGTGACAGACTGATGCCTGCAGTCGTGGCAGGACTTTATAACGAGTCTGTAGTCGTGACAGACTGATGCCTGCAGTCGTGGCAGGGCTTTATAACGGGTCTGTAGTCGTGACAGACTGTTGCCTGCAGTCGTGGCAGGGCTTTAGAGCGGGTCTGTAGTCGTGACAGACTGATGCCTGCAGTCGTGGCAGGGCTTTATAAGGAGTCTGTAGTCGTGACAGACCTGGCAAAGCAACATTCCTATCTATACAATTTTTTTTTTTTTTTTCTCCCCCCCCCCCCCCCCCCAAAGGCCACGACTGTAGGCGCCACCCTGTAAGAGATGCGCCAGAGGCCTGGCCATAATAGTCCACCATCCCCCGTCCCCCAAGCCTATGCAGGAAAAAAGGAGGGGGTTGGCCCACGCCTGCACCACCCCTGACTCACCTGGCGGCCATGACAGCCACAAACCCCACAGTATCGTAAGTTAGCCAACCACCTGTGGACCTGAATAAACAAGGACAGACATGTGAGTGAGCGCACGGTGACTGGGTGACCCTTCACTCCTGCCACCGCTCCTTTGTTGTCCACCGGATTATTGCGACTGCGCCCGAACCAACCCCCTGACTCGCCGTATGGGCTAGCGGGCGGCCCGGCTGCGTGCGCAAAGTGACGTGGTCAGCCCCCCTTTTTGGAGCACTCTTTATATTTGATCCTTAAAACATATCCCAAATATATAATATATTTTTTTTTTTTTTTTTTTTTTTTTTTTTTTTTTGTCCTGCCTTAGTACCTAGCCACTGTGCCTGAGCAAGGAGCCCTGTACCTGGACTGCAGTACCAGTATGGGCCTGTAGGTGTCGCCCTCTATCAAGCCAGGGCCTGCTGGAGCGCAGCAAGCCAGTGAGCTGCACTGAGGAGCCGACGGCCGGCGTGACCGCTGCTCTGGGTATGTGAAGGACGTGTGACCCGTCGCTGCTGAGCCACAGATGAGGGGTGCCCGCCTGGGGGAAGCTGCACGTGGGAGCAGGGGTGCTTGGCGCAGGGCCTGGAGCGGATCGGGGTGCCTGTATCGGGGTGCCTGGAGCGGGGTGCCGGAAGCGATCGGGAGTGCGGGCAGTCGCCAGCGCGGCTGGGGCCCGGCGGCACGCTCGGCAGCGCCCCATGTTATACATAGCGAGACGGGTGTGCAGCCACCCTGCCTACCTAATCACCGAAGCGACGAGCCCGACGCAGCCGACCACCCGATTCTCCAGTGACGCACGCACTTCTCTGGCACCAACCCACGAGCCGATTCGAAAGCATTCGAACCGACAAGTGGGGGCAGGAGAGCCAGGTTTAAATAATTAAAGCCCCGCCTCCCCTCACACAAACACGGCACTCTTTAATTGCCTACCACTTGTCTGTGCAGAAACAAAACCATGGATGAAACAGAAGGCACCATTCAGTGTGTAGTGGCCGTGCCGGGGTACTGCAGCTCAGCTCCCATTTACTTGTGTGCAGTACATTGGCATGGGCACCACACATTGGACGGAACCATCTGATTTCGGCACAGGAGGCTCAAATTGACATCCTAAAATGTAACATTAATTGAACCAAACGTAAAAACCAACACACAGGGCAGATATACTAAGACTGGCTTTACAAAGCAAGTCTTAGTATGAAGTCTAGGGATGAGCGAATCGACTTTGGATGAAACATCCGAAGTCGATTCGCATAAAACTTTGTTCTAATACTGTACGGAGCAGGAGCTCTGTACAGTATTAGAATGTATTGGTTTAGATGAGCCGAAGTTATTGCTTTGCGAATTCTGGTGAGACACGGGCTTCTTAATAAATTTGGACCATTTCCAGGCAGTCCATGTGTCAGAAATCCAAGCCTTCACCAGCTGTGAGCTGGTGTAATTTTGAACTATCTTTTTTACCAGTTTCTGGCGTAAATGACAGTAAACCCGTCAGACCGTGAGAGGCCAGGCCCCCTCTGCTGAGCCAAGTCGCAAGATGGTGCAGATATGGCACGTGCAGCAAGGAGGAGGAGAGTGGTAGTCGTGTCCTGATTGGTGGTGGTTCACAGTGGCTATCCTCACTGGGCCTTCTGGGGCTCCTGCCTTGTGATAGGTGAGGTGCGCTTGTTGTTAGGTAGATGGGTGCAGGACAGATGTAGGGGCCAGCGGATGATGGTGGAGTTAAAGTCCAGGTCCGATGGTTACAATAAATAAAATCTCTCTTTACTGAATTGATGATGGGAGTAGTTGTAGTTCAAGTAGCGGCAAAAGGCACAGTGAACACATTAATATACAGATTAAACACCAGGCAGCTCCACAACTTTGTCACCGAAAGAAAATTTCAAAAGTAACTACTATTTTGTGCTGAATTATAATAAAATAACGTTTAATGGTGGCACAACATCTTTAAAGTGATACTGTATATACCAGAGCAAATAGGTGTGATCCCATCTAGACTGGTACTGCTTGGCAATAATAAGGACATCCTAATCCCAACGTGGACGTGCATAGCCTTAGAAGTGTGAGATAATGGCTTTAAAAAACAGTCCCGTCAAGATATGATTACTGCTCATGAGGAGTCCCTCTAGTGTGTATACTAGTAGCTTAGGTGGTTTTTGTCATCTAAACATTTGTGGTGTATCTCTAGGATATGCCACAAGTGCCATACAGTATATGTACGGGCCCCACCTCTGGAACCAGCTTCTATCTTCAGAACAGGGCCCCTGAAGTGAAAGAGAGCGCAATGCGCACGTGTAGCATGCTCTCCATTCACTGCTATGATACTTCTGGAAATAGTTGTTCACGCTCGGCCACCGCTCCATACACTGCTATGGGACTGCCGGAACTCCCTGCTATATTCGGAACTCCCTTTGCTGTAAATAGAGGATGGCTGCGCATGCGCGGCTACCTTCCCTTCACTTAGGAGGCCCCGTTCTTAAGATAGGAGGGGGTGCCAGAGGTGGGACCAGCACCTAGCTCACATTTGTGGCATATCCTAGACATATGCCACAGATGTTTATAGAGGAATACCCCTTTGATTATGATGGCCCAGACATAGTCCCAGTGGCAAGAGATGGGTCATGGAGTCCCATGAGGACCCATAATTTGACCTAATTTTAACAATAGTAATCCATGTCAGTCATAACCTCAGGTTTTGTATGGTGAGCGATACTTACCTACTCCTCTCTTTTTCGAATGCCACTCTACGTTCTAAAGATCCTCCTCTGCACAAGTTTGTCATCTTCTATTATTTCTATAACGTTCCCAAGAAATAATATAATCTGTCATTTTTTTTGTAACGTATATGACCCTGCTGGGAAGGACAGTTACAGCTCGGATTACCATCTCAGTAGTGTTCAGGAAAGGTATCTCCCCTGGGAGCTGAAATCAGAAAATCCTAAAACTAATAATTGGTCCTGCAGCCTTCTGAATCTGCTGCATGTTCCCTTCTGACTTCCTGGAGGCTGACATAGTGGCTGGCTATAGGAGATAAAGGGAAGGTTTTAGTCTGAAAAGACACATGAAAAAATAATTGATACTTTTTCACTATATTTTATTTAACGTAGCAAAGACACAGCTTCATGGTGCTGATCGGCAGTGGAGGTCGATCCCCCACAGTCAAATATTGATGGCCTATTGTAAGCATACAGGAGCATAATGTAGTGACAGACCTACTGATTTCAGTGGTTGGTCCTTCCTGTGACAACATTGAGCACATTAAAGGGGTTATCCAAGACCTACAATGCCCCCCCCCCCCATATGCCCGGGCCCCTCACACAGATTGTACTTACCTCGCTCCCCGGCACTTGTGTCGCTTCAGATGCCGGCGCGGCTGCTGCATCTCCCAGTCGCACGGTTTAAAACATCCGGCGACGGGGTGGTGGGGATTCAGCCAATAGCAGGCTATGACTGGGACGAGCCTCCCTATCATCGCGGGTGACAGATTTTGGTATTTTCATGGTTGCTTCACTAAAGTGACATAGGAAGGGGTATAGAGATTGAAACCCTTACATGATGAGAGGATGGAATACATAATGAGGAAGGATGCATGTCCCAACTCCCAGAACATTTTTTACGTTCCTCCTTATGCTTCTCATGAATCTGTCTGCCAGGTGCTTTAGGGCTCAGGCACATGACATAGCTGCGTGCACTTACCTTATATAATACAACATGTGATAGGACAATTTTTGAGAAAAACAACTGGCGTCCTTCTGTATAAAATGAGACAAAAACTGAGGTGTTGGATCATCTGCAGTGTAGGATCTAGCAGACATGCATTGTGTAGTCACAGAGGACTCAATCATGTATGAGCACATTTATTGAACAGAGCTCTAGCCTATTTGAACGAGCGTTCAAGTGCCAGAAGGTGGGGTTTGCCAACCCCTTTAAGTAAAGATTTATTTCAATGTCATGGGTTATGTATAATGGGGCCTCTGTATCTCCTCCAAGTGGCGCAGTCACACACAATATGGACTCCCAAATTATAGCACTTGTCTCCTGTACAAGCATTGATTGGTATAAAGATGTGGGGGCTGGGCAGCTCCTTACTACCCCTATGCTCCGGCCTGTTCTCCTCACCTGTATCTGTGTCCTGTATAGTGCAGCGTCTGCAGGACTCCAGCTCACACCCATGTGGTGGCTCTCCTGCGTCTGACACTTAACCATGACTACAGTGCTTGGCTATCTCTGGCAGTCCCATACAGAATTAAAGGGGTTGTCCGGGCTTTTAATATTGATGACCTATCTTCAGGATAGGTCATCAATATCAGACCAGTGGGGGTCCGCTTATCAGCTGTATAAGAAGATGGCGCACACAGTGTGCCCGCGCCGTCTCCCATCTCTCTTTCTGCTCTGCTGCTGCCATGTCTATGGCAAAGCAGCGGTGATCAGGAAGAGAGGAGGGGGATGGCATGTGCACGCTGCACGCGCCGTCTCCTTGTACAGCTGATCAGCGGACCCCCACTGATCAGATATTCCTGAGGATAGCCCGGCTGTCACCACCAGACATCTGAGAAGCTCTGACAGACGTCTAGAACCTCCTCCTTGAGGTTCCTTTGTTTTGCTTTCATTTTCTCATCTCGTTAGCCTCTCTCAGCTGTCATGTAGTTGCACTGATTGCATCCCTTTAAATCCTTTTCCCATAGTGCATCACTTTGCGGTTTATACAACTTCCTGGAGTGTGTGCATGTTGTTCCTACTTCTGAGTCTTCTACAAGATAAGTTTTGTTCATTTATTTGTGTCTTTCTGTTTGCTGGATCCAAGGGGACCCTGACTCCCTCCGTATCTAGAGTAGGGAGCCGGTGGTCGTGTCCCCTCACTATTATAGGGTGTTCAGGTGTTATACAGTCGAGGTACGAGGATATGCGATCATCTACCATTGGGATTTTCGCATAGGCTGAGCAGTCAGGGAGAGAGCCAGGTCTGATGCAGGGCTATCCCTTTTTGTTCCTTAGTTTTGGATCCAGTCAGTCGTATATTCATTTTGTGTTTTCTAGTTTCCTGCACACCTTCCGTGACATTATAAACCGCCAAAACCGTCTCAAGCATGGATCCGGTTTCACTTTTGACTGAATGCATGCAGGGTCTTTCATTGGAGGTAGCAGATCTCCGTAAGACTCTTTCTCAGTTTCAAGTGACCGGTTCAGCTTGCGTTCATGGAGCTTGTTCTGAGCCTAAGATCTCGCTCCCGGATACGTTCTCCGGGGGTAGTGAGAATTTTGTGCGTTTTAGAGAGGCTTGTAAACACCATTTTCGCCTACTTCCCCATTCCTCTGGTGATGAGGAACGGAGGGTGGGGATCATCATATCGCTGCTCAGGGATAACGCTCAGTCCTGGGCCTTTTCGCTGCCGGTGGGGGCGCGGCCCCTCCGTTCAGTGAATGAATTCTTTTTAGCCCTGGGTCAGATATATGATGATCCGGATCGTGTTGCTCTGGCTGAGTCTAGACTACGTCTTTTATGTCAGGGTAAACAATCCGCAGAGATATACTGTTCAGAATTTCGGAGATGGGCAGCTGATACTGGTTGGAATGATGCTGCACTCCGAAGTCAATTTTGCCATGGTCTTTCAGAGGGATTGAAAGATGCATTTGCCTTTCATGAGAGGCCTACCTCCTTGGACTCTGCCATGTCTCGGGCCGTTCGTATTGACAGGCATCTTAGAGAGAGAGGAGAGATCACTCCTTCCTGTCATACTCAGTCCCAGGACAATGCGGCGGTCTCATTCTGTGCACAGGGGTCTCAGTCGCTGTCAGCCCCTTCTGAGCAGGAGCCCATGCAGCTGGGTTTGATTGCCTCTAACAATAGAAGATTCAGCCCTCATGGGAAGGTTTGTTTCTGTTGTGGAGGTATAAATCATTTGGCAAATGTTTGTCCCTCTAGGAGATTCAGGCAGTTTTTTTGAAAGTAATAAAGAAACAAAAAGGAAAAAATCCTTTAAAAATGTTCCATCTGTTACCATTGGCATGGTTGATGCGGAAATTGAAGGTTTTCCGTTTGCTTGTAGTTCCCGTTTTGTCCTACCAGCCAGGGTGGCGCTAGAGAGCAAGAACATTTTTTGTGAGATTTTTGTAGATAGTGGAGCAGCTCTCAATCTCATTGATAATCAATTTGCTATAACTCATGGTTTCCAGGTTTGCACTTTGGGAAAGGATATACCTGTTTTTGCTATTGATTCCGCTCCACTTTCTCAGAAATCATTAAAGAGAATAGTTCACAATATCCGTTTGATTGTGAGTGATACTCATGTTGAGGATGTGTCATGTTTCGTCCTTAGCGGTTTGCCTACTCCTCTAGTGTTGGGGCTACCCTGGCTCACTAAACATAACCCCACCATTGATTGGCAAGCGAGGCAAATAAATGGTTGGAGTGACTTTTGCAGAGAGAATTGCCTCACGACATCTGTTTCTGAGGTTTCTACTAAGACTGTACCATCTTTTCTCTCTGAATTTTCGGATGTCTTCTCTGAGAGTGATGCTCAGGACTTGCCCCCGCACAGGGAGTACGATTGCCCAATTAATCTCATCCCAGGCGCCAAGCTGCCTAAATCTCGTTTATACAATATCTCCCAACCTGAAAGGGTCGCTATGCGTGCTTATATCTCTGAGAGTCTGAGAAAGGGACACATACGACCCTCGAAGTCACCAGTTGCCGCTGGTTTTTTCTTTGTTAAGAAAAAAGATGGTTCTTTAAGACCATGTCTGGATTTCAGGGAGCTGAACAGTATCACAATTCGTGACCCTTATCCGCTTCCTTTGATCCCGGACCTGTTTAACCAGATTGTTGGGGCTAAAGTTTTTTCCAAGTTGGATCTAAGAGGGGCATACAACCTGGTCAGGGTCAGAGAAGGAGACGAATGGAAGACGGCCTTCAATACCCCTGAGGGCCATTTTGAGAATTTGGTTATGCCTTTTGGTTTGATGAATGCTCCAGCCGTCTTTCAGCATTTTGTGAACAGCATTTTTAATAATTTAATGGGGAAATTTGTATTAGTGTATCTAGATGACATTTTGATTTTTTTCTCCTGATTTCAAAACTCATAAGGAACATTTACGTCAGGTCTTGCTCATCCTGCGGGAGAATAAATTGTACGCTAAACTGGAGAAATGTGTGTTTGCGGTTCCAGAAATTCAATTTCTGGGGTTTCTTCTCTCCGCTTCTGGTTTTCGCATGGACCCCGAGAAGGTCCGCGCTGTGCTTGAGTGGGAGCTTCCTGAGAATCAGAAGGCGCTGATGCGTTTTTTGGGCTTTGCCAATTATTACAGGAAGTTTATTTTGAATTATTCCTCTGTTGTTAAACCACTCACTGATATGACTAGAAAGGGGGTAGATTTTTCCTCCTGGTCGGTAGAGGCGCGTAAGGCCTTTTCTAATATCAAGGAGAGTTTTGCTTCCGCTCCCATCTTGGTACAACCTGATATTTCTCTACCCTTCATAGTTGAGGTTGATGCTTCTGAGGTGGGTGTGGGTGCGGTCTTGTCTCAGGGTCCCTCTCCTGCCAAATGGCGACCGTGTGCCTTTTTCTCGAAGAAACTCTCCTCCGCAGAGAGAAATTACGATGTGGGAGATAGGGAGTTGTTGGCCATCAAATTGGCTTTTGAGGAATGGCGCCATTGGTGTCATGGTCTTACCTTCTTACTGTTCTCCTTCGTTTGACATGTGCTGGCGGCCATCTTGGTTTCTGGGTTTCTTATAGCCTCCCACCCTGCGGCTTCTCCTTCCCACTGGGAGGAGCTGGATGCCTAGCTCATATATATAGAAGGTCTGTGGCTTCAGTTCCTTGCTTGGTCCTCCTGTGTTCACATGCTTCTAAGACTGCTGCTGCTTCTGGTTCCTGATCCTGGCCTCGTCTGACTACCCCGTTGGTTCCTGATCCTGGCTTCGTCTGACTACCCTGCTGGTTCCTGATCCAGGCTTCGTCTGACTACCCTCCTGGTTCCTGACCTCTGTCTACGCAAGACCCTGCTTCTGTTTAGCCATCCGTTTGGACTTTTGCTACAGCTTGATTTTCAATAAAGCCTTCTTATTTCCACTTATCTCTTGTTGTACGTCTGGTTCATGGTTCCATGACATTAGGACCAAGCCATGAATTCTGACGGTACAGGGCCATCCTCGCTACCTACGCTGGTTGCCAGACTTGATCAGCAGGATCACCTGTTGGGTCGGTTCGCTGTGGCGTTGCAAACCCTGCTTGAACGCACGGCTCATTTCGCTTCCGTTGCCGATGGGTCGGTTGTCGCTCCTGGGCCCGCTCCTACTGCCGCTCTGGTTGTTGCGCCAGAGTCTACCCCGACACCTGTTGCTGCGCCTGCGGTGTCTCGGGGTATGACCGGTTCTGCCCCCCTTCCACAGCGCTTTGGGGGAGAGCCAACTCAGTGCCGAGGTTTCCTTAACCAGGTGGGCATTTATTTCGAGTTGCTGCCACATGCCTTTCCCACTGAGAGATCAAAGGTGGGCTTCTTGATCTCGCTGCTCTCGGACAAGGCCTTGGCCTGGGCCAGCCCTTTATGGGAGAACAACAATCCGGTGGTTGCCGAGTTTTCCGGTTTTGTTGCTTCTCTTCGGAAGGTATTCGATGTGCCGGCTCGTGCTGCCTCTGCTGCGAAGCTCCTTATGTCCATCAGACAGGGTTCACGATCCGTAGCTGAATACGCCATTGAGTTTCGTACCCTGGCAGCAGAGGTGGGCTGGAATAATGAGGCTCTGGTCGCTGCTTTCTCTCATGGTCTCTCGGATGCCTTGAAGGATGAGGTTGCAGCTAAGGACCTACCAGTGGAGCTCGAGTCTCTTATTTCTTTCCTGATTTTGATTGACACCAGACTCAGGGAGAGACCTTCCTTTAAGGAGAGCCTGCGGAGGTCTTCTAACAGATTGGCGCCTACGTTTGCTGTCCCACCCGTGCCTCCCTCTCCTCCCACGCCTCCTGGGGATGACTTGTCTGGGGGTGAACCCATGCAGCTGGGGTTTGCTCGCCTGTCCGAGGGGGAGAGGGTACTCCGGAGACGCGAGGGCCGATGCATGTACTGTGGTCTCGGTGGGCATTTTCGGTTGGCATGTCCGAACCGTCCGGGAAACGCTCGCACCTGAGATCCTGTCGGGGGCAGATCTTGGGTGGAGTCTCCTCGTCCCCGGTTTCCCGTGTTGACAAACCACTGATCACTGTTGTCCTCTCCTGGGTCGGGGGCTCGGTGACGACCCAGGCGTTGGTGGACTCTGGTGCTGGTGGTTTGTTCATTGATAGTGTGTTCGCTGCCGCCAATTCCATTCCTCTGCAGCCTCGAGGTTCCCCACTGGCTCTTGAGGCGATAGACGGCAGACCCCTTCTGCCGCCACACGTGACTCATGAGACCCTTCCAGTGGGGATAGCCATTGGTGCCGTTCACAGAGAGTCGGTCTGTCTCCAGGTGATTTCGTCTCCACACTACTCGGTGGTCTTGGGGTACCCCTGGCTCCAGAAGCATAATCCGACTTTCGATTGGAGATCGGCCGAGATCCTCTCGTGGTCACCGCAGTGTGGGGCTAGTTGCATCCATGGGCCTGTCAAGTTGCTGTGTACTTCCTCGGACTCTCTGTTGCCTCCTGAATACGAAGAGTACCGGGATGTATTCGATAAAGTGCGCGCGGTTGCCCTACCTCCGCACCGCCCATACGATTGTGCCATAGAGTTACAGTCGGTAGCGGAGAATGAGGCCATGGAGGAGTACGTGAGGGAAGCGCTTTCACGCGGACACATTCGCAAATCCTCGTCCCCGGCAGGGGCTGGATTTTTCTTTGTGAAAAAGAAGGGCGGTGAGTTGAGGCCTTGCATCGATTACAGGGGTCTCAATCGCATCACGATCAAGAACGCTTACCCGATACCCTTGATTTCCGAGCTGTTCGATCGCCTCAAAGGGGCCACGGTCTTTACCAAACTCGACCTGAGGGCGGCATATAACCTGGTAAGGATCAAGGCGGGCGATGAGTGGAAGACCGCGTTTAACACCAGGACCGGTCATTATGAATCCTTGGTTATGCCCTTTGGGTTGTGCAAGGCGCCCGCAGTCTTCCAGGAATTCATCAACGATGTTTTCCGTGACCTGTTGCAGCAGTGTGTGGTGGTCTATTTGGATGACATCTTGGTATATTCTGAATCCATGGAGGCCCACATTATGGATGTCAGACGAGTGTTGCAACGGTTACGAGAGAACAGGCTGTTCGGTAAGCTTGAGAAATGCGAATTTCACCGATCCCAGGTAACCTTCTTAGGTTACATCATTTCCGCTGAGGGGTTCTCCATGGATCCTGAGAAGGTTTCGGCTGTCTTACAGTGGCCCCAGCCCAGTGGTCTCCGTGCCCTGCAGCGCTTTTTGGGCTTCGCCAATTATTATCGGAAGTTCATCAGGGACTTTTCTATGCTAGCCAAGCCTCTCACGGATCTGACCAGGAAGGGCAGTAATTTCCAGGTCTGGCCGCTCGAGGCCATCCGAGCTTTTGAGGCTCTAAAGTCCGCCTTTGTGTCGGCTCCGATTCTGTCGCATCCCAACCCTGGGTTGCCCTTTGTCCTCGAGGTGGGCGCGTCTGAGACGGGAGTAGGCGCCCTTCTGTCTCAGCGTAGAACACCAGAGGGTCCTCTGCTTCCTTGTGGGTTTTACTCCCGGAAACTGTCTTCCGCGGAGTGCAACTATCAGATTGGTGACAGGGAGTTATTGGCCATCGTGCAGGCCCTTAAAGAATGGAGGCACTTGCTCGAGGGATCGGTGGTTCTGGTTCTCATCCTGACGGACCACAAGAATCTGACCTACCTTTCTGAGGCCAAGAGATTGACACCACGTCAGGCCAGATGGGCTCTGTTCTTGTCACGTTTTAATTACGTGGTCTCCTACCTACCCGGTTCCAAGAACATCAGAGCGGATGCCTTATCACGGCAGTACTCCGAGCTGTCCGGGGAGGAGTCGATTCCGACTTCGGTCATACCTCCGAATCAAATCCTGGCCGCCATTCGCACCAGCCTGACCTCTCCCCTGGGTGAGCAGATTTTGGCGGCTCAATCTGGTGCTCCCTCTGGGAGACCCAACGGCAGGTGTTTTGTGCCTGAGGAGTTGCGCACTCGGTTGTTGCGAACCTACCATAACTCCAAGGCCGCGGGGCATCCTGGAAAGAATCAGCTGTCCTGGGCTGTTTCACGTCTGTTCTGGTGGCCTTCTCTACGTTCCGACATCGCCGCATATGTAGCGGCATGCTCCGTTTGTGCCCAGAGTAAGTCCCCTCGGCACCTTCCGTTGGGCCTTTTGCAACCCATAGCCACCGGGGAGCGCCCATGGTCACACCTGGGGATGGATTTCATTGTGGACCTCCCTGCATCCCGAGGCCATACGGTCATTCTCATGATTGTGGATCGGTTTTCCAAAATGTGCCACTGTGTTCCTCTCAAGAAGTTACCCTCTGCACAAGAGTTGGCCACGATTTTCGCCAGGGAGGTCTTCCGGTTGCACGGTTTGCCCAAGGAGATTGTGTCGGATCGGTGGAGTCAGTTTGTGTCCAGGTTCTGGCGCGCCTTTTGCTCCCAGTTGGGGATTCATCTCTCTTTCTCCTCGGCCTACCACCCTCAGTCCAATGGGGCCGCAGAACGATCCAATCAGGCCTTGGAGCAATTCCTTCGTTGCTATGTCTCCGATCACCAAGACAATTGGGTTGACCTCCTGCCTTGGGCTGAGTTTGCCAGGAACACGGCGGTGAACTCTTCCTCTGGGACGTCTCCCTTCATGGCCAATTATGGGTTCCAACCTGCCGTGTTACCGGAGGTATTCTCTCCCCAGGATACTCCGGCTGTGGAGGATCACCTTTCCGTCCTACGTGCTTCTTGGGTACAGATCCAGAGGTCCCTTGAGGTCTCTGCGCAGCGCCAGAGACTCCAGGCTGATCGCAGACGAGCGCCCGCTCCTTCCTACCAGGTCGGAGACCGTGTATGGTTGTCCACCCGCAACCTCAACCTTCGAGTGCCCACTCCCAAGCTGGCGCCTCGCTTTGTTGGTCCCTTCCGAGTGCTTCGCAGGGTAAACCCGGTAGCCTATGCCCTTGCGCTTCCTCCTGGCATGCGGATCTCCAACGTGTTTCATGTCTCCCTGTTGAAGCCATTGGTGTGTAATCGTTTCACTTCCTCGGCCCCGTCCGGTCCAAGTGGGCAATCGTGAGGAATATGAGGTGAGCAATATCCTGGACTCACGCCTGGTCCGCGGTCGGTTGCAGTTTTTGGTCCATTGGCGTGGTTATGGTCCAGAGGAGCGTTCCTGGGTTCCCTCCGCAGATGTCCATGCTCCTGCTTTGCTCCGAGCCTTCCACGCACGCTTCCCTCAGAAACCGTTCCTGACTCCGCGGAGGAGGGGCCCTTGTGGGGGAGGTACTGTCATGGTCTTACCTTCTTACTGTTCTCCTTCGTTTGACATGTGCTGGCGGCCATCTTGGTTTCTGGGTTTCTTGTAGCCTCCCACCCTGCGGCTTCTCCTTCCCACTGGGAGGAGCTGGATGCCTAGCTCATATATATAGAAGGTCTGTGGCTTCAGTTCCTTGCTTGGTCCTCCTGTGTTCACATGCTTCTAAGACTGCTGCTGCTTCTGGTTCCTGATCCTGGCCTCGTCTGACTACCCCGTTGGTTCCTGATCCTGGCTTCGTCTGACTACCCTGCTGGTTCCTGATCCAGGCTTCGTCTGACTACCCTCCTGGTTCCTGACCTCTGTCTACGCAAGACCCTGCTTCGGTTTAGCCATCCGTTTGGACTTTTGCTACAGCTTGATTTTCAATAAAGCCTTCTTATTTCCACTTATCTCTTGTTGTACGTCTGGTTCATGGTTCCATGACAATTGGCTAGAGGGAGCCAGACACCCTATTACCGTGTTTACTGACCATAAGAATCTGGCCTACTTGGAGTCAGCCAAGCGTCTGAACCCGAGACAGGCCAGATTGTCTTTGTTCTTTTCCAGGTTTAATTTTGTTGTCACGTTCCGCCCTGGGGTTAAGAATGTGAAGGCGGATGCCCTGTCACGTTGTTTTCCGGGAGGCGGGAATTTTGAAGACCCGGGTCCCATTTTGGCTGAAGGTGTGGTGGTCTCTGCTCTTTATCCTGAATTGGAGGCAGAGGTTCAGGTAGCCCAGTCAGAGGCTCCTGATCTTTGTCCTCCTGGGAGGTTGTTTGTGCCCCTCGCTTTAAGACACAAGATTTTTAAGGAACACCACGATACTGTCCTTGCTGGGCACCCGGGGGCAAGAGCCACAGTGGATCTCATCGCTCGGAGATTCTGGTGGCCGGCGCTTCGTAAGTCGGTTGAGGGTTTTGTGGCAGCCTGCGAGACCTGCGCTCGTGTCAAAGTCCCTCATTCACGGCCATCAGGTCCTCTCCTTCCCTTACCCATTCCTTCCCGTCCTTGGACACATCTGTCCATGGACTTCATTACAGACCTGCCTCGTTCCTCGGGGAAGACTGTGATTCTGGTGGTGGTGGACCGTTTTAGCAAAATGGTGCATTTCATCCCTTTTCCTGGTTTGCCCAATGCTAAGACGCTGGCGCAGGCATTTATTTATCACATTGTCAAATTGCATGGTATTCCTTCAGACATAGTCTCTGATAGGGGCACGCAGTTTGTTTCCAGATTCTGGAAGGCTTTCTGTTCTCGCTTGGGGGTTCGGTTGTCATTCTCTTCTGCTTTCCACCCGCAGTCGAATGGCCAGACAGAGCGCGTCAATCAGAATCTGGAGACATATCTGCGCTGTTTTGTGGCGGAGAATCAGGAGGATTGGTGTTCTTTTTTGTCTCTTGCTGAGTTTGCTTTAAATAACTGTCGTCAGGAGTCCTCTGATAAGTCACCATTTTTTGGTGCATATGGGTTTCATCCGCAGTTTGGGACATTCTCGGGAGAGGGGTCTTCTGGTTTACCTGATGAGGACAGATTCTCCTCGTCGTTGTCATCTATTTGGCAAAAGATTCAGGATAATCTAAAGAGCATGAGTGAGAGATATAAGCGTGTGGCGGATAAGAGACGTGTGCCTGGTCCGGACCTGAATGTTGGTGATCTGGTGTGGTTGTCTACTAAGAATATCAAATTGAAGGTTCCCTCCTGGAAGTTGGGTCCTAAGTTTATTGGGCCTTACAAAATCTTGTCCGTCATCAATCCTGTTGCCTACCGTCTTGATCTTCCTCAGACAAGATCCATAATGTTTTTCATAAGTCCTTATTAAAACCTTATGTCCAACCCATTGTACCCTCGTCTTTGCCTCCTCCTCCGATTGTGGTTGATGGTAATCTTGAATTTCAGGTCTCTAGGATTGTGGATTCTCGTGTTGTCCGCGGTTCTCTCCAGTACCTCGTTCATTGGGAGAGTTATGGTCCTGAGGAGAGGATGTGGGTCCCAGTGACGGACATTAAAGGAAACCTGTCACCATGATTTTGCGCATAGATCTGGGGACATGGGCTGCTAGATGGCCACTAGCACATCTGCAGTACCCAGGTCCCATAGCTCTCTGCGCTTTTATTGAGTTAAAAAACTGTTTTGAGTGATATGCAAATTACCTGATATGAGTCCTGTATCCGGAGATGAGTCCAGCGGAAAGGAGCCCAGCACCGCCCCGCGTCCTCCGATTCTCCTCCTTGCTGGCTGACGTCACTGAGCTGGAGCGCTGAAATCTCGCGATGCGCGAGCTAGCGCATGCGCAGTGTCGGCATCATGTTCACTCCCTGTGCTGGCATCAGCACAGGGAACGAACTGCGCATGCGCTAGCTCGCGCATCGCGAGATTTCGGCGCTCCAGCTCAGTGACGTCAGCCAGCAAGGAGGAGATTCGGAGGACGCGGGGCGGTGCTGGGCTCCTTTCCGCTTGACTCATCTCCGGCTACAGGACTCATATCAGGTAATTTGCATATCACTCAAAACAGTTTTTTAACTCAATAAAAGCGCAGAGAGCTATGGGACCTGGGTACTGCAGATGTGCTAGTGGCCATCTAGCAGCCCATGTCCCCAGCTCTATGCGCAAAATCATGGTGACAGGTTTCCTTTAAGGCCACTCGTCTCATCAGGGCTTTCCATAGGTCCCATCCTGAGAAGGTGGGCTCTGAGTGTCCGGAGTCCACTCGTAGAAGGAGGGGTACTGTCACCACCAGACATCTGAGAAGCTCTGACAGACATCTAGAACCTCCTCCTTGAGGTTCCTTTGTTTTGCTTTCATTTTCTCATCTCGTTAGCCTCTCTCAGCTGTCATGTAGTTGCACTGATTGCATCCCTTTAAATCCTTTTCCCATAGTGCATCACTTTGCGGTTTATACAACTTCCTGGAGTGTGTGCATGTTGTTCCTACTTCTGAGTCTTCTACAAGATAAGTTTTGTTCATTTATTTGTGTCTTTCTGTTTGCTGAATCCCAGGTGACCCTGACTCCCTCCGTATCTAGTGTAGGGAGCCGGTGGTCGTGTCCCCTCACTATTATAGGGTGTTCAGGTGTTATACAGTCGAGGTACGAGGATATGCGATCATCTACCATTGGGATTTTTGCATAGGCTGAGCAGTCAGGGAGAGAGCCAGGTCTGATGCAGGGCTCTCCCTTTTTGTTCCTTAGTTTTGGATCCAGTCAGTCGTATATTCATTTTGTGTTTTCTAGTTTCCTGCACACCTTCCGTGACACCGGCAGGAAACTCCTTCTTCTGTACCTGACATGACACACTACATTTTCATGCAGCTTCCACTAAGGGGAGCTCAGTGCAGACTATTACAGCTTCCATCGCAGTCAATAGAAGCTGTATAAATTCCTATAATATGTGCCCCCCCCCCCACCAGTGGCGGCAGTTTAGTAATGTATTATATGAAGGGGAGCAATTATTTAACAATTTATGCCATTTGTCTGGTGTGAATACATTGGCAAACTGGGTGGGGCAGGGGGGGCCCATAGTACATTTAGCTGCGGGGCCCAATGAGATCTGTGTATGCCTCTGCCGACTCCCCTGTTCCCACTGAAAATGTACGTTGTATGGGGGAAGGGTGTCAGGAGGAATAGCTGTTGGCCAACCGCTGTCGGAGTGTTTGATCAGATTAATAAATACTATAAATATTCATATAATACATGTTTATATAATAAATACTCTTATAATATTCATATGATACATACTCAGAATATTCTTTAAAAAGGGGCAAAATGGGTTAAAAACCCCAGCAAGCAATACTTTACTGATCCCACGCAGCAGCCGAGACATCACTTATTGGATCCCCGGCGGCCTTTTGACTCACAGGATGAGCGAGGTGAGTATTGGTTTATTTTTTTTAACCCATTCTGCCACTTTTCTAAGAATTCTTTATCTGATGGGCAAGCCCTTTATAAAGGGGTCGTCTCACTTCAGTAAGAGGCATTTATCATGTAGAGAAAGTTAATACAGGGCACTTACTAATGTATTGTGATTGTCTATACTGCTTCCTTTGCTGGCTGGATTCATTTTCCCATCCTATTATACAGTGCTCCTGGTGGCCGGGACCGTTAGGAGTGTGCATGGCGCCTGTGCTTGCTCCTACAGTTACCAGAAAGGCCAGAGCTTTTTCCTATACTGTGTAAGCACGACCACCACTGATAGACGGCAGGTTGGTTGTAACCATGGAAACAAGCAGTGTATAATGTGATGGAAAAATAAATCCAGCCAGCAGAGGAAGCAATATGGACAATCACAATACATTAGTGCCTTGTATTACCTTTCTCTACATGATAAATGCCATTGGCTGAAGTGACACAGCCCCTCAGATATATCCAGTAGGACTGAGGTGGAGTCGCCCCTCTGCTTCCCTGTCAGCCAGGCAGGCATTCTGCTGACGGATCTGGCAGGCTCCTGACTGGGAATTGGGGTGACATGTGTTTGCCAGCAGGGGGCGCTGCTACACACAGTCACTCTTCTCTGTAGCCGCTCCTGAGAGGTTCTGCAGCAGTCGGCTGGGCAGGGCTGGGGTTGGCACTGCCTGCCGTGTGACTGGCCCTTTAACAGCTGAGGAAGGGGCTGCCCCCGGAGGAGGAGGAGGGAGCTGCCTCTGTCTGGTTGTTTGTATCTCCCGTACACCGCTGTGGATGTGCGGACATGTAAGCACTGCCTGCACCGACATGGACCGGGCCAGCCTCCCCGGGGGCGTGCGGGGGGACCCGGGGCAGCTCATCCACAGAGCCCTGGACTTCAAGACCCACGGGGCGCAGTGCTACAAGGACAAGAAGTACCGGGAGGCCATCGGCAAGTACCACCGGGCGCTGCTGGAGCTGAAGGGGCTCCCGGCGGAGCAGGACGGCCAGGAGCCCCGGCTAACGGAGGAGCAGCGGAGTGCGGCGGAGAGCATCGAGGTGGACTGCTACAACAGCCTGGCAGGTGGGTGGCGGCGGGCATCACTCCTCCTGTGGGCATAACGGTGATGCCACTCATGCCAGGGCACCTGCGTCTAGTGATTATGTCTTCCTGGGCAAAAGTGGCTGACTGCATACTTCATCTCTGGGGGAAGATTGCTGGCTGTCCTGTCCAACGTGGGCACACTGGCAGCCATTCATCTCCTGGGCACAGTGTCTGGCAGCGATACATCTCCTGGGCACAGTGTCTGGCAGGGATTCATCTCCTGGGCACAGTGTCTGGCAGGGATTCATCTCCTGGGCACAGTGTCTGGCAGTGATACATCTCCTGGGCACAGTGTCTGGCAGGGATTCATCTCCTGGGCACAGTGTCTGGCAGGGATTCATCTCCTGGGCACAGTGTCTGGCAGTGATACATCTCCTGGGCACAGTGTCTGGCAGGGATTCATCTCCTGGGCACAGTGTCTGGCAGTGATACATCTCCTGGGCACAGTGTCTGGCAGTGATACATCTCCTGGGCACAGTGTCTGGCAGTGATACATCTCCTGGGCACAGTGTCTGGCAGTGATACATCTCCTGGGCACAGTGTCTGGCAGTGATACATCTCCTGGGCACAGTGTCTGGCAGTGATTCATCTCCCGGGCACAGTGTCTGGCAGGGATTCATCTCCCGGGCACAGTGTCTGGCAGGGATTCATCTCCCGGGCACAGTGTCTGGCAGGGATTCATCTCCTGGGCACAGTGTCTGGCAGGGATTCATCTCCTGGGCACAGTGTCTGGCAGGGATTCATCTCCTGGGCACAGTGTCTGGCAGGGATTCATCTCCTGGGCACAGTGTCTGGCAGGGATTCATCTCCTGGGCACAGTGTCTGGCAGTGATACGTCTCCTGGGCACAGTGTCTGGCAGCCACTCATCTCCTGGGCACAGTGTCTGGCAGTGATACATCTCCCGGGCACAGTGTCTAGCAGGGATTCATCTCCTGGGCACAGTGTCTGGCAGCCATTTATCTCCTGGGCACAGTGTCTGGCAGCCATTTATCTCCTGGGCACAGTGTCTGGCAGCCATTTATCTCCTGGGCACAGTGTCTGGCAGCCATTTATCTCCTGGGCACAGTGTCTGGCAGCCATTTATCTCCTGGGCACAGTGTCTGGCAGCCATTTATCTCCTGGGCACAGTGTCTGGCAGCCATTTATCTCCTGGGCACAGTGTCTGGCAGCCATTTATCTCCTGGGCACAGTGTCTGGCAGGGATTCATCTCCTGGGCACAGTGTCTGGCAGGGATTCATCTCCTGGGCACAGTGTCTGGCAGGGATTCATCTCCTGGGCACAGTGTCTGGCAGGGATTCATCTCCTGGGCACAGTGTCTGGCAGTGATACATCTCCTGGGCACAGTGTCTGGCAGGGATTCATCTCCTGGGCACAGTGTCTGGCAGCCATTCATCTCCTGGGCAGGTGGCGGGCAGTAATGTATCTCCTGGGCACAGTGTTTGGCAATGATGCACTTGCATTGACAAGTGTCTGGCAGTGATGCATCTCCTGGGCAAGTGACGGGCAGTGGTGCACCCCATGGGTATTAGCTGCTGACTGTGATGCACCCCACTGGGAACAAGTCCCTGACTACTACCCTCCTTACCCTGACCCAACACTATTGATCAGCAGTGATGCCCTTTGGGCTAAACAAGTGGCTGCAATTTTGCTCAGTAGCTGAGGGCATGGATGGGAAGTTAATAAAAGTGTCTGGGTGAGCTGTGGCCCCCGGGCAGAAGCATCTGTGTGCGGTGCCCCCACATGGCAACAACTGCTCTGTATGAGCCCCCTAAAAAGGCTAGATTCGATGCTGGATGATCCCCTCTGGGCAAAAGTGAATTACTGTGATGCCCACTTTATGCAAGGTGGATGATGGTGGCCCCCCGATAGGCAGCTGCTGCCCCCACTGCGAAAAAGGACTGGCTATAATGTTCCTCTGGGCAGAAGCAGCGTCCTGCAATATCTGGGCTGTCAGGTCCTTCGATGGATATTTTCTTTTAATTGGATTGTAAATCAGTGCAGATGTTATCCCGAGATGTGCCCACATACCCGAGACGTGCCCACATACCTGTAATCCTGAGACTGTGAGTAGTAATAACCATTAGAGGAGAACACAGACCTGGCACTGATGATGCCCAGGCTAAGCAAATGGCAGCATGGAGTGGACTTTCTGCACAGAGTACTGCCATCTTCCGTATTCCAGCCCAATTTTGGAGGATAATGGGGGATGTAGTATGACATACTACACATACAGTCCAGCTGCCCATACTTTGGGTGGGCATTACTTTATGAGAACCATCATGTAAAAGCATATTGCAATCAGCTGTAATTTTACTTTTTTAAAGTGTTCGCTATTCTTGTTGATAGCTGAGGGCTCTCATAAGACTGCTTCCAGGTGGCACATATTACGGCAGCGATACCCTCCTCCTGTGGTTCTATGGTGATGTTGGTTCAGTAGAACCACTGTAGGTCCGGTTACTGCCACCATAGTACGGACTCTACAATAAGCCCACCTTGTGGCCATCTGGAAGCAGCCTACCTCTGGGTGAGCTAATGGGCTATCTGAAAATGGGTTTTCCGAAGAGGGCAATTGTTGCATCTAGGGTACAATCCTGGGAACCAGTTAGAAAACAACCCAAAAAGTAAGGCACCAGCAAAGTGCTAGGTTCATTGACTGTCAGTGACTATGCAAGTTCTTCTTGCTGGGGTACCAAAAAAAACTATGAAACAAGCTCATAGAAGGGTCGGACCAAGACAGATTGGAATCCATTGGCACCATCATGTGGGTGCCATGTGATGCTAGACATCTGCAGGGGTAAGGTGTAGAAACCAGCTGCTTCCTCAGGTACTGTAGAACCACCGATCTTCTCATCTTTGGTGGGGCTCATGGGACTAGGCCTTTCATGGCCACCACTTCGCTGACAGCATACACTGATAATTGGTAGCTGGGCACCATCCCTGTTGTGCTGTAATCAACACACCCACAGCTGGTCTTCATGCCCTGGCTGACAGCTGGGCACCAGATTTGCAATCCAGGCGCTCTTCTCATTCTCCAAGCAGCTGTTCTTGGCTATGGACGGGCAGGGGGGGCTCTGCGGGAGAAGTTGGTCAGTTTCTTGCTGTAGAGGACCACGCTTCTTCCAGTATTTGCACAAGCTCCTATTTTTGGAGGGACAGCTGCTCCTCAGATTAGGGCTGCAGGATGGCCATTTGACTATCCACACAGATGTCCTACTCGGTGACATGTCATGCTCGCCATAGTGAGGGATTTTATTTTTAATGGGGTTCACTTACTTTATATGATAGCTGAAACAAAGCATGCAGTTACTTCTTGGCCTCAAGTTCTTATCTTCTGGACCAAGGTCTACTTTTTGGGTACATGTTTATATGGACATGGAGGGAGATGTATCAAACTGGTGTAGAGTAGAAGTGGCTTAGTTTCCCATAGCAACCAATCAGATTCCATCTTTCATTTTACACAGCTCCTTTAGAAAATGAAAGGTGGAATCTGATTGGTTGCTATGGGCAACTAAGCCACTTCTACTTTACACCAGTTTGATAAATCTCCCCTGGTGGGTGCTTTCATATGTCCCATTCTGATGTTTTTTAGTCTTTTTTTTTTTATAGAAGCCGTAAAACCAATAGTGAATTAATTAAAAAAAAGAGGTAAATAATTCCCCATTTATGATTATTTGAGTTTTTTTTAATATATATATATATATATATATATATATATATATATATATATATATAAACACCATAAATTGCAAGCATTTTGTAAAGGTAAAAAACACTTGAAATCTATGTTGTTGTTTTTTGTGACTTATTTATTTTAGGGACATTTAAAGCATTTTTTCCTGGCATTTTTAAAAGCCCACAAATAAGATACCGCACCCAGAGCATGCTGCTTTGTAAGAAAAAAAAAAAGCCACAAATCCCCAAAATGTATGGGGTTGTCCAGGTTTTCCTTCCATTTCCCTCCCAGGTAGCGGGATCTGAGAAAAAATCCATACTTAGGCTACATGTACACGACCGTGTGTGTTTTGCGGTCCGCAAAAAAAAATTGATGACATCCGTATGCCATCCATTTTTTTTATTTTTATTTTTATTTTTTTGCAGAACCATTGTAACAATGCCTAAAGAATAGGAAATATGTTTTATTTTATTTTTTTGCGGGGCTACGGAACGGACATACTGATGCGGACAGCACACAAAAAATGCGGACCTATTGAAATTAATGGGTCCGCAAAAAAAAACGGAACAGACACGGAAACAAACAACGTTCGTATGCATGTAGCCTTAGGCTAGTTTCACACTAGCGACAAGGAACTCCGGCAGGCTGTGACGGCGGGTGAACAGCCTGTTGGATCCGTGCTGCCGCTAGTGCACGCGTGCCCTCGGACTACCGCCCTGGCCCCTCTAACGATAATGGGGACGGGCCGGAGTTCCGATGGCAGCACGGCAAACATGCCGAGAGGCGGCCGGAATAAAAGTACATGTCGGAGCGGTAGTCCCGGAACAGTTTGCCGGAGTTCCTTGCCACTAGTGTGAAACTGCTCCGATCCAGCTCAGTGGCTCTTTGCTGCACTTCCTGTCCCCCTCTGTCAACTTCCTGCACAGACATGTCACATGCTCTGCTGCAACCAATCACTGGCCTCAGTGGTGGCGTTTTCCCAAGCGTGATGGCTTGGTGACATGTCAGTTCTGACACCAGTCATTGGCTGCAGCAGAGCATGTGACCCATCTGTGCAGAAGTTGACAGAGGGGGACCAGAAATACAGTAAAGGAGAACCATGGAGTGGCAGGGATCAGGTGACTGATGGCTAGGGGCAAATAAAAAAAATAAAATTGGCAACTCTTATCCCTTTATCTCGTGATAATAAAAAAAAAAATTAAAATATAATATCATATACCGATAGTACATGACAATATCTTTCTAACAAACTTAGAACCAGCCCTCAGGGGAGCGTGTCCTTTCTACTGCAGCTGGTGGCAGTTGACGGATGGAACTGAGCATGTTCTTCTCATTGAGCAGGACCGATAAATTAGAAAGAGAGCAAACAGCAGGTGGCGCCATACAGATAGATTTCATCAAATAGCAAATATGGTGGCCATTCCTCTTGAGAATTACTGCCGCAATTGGAGAATTACCAATATCTCTCTAAGCAGGAGAAATGTAATTTCCAAATTTGACCTACGACCAGAAGTTGGGATTAATCTGTGACCATGTTAGGCTTGGGGTAGAAATCCCGTACAGTGTACTTTGTATCGCCTGCATCTCATTGCTATAGGTCGGCTTAGCACCATGCAGATTGCAGATGTATGCAGATGAAAAACGAAATAAAAATCCAATTCCCGGCATATATGTCAAAGGTTGTGTGTTAGCGAGTAGTTATACGCCGCTCAGTCGCAGATCATCACGCCGTCCGTTCCCCTGCAGCAGATTACTGTGTTCTGCTCTTCTCTGTCATCTGCGCAGTGTCTCATTCATGATTTTCTAGCCAGTTTTAGGCGTAGAAAATGGTCTAAATGTGAGACAGCTAGGAAGCTGGCTTACGTTTATAGTGGTGCTGGATGCGCCAAAGTTATGGAGACGCCGGCGCCTGTTAATAACTCTGGCGGATCCACTGCCAGCTATAGGGGTGTTTTAGACCAGTGTCTAGAACGCCAGTCTTAATAAATGACCCCCTTTGTCTTTTGTATTTTCTCGTAAATGGTGCAATAGACCAACCGTTGGGGCACCCGCCAAGCACGAGAACGGAAGCCTCTGTTCCCCCATTTGAAGGGAGCAATGAAACTGCATTCCGCTCTATGAGACTGCCTGGGATAGCCAAGTAGAAGCTCTCCATAGAAGTGAATGGAGGTGTAACACGCATGCATGCCCACTGCTCCATTCACACAGGGGAACACCAGCCCCTATTCTCGTGATCGGTGCGGACCCCGGTGGTCAGACCCCCGCTGATCAGACACTTATACCCTACCTTGTGGATGGAGGATAGGTTGTTCTAATAGGACAACCCTTTTAAACATGTTAAAACTTTCCAAGAAGCGTTGGTTTACAGTGGGGGTAGGAAATCAGTTCGTCTTGAGGCATAGTGGTAGTGCCCACCTGAGGTGGCGCCCAGACCTTCTTTCCACCCCGTACAGGCAGCTATGTGAACCCCTGTCTGAAGCTGCCAGTGGACCAAATTATCTTTTACGTCACTGATACCTTTTGCCACGCGGATATTTAAAGGGATTTTCTGAGACTTTTATACTGACGACCCAACCTCTGGATAGGTCATCAGTATGTGATTGGTGGGGGTCCGACACCCGGTACCCTCACCTATAAGAAGGCACCGCTGCGCACAGTAGGTTTGCAGCCTCCTCGCAGCACAGCGCCGTCCATTTAACAGCGGCTGTGCTTGGTATAGCATTGAAGGGAATGGGGCTGAGCTGCGCCTAGGCCACGTGACCGATGAACGTGTTGTCACTGGTCTAGGCTAAGCTGGAGAAGGTGGCAGCTCTACTGCCAGCGTCACTGCCTTCTGAAACAGCTGATCGGCGGGGTCCAAGGTGTCAATCAGATACTGATGACCTATGTAGAGTATGGTCTTGAGAAACCCCAGAGTGTTGCGCATTAAGTTGGCGCTGTGGGTGCAGTGGTGCCACTAATCTTAGGCCCCCAGATTGAACAATTTACTTTCTCTTCCCAGAATATTTTTGCAGGCTGCTTTATTATAGCTATTTTATACCGCTTTTAATCTACACAGTGACATCCTGGATTTTCTGGTATTGCCAAGTTTGAAATGATTAGAGCTGAGCCGCAATACCACAGTGAACCCGTGGGCAGGTGTGGCAGTGTTTATGGAAGCAGGCAGCCGTTCTTTTGAGCTCCTGGACAACCCCTTCATTGTCCCCGTCCGCGTGGTGTTTAGGTGGGGTTCTCTTGTGAAATCATGTCTGGCAGCTTTCAGTTGTGACAGATTTGTGTTCCTGGAGAAGCCGCGGCACTTGGACAGCTGTATTCCAATGAGCATATTTTGTCAAAGCCTCCCAATCACAAGTGGCAGACTACATCTGCGTTCCCCGCACGTAACACTGTGTAGACTGTTCTCCCTGGGTGCAATGCCAACATTTATTTCAGACGTTCCTTAAAGATTTCTTATTTAATGTGGCCGTCCTTGTGTCAGTGAGTGGGGCTATAACCGAGGGCTTGTGGTGGGAGCATCGATCAGGACCTTCTGTAACGTGTCTCGGCCCCCTTTACTGTAGCAATTAATGGAAACAATGCAGAAGAGATGTATCCTGTCCTTTCCTGTGATGCAATGTACTCCCTCATATTTCCTGCCTATCAGGATGCCTCCAGGACAAATAACATAGCAGAGTAGTTCCTGCGAGATTTATGGCTGTTACTGGCAGTCATGAGACGCCTCACCTGCTTCCTTGGTTCCACAGAGACTAGAATTGTTTGGTATAGATGTAATGTCACGTATTTGGAGATGCGTTAATAAAAGCCTATACAAAAATAAACATGCAAAGAGAAAATATTTTATATGTTTGTTTTTGCGTATCGATGAACCTTGTGTGGTGGTATAATGATGACATCCTGGACTTGGGCACCTGTTTCATCATCTATGTAAACCAGGGGTGCACAACCTGCGGCCCGGGGGCCACATGCGGCCCTTGATACTATTCTGTGCGGCCCCCAACCATCTGGTAACAGACATGTATGTCTATGTCTTGTGGCTGCTCACATGTATTTTTCATGTATTTCTCCCATTAGATGGGAGTCCTAGAAGTGTAACTAGACATTAATGGTATATAATGTATGTTCAATATGCCATAAGTACAACATTTCAGTTGTTAATACACCTTTAACTTTTAATTTCGGCCCTCGTCATTGGTTTAGTCTGGCAATGTGGCCCCCAACCAGGAAACGTTGTGCACCCCTGATGTAAACTCTACAAGATGATTGTCAACAGCCAGACTAAATCCCTCCCAACAACAAGGAACTGCTGGCCCAAAAAAAAGTCCAGGACGAATGCAACTGAAGTGATAGTGGTGCAATAGTAAGAAGGGCCAACAATGTTGAAGTGGTGGATGACCATGTTGGTCTTCACAGGAGCAGGGAGATCCAGGGTGGTCACTTGCTGGCTGTAGCATTTAACAGTCTGTTTTGGATACTGGCCACCAGAAACAGCAGATGGGCAAGATATTTTACAGTGAGTCAGAAGCAGGGCTGTGGAGGAGGAATCGGTAGAAATGTACCCACTCTGACTCCAGCTTAAAAAATATTACCTGTTATTAATATTGTGTAATTATATTTTTAAGAAATTATACTTTCATACAAATTTAGAAAAGTTTAGATATGTTAATCAATATTTTTTTATGTTGTAATAAAACTAAGATCTTTTTTTTTTTTTTTTTTTTTTTTTTATCAAAATCCATGATAAGCAGGGTTTTCTATTGGTGTTAGTCAGTTCTCACCTCTCCTGTCCTTATACTATAATCAGTGATAAGCAGGTTGTTCTAGTGGTGATAGATAATCAGTTCTTACCTCTCCTGTGTTCTCTTCTGTCTTTATACTATAATCAGTAATAAACAGAATGTTCTAGTGGTGATAGATAATCAGTTCTTACCTCTCCTGTCCTTGTACTATAATCAGCGATGAGTAGGTTGTTCTAGTGGTGATAGATAATCAGTTCTTACCTCTCCTGTGTTCTCTTTTGTATTTATACTATAATCAGTAATAAACAGAATGTTATAGTGGTGATAGATAATCAGTTCTTACCTCTCCTGTCCTTGTACTATAATCAGCGATGAGTAGGTTGTTCTAGTGGTGATAGATAATCAGTTCTTACCTCTCCTGTGTTCTCTTCTGTCTTTATACTATAATCCGTAATAAACAGAATGTTCTAGTCGAGATAGATAATCAGTTCTTACCTCTCCTATGTTCTTCACTGTCCTTATACTATAATCGGTGATAAGCAGGGTGTTCTAGTGGTGATAGATAATCAGTTCTTACCTCTCCTGTGTTCTTCACTAGTCTATAATCAGTGATAAGCAGGGTGGTCTACTGGTGATAATCGGTTCTCTCCTCTAATGTCCCTTATATTAGATATCTTCATGCTGCTCTAAGTCCCTTAGTTACTATGCCTGAAAATGTATACCAGACAAGGAAGTTTCTCTGCTGGGCATGCCTGCATTCATCTCGGAACTGCTAGATAGAACAGGAAGACCGGTTGTCTGGAAATAAGTAACTTTTCACAGGTGTCAACAGGCTGTCTCTGCTATGGAAAGTATCATACTTACCTACTCTCTGCCTCTCTGGTCCTGCATGCTGTCTTCCGTGTGTCCATCTTCCAGTCCGCGGCTTGTTTAATTCATCTCCGACATGGGCATGTTCTTCTATTAACTGGCTTCAGTGGTGATGTCTCTTATGGACGTGTCACCTCTGAATCCAGCCATTACATACTTGCAAGACAGTGATAAAAGGCCCGATGTTACCCTTTTACTACTGTCAATTTGTCATTACTAAATTAATGGCCATTTATGAAGGAGTCAGAACTTTGGCTTCCCGGAGTCCACAGCCCTGTTCAGAATGTCTCATTCCCCCAACATTGTCTTCTACTTGTGTCCTGCCCTGCTATTTCAGATAGTGTTGCCTGAAACCCAGCTGTGTCACCTGCTACATATGTTTGGGTGGGTGGTCTGTGTGGGTCCTCTAACTGAACAAGATCAGTTGTTTGTTTGGTCCAGATCCAACTCTTTGAGCCAACTTCTGCTGGATGGAGGCAACTTTGTGCTTAACCCACATTCAGCCATTTGCAGAAATCTTCCTATTGACCAAAACCTCACAGATAATACATTTACCCGAAATCTACAAAGGCTTTTCTGTCAGTCGGCCAAAATCATGCTTTGAAAATCATCCATATTCTCAAACGCTGCTGGATGTCTATCACATTTATTGCTGAAGTGTCCTTCTGCAAATCTAGCGACTGCTTTTTATGGTTGGGCATGCAGATCAGCTCTCTTCTGAGAGAAAGTAAGAGGTCTCTGTAGTGCCACCTGATGGAGGTAGCTTCCCTTATAGTCAATGTCTAAACCTTTTAACAGGCCTTGTAACATGACCTAGGACAGAGAACAGCAACCTCTGGCATTTCAGCTGTGGTGAAACTAAGACTCCCAGCATGCACACTTGCGTGGTTGGTCTTGGGACTCCCATAGAAGTAAATAGAGTATGCAGGGGGTTGTAGTTTCACAACAGCTGGGGTGCCAGAGGTTGTTTAACCTTGACCTAGGATATAAGTCAAACCAAGAGCCATCTTCAAAAGAAAAGGAAGGCCCTCTGCAGACCGCTGTTTCAGGGTTCTTGCCCCTCTTCAGGACAGAGCAGGGTGCTGGGTCGGAGGCCTTTTCATGTAGGTCTTGGGGAAGGGATCGGGGTACCTGTTCATCCTTGCAGAGAGTGCCAGAACTAGTGTAGGTAGTCTTGTAGGCCGTGCAATTTTCTCTGGGATAAAAGATATGCTGATTAGATCTCTTAGGACAGAATTTCGGTCTGCCAAATGGAACTGGTGTATTTTTGTCTTCCCTTTTGAGTAACAAAAAGTTCCTCACATCTCTGCACAGTCTTGTTGAAGGATCTGAAACAGTGTGCACCTGACAGGCGGATGTCTCCTACTATGTTGTCAACTCCCAATTTCCTGGAGATCATAGACAAGGTTGACTGGTGTCTGAAATGTACCTTAAATCTCTCCAAGGTGCCATTTTCTAGTACCTTGAAGAGCTCTCACGGCCATTTCCTCGGATCTCACCTCTCCCTGCCCCTTCTATTGACCACTTTGCCACAGCAGCAAATGGGATAAAATGTTCACAATCCAACGGCGACGTCTAATCTCCAAGGTAATGCCCGTTATCCTATTAGGCTCTTTAAATTCCAGATTGAGTTTGCAAAGCTGCATCCGACTTAAAAGCTCATTGAACACCACTGATGTTTGTACCCGCTGCAGAACTGCCAGTAATTGGATGAAAGCCCTGGACGTGCAGATCAGAGTGATCCGCATTTCACTGCAGATAGAGGCATTGCTTTTGTTTAACTATTCTGTATGTAGTCAGATGCGTGGGACACCAGGCATTGTTCAGAATATGAAAGCGGGCCCTTTATTATGACTGTGTCCTGATATACACTGTAATATCAATAAATAACAATTACGGTGGATAGCATTATTATAGGTGTAAAGCCTTGATGGGCCATCTTCCATAGGACGGTATATTACGGAGGAGTCCCTGCAGGTCTGTTCTGTGCTGCTCCCTACCGCACCTTATTACAGAGAGATTCTCCCCTTGAAGCATTGCTTTTATGTAAGAATAACTCTGAAATACGGTCTCCAAAGGATCCTATAAAATCTAAGGAGAAAAGCTCCTGTGTGAGTTTAGTGGTGTATAGCGGTGCAGCAAGGCTCCACAGAGCCATAGTACGGTACTGTGCAAGTCCAAAAAATGATCTCATTCTGTTTCCGAGTTAGCAAGATATTTGGCTACGATGAGAAGACGACTTCCATTGACACTTAGGGCTCATGCACACGTGCCACCCGTTTCGGTGCATTGGGGAACGCAAATTGCAGTCCCCAATGCACAGGAACCGTCCGTGTGGCTGGCACAGACGGACGCAGACCCATTGAATTCGAATGCGCTTGTGATCCGTCCGGTGCAGAGGCACGGGCCGGAATACCGTGGAAGCTGTCTGTAGTGCTTCCGTGGCCTTCCGCTCCATGCCTCCACACCATATCTTCCAGGTTGCAGACCCATTCAAGTGAGTCCGCATCCGTGATACGGTGCGCACGCGGCCGGTGTCTCTATATTGCGGACCGCCCGACAACAGCCTCATGCATGGCCCTTAGTGAATGTTGTCCAAATAATAAGTATTTTTAGGAATATTCCTAGAACTGCCTTTGGATTGCATTGCAGCACCACCTGTAAAAGCCGCCCTATGGCTATAGTCACACAGTCAGGTTTCTTGATGCAGTTTTGGAAGCCAAAGGCACAAATAAATTCCATCTGTCTTTTATACTTCCTCTCCTTTGGTGATCCAGTCCCGATTTTGGCTTCTAAAATAACAAAAGAAAACCTGACAGTTCGGCCGTACCCATGGGCCTTCTTCACACACGCATTTCTTGAAAGGGATTATCCCATAATTAATGTAAAAAATGAAAATCGGACATCATATAGCACATTGCAGTCTCTTCCTAACAAAGCTAGAACCAGCGCTGTACCTCACATGGATCCAGAGATCTCCTCATTCATTGCTCTGCTAGATTTATATCAAGCTGACAGCTCAAGGGGAGTGTCTTTTCTGCTGCAGCTCAGGGGGCGTGTCCATGCTCTCCCTATCACAGCTCAGGGGGCGTGTCCATGCTCTCCCTATCACAGCTCAGGGGGTGTGTCCATGCTCCACCTATCAGCTCAGCAGGCAGTTGAAGTATGAAACTGAGCATGTGCGGCCTTCTCAGTGAGCTGGACATAGAAATAAGAAAAAAACTAGCAGCAGGTGGCGCTATACAGATTGTATTAAATAACTCAGTGGCTATGCTAAATTTTTAACTACATGCCAGAGGTGATTATGTCTATTACATCCCACCATAAAATTCTTATCAACCTCCAATTGCTACAAATAAATTGTACTTTATTGAGTATAATACATACAAACAAATTTTTTTTTTGTGGAAAATTCCTAAAAACTTAGCAGCAAATATCAACCCCTAGGGAGGACAAGGAGGTCTGTCCACCACAATCAGTATTCACCTAGGACAGTAGCGATCACAATGTGCTAATGATACACAGCTATAGTGGTATTTGAGGCCAAAGGGGCCGGACAAAAGGAATACCCGATGTTCTTAAGTAGTAAGCAACAGCAGTGTCCCAAACACATAGCACCATCAAGATATACCAGTATTATGTCGTGCATCATGAGCAATAAACAGAGCAGCCAACCATTATAGCCATACCAGATGTGGGAACGTGGCTCTGCCGCCGCCTCCACCCGACGCCGTTTCTCCAACCAGGCTTCTTCCGGGGATAAACTACAAAAAATGGGTTTGATAAATAAATGGACAAAATATCAGTTTTAATACCACTTAGGTATTTACTCCAAATGATATTGAACATAAAAGCAATTATGGATCCATAAAGTAAATTATTATATGTAGTCGTTTAGTTATGGATCCATCATTTGTTTATATAATTTTTATATAATTTTGGAGTAAAATAACTACTACATAGTATGAAAACTGATACATTTTGTTTTATTGCATTCATTCCTTAGTTTGTAGTCTAATGCCAATCGACGGGGTCCATGTCCTGATAGGATTAAAGTCAATGGGGCGGTTTGTTTGTTTTTTATTTGTTTAGCAACATAAAAAAAAATAGACATGTCTGTTTTCATGGCCGGACTTGGGGCAGCAGGACCTGCACTCCCAGCATGATGACATCATATGATCACACTGGGAGCGTAGGTCCTGCTGCTTGCAGTGAGGAGCAAGTGTTCCTGTGCATGCAAGTGGTTGAGTTTTTATTTTATTTTATTTTTTGTCTGCGCAAAATAGGGCAATTTATAATACCAGGGCCATAAAGGGTGCATTTTATAATACTGGAGAGCACAAAGGGGGGTCAATATCTACATTGGGGTGCACATAGGGGGCCATTATCTGTTCTGGAGGACACGAAGAGGCCATTGTCTATAATGGGGGGCATTATACTAGGGGCACAAAGGGAGCCATTATCTATAATGAGGGGCAGTATCAGGGGCATTATCTATACTAGGGGACACTATGGGGGTCATTATACTGGGGGCACAAAGGGGCTATTATCTATACTGGGGGCACTATGAGGGGCATTATCTATACTGGGGGGCAGTATCGGGAATTATTTATACTAGGGGACACTATGGGGGCATTATCTATACTGGGGGGGGGGGTTTACTATACTGGAGGCACTATGGGGGGCATTAACTATACTGGGGGCACAAAGGGAGCCATTGTCTATAGTGGGGGCATTATCTATACTAGGGGACACTATAGGGTGCCACTATCTATAGTGGGGGCACAAATGGCTATTTATACTGGGAAGCATTATGGGGGCAGTATTGGGACATTATGTATACTGGGGGCACTATGGGGGCCATTATATATACTGTGGACACTGCATGGATTGGGTTAAAAAAAAAAGTCATCAGTTTTTAATGGCTGTTTTTAATGATGCAAAACGACGTTAAAAATAGATAAACGGCCAGAAAATGTATGCATACACTGATGTGAAATGGCCATGAAAAACGGACAGTTTATCTGTTTTTAATGGCAGTTTTTTTCCCACTGTCTTGTTACGCGGGCCGGCGATCAGGACAATTGTTCTGTATAAAGGTGCTGACGATCACGCAGTGAATGAGCAAATGCTGGGCGGAAGCATGGCTGATACGGACACCTAAATCGCCATTACTGGGCAGCAGATCCTCCTGTATGGGGACCAGGGATAGGAGTAGCAGTGCCTTGTACCCATACAGAGGAGATGATATATTCTTATGACTCTGTTTTGCCCTTCCTGTTGTTCCTCCTAGAAGTTTATACAAAAAAAATGGACAACTGGATGTCGCCATTCCCCTTGTCTATACATACTCTGATACTTTCAGCACTGAGTGGGGGTAACACTCAGTTTACAAAGGAGTCATACATTTCTAGCAGGAGTAACAGAGGAATGGCACAGTGGAGAAGTCTAAGAAAAGATGCTCCAGAATTCAATCAGGAATAAAATAAATTGCTTAACAGACCAGTCAGGAGAACTATTTGACCCATTCAATGACTTGTTTGGTGAGGATAATGACTCTTCATATGGCAGCCAGCTCTGTCTGGATGAGATCCCATAGTAACAAGCACATTGTTAATATATTTATAGTTTGGTTTAAAATCTTTCATCAATTTCCAGCAGCCTGCAAGCATTCTGTAAATGTTTGGGTACCTCCTTGCACCCCCCTTCTCACCCCAAAAAGTCTGCACTAATACGGTATACAGTAGAACGGCAGGAGGGCATGCCGCTGCAGTCTCTCTCCCCGGTCATCCGGGCGGCTCCCCGAAGGCGTCTTCCCTCCCTATTTGTGTATAGGGATAGACCTGTGAAAGAAGCCGAGCGGGGAGTCGCCCAGATGACTGTGCACCCAGTTCCTGATGAAGAGTCATAGGGGCGTTTCACAACAGCTCATCCCTCCCCTGCTGGTCTTTATTGATGGGTCTCTTCTTATACACAGATGGGAATAGACCTGTCAATCCAGACAAGAGGGGAGAAATTCTTTATCATTTGTTCTTATGACTCTAATGTGCCATTCCTTTATTATTCCTGCTGGAAGTTATAAATTAATTACTAGCAGTTTGCTGTGAAGGTCCAGATGAGTGTTGAGGGTGTCCCTGCACAGTCTGAACTGGCAGCACTGATTGGATAGCGTCAGACAGTGCAGGGACACCCCCTTGCCCCCCAAACTGCTAACACCCATCTGGACCTTCATTGCAAATAGCTAGTAATTCATTCATAACTTCCAGTAGGAATAATAAAGGAACAGCACAACACAGACTCCTAAGAATAGATGCTCCAAAATTATTTCATGGGAAATGTAAGTACCGTAGTTACTAAAACGGACATGTCCGGAGAGACGACAGGTCCTGTCTGTAACCAGGAGCCTGTTGGGATTTCATGCTGACGGGTTCCCTTTATATTCTCTCTCTACAGTAATGTGTCCATCCTCCATTTTGGTGGAAGAATGGCGATTTTATTGTATTTTGTTCATTTTACTCCGGTTGTGTTGATGACCAGTGTATGTAGACGGTGAGGGGAGTGCCGTCACTACTAGGGTGACAGTGCCGTACACCATGTAAGGTGCTGCTACCTGCCCTCCTGTGATCAGATCTACAGCTTGATATCTGGATCTGAAGACAAGCGGTATTGCTGTGGATAAAACGTTCATGTATATTTTAATGTAACACTTCTACATTATGAAATATTCATATTGCTGATCAGCTTCCATTACAATATCTTGTTAAAAGAATAAATGATTCACAATGTGTGAGGTCTTCGAAACTCTCCCCCTGCAAAACCAGAAGAAAAAGTACCACTTGTCCTAGTACTGAAACCCTGTGCAAAATTACCTTGTTTTTCTTCTCTTATCTTGTGTTTTGGATCTGTGCAGAGGCCATGTAAGCTGTCCTGTATAGTGTCTATACTATGAGTGATGCAGCTCTCACTCCCCTCTACCAGCGGGAAGTCCTAGCACCATCTCTGGCTCCAATGAGCTGCTGAATTACATCCATGCAGTCATCTTCTGATGCAGAATGACAATGGTTTGGTGACAGGCTGCTGAGTCCTTTTAGTGGACTTAGTGGAAGTGGTTTGATTGACTGAGATAGAGGCTTCTAAAAATCAATTAGTAATGTATATATATATTACAGTATATATAATTATATATTAAAAGGAAACTTATAATGTTTTCATCTAAGGGCCCTTTCACACTTGCGTTGTCCGGATCCGGCGTGTACTCCACTTGCCGGAATTACACGCCGGATCCGGAAAAACGCAAGTGTACTGAAAGCATTTGAAGACGGATCCGTCTTCAAAATGGGTTCAGTGTTACTATGGCACCCAGGACGCTATTAAAGTCCTGGTTGCCATAGGGGGAGCGGTATACTTACCGTCCGTGCGGCTCCCGGGGCGCTCCAGAATGACGTCAGAGCGCCCCGTGCGCATGGATGACGTGTTCCATGTGATCACGTGATCCATGCGCTTGGGGCGCCCTGACGTCACTCTGGAGCGCCCCGGGAGCCGCACGGACGGTATGCTGCTTCCCCGCTACACTTTACCATGGCTGCCAGGACTTTAGCGTCCCGGCAGCCATGGTAACCATTCAGAAAAAGCTAAACGTCGGGTCCGGCAATGCGCCGAAACGACGTTTAGCTTAAAGAGGACCTTTCACTACTGTACAAACTAAAAACTAACTAGATCAGTGGGCAGAGCGGCGCCCAGGGGTCCCCCTGCACTTACTAGTATGCCTGGGCGCCGCTCCGTTCGCCCGGTATAGGCTCCGGTGTCTGCGCTCCCTCTGACTGATTTTTTTGTAGGAGGCGTGTCCCTTGCTGCACTGCTGGCCAATCGCAGCGCACAGCTCATAGCCAGGCTATGAGCTGTGCGCTGCGATTGGCCAGCAGTGCAGCAAGGGACACGCCTCCTACAAAAAATCAGTCAGAGGGAGCGCAGACACCGGAGCCTATACCGGGCGAACGGAGCGGCGCCCAGGCATACTAGTAAGTGCAGGGGGACCCCTGGGCGCCGCTCTGCCCACTGATCTAGTTAGTTTTTAGTTTGTACAGTAGTGAAAGGTCCTCTTTAAGGCCGGATCCGGATCAATGCCTTTCAATGGGCATTAATTCCGGATCCGGCCTTGCGGCAAGTGTTCAGGATTTTTGGCCGGAGCAAAAAGCGCAGCATGCTGCGGTATTTTCTCCGGCCAAAAAACGTTCCGTTCCGGAACTGAAGACATCCTGATGCATCCTGAACGGATTTCTCTCCATTCAGAATGCATTAGGATAATCCTGATCAGGATTCTTCCGGCATAGAGCCCCGACGACGGAACTCTATGCCGGATCCGGACAACGCAAGTGTGAAAGGGCCCTTAGGCTACTTTCACACTGGCGTTTCTGGGTCCGCTTGTGAGATCCGTTCAGTGCTCTCACAAGCAACCCAAAACGGATCAGTTAAGCCCCAATGCATTCTGAATGGATAAGGATCCGTTCAGAATGCATCATTTTGGCTGCGTTTGGTCTCCGTTGCGTTTTTTAGACGGTCACTAAAAGGCAGCTTGCAGCGTTTTAGTGACCATCTGACTATGCGGAGCCAAACGGATCCGTCCTGACTTACAATGTAAGTCAATGGGGACGGATCCGTTTTTCACTGACACAATATGGTGCAATTGAAAACTGATCCGTCCCCCATTGACTTTCAATGTAGGTCAAGACAGATCCTTTTTGACTTGGCAAACGGATCTGTTCTGAACGGATACAAGCGTTTGCATTATCGGTGCGGATCTGTCTGTGCAGATACCAGACGGATCCGCACCAAACGCGAGTGTGAAAGTAGCCTAAGTTGTATATAAGTGTATAATATAAATTTCTTGGGGTCCAGAGATTTGCATACTGTGCAGGGTCCACAACAGCTAAGGCTCAGTTCACATTTGCATTGGATCTCCTGTCCACTATGGAAGCCCCGATCCCCGGCACAATGGATACAGACGGTGCCTCACAAAATCGGTTTGTCTTATAATGGGGTCTATCAGGGTTGCTGTCGTTTTGACAGCAACAATGGCGCCGCATACTGCACTATTACTGTGAAAGGTGTCAGCGCTGGTGGCGGAGACCCCCAAATGTGAACACTGTCTAATCTATTGAGAGCTAAGGAAGGGTGTCCCTAATTTATCCTTATGTTATGAAAACTATTTTCTGGCAGATTTAGATTTAGCCATACTCGGGTTACGTTACTGACCTGACTAGTATAAAAAGCATAGCCAGCCCATACTTGCACCAATACATATTAGTTGAGTTCTTCTTGCAAATTCAAGTGCCATGGGCATGGGGGTTGTTGTCCAATTATCCTAAGCTCCTTACATGGGGTGAGTGGTTGTTTTTCCATGTGGTAGCATTGAGGTTCAGGGCTCGAATAAAGCTGGGTGACAAGGAACTGTGATGGTGACCATATTGTAGCCACATTGACTATTTTAGAGGGGCATGTTCTTGCCACACGCTATATGGAGTAGACTCGCTTTGGACATTGCAGATGACGGGGGAGGGATCACCGGTTGCCTTTGCTTCTTGATGGACCTGTGTTTGTACAGCGGCGTGGCACCTGGTAATGGTAGGTTTGGGTCTTTCCTATACTAGTGTGTAATTCAGAATCCCATTTCAAAGTGAGATTATAGCCTACAAAATAATGGTGTAAAGGAGGACATGCTGTGTAGGACATGTTCTCCACAGAAATCACAGGGAGCCTTTCTCTCCGCGCCGTCACCTCTTCAGTACTGTTTGGTACAGATGTAAGGCTAGATTTAACACCGTGTTTCGCAGTGATTTCCTGATGTATGCGTCTCACTTTTTAGGCACATCCATCGCCCATAGGCGAAAAATAAGTACATCTTCACTGGTGTATGCCGGCTCAGGACACACTCTTGACCTTCATCAGGAGCATCTGTGGAAGAGTAGCTGTAGTAGACCGGGTGACTTTATATACCTTAAATGTTCTCTCTTCTGAAGGTTGGGGGACCATTGGTTTTTGCCTTATGACCTTTTATGAACACAAGGGTTTGTATTTATTGCAGAGGACGATCACATCTGACCATGTGAAAACAGGGATCTGCCATATTGGCCATTCTCATACACATCGTTGTCTCCATAGCTAATAATTATAGAGCTGTAGTAATAGGAGGACGTAGAGGCCAGGATGAAAATCGCAACCAGTGATGGGGCTAACTGGGAGACACTGGAATCTGTAGTCCCTTTTCGTTAACAATAGAGGAGTTGTGGTTGTATCGGAAGCCTAAACTTGTGACGGAGGAACCGGTAAAAACGTAGGGTCACTCCGAACCCGAGCAGTGGACTCCGCTCAATACAGTGCACATGCTCGTGCCCGAGGGTGGTCTGGAGCTTCTCTATAGGGTTCCCTTTAAATAGGTTGGCCACTTTATAGTAACATTTCCTAAAATGCTGGAAACTTTTATGTTGAGTCACATCAGATTGCAAATGCCTTTATGCCTTAAGGACACATGTCTGCATTTAAAGGGGTTCTCCAGGATTTTTTTTTTTAAACAGTGTAGAGAGCAGGGGGCTGTATAGAATGAAGAAAAAATTGATGCCCACCTTTTTTAATGTCCCACAGCTATTGTACCACCACTCCGATTCCCACCGGGCCCTCAGCATTCAACATTAAAGAGTATGTGATCACTGCAGGACCAGTGGGGACCAGAGCGGCGGGATATTTAAAAGGTGAGCATGGGCCATATTTTTTATTTCATACAGCCCCCTGCTCTCTGCGTTTAAAAAAAAAAATCTTGGAAAACCCTTATAAAGGTCCATGAGTGGGATATATAGACATGGGAGAGTGATCGTCTCTGCATCCGTAGGAAAGAAGATGGCTTCCTCTGCTTTTCCTGTGCAGGAGCTGAACATCGGCGTAATGTGTTTGGCGCATGCGCAGATGCAGGACATTCTGCTGCTTATATATGTACATGCACCGGACACCTACAGATGCCCTTCACGGACAGCATGGGGCCTTCCACTGACGAGCTGGGGTAAGGCATAAGGCCCGTTACAATTTTATTTGACATAGTTCCTAACATGTGATAAGCAATTATCAAGCAGCCTTTCCCTTTTAGAGGGGTTGTCCAGGATTACTAAGAAGTCTGCTTTATCCAGAAATGGCGCCACACTTGTCCATGGGCCGAATCTGGTATTGCAGTTCAGCATCATCATTTGCTTTGTTTCTGGATGTAAGCAGACTTTTTTCTTTTTTTTATAACCCTGGACAACCCCTTTAAGTGGAAAATGAGGATAATAACGGGTGGAACTGTAGTCGTTGGGTTAGGCACAATAATCGTCCTCTTCAGTTTCATCCATTTTCCGGCATGTGGCTGTCCTGATCCGTCACTTTAAATGATTCAGCAGGTAATTAACCTATAAAATAAAGTAATGCTTCACTTTAAAGCCCCCATTTGTGCATTCACTTGCGCTAATTTCCCTCTGTCACAGTAGAGGCGTGCTTACACCTGTTTTTCGGAATTCACCCGAGGTTACTTACATGTCCTCATTCTGTGCCTTGTAGAAGTAAGATGATGGCTGGTCTGAGAAATCCTCTCCCGTCAGCACGTTACGGATTGGGGCATATGTACATGGAACTATGGCTCTGTTCACACAGAGTACTGAACAGTGAGGGGAGGGCCACATGGTGACACTGGTCTCAGCCAGGATCTCGGGGGCGTCACAGTGCAGCGGGGATCCTATAGAAATTAATGGGGCTGCAACACAAGTTGCACATGTGCTGTAACTGCAACCCCTAAATCTGGCAGATTTGGATTTTTTGCGATTCAGGTGTCGCAGTCGCGGCACACATGTGACTGGTGCTGCGACCCCTTCAGTTCTATGGAACTACCCACTGCAATCCTGGCCATAACCAGTGTCGCCGTACCCTAAAAGTGAATGTGGTTGGACAGAAATCTCTGGTGTGCTCCGTATGTTGAATGTTTGCTCTGGGTTTTGGGCATTTTGGTTTGTATTGCTGCGAATCTGCAGTTTCCACTGTGTGAATACTGCCTGACTTGCTGTTCCTCCTTCTGGTGGTCCCTGGTATGTAACCATAGTGTAGTATGCATCGACTGCTCAGCATGGCGCACGCTGCGTGATAAACCCCTCCAAGCCTCTGAGCGGTCTCACCTGGCGGGGAAAGTGGAGGATCTTTAAATAACTATATCTAATTTGCTGCAGTGACTTTGCAAGGCCACGACACAGTGCATGGAGCTACGCAGTTCTAGCATCAAAACAGCTGACCGGTAGGGGGTGCCGGGGGTCAGCCCCTCACCGATTTCATATAGATGACTAAGGCCTCATGCACACAACCGTATCTGTTTTGCGGTCTGCAAATTGCGGATCCGCAGAACACGGATATCGGCCCTGTGCATCCCGAATTTTTCCCTTCCCCAGATGCCTATTCTTGTCCACAAAACGGACATAGGACGAGTTCTATTTTATTTTTTATTTTTTGCAGCACCACAGAACAGACATACGGATGCGGACAGTACACAGCCCCCAGTCCCCATCATGCCTGAGGCTTTATCCTAAGGACAGGTCATCAATAAGTTACTCCTAGATAGATTACATAGCTCTATCTGTATGACGTGGGATACATTGGTTGTGTTGAATACTGCACTGTGTTACCTATTCCTATACTAACAGATAGTAAACCGCTAGAGGCCAAAGGACTCTTTTGGCCGAGGTCAGGGCACGGACCAAGATGTCCATCGGCTGCTGTGTGAATGTTATTAAAAGGGTTTTCGAAGATTTTACTGGATAGGTCATCAGTATCTGATCGGTGGGGATCCGACCCCTGGGACCCCCGCCCATCAGCTGTTTGAGAAGCCACCGTGGCATTCTCGCAGCTTACCAAGCACAGTGCCGTCCATTGTGTAGCACACTCAGGCCCTTTCATTTTTATATGGGGCTGAGCTGCGCCTAGACCACGTGACTGATTAACGTGTCGTCACCCGAAAAATCCAACCTGCATTATCTGGGGTGGGGGGGTGGATGCCACTGCGGATTAGCCCCACTCATTGAGGACATCCCTAGTGGTTTCCATGCTAAAAAACAATATGCGGCTGTATGAGCAGCAGCGCAGTGAAATACATGCGAAATGGCAGGGGAATCACATGCGATTTTTCCATCGGATGCCGGTGCAGAATACAGGACATAAATGGTATGGAAAATCCATCGTGTGAACATACCTTTACTGAGCACCATTGCTCTGTCTAATTGTGGGGGGTTTCAAATGCCCGACAGTTCCTTCCAATCCCCCTTTACATGTATCTGCTTGGCATAGCCGAGCATGCAAGTGTTCACAATAGAGGGAGGGGAAAAAGCCGCTGTCGGACACTTCCAGCAGGGATTTATCTTCCCAGAGAACAAAAAAGATCAGGCATGTTAAAATTCAGCATGGCTGACCCTTCTTTTCCTCGACTTCTACAGTCAAGGGGCAGTCAGGACATCACTAGGTATATTAGATCAGGGGCCGGCAACCTCCAGCACTCCAGCTGTTGTAAAACTACAACTCCCAGCATGCTCTGTTCAATTCTGTGGGAGTTCCGAGAGTAGCCATGCAAGTGTGCATGCTGGGAAATGTAGTTTCACAACTGCTGGTGTGCGCTGAAGGTTGCTGACCCCTGCATTAAATGGTCAGCGGGTTCGGCCAACATCTTGTGTGTGTCCGTCTTAAATCACGGCTGGGTTGTGTGGCTACAACGAGTGCATCAGCTGTCCCTGCTGAAGAGACCTGTGACCACAGACATTTGGATAGTGCTGTTCTTACTCCCACTATACGGTATAGTTATTTTACACTGTATGACAGTATGTGATAAGGGGGAAACTGGAGGAAGTTAAATATAGTGACAGCTATGGGAACCTAATGGAAAGCTTCACTTCTAATATGAAACCAGCTTTTCCCTATCGGAATGTTGCATGAAAAGCAGCGTGTGATGCCATCTCTGTACCCAGTACTGGTAGGAATAGGGGCCGGCTGTGATAACCTTTTCTTAACTGTGTAGTTACAAAGGGCATCTCATGGATGGTGCCTGATCAGAAGCACTCCTTTAGGTGCCTTTTACAGGCTGATCTGATGACAGTCATATGAACACTCCTTCCCGATAATTTCTCCATTTAAACAGCGATCAACTGAAAAATGAGAAAACTCTCATATGATGGATGAGTGTAGCATAAATGCTTTCTGGTGGGTAGTACATCTCCACATGTAAATCATACGTGCTGTCGACAGTATGAAAACTGGGGACAAATGATCACACTAGTGATTCTTTCTTTCTCCCCTTCAGTTGAAATCGGCCCCTCTGAAAGGTCCTTTAAATGAGTGCCAATAAAATCTGTATGCTTGCCACCAATACAGTACAACTGACTGCTATCATGGTAGCAAGTGCCAATCAACTGGTGCTGCTGAGAGATGGCACTACCATGTGATTGTGAAAGCAAACTGCTTGGTGGCACATGTCCGGTTTTTGAAAATGACACCGCTTTTGTTAGACAAATGGCATATTCACAGAAATAAGCTGCAAGTGTACTGTACTAAATATGGATGTACATCTGTAGTATTGGATATGGGGGATCAACATCTGAGCATCGAATAAACCGACCGGCAAGTATTTAAAGGCTATGGACACCTTTGGGTAAATTTTTTTCTATAATAGAATTTTACTCGTTTTGGGCTAAAAAAAATATATCTTTTGGTCTTTATTAAAAACTTTCAGCAGTTTTTGTGATACATGCAGTGAAAAATCAATCGATTTGCAGAATGTCCTTTCTAAGTTTGTGTAAAGCCTCATCTCTGATCTCCTGACCTCATAAACACTCATTTTAGGAATATCACTTGAATCAGTGTTTTTGAGGTCAGGAGATCAGAGATCAGGCTTCATATGAGACTGATTTTTAACCACATGTATCACAAAAACTGCTGAACATTTGTTAATAAAGACCAATTCAAAAAACAATATTTAGCCACCCAGAATGAATACAATGCAATCATTAAAAATGCCATAGCCTTTAAGACATATCTACATACATAAACTGAAGTGAAGATTAGGCTACTTTCACACTAGCGTTCGATCGGATCCGTTCTGAACGGATCCGATCATAATAATGCAGACGGAGGCTCCGTTCAGAACGGATCCGTCTGCATTATTTTGGCATATAAAAGCTAAGTGTGAAAATAGCCTCGGACGGATCCGTCCAGACTTTCAATGTAAAGTCAATGGGGGACGGATCCGCCTGAAGATTGAGCCATATTGTGGCATCTTCAAACGGATCCGTCCCCATTGACTTACATTGTAAGTCTGGACGGATCCGCACGGCCAGGCGGACACCCGAACGCTGCAAGCAGCGTTCAGCTGTCCGCCTGTCCGTGTGGAGGCGAGCGGAGCGGAGGCTGAACGCCGCCAGACTGATGCATTCTGAGCGGATCCGCATCCATTCAGACTGCATCAGGGCTGGACGGAAGCGTTCGGGTCCGCTCGTGAGCCCCTTCAAACGGAGCTCACGAGCGGACAGCCGAACGCTAGTGTGAAAGTAGCCTTACAATGCCAGTGTGTGCCCTACAGTGTGTGCCCTACAGTGTGTGCCCTACAGTGTGTGCCCGCTCTGGCCTACAGGGTTTTGAAGACAGAAATGTTGCATGCAGTTTAGAATTATAGTGTCATTCCACTCCACACCCTCCAAAAGAGGTGTCCTCCACATGTGAAAGAAGGGATACAGAATGGTGTGTGTGTGCCATAGTGACTGCACCAGCTTTTGATATTTTACTCTGGGTTCCTTAGGCCACGGCTTCCTGGTCGTCTTAGGCTCCATTCACACGTCCGCAATTTTCCTTACGGTCCGTTTTTTTGCGGATCCGTGTTTCCGTAAAAACCTTCAGTTTTTTACAAAAGTGCATCCACATCTGTTCCGTGTTTCTGCAGAAATAAAAAAGGAAGGAGGAATACATGCTGCTAGGGTAATGCGGATGATATTTAGTGTGTTTCCGCATGTCATCTGCTTTTTTGCGGACCCATTGAGTACAATGGGGCCGTAGATCGCAATTTGCGGCCAAAAGTAGGACATGCTTCATTTTCTTTTTGCGGAACCGCATCACGGAAGTGATGATGCGGACAGCAATTACTCCCCCATTGAAATGAATGGATCCGCACCTGTTCCGCAAAATTGCGGAACAGATGCGGAAGGAAAATTGCGGACGTGTGAATGGAGCCTTAGTCTTTCTGACACCTAAGTGCATAATGTATTAGGTGTTCATACAAAATTTGGCATGAATTCTCTGCGGAAAAAGTTGGTAGCGGTGGCCTGGAATCCGTCTCCCATAGTCTTCAATGTAAGGCTGCACAGTTATTCATGTGGCTCCGGTTTATAGCCACAACCGCGCCAACATGTCCTTTCCTGGTGCTGCGTCCGGAAAGACGCCGCTGGAGATCGCTGCAGGTGTCCAGTCGCGGTTTAGCTCCATTCAGAGGGGCTAAACCACAAGCGGGCCCATGGCATTCACATTGAAAAAACCTGGTAGAAGAAGAAGGGTTTCTGTCTGGCAGATTTTTCCTGTGTAAAGTCCGCTGTGTGGACGGGGCCTAAATGTGACCACAGGACTATAATAACCATAGAAAATATATGATAATCGAATTGATTTGTGAAAGTGTGATTTACAAAATGGCCTATTTTCAGAGACCAAATAATTGCATTTTCTTTCCAGTGGCACAGGCGATTTATGAACTATCGCCTTTGCCAGTGTTTTTGCGCCAGAGCAGAAACTCCTTTTCTCCTTCAGCTGCCAAGCGCACATGTAACAGGTCAGCCAGTTTCATAGGTACAAATCTGCTGTATTTATATCGAATTTTACATTCATTATTTCCTCAGGGTTGCAGGGAGCGCACAATTTACTTGTCTATGCCGATCCCTGATATTATTATATGATGAGTTTCTGTTACCAGCAATCTCCCTACAGGAACATGCAGAGAAGATCCGGATTGTGTTGCTTCCAGGCACAGGCTGAGGCCATGGAAATTCTGTATAACTTTTATATATCGTTACCAAATATGAATCATTTGTACTGTATTCACTGTAGTGTGCACAATGTTCTCCAAAGGGGCTGGAGATGACCCTTGAAGGTCTTGGCAGATGGATTTTCTCATTTCTTTGAAAAGTCTTCAGTATGAGCTCAGTCCAGTACTTGGGCTGCTGTGGTACATTACAGTAATTTTCCATTCTTCAGAAATGCTTGGAGATCTACACTTTATGGCATAAGGACTCCACCAGTACCAACAGCATTTTGATGCTTGTATTGATAATATAGAAGGTTTGAGACCTTGAAAATTCAGACATGTTCTCTTCCTCACATCATAAATTCTAATTTCCTCCACCTTTTTCTGTCTGCTTTTCCCCCGACAGCATGTCTTCTGCAAGCTGAGCTGGTGAACTATGAGCGGGTTAAGGAATACTGCCTGAAGGTCCTCAAGAAGGAAGGAGAGAACTTCAAGGCCTTGTACAGATCTGGAGTAGCTTTTTACCACCTGGGAGACTATGACAAAGCACTGTTCTACTTGAAGGAAGCCAAGAGCCGGCAACCAACAGGTACAATTACTTTGTAATGGAGCAATGTAGACGTTGAACTGGTGTAGTACCACTCTTTCTTCCTAGGCAGATTTTCTTGACCAAGGTCTGAAGCACCCTAGATAAGATATGCTTAAACATGTCTTTATTTGGGAATCCCTGACAGAGTGGAATGAGTACTGATAACCTTTACACAATTCTCCCTTCCCCCATATTTGCTTGGAATCCTGACCATTACTTTGGACAGCTCACCCACTCCATGACCTTTGGGCCAGTTCCTTCCTGTTTGCTAACCTTGTGGAGATGGAGGAACCTGGGCAAGGCTACAACACCTATAGATGAGGAGGTAGAAAAGGCCAGTGAGCAGGTACCCTCTAAGCAGCAGCAGCGGGGCCAGCTTCTATAGTACTATATGTAATGTACCTCTGCAGGTTCTAAAGCCAGATCTATGGGCAAAGGGTACAGAATAATTCATCTGCTTGTTCCGGACAGAATCTGTCCTCTCTGACCCCAATATTCCCGCAGTTGACAGTACTATAAATAATTACTTGGGATGATGGAGGTTTTCAGCCTTCTATCTCTGTGAAGCTGTACAGTCATACCTATTGGCTCTGCCAACTCATTGAAATTGCAATTTTCCTGCCAGGATTTGATAGATGTGATGGTGTGCTATTTACATTCTTTATCCTCTGCTAAATGTCTCCTAGACACACGTCAGCCAGAAAGATGTGCAGATCTTCTCCCGTCTGATCACCTTATGTCACACAATACACAGTTTGTTTGTCCCTTAAAGAGGTATTCCGGTTTTAATGATGACATTTCTTTATTTACAGAATAGGACAATGAACACTTTTGTAATATACATCTATTTAAAATTTTGCCAGCAGACCTTTATTAAATCCATGCAGTACCCTCGCTAAAGAAAAAAAATTGTATGGTCCATTTTAGTCCTTTTAAAAAGCATCCCTAGAAGAGCTGGATAGAACTGAATATGGCGTCAGTCATGTGACCCTTATATGTGTCATGTGACCCTTATATGTGTCATGTGATCTGGCCTTCAGTTAACTGCTCAAGCATCTAACAGGTGAATATTAGTGAAATGAGGAACTGAACATACAGTATATACAGTATTACTATTGCACGTCTGTGTTTTATTTTTCCTTACAATAAGCTTTTTATTAACAATATAACATCACCACCTAGAGGCAAGCAGCCATTTTACAAATCACCTAGAGACAGGCAGCCGTGTGAATACGCACAGTGATGTAGTTACTGTACTACCTACAATCAATAAAAATCATTATTCCACCACTAGTCCAATTTAGTTATTACATGGATGTGTCCTGTGTTCTGACCCAGCACCTGTATGTCGGATAACACTGCTGCTTACTGAATGGCAGGGATTATATGATGTGAAGAGATTGATGCCATGTTTCAGTTAGACCATGGATGCATTACACAGGACTGATACGTGGCCTATACCAGGCATACTCAACCTGCGGCCCTCCAGCTGTTGCAAAACTACAACTCCCAGCATGCCCGCACAGCCTACAGCTATCGGCCTACAGCAGGGCATTGTGGGAGTTGTAGTTTTACAACAGCTGGAGGGTCGCAGGTTGAGCATGCCTGGCCTATACCATTCTATTGCATATAGGGGTCAACTGCCTGATATAAAGGTATACATGTATAATAGAAAATTTGCATGATTTCCTATTTGATACCCAAAGAATTAAAAAACGTAATTCCCCTTTAAAACCTAGGGACACAGTTTACATGGCAAATGTATTTTTACATATGTTAGTAGTTACGTTGTAAGAAAAGGAGTTGTACTAAGTTTGCAATATTTATTCTCAGGTTTACAACCTGGCCCCAGTGGCTGACTTTTCTCATGTGGAAGTGTCCTTCCCAATCATACAGGCTGCCCTCCCACTGGCACACAAACAGGACCAACCCAAAAAAACAATAGTGATGAACAATGCACCCTGAGGTGAATCTTGCTTTACTTGGCCATGGCTCTCACCACTCCCATGTACGGCAATAAATAACTTTTCACTGGTGCTCGCCGTCTGCTATCACTATGGAATCAAGGGTTCAAGTATGTCCATCTTCAGGTCTGTGGCTTGTTTACTTCCTCCCCGCCATGTCTACCTGCTCCACTGCAGCCAGCCACTGGCTTCTGCGGGGACATGTCCAAAAGAGACACGTCTCCACTGAAGCCAAACAGATACCACAATGCAACACAAAATACCTCTCCAGAAGCACCTCTAGCATCAGCATTGTCCCCATTCCAAACCCTCCCCTGCTGGCAGAGCATTGCTCCCTTCTTTTTTACCCTTTCTCCACTGGCAGGCAAATTGTCTCTACCTGCTTATCCCTCCACTGCTGCCAACAGCATTGTCCTTTACACTTAAGGGGAATAAAAGATTCCTTAACTCCTCCAATCAGAATAACTCCCTGGATCAACGACCCCTCTCTAGTAGCTATAGCCTGTAATATTATTACACTCCAGAAATACATCCAGGCCCCTCTTGAAATCCGTTATTGTACTCACCATCACCACCTCCTCAGGCAGAGAGTTCCAATGTCTCACTGCTCTTACCGTAAAGAATCCTCTTCTATGTTTGTGTACAAACCTTCTTTCCTCCGGACCCAGATGCCTGCCCCAAAAGCCCATCATAGCTTATTTTACAGAGGTATTGCACAGGCTGAGCCTAAGGAAAACAGCCTAAGGAAATATGTATTATTTACCCTCCCTTTAGCCACAGCTACCTTTTTGCCTGTCACCTCGCCTGCTGGCACCGCTTGTATTCCTTCACAGCAGCGCGATCTGTCCGTGTACATCGCGCTGTTGGAGGGGAGAGCTGTGTTGTAGCCGGGATCGTGAGGAACTAGATGAGTATTTGGCTGTGTAGCTAAAGTATAGGGGGCAACTGACTGTATATATGTATATATATATATATATATATATATATACTAGAAAAATTAGAATATCGTGAAAAGTTATTTATTTCAGTAATGCAACTTAGGCCTCATGCACACGGCCGTTGTTTGGGTCCGCATCCGAGCCGCTGTTTTGGCGGCTAAGGCTACTTTCACACTTGCATTCAGAGCGGATCCGTCTGAGACGGATCCGCTCATATAATGCAGACGGTGGATACGTTCAGAACGGATCCGTCTGCATTATATTGTAAAAAAAATTCTAAGTGTCAAAGTAGCCTCAGACGGATCCGTCCAGACTTTACATTGAAAGTCAATGGGGGACGGATCCGTTTGAAAATTGAGCCATAGTGTGTCATATTCAAACGGATCCGTCCCCATTGACTTACATTGTAAGTCTGGACGGATCCGTTTGCCTCCGCACGGCCAGGCGGACACCCGAACGCTGCAAGCGGAGGCTGAACGCTGCAAGACTGATGCATTCTGAGCGGATCCGCATCCACTCAGAATGCATTAGGGCTGGACGGATGCGTTCGGGGCCGCTTGTAAGCCCCTTCAAACGGAGCTCACAAGCGGAGCCCCGAACGCTAGTGTGAAAGTAGCCTAAGATGCGGACCCATTCACTTCAATGGGGCCGCAAAAGATGCGGACAGCACTCCAATGCTCCATTCCGTGGCCCCGCAAAAAAAAATAGAACATGTCCTATTCTTGTCCGTTTTGCAGGCAAGAATAGACATTTCTACAATGGGCCGCCAGTTCCGTTCCACAAATTGCGTAAGGCACATGGGCGGTTTCCAGTTTTTGCAGATCCGCGGTTTGCGGACCGCAAAAAATGGAACGGTCGTGTGCATGAGGCCTTAAAAGGTGAAACTAATACATGAGAGACTCATTACATGCAAAGCGAGATATTTCAAGCCTTTATTTGTTATAATTTGGATGATTACAGCTTATGAAAACCCCAAAGTCACAATCTCAGGTCCCCTTTGCTCAGGGGGTATGGATTAATTACCTGACTAGAGTGTGACACTTTGAGCCTAGAATATTGAACCTTTTCACAATATTCTAATTTTAAGTTGCATTACTGAAATTTTTTTACTTTTGCACGATATTCTAATTTTTCGAGTTTCACCTGTGTGTGTGTATAAATATATATCTCTCACAAAATGTAGATAGGGTCAGTAAAGGGAAAGCAGCACAGGTTACAATAGCAGATAAAACTAATGCTTACTGATTTCATGTAATTGCAGGGCTAGTCTCTGGTTAGCTGTATGTGACAGGTAGTGGTGGAAGTTATCTGCACTCTGATTGGTCTTGTCCGTCTCTGGTTGTCTGTATGTGCGAGGATACAGACTGCTCTGGGGTAGTGGGGAGGTTATCTGCATTCTGATTGGTCCTGCTAGTTCATGTAAGGAGAGCAAGGGCTTATGGGAAGTGAGGGAAATACAGGATGGCCTCAAGGACATTAAGTGCTGCAGAGGCCATTTTTGGAAGATGCTGAAATAGAGGCACAGAGAAATATGGTTGCTAAGGGCTGAATACAGACATCAGAAAGGTAAAATTAACTGAAAAATAAAGCTTCATCAATACTTTCCCTTCAGCATCACATGTGTTAGGAATTTCATTTTTGGTAGTGAAATGGCAGTTACACTTTAAGGCCTCATGCACACGACAGTGTTTTTTCACTGTCAGTGATTTGGCTTCAGTGGTCCGTGTCCGATTTTGCTTCAATGGTTGTCTGACAGGGAAAAAAAAAAGGTTAATGAAAAGTGTAATTTTATTGCACCAAAGTCTTGGAAAAAAACGGACGCAGACAGGGATGACATACCAGTGGTGCATCCGGTTTTTTTTGACAGACGTTTTCCACTGACAAGAATAGGACAGGTTATATTTTTTTGACAGACTGGAATCCTGGATCACGGACGCGGAGAAAAAACGGAGGACTATCAGTTTTTTTTCACAGCTCCATAGAAATGAATGGGACCTCTGCTAAACTGTGAAAAATGACAGAACGGACGCGGATGCACACAACGGTCGTGTGCATGAGGCCTTACTCTGAGAGAAGAAAGGAGAGAGCAGTCAGAAACTGGAGCAGTGGTCTACTGGATTTATGTCAGATTCTGCAGCACCAGCAGCCGGGCGAAGGACCTACGCACACTCTATAGAAGCAAAATGATGGGCAATTTTTAATTGGCGATAATTTAGGAATTTGCTTCATTTTGCTCGTAGGAAGCAAATAAACAATAGTAAAACTTAGTGCAAAGATGTTTATAGCCTTTAAATCAGGGGTGCACAGCCTTTTCTGGTTGGGGGCCACGTTGTGAGCCTGAACCAATTCCAAGGGCCAAAAATAAAACTTAAAGGGGTATTACCAACTGAAATACTATTTTTATGGCATATTTAACATACAGAATATCATAAATGTCTAGTTACACTTCTAGTACTCCCATCTAATGGGAAAATACATGAACGATACATGTGAGCAGCCACAAGACATAGATATACATGTCTGTTACCAGATGATTGGGGGCCACACAGAATGGTATTGAGGGCCGCATGTGGCCCCCGGGCCGCAGGTTGTGCATTCCTGCTTTAAATGCTACTGTATGACACAGACCCCCACTGATATTAGGATAAGCCATCAATGTTTGATAACTGGTAAACCCATTTAAAGGGTGATCCCATCATGACTCACTGATGATCAGTCGATATCTCCAGGGTAAGCCAAACAACTCCGCTTGCTCACACATGAAACTGGATAGGCAGTGAATAATACAACATTCTGCAAGTGATACATGGTCCTGTCAAGTAGAGTATATGGATTGAGGTTGTCCTGGTGAAACAAGAGCTTTAAAGCATGTGTTCACTTATGAATATATTATAGAGTTGCTTTAGGCTGAGTTCTCTGTGAAGTGCTGGATTTCGCAGGATCCATCATTGCCGGATTCTGTACTTCTCCAGCGGATCCTCATGGACTGTAATGAGGTCCGGCGGGGATCCAGCCGCTTTCCAGCATAAATGCTGGGTTTCGTCCAGACAAAAAAACGTTGCATTCAAGGTTTTTTTGTCTGGCCAACAACCGACGTTTGTGCTGGATTGACGGAGATGTGACCTCGGCTTTACATAGCAGTTTGGTCATTGGCATTTTAGGCTACTTTCACACTAGCGTTCAGAACGGATCCGTCAGCTGTTATATGCTAAAATAATGCAAAGTGTGAAAATAGCCTCGTACGGATCCGTCCAGACTTTCAATGTAAAGTCAATGGGGGACGGATCCGCCTGAAGATTGAGCCATATTGTGGCATCTTCAAACGGATCCGTCCCCATTGACTTACATTGTAAGTCTGGACGGATCCGCACGCCTCCGCACGGCCCGGCGGACACCCGAACGCTGCAAGCAGCGTTCAGCTGTCCGCCTGTCCGTGCGGAGGCGAGCGGAGCGGAGGCTGAACGCCGCCAGACTGATGCAGTCTGAGCGGATCCGCTCCATTCAGACTGCATCAGGGCTGGACGGCTGCGTTCGGGTCCGCTCGTGAGCCCCTTCAAACGGAGCTCACGAGCGGACCGACGAACGCTAGTGTGAAAGTAGCCTAAGCCGTGTGGACGTTTTGACTCCATGGGAATCATACATTCTCCATCAGGGCTTGTGAGCTGTTTACAGCAGCCTGTAGCTTATCCATAGCTGCCTTCTACATAAACCAGACAATATCTGCTCATGCATTAGATCAGGGATCAGCAACCTTCGGCACTCCAGCTGCTGTAAAACTACAACGCCCAGCATGCAAACATGCTGAACTGTTCTTCTAGCTCCAATAGAAGTGACTGGAGCATTCTGGGAGTTGTAGTTTCTGAACAGCTGGAGTGCCGAAGGTTGCTGATCCCTGCATTAGATGGACATTACCGCCCCTCGCATGTAATCATTGGCAGGCTGTCACTGCTAAAGGAATTAAAGGGAACCTGTCACCGGGATTTTGTGTATAGAGCTGAGGACATGGGCTGCTAGATGGCCGCTAGCTCATCCGCAATACCCAGTCCCCATAGCTCTGTGTGCTTTTATTGTGTAAAAAAAAAACCTGATGTGATACATATGCATATTAACCTGAGATGAGTCCTGTATGTGAGGCGAGTCGGGGACAGGACTCATCTACAGTTAATTTGCATATGTATCAAATCTGGTTTTTTTTACACAATAAAAGCACACAGAGCTATGGGGACTGGGTATTGCAGATGTGCTAGCGGCGATCTAGCAGCCCATCTCCTCAGCTCTATACACAAAATCCCGGTGACAGGTTCCCTTTAAATCTGACAGCGCCATGATATTAAACGCGTTTCCACTCTTTAGATATTGATGACCTATCTTCCACATAGGCCGTCCATATCAGGTCAGTGGGGTTCCAATACCTGGCACCCACCACAGATCAGCTGTTTTTGGAAACAAGACAGCGGACCGAGACGGATGCAGATGGCTCCATCCAGTGTGTAGTGGTCATCCATGACTGGGAGCTGAGCTGCAGTAACCTCTCATACCCACCACACTGTGGACCCAACCTTCTGCTACATCTCCATACCCTGTTTTGTTTCTGTCTCCAGCCAAAATAGCTGATCTGGGAGGGTGCCAGACTCCGACCACTCTGATTTTAATGACCCATTCGGAGAATAGGTAATCAAAATCTTAAGAGTGGAAAACTCCTTTAAATAAATGCTGATATGATCTAGAAAGGAGCATTTTGTTGCATATTCTCCCAGTAGCTCAAACAACCTGACCCATAAGGCTAGGTTCACATCCACATCAGTTGCAAAAAAATAAGAAAAACCAAATGAACCTATTATAAGCAATAGATCTTTTGGGTGTCCATCATGTTATAAATCCGTCCCGGCCCTAACTTTATTTTTTTCTGTTCCTATAAAAGAAATTAGAGTGCAGATGTGAAACGATGAGGTGTAATGCAGAGCCTCCCCAGCATCACATCTTTCCATCATGTCAGAGCTGTCCATGTCCCACGAGGACTAGTTTACACAGAACCAGTTAATCTCCAAGCACACCGAGCGCCGTCACTATGGGATCCCTTCTGAATAGATGGTTGATGAGGAAGAAATAATCCTATCAGCTTTTATGGGAAAATCTAGAGTAATTTTATCCCTGACTGTAAATGATGGAGTAGTCGCAGTGATGCCAGAGTATCTTGTACAGGTAATGATTGGTTTTATGCATGCAGATGGTAAAGGGAAGCTCCGCTCATGACGGAGTTTAAAATAAGTATAGAATAGTGTAGGCAGATGTAATCCAGTAAAAAAAATATATATAATTTTTTTTTTTTTTATAAATACGGTGTATATATATATATATATATATATAGTGAACGGTATACTTTTAATCCTATGGGTTTAATCCTAATGCCCTCAACTGGACTGTTTATTGCAAACTGCTAGCAATTCATTAGTAACTTCTAGAAGGAATAATAAAGGAATAGCACAACATAGGCATAATAATGGATGCTCCAGAATTGTTTTTACATGGGAAATGCAAAGAATTACTTTAACATACATGTCAGGAGTGGTGACCGGTCTTCTAACATTATTAAAGGGGCTGGATGAGGTTAGAAAAACATGGCTATTTTCATAATTGGCCCGACTCTGGTGCATATGCAATTCCTGCTATTGCAGCTTAGCCCCATTCTTTTGAATAGAACAGAACTGCAATACCTCAAGTGCATGTGACGAGGGAGGCGCTAGTTCTGCAAGAAAGCAGCCATGCTTTTTTCTAAGCTCGTACAGCCCCTTTAATATCATCTGCACAAGACTTGCTCCATGTTCTCGTTTTTCGTTCCTTCTTACTTGCACAGGATCTGTTCTAAAACCCCCTTGTATCTAGGGAGGAGACACCGAGTTTTATCTGTATGGAGAAAATAGCTTATGCCAAATGGGTGCAAAGCCTAAATTCCAATACATGATAATGAACTAGAACATGTAAGCCCTTGTGCAGAACTCTGTAGAAAGCGGACATCCTGCAGAACATGTCCGGGCTGCTCAATGTTATTGTGTATTAATGGGTAGAGCTTGTTACGTAGAACCAGTCACCTCTGACTACGACTACGTGTAAGTAATTTGTCATGAAAAGATGTTTATTTTTTATATATTTTTACAGAAAACATCAACTTCATAGAACAAAGCACACTGCCAATAGTGTAAAAAGCTAATCTTTATAAAATAAGTAATACGGTAAATACCACGGATGTAGAGATGAGCGAATTTCATATTTTGAAATTCGTTCACACTTTGTTGGTTAAAGGTGAATTGTGTTATGGATTCTTTTACCACGGACCATAACGCAATTCTATGACGGAATGAATAACGGAATGTCTTTAGAGGCATTCCATTATCCATTCCATCATAATAGAAGTCTATGGGCTGCAAAACGGATCTGTCGCATTTCCGGGACGGATCCGTTTTGCAGCCCATAGACTTCTATTATGACAAAATAAATAACGGAATACCTCTAAAGACATTCCGTTATTCATTCCGTCATAGAATTGCGTTATGGTCCGTGGTAAAAGAATCCATAACGCAATTCACCTTTAACCAACAAAGTGTGAACGAATTTCAAAATATGAAATTCGCTCATCTCTACACACATGTATAGACACATAGACCACTTAAAATTCATAATAGCTTCCATATAACGGTAGAAGATGGGGAAAGTACCCTTAACCCTTTGAGGACCAAGGGACGTATTTGTCCCATGTTTTGAATTGCCTGTATCATCTGATTAAGAACTTAAAATACTTTTTTGGGGGGGTTTGAGTCAAAATATTAGTTCTTATCAACAAATGGATCTAGCTTTATTATTTTTATATTGATGATGGTAATCTTTTGGTCGTTAAAGGGGTTGTCTCACTTCAGTAAATGGCATTTATCATGTAGAGAAAGTTAATAGAAGGCACTTACTAATGTATTGTAATTCTCCATATTGCCTCCTTTGCTGGCTGGATTCATTTTTCCATCACATTATACACTGCTCATTTCCATGGTTACGACCACCCTACAGTCCAGCAGCAGTGGTCATGCTTGCACACTGTAGGAAAAAGCACCAGCTTATGTGCAAGCACGACCACTGCTACTGGATTGCAGGGTGGTCATAACCATGGAAATGAGCAGTGTATAATGTGATGGAAAAATGAATCCAGCCAGCAAAGGAGGCAATATGGAGAATTACAATACATTAGTAAGTGCCTTCTATTAACATTCTGTACATGATAAATGTTATTTGCTGACAACCCCTTTAAATAATGTTAGTATAGAACCAGTCGTTATCATCAGTCCTAAAGTAGACAATAGTAATGATACATAAAAGAAAAGCCTTAATACCATACTAAGTAAATACAGACCAAAGGGCAACAGAAACCAGTCTAAGCTAAAGCTATGCTATAAATGACATTGAAAAGCGATGAAACTAGTTCACCAGACATGCATGTAAATGGTCCCTGAGGCTGTAATAGTACAGATAGATGATGTGGAGCACATTCCTGTGTATTACACAATACCAGTGCCGTTCTGGGAGTGGTGCCCTCTGGTATTGGTGACTACAGAAGAGGCCATTGCTGTTGTTAGTACTATACTGTATACGTGTCATTTTTTATTTTTTAAATACTTGACATTGTTCACCATCAGCCTGGTATGTATGTATCTATCTCTCGATTGTATAGGTTTAACACACCAATATTGGTCTGATACTGGGTCACATTTATCTAGCATCTAGAACCATCTTTTCTGATAACTATTTTTGCTATTCCTGTATTATTCCTCCTAGAAATGTATAAATAAATTGTCAACTGGGTAAAAAGTGGTCGCTCCACATAATGTGAACAGTATCAGAGTGTGCAGGGACACAGCTGGTAACACCCAGTTTTCCATTTATTCATACATTTCTAGGAGGAGTGACAGTAGAACAGCACAATGTAAGGCTACGTTTACATCTGTGTCGGAGGCTTAGCTCGTCAAAATAGTGGAAAGAAAAGTCCTGCATGCAGATATATTTCTCTGCTAAGAAAACTCTTCTAGTGGAAACCTAACGGATCCCATTATAGTCAATGCGCTCTATTAGGCCCTGTTCCTGTCCGTTATGTGCTGCATCCAGCACTTCCGTTATTTTCATTCTTCTGCTCCTATGACGAAGCAGAACAGAAATGGTAATGCTAATGTGAAAGCAGTCTGGTATGCTCCAAAATTGTATTAGGTGGGTGACAGCTCCTCTTTAACCCCTTAGTGACCATCCATATGTATTTTTATGGCGGTCACTAAGGGGCCCTAGGCTGGGCTGCTGCTTTTTTATGGCGGCCCAGTCTAAGCGCTGCACAGGGGACCGTGCAGCGGGGACCTGGCTCTCGCATGAGAGCCCGCCCCAGCCCTTCTCTAAGGCTGGGTTCAGACCTGAGCGTACTGAACGTACGCTCTGTATGCGCGATTGTACGGGCGTTTGCAATCGCGCATACAGAGACAAACGAACGCCCATTGTCGCGCGTTCCCGCTGAAGTCTATGTACGGGAACGCGCGACAAGACGCCCCAAAGAAGCTCCTGTACTTCTTGGGGCGTTTTACAGCGCGATCGTACGCGCTGTAAAACGCTCATGTGAGAACCATTCCCATAGGGAATCATTGGTTCTTGCCTGTTGAGCGTTTTAGGCTACTTTCACACTAGCGTTCGGGCGGATCCGTTCTGAACGGATCCGCTCATATTAATGCAGACGGAGGCTCCGTTCAGTACGGATCCGTCTGCATTAATAACTTTAAAAAAATTCGCAAGTGCGCAAGTGCGAAAGTAGCCTGCGCGGATCCGTTCAGACTTTCAATGTAAAGTCAATGGGGGACGGATCCGCTTGAAGATTGAGCCACATTGTGGCATCTTCAAACGGATCCGTCCCCATTGACTTACATTGAAAGTCTGGACGGATCCGCACGGATCCGCACGCCTCCGAACGGCCAGGCGGACACCCGAACGCTGCAAGCAGCGTTCAGCTGTCCGCCTGTCCGTGCGGAGGCGAGCGGAGCGGAGGCTGAACGCCGCCAGACTGATGCAGTCTGAGCGGATCCGCCTCCATTCAGACTGCATCAGGGCTGGACGGCTGCGTTCGGGTCCGCTCGTGAGCTCCTTCAAACGGAGCTCACGAACGGAAACCCGAACGCTAGTGTGAAAGTAGCCTTACAGCGCGTAGGAATGCGCTGTAAAACGCTCAGGTCTGAACCGGCTGTAACAGACCGGACCAGCAGGAGTGCCGATCTGGGCTGTTTAACACTTTACATGCCGCAGGCAATGGCGCCCGCCGCATGTAAAGTGCTGACAGAGGGAAAGGACTCTCTCTGTCTCCCATCAGCACCCCGCAAATGCGATCGCGGGGTGCCGATGTGTGTAAAGGCTGCCTGGGGTCTGATGTAGGTCCCAGACCAGCCTTGAGTGATTTCCAGCAGGCTGCACCTCTCTAGCGCAGCTTGCTGGTCAATGTCAGAATAGCATTGCCAATAAAATGCAATGCACTATAGGGATAATGCATTGCATTTTAAAAGCAATAAAAAAAAGCTGTCTGTTATTGTCCCCTTGTTGGACTATTAAGTGGTAAAAAAAAAATTTTTTTATTCAATTAAAAAAATCCCATAAAAAAATTATGCTTTTTAATGAAAAAAATTGCAAAAAAAAAAATCTTCCCCATATGTTTGGTACTGCCACGTCTGTAACCACCCAGACTACTTAAATATCACGTAAAATTATCCCCTACGGTGAACGATCTGATTTAAAAAAAAAAAAAAAGAGCATCTGACAGCAAGATCAACCTTATTAAACCAGGCATTGTCTGGTAGGGTTGATCATGCTGATAAAAAAAAAAACATACCCTGATTATGACAGTACAATTGATCAGAAAACTGGATTTATATTCATATGCAAATAAGCTTACTGAAGCCCTGAGGGGCTGGCCAGACCCCATGAAGCACCAGATTGTTACTCCCTTCTCTTGGATTGACACGTCTAGACTTCTGGTCTAGCCTAGTCTTCTTTTGCCTTCTCCATGTTCCCAGTCTATGCTGGCACAGTGGATCGTCTGCTGCTCTCCAAGAAGCAACTGTCACAAGTAGTGCATGTCCTGGACTGAATATGTTCATGTTAAATTGGGCTAAATGTTATACTGTCTCACCCCAGTGCTGGATTCACAGTTACACTGCTCAGTACTGTTGTATAATGTCTCCTACCCGGGAAAGTACATGGATTTTAAGTATTCGCGCCTATTGGATAGATTCATAACCATGGTCATTACCACAAGATATTTAGTGCACAGGAGAATGGACATCTCTGTGGGCTGAGCCTATGTCTATGTGATCGTATCTCAAACCTGTATCTGCCCACATTTCTGATTATTTGTTCTGTCTTTCCCCAGATACAAACGTCATCCGATACATCCAGTTGGCAGAAATGAAGCTCAGTAGATGTTCCCAAAGAGAAAAGGAGTTATCATAATTAAGAAATCTATTTGCCAATGGGATCACATGACTGTTTTATCACTGCGAGCTGTGCGGGTCAGGGGTCCTGTATACCTGACCAGTTCCACTGCTTTACAGACGCAAAGGACCTGGAAATGTAATTTACTGTATGTGTAATGCTGTCCTCTGCTGCAATGCACTCTGCCACCTGCTTGCACCCGCTATGTTGAAAAGGGAAGGAGGGGGTGGTGATGTCGACAGGGTGCAGATTTCACCTTAAACCCTCATTTATGTTTTTTATTTGCTTATGGGTCAAACTGTTTTTATCTTCTGCATCATGTGAAGTCTTTCCGGCCCGGCTTGTCACCGTAAGCTAATTTTATAGATCTGTACTTGTTAGAAACACTTCTACTGCTAAGGGCGAAAGCTCCAGCCCAATTACAGAACAGAGGCAGGAAGCGGGCACTTTACTAATGGCCGCAGTCCTGATTACAGAGTATATCCATGTGTGCAGATTGTCGTCTCAGCCCATCCAGCACTGATTACAGGGAGCGATACTGTACACTACTTCCCATAGCGATGCTAAGTTCTTCATTACAACAACCTGTAGCCGAAATCTAGAACATTTCATCTAATAGGGAACAGACGTTCCTGAGCTTCTAACTATACACAGGGCTTTCATGGCTCCCCGCTTCTGAGCTGCATGTTACAGATTGTTGTATGCTTTGAAGAATGAGGACACCTACCTGACAACCTGTCTTTTTATGTTAGATTGTACAGTTTTCGCCTTTTACTACTGCAATAGCCTGGGTTCATTAACTTGAATTAAAGAAGTACTTCGGGAAAACATGAATTCAAAGTACTAGATGTACAGTTTATTTTATTTTTATTATATGACCTAGAACTATTCACTTCTTCAACCGATGATGTAAGGTTGTGTATTGTTGTTTTTCCACCTTTGGATGTGACTGGTCTCTAGGGGTTTGGACTTGTTCTTATCTGCTGCTTATATATTTTAGATCCCTTGGACTCTTCTATAAATGTGCAGGCTGGACCGAGCATGCATTTATTTTATTTTTTTTTACAATGGAGAGAGGCGGAAAAACAGCTGGCAGCTGCTTATCTCCTGCAGGACAAAGAATTTGGCAACCCAAGGTGTCTGACACTTCCTCCACCCCCAATATCCACTGTCTTTGGATAGGCAGCATATATGCATTCTATAATAGGCTCGTCCCTCTGCTCCAGACAGTATTTATCCATATGACCATCTTAAAGGGGTTGTCCGGTCATCAATATCAGATCGGTGGGGGTCCGACACCCGGCACCCCTACCGTTCATCTGTATGAGGAGATGGCGTGCGTGCACTCTCCCATAGCTCTTCCTGCTGTCCATAGCAAAGCAGCAGCAGAGACGGCACGTGCCGTCATCTTATACATCTGATTGGTGGGAGTGTCGGACCCCCGCTGATCTGATATTGATGACCTTCCTGAGGATGGGTCCTCTATATTAAAAGCCCGGACAACCCCTTTAAGATTGAAGGAAGCAATGTTCACATGTACACAGTCCATAATACAGTGTACAGAATTGTATATCGTACATTGTGTATATAGGACTGACTCTTCCCCTAGTGCTTTCTCAGGTCAAATTCAGTCCTAGCATCTTTACACGGACTATCCAAAAAATAATTGAAGGGATTCTCCAGGAATGAAATATTGATTACCTATCCTTAGGATAGGTTGTCGATATCTGATCGGTGAGGGGCCAACACCTGGCACCCCCGCCAATCAGCTCTTTGAATGGGCTCCTCATACTATACCAAGCATAGCACATACATTGTCCAGTGGCTGTGCTTCATATTGTAGCCAAGTCCGCGTGACCAACAGACGTGACCGTGGACAGGCCTCTTCAAACAGCTGAATGTGCCGGGAGTCAGATCCCCTCCGATCAGATGACCGATCCTGAGGACAGATCAATACTTAATACCCTTTAAATATGACCTCTGCACCCATTATGTTGGGGAGAAGTGTGCCTAATTCATTGAAGCCTCTGGTCCAGGAGTAAGTGTCTGACTATTTTACGCCTGCTATGAGCAGCTGTGCATTTGCGCCTTGGCTTGAGATTTATGACTGGACTACGCACACTTCTCACTTGTTTCTTTCTCTTGTTGGAGTTAAAGACAAATGTAGCAGGTTTTTTGATATAGGTAATTTCCAACAAAATTTGGCGTAAATACAATAATAAATGAGGGCCCAGGGGTAACGCCAAGTGGCAAATGTATCAACTTATAACAAGTAACCAAATTCTACTACATTTAAAGGGGCTTTCTGGGACATTAATCTTGATGGGCTATCCTTAGGATAGGACATGAATATCAGATCGGTGGGGGTCCGACTCCCGACTCTCCCCCATTTAGCTGTGGTGCTCCTTACACAGCGTAGTGGCTGTGAAGGGTACTGCAGCTCACCCCCATTCAATACTGAAGTCAGAAACTGTACCACAGCTGTCCACGGGTCATACCTGTCATCGCAGTTAGGCTACATTCACTCCAGAGTTGACCGAGCTGCAGTACAATATACTGTCCATGGACACATGATGCATTTCTGGGGAAAAAGCAGAACTTCTTTGCTAACCTTTGACCAAACCGTTAAGTAATGATCACAATAACACAGGGTTCCTGCCTGACTTGGGCCGTGTTCTCACTGAATTAACTCTTGTATTTTATTTATTTTTTTTAAAGAGAACACCTGTCCTTTCCTGTCGGATATCCAGTCCATTCCTTTCCCTTTAGGTTTAGTATGTCACCTGTGTCTTTATTGTCAGACGTTTTCATCCTTTTCCTTTCTGGTTGGTTTTGTGGTTTTCTGTTTTGTTAGTGACATTGAATGGTCGGGTCTTTTATTCCTATTGAAGTGATTTTTTTTGTATTGTTCTGTTTTTGTTTAACTGTGAACAAAAGAGAAGATAAAAATGGATGACTACAAGAAATAAGCCAGTGCTGACTGTCCACGACGGGCCTGAAAACTGATGCTAACCCTGGCAACGGTTCTTGCCATCCATTGTGTTCTCTCAAGTCAGGGTGGTTTTACGCATCCCGATATAGAACCATAGCGAGCGCCAATCCGTGATAAAACAAGCTGATTGGTGTTCTTTTAATGTGCTTTTACACTGGCCAATGAAAACTGCATAAGGGGATGAACAATCACAACTACGCTTGTTCGTCCCCTATGCAGTGTACATTAGGTTGGTCGACAAGCGGGTATAAAAGATGCAATCTGCTGACAAACAAGCGTTTGGTCATTTGTCGTCTGATTGCTGACCTGTTTATACTGGGCAGCGATAGAGAACACGCCTGATCCTAATCCTGTATAAAAGGGCCCCTCAGCGTCTGCTAAGCAGCCGTTCTTACATGGCCGCCCACTTATTTATAACCTATCCTGAGGATAGGTCACTAATATTTAACTCTTGGAACCCCTGCTGATCAGCTATTGGAAGGGGCCATGGCCTCACATCTATTGGTCTTATGACTTTTATACAGCTGTCTCATTCATTACATAAGCCGCAATACCTAGCACAGCCACTATACAATGTACGGCACTGTGATTGGTATACTACAAAGAGGCTGCAGCGCTCATCTGAGTGCCATAGCGCCTTCCAACAGTGGATTGCTGTGGGCCTAGAAGTCAGACATTCAGATACTGATGATCATCAATATTTTATGCCAGGAAAGTCCCTTTAAGGCCTCCTGCACACGACTGTTTTTCCCCCCCCCCCCGTTTACTGGCCGTTTTTTGCGTTCCGTATACGGTCCGTATACGGAACTATTCATTTTAATGGTTCCGCCAAAAAAACGGAATGTACTCCGTATGCATTCCATTTACGTTTTTCTGTTCCGTTTAGGCCTCATGCACAAAAACGTGATCCGTAGGTCCGTGATCCGTGACCGTTTTTTCGTCCGTGGGTCTTCCTTGATTTTTGGAGGATCCACGGACATGAAAAAAAAGCCAAACGGATCCGTCCTGAATTACAATGCAAGTCAATGGGGACGGATCCGTTTGATGTTGACACAATATGGTGCCATTTCAAACGGATCCGTCCCCATTGACTTTCAATGTAAAGTCTGGAGTTCTTTTATACCATCGGATTGGAGTTTTCTCCAATCCGATGGTATATTTTAACTTGAAGCGTCCCCATCACCATGGGAACGCCTCTATGTTAGAATATACTGTCGGATATGAGCTACTTCGTGAAACTCGGATCCGACAGTATATTCTAACAGAGGCGTTCCCATGGTGATGGGGACGCTTCTAGTTAGAATACACTACAAACTTTGTACAAGACTGCCCCCTGCTGCCTGGCAGCACCCGATCTCTTACAGGGGGATATGATAGCACAATTAACCCCTTCAGGTGCGGCACCTAAAAGGGGTTAATTGTACTATCATATTCCCCTGTAAGAGATCAGGGCTGCCAGGCAGCAGGGGGCAGACCCCCCCCCCCCTCCCCAGTTTGAATATCGTTGGTGGCACAGTGTGCGCCCCCCATCGGGCCCCCCCTTCCTCCCTCTAATGTTAGAAATCGTTGGTGGCACAGTGTGCGCCCACCATCGCCCCCCCCTCCCTCCCTCTATTGTAATAAATCGTTGGTGGCACAGTGTGCGCCCACCATCGCCCTCCCTCTATTGTAATAAATCGTTGGTGGCACAGTGTGCGCCCACCATCGCCCCCCCCCTCCCTCTATTGTAATAAATCGTTGGTGGCACAGTGTGCGCCCACCATCGGCCCCCCTCCCTCTATAGCAGTAACAACATTGGTGGCAGTGTGCGGCCTCCCATTTCCCCCCCCCCCCCCATCATTGGTGGCAGCGGAGTTCCGATCGGAGTCCCAGTTTAATCGCTGGGGCTCCGATCGGTAACCATGGCAACCAGGACGCTACTGCAGTCCTGGTTGCCATGGTTACTTAGCAATAGTACAATAGTAGAAGACTCATAGTTACCTGCTTGCTGCTGCGATGTCTGTGTCCGGCCGGGAGCTCCACCTACTGGTAAGTGAAAGGTCTGTGCGGCGCATTGCTAAAGAACTGTCACTTACCAGTAGGAGGAGCTCCCGGCCGTTCACAGACATCGCAGCAGCAAGCAGGTAAGTATGAATCTTCTACTGTTGTACTATTGCTAAGTAACCATGGCAACCAGGGCTGCAGTAGCTTCCTGGTTGCCATGGTTACCGATCGGAGCCCCAGCGATTAAACTGGGACTCCGATCGGAACTCCGCTGCCACCAATGATGGGGGGGGGATGGGAGGCCGCACACTGCCACCAATGTTGTTACTGCTATAGAGGGAGGGGGGGGGCCGATGGTGGGCGCACACTGTGCCACCAACGATTTATTACAATAGAGGGAGGGGGGGGGGCGATGGTGGGCGCACACAGTGCCACCAACGATTTATTACAATAGAGGGAGGGGGGGGCGATGGTGGGCGCACACTGTGCCACCAACGATTTCTAACATTAAAGGGAGGAAGGGGGGGCCCGATGGGGGGCGCACACTGTGCCACCAACAATATTCAAACTGGGGAGGGGGGGGGGGGGTCTGCCCCCTGCTGCCTGGCAGCCCTGATCTCTTACAGGGGAATATGATAGTACAATTAACCCCTTTAGGTGCCGCACCTGAAGGGGTTAATTGTGCTATCATATCCCCCTGTAAGAGATCGGGTGCTGCCAGGCAGCAGGGGGCAGTCTTGTACAAAGTTTGCAGTGTATTCTAACTAGAAGCGTCCCCATCACCACGGAACGCTTCTGTGTTAGAATATACTGTCGGATATGAGTTTTCACGAAGTGAAAACTTAGATCAGAAAAAGCTTTTATGCAGACGGATCTTCGGGTCCGTCTGTATGAAAGTAACCTACGGCCACGGATCACGGACACGGATGCCAATCTTGTGTGCATCCGTGTTCTTTCACGGACCCATTGACTTGAATGGGTCCGTGAACCGTTGTCCGTCAAAAAAAATAGGACAGGTCATATTTTTTTGACGGACAGGATACACGGCTCACGGCCTCGGCTGCAAAACGGTGCATTTTCCGATTTTTCCACGGACCCATTGAAAGTCAATGGGTCCGCGAAAAAAAAACGGAAAACGGCACAACGGCCACGGATGCACACAACGGTCGTGTGCATAAGGCCTCAAAGATAGAACATGTCCTATTATTGCCTGCAAATCACGTTCCGTGGCTCCATTCAAGTCAATGAATGCATCCGTATGTCTTCCGTTTCCGTTTTTTGCTGAACCATCTATTGAAAATGTTATGCCCAGCCCAATTTTATCTATGTAATTACTGTATATGCCATACGGAAAAACGGAACAGAAACGGAAACACAACGGAAACAAAAAACTGAACAATGGACCCATGAGAAACGGACCGCAAAACACTGAAAAAGCCATATGGTCATGTGCAATAGGCCTAATGGTGAGCTGTGTTTCTTTGGAATGATCACCTACATCCAGAGTGACCTCTTTACGTTTCACACTTATGACTGATGCCTTCACATATAAGATCGTGCTTAAAAAAAAAAAAAGCTTGACGGTATGAGAACCTGGGGAACCTAAAACAAGGACCTTCTTCAAAGCTTTCTGACCGTCTGTATAACACTGGTTGGTATCACATGATGTTACTGTAGCATAGACAACTGTAGCTTCTGCTGAATTGTAAAGTGGAAGTGTCTTATTCGTGGTAAGTACTATAGGATTCGCTTTACAGCAAGCTGCCTTAGTGGAAGTCTGTACAATATGGCTGACCGCATCTTTATTCTTATAGTATTAAAAAAATAAAAAATTCTGATATTTCAACTATGGCATGATAGAGGATACCGTTACCTAATATTAATAAAGATTTAATACATTTTCTTCTACCTTAAGGAAATTGTAGAAATGGCTAATTTTAGTTTTGAAAGGTTGTCCTTCGTTATATTTTTTTAAGGGCTCATTCAGACAGAACGGGTGCGACCCAAAAGAGGCGGACAACACACCATGTGCTTGCCGCATCCGTAGTTCCGCTCCGCGAAAAAGATAGAGCTTGTCCTATTCTTGTCTCAATCGCACACAAGAATAGGCATTTTCTATTACGGTTGCGGCCCGCAAATTGCGGAACACACACGGGCAATATCCGCAAAGCACTATGGCCGTCTGAATGGGCCATAAGTCAGAGCTGTGGGCATCCAGCAGCTGATGCCACCACCAGTAAGTAGGACCCAGTCACCTGTTTCAGTATATGGGCTCTATATTGTATTCTCCTGTAGGTTTCTAAAACTATTACAGAAGATGTGTCCGCTCCCCTGTCCAATCAATACTTCTACACCACATAAAACTTTAATTCTGGGGTGTTTTTACTCATAACTCTGCATTATGCCATTCTTCTGTTCTGAGTAATCTGATAACTGCACACCTTTATTATTAGACTTGTGCATGGTGTCCCTACGCAGTCTGACAGTGCCGTTGTAGTTATATGCCCTACTGACAAAACAGTTTGTTAAAGAGGACCTGTCACCACAAAATGCAGTACTATCTGCAGGCAGCATGTAATAGAGCAGGAGGAGCTGAGCAGATTGATATATAACTTTTTGGTTAAACACATACATTTAAATCTCTGCTCTAGTTTAGTTGTACACAGGGGCAGTCTTTATTGTGACTTACAGCTATCTGTGTATACACACTTATGCCTCATCCACACGTCAGTGTTCGGTCAGTGATTGTGAGCCAAAACCAGGTGCGACTCTAAGCACAGAACAGGGGCAGATCTTTCCCTCATACCTTATATCTGGGGAGGCTCCAATCCTGGTTTTGGCTCACAATCACTGATGGAAAACACTGACGTGTCAATGAGGCTTTACACCGAGAATGCTATCACTGATAACACCTCCCCATGTACAGCTATCAGTGACTGACAGCTATCTATGTAGTATATACAATTACACAGAAAGTGCTATCAATTACTGATAACTAGTGATGGACGAACATTGGCCGGGACGATTCGGGAACGCGATCAAATGTTCGCGAACCACAAGTTCGCGGCGGGCCCCATTCACTTTAATGGCAGCAGAACCTGAAAAACCTTCAGGTCATTATTGGAGCCAGCAAATACTAATAAGAAGTGTCGGTGAAGGTTCTCATTTATCCAGGTCATGGTATATCTGTAAAGAATAAATCAAGGCAATAAATCAAGTACATCCAGTTGCCTTGATTTATTCTTTACAGATATACTTATAAGAAGTGCACAAATTGTCCCACAACATGGACAAAAAAAAGTGTATTTTAATCAGGGGCCATTTTTTATGCGTCTTCAAGGTAAACTGTCAAAAATGTGGCCTGCTGGAGCCTAGAAAAATTGTATTTTAGGCCACGGGAGTACAGGCCCCAAAAATTAGGCATTCGCCTGACAGAAAACATCAAGTGATTATGTGGCTGGAGGTATATTAGACGGTCATTGGATATCAATTTTACTGCAGGCCAGTACAAATAGATGTCAAATACATATGTTTAAAAGAACAAAAAATATAAAATTGGATTAAAAACATGGCTTATGAAATTCCCCCCCATGAAAAATAAAATAAAAAGATAATAATTGAAACTGGATAACACGTCGTCGTAGTCAACAGGTGTTGAATTCCTCAGGGGTCCCAAACATTAGGCATTCACCGGACAGAAAAGAACAAGTACCGTAATTATGTGGCTGGAGGTACATTAGAAGGTCATTCAATATCAATTTTATTGCAGGCCAGTGTAGTACAGACCTCAAACATTAGGCATTCACCGGAAAGGAACAATTGATAATGTGGCTGGAGGTACATTAGGCGGTCACCGTATAACAATTTTACTGTTGGCCAGTTACATTACAGGCCCCAAAAATGATGTATTCAACATACATAAATGATCAAGTGCTTATGTGGCCGGAGGAATATTAGACGGTCAATGGATATCAATTTTACTGCAGGCCAGTGGACTACAGGCCCCAAAAATTATTCAATCACTGTACAGTAAAGCACAATTGATAATGTGGCTGGAGGTAAATTAGGAGGTCCCAGTATAACAATTTTACTGTTTGCCAGTTAGATTACAGGCCCCAAAAATTATGCATTTACCGTACATAAATGATCAAGTGATTATGTGGCTGGAGGTATATTAGACGGCCATTCAATATCAATTTTACTGCAGGCTAGTGTAGTACAGGCCCCAAACATTAGGCATTCACCGGAAAGAAAAGAACAAATAATTATGTGGCTGGAGGTATAGTAGATGGTCATTAGATATACATTTTACTGCAGGCCAGTACAAATAGATGTCAAATACATATGTTTAAAAGAACAAAAAATATAAAATTGGATTTAAAAAATGGTTAACGAAATCCCCCCTCTTGACAACCCCCAAAATGATAATAGTTGAAATTCGATAACACGTGGTTGTCACAGGTGTTGAATTTCTCAGAGGTCCAAAAGATTAGGCATTCACCGGACAGAAAAGGCCTTTTATGCTGCTGTATTTACCTAAAGACAGGGACCATTAATTGTTCTGGGTGGTGGCGGATATTTGTGGGCTGTCATGAGGAAATTCAATTAAACGTGGTCGTCACAGGTGTTGAATTTCTCTGAGATCCATGCCTCATTCATTTTTTGAAATGTGAGGTAGTCCACACTGTCGTGAGCTAGGCGAGTGCGCTTAGCGGTCACAATTCCCCCTGCTGCGCTGAACGTCCTTTCGGACAGGACACTCGACGAGGGGCAAGCCAAGAGTTCCATGGCAATTTTTGCCAGCTCTGGCCACAGGTCAAGCCTGCACACCAAGTAGTCCAGGGGTTCCTCGCTTCTCAGAGCGTCCACATCTGCCGTTAACCCGATGTAGTCGGACACCTGTCGTTCTAGTCATTCCCTGAGGCTGGATCCGGAGGGCGGCTGTTGATGGGTTGGCTGCAAGAATAATCTCATATCCGAAGTGACCGACACATCTTCAAACCGCCCTCTTCTTGCATGCGCTGTAGGATTTGTACTCACAACTGTTTCTCTGTGGGTGTAAATTCCTCTGCCAACGCCCACAACAGCAGAATGCAGCAACTCTCGCAGCAAGGCCTGGAAATGCTGAATTCTGACAGTCCTCTGTGATGCTGGTAACATGTCCGCCATTTTGTACCAGGGGTCTAAGTACGTTGCCACCCAGTACTGGTCCTTTCCCTTTATGCTTTTTATACGGGGGTCCCTCTTCAAACACTGGAGCACGTAGGCCCCTATTTGCTCTAAATTGGAAGCGGTGGATCGGCCTGGCTGCTCCCCCCCATCCATGGACAACACCAGGGATCCCATAAAAGTTTAAAGCCTGCTCTTCTTGCTCCTCCTCTCCCCAGCCAACATCCTCCTCTGACTCCTCTTCAGACTCCTGCTGACTTGTCTCAGATAGAGTAGCCCCCCCCCCCTGTGAATTCATCTTCCTGCTCCTCGACGGCTTGATCAATGACACAACGCAATGCACACTCCAGAAACAAGGCGTAAGGTACGACGTCACTGATGGCGCCCTGGCTGCGACTGACTAGTTTGGTGTTCTCATCAAATGGCCGCAGAAGTCTGCATGCGTCGAGGGGCCACTGGCGCGGTGGAAAAAAAAACAAGCTCCCCAGAACCTGTCCTGCCGCAGAGTTTGTACAGGTATTCGTTAACGGCACGTTTCTGCTGTAGAAGCCTATAAAGCATACAAGAGGGAGTTCCAGCGTGTCGGGCAGTCACAAATCAGACGTCTGACGGGCAAGTGGTGTCGCCGCTAAACTTCTGCAAGGTGAGCCATGGCCGTATAAGATCTTCTAAAATGGGCAGAGATTTTCCTGGCCTGCAGCAAGACGTCCTGCACCCTGGGGTATTTAGCAACCAATCGCTGCACGACTAAGTTCAGGACGTGTGCCATGCACGGCATGTGTGTCATCTTGCCCTGTTTCAGCACGCTCAGCAGATTGGCACCGTTGTCGCACAGCACCAACTGTCAAATTGAGCGGGGTTAGCCACTGAACAGCCGCAGAGCTGAAAGCAGCACAGGACCAGTGTGGTTCTTGGCTTCCAGGCACAACAGCATAGCATGGCAACGTCTCACCTGGGACGTCGAATAGGTTCTGGGGAGCTTGGGGGGTGCAGCGGAAGATGCGGTAGCAATTGAAAAGGAGGAGTCAACGGAGGATGGAGGAGGAGAAGAAGAAGAGGCAGGCCTGCATGCAATCCGTGGCGGTAACACCAAATCCACACGGGTGCCACGGGTTACATGCTTGACAGCCATCAGAAAGTTTACCCAGTGGGCAGTAAAAGTTATGTACCTTCCCTGCCCATGTTTGCTAGACCACGTGTCTGTGGTCAGATGTATCTTGGCACCGACACTGTGCCAGAGATATATTCACTTCCGGGGACCTTCCATTGCGGTGTGCCAATGGTCACAAATTTTCTGAAGGCCTCCGAGTCCACCAATTTATATGGCAGTAGTTGGCGGGCTAGCAGTTCCGACAAGCCAGCAGTCAGCCGTTGGGCAAGAAGATTATCCGGCATCATCATTTTTTTACTCTCGAAAATTTGGCCCACGGAAGCCTGTGTTGTGCCAGATGAACGTGACGACGGCAGGGTGGAAGGTAGAGTTGAGGACAAATGGGAGGAGAGAGGATAAGTTGAAGAGGCAGGACGTGGAGCACCAGGAGTGTGGCTTTGTGGGTTCTGACGGCGTTGCTCCCACTGGGCTCGGTGATGGGAGGCCAGGTGCCTTCTTAAAGCGGTCGTCCCTAGGTGAATTTTGGGCTTACCACGACTTATGCTTTGACAGCACAGGCTGCAGATGGCAACACTATTATTAGCAGCTAAGTTTAAAAAAGCCCACACTGCGGAGCCATGTGCCGGCGTCCTGGGAGCGCAAGATGTGACCGTGCATGGTGGATAGCTCGCTCCAGATACATTTACAGTCTGCTTTTTGCCTCCTGTGCACTGCGAGTTCTGTCTGCTTCTCTTCTCTATCTGCTGTTCCGTCTCTCTCTCTCTCTCTGAACTCCCCTCCATACTGATAGCAACACCGCAGGAGAAATGCTAGCACAGGCTTCCAGTATCCGTAGTTTCAGATGCTGCATATGCTGTGAAAATACAAGATGTGCAGCACCTGAAACTACGGATACTGGAAGCACGTGCTAGCATTTCTCCTGCGGTGTTGCTATCAGTGTGTGAAGAGTGGGAGAAGAGGGTTGCATTGACAATCCAACACAATGGGCAGCACATTGAACACATTTTATAAGTGGTCAGAAACTTGTAAATAACTTGTGAAAGAATAAAGTTACGTTAAAACCAAGCACACCATTGATTTTCTTGTGAAATTCCCAATAAGTTTGATGTGTCACATGACCCTCTTCCTATTGAAAAAACAAAAGTTGGATTCAAAATGGCCGACTTCAAAATGGCCGCCATGGTCACCACCCATCTAGAAAAGTTTCCCCCCTCACATATACTAATGTGCCACAAACAGGAAGTTAATATCATCAACCATTCCCATTTTATTAAGGTGTATCCATATAAATGGCCCACCCTGTATATTACACCCCTCAGTAAGTCACACCTATCGATAGCACACCTATACCAGTCCTTAAAAGGACTTTTGTGGCCCTATTAGCTAGCGTTTGGTGTCTCTATACTCTCTAAGTCTGTCCCTACTCAACACAGCAACCTCTCCCTGCACTAACAAAAGACTGAATGTAAAATGGCGGCCAGATCAGGTTTATTTATAAGGTAGGGGGTGTGTCCATGTGCTGAAACGTCTCAGTTGGCTGTCCTGTCCCACCTGATGGATGTGTCATGGGTCAAAGTTTGGCGCTATGCAAAAAATATGGCGAGTGCAAATATCGCCATATGTTCACATGTTCGGCGAATCGCGAACAAGCAAAGTTCGCCGTGAAACGACCGCCGGGCTACCCGCAAGGCCATCTCTACTGATAACTTACCCTGTGTACAACTATCAGTGACTGACAGCTATCTCTGTATACACACTTACACAGAGAAGGCCATCTCTACTGATAACTTACCCTGTGTACAACTATCAGTGACTGACAGCTATCTCTGTATACACACTTACACAGAGAATGCTATCAAGCACTGATAACACCTCCTCGTGTACAGGTATCAGTGACTGACAGCTATCTCTGTATACACACTTACACAGAGAATGCTATCACTGATAACACCTCCCCTGTGTACAGCTATCAGTGAGAGACATCTATCTCTGTATACACACTTAGGCCTCATGCACACGACCGTTGTTTCATTCCGTGTCCGTTGTTCCATTTCTCGTGATTTTCTGCGGACCCATTGACTTTCAATGGGTCCGTTGAAAACTCGGCTAATGCACCGTTTGTCATCCGCGTCCGTGATCCGTGGTTCCAGTCTGTCAAAAAAATATAACCTGTCCTCCCCCCCTCCCCCCGCCCAAGTTTTACCGATTTCTTTTCCTAAAAATATCAATCTGCTCAGCTCCTCCAGGTCTACAGAATGGTGCCTGCAGGTTACTCTGCATTTCATGGTCATGGTTGTCTTTAATTTCCAGGATGTCACCCCTGTGCTGTCATCCTCTGGCGGCCACGCTGCAAGTGGTAAAACATGTCCTGTTCTTGTCCGTTTGGAAGCAGACAAGAATAGGCATTTTGACAATGGGACCCGCGAAAAAAGTGAAGGATGCACCCAGTCGGTATCTGCATTTTGCGGATCTGTGGTGTGTGGACCGTAAACCGGATACGGTCGTGTGAATGTGTTGATTAAAATAAGGTGGGTGACAGCAGAAAGAAAAGTACGCACAGTGAAGTCATCCATGTGACGATATTAATCAGCATATATGCTGCAGTAGTATTACGTGATTGGCTTCTGGCGGCTATGTTACGCTATTTTCTGCTGTTCCCTTGAAATAGGCTTCCAGCGTCTAGAAAGATTAGCAGGTGTCGTGTGCGCACAGGATGAGTCACGCAGATGAAAATGATTGTCGCTCTGAGCTAATTACTTCTCCGTCTTCTCTTCATGCCTCTGATTTACTCCTGATAATTTGCTCTTATACATCTGGGATATAAAATGGATCTGGATCTCACACTGAAGTCTAATTGTCATGGAAATAATGTTCTATTGTCTGACAGGCTGCAGTATATTCGGCCTGAAAGGCTCGCCTGTGCCATACCGCAGCGCGTTGGCGTGATAAAGCTCCAGCCACCATTAGTCTCTTTTATTTCGTTTTTAGCTGTGTGTTGACTTTAAGGGTGAATTCACATGAGGCAGATTTGTTGCTGCAACTGGAAATTTCTTCCCTGCATCTGAATGGTTATTTTCTTTCTGCAGCATGTAAAAAGTGACAAACGTCATGACACTTGTGACACATTTTGATTTCTACAGCAACTCTAAGCTGCCGTAGATTTCGCCCTGGCACATGGATTGCCAGAGGATGCACCTCCATGAATTAGGCCATGTTCACATCTTCATTTAGGAGATCTGGCGGGCTGTTCCGGCACAGGGCAGCTTACCGGATCTTTTTACTTCACCACCGGATCCCCATTGACTGCAATGAGGTCCAGTGGTGATTCGACCAATTTCCGGCATAAATGGATGCAACGTTTTTTTTGTCCGGCCAGATTAGGCAGCCGAATCTCCTAAACGGAGATGTGAATGCAGCCTTACAGCATTCTCTGGCAGAGTCTGAGACTTCAAAGACTGGCATAAAACGCCGGACTTTGATAACTCTCCCCCAGATTGTCGGAAGGAAAGCATTCCCCTCCTGGCAATCGCTTGCTCACTAGCGGAGGAGATCGCTGCTATTACATGCAGCGATTTCCTCTGCAGCGTGGGGAGGAGCGATCACTATGCCATTGCTCATCCCCATATGGTCTACTGGTTTGCCGGTGGCAGATCGCTATTAGACAGCACGATCTGCCACGGCAAGCGGCATGCCTAAAAATCTGAATTGCCCGCTGAACGAGTAAAGGCAATCGTCAGCAGTATTACAATGCAACACGCGAACGCTCGTTATTATCGTCCAGTGTAATGCAGTCTTCAGACTTAAATACTTAGGCTATGTTCACACCTCCATTTAACTGTTCCAGCAGAGAACAGCCTGCTGGTCTTCACCGGATCCGGTCTAGCTGGATACCATGTTCCCTTGCCGGACCTAATTAACTTTAATGAGATCCGTCAGATTTTCGGTATGAGTGCCGGGTTTCAGCTGGACAAAAACCACTACATGCACCGTTTATTTCCCGGCTAAAACCCGGCACTCATGCCAGAAAGCGTCCACGTCTCATTATAGTCAATAGGGTCAGCTCGAGCAAGCTGTTCTGTGCTATAACAGTCAAACAGAAGTGTGAACCTGCTCTTAACCCTATAAGGACCCTGATATTTTCCATTTTTGTGTTTTTTTCGTTTTTCACTCCCCGCCTTCCCATTGTCCTAACTTTTTTATTTTTCCATTCACATAGCCTTATCAGGGCTTATTTTTTGTGGGACAAGTTATAGTTTCTAACGGCACCATTTACAGTTGCATACCATGTAGTAGGAAGCGGGAAAACATTTTCAAATGTACAATATGCAGTAAAATTGATCTGTTATCTTGATTCTCCAGGTCAGTACCGTTACAACGATACCACACTTGTATAATTTTTCTTGCGTTTTAACACTAATTTTTTTTATTAAACCTTTGAGGGAAAAAAATGTTTTTTTCATAACCATAATCTGACCCCTATAACTTTTTTGTAGTTATGTGTACGTGGCTGTGTGAGGGCTCATTTTTTGCGGGACGATCTGTTCTTTTAAGTGATACCAATTTGTAGTGTGTGCGACTTTTTGATCACTTTTTATTTAAAAAAATTATTGGGTAGTTGAAGTCACAAAAAATGGCATCAAATGGCAAATTGGCTGTTTTTATTTTTTTCCCCGTACGCCATTTGTCATTAATATTGTTTTATTTTAAATGTATGGGCATTCTCGCACGCGGCGATGCCCATGTTTATTTTTTTTATTGTTTAAGTATTTTTATTTTAAGGAAAGGGGGGTGATTTGAACTTATTTTTTTATATATATATATTTGTAAAAAAAATGTTTACTTTTTCTTTAAGTCACCTTGGGTGACAATAACTGGCAATCATTAGATTGCCCATTGTCTTCAGTGATGGCTATATAGCCATCATTGAAGACTTCATTTGTCCTATACCAATACAATGCTGCCACCTAGTGGCCTGTATTGGTATAGTCATCTAATAGTCTTCAGCCTATTAGAGCAGTGTAATAGGTTTCCCGATCTCAGCCGGGGAACGCTGTTACCGGAGCGGAAGTGTGCGACTTCCACTTCCGGACTGCGCAGATGCCATAGACCACGGCATCTGAAAGGGAAAATGTATGCGATCAGTCTTATGGCTGATCGCATACATGCGCCGCGGGTCTCTGCTATTTAAAATAGCAGAAACCCGGCGGCTATGGCGCCCGCCGCACGTGTGAGCGGGCGCTATGTTTGGGGACAGGACCGCCGCTGTACATGTACGGCGGAGGTCCTTAAGGGGCTAAGGGACTGTGCTGGGCACTGTGACTCATCCCATTCACTGGAATGGAAAGTGCCAGTGGTAGCTATGCCCAAGAAAACAACGAAGAGGACATGATGATCACAGGAGTCCTGGGGTCTTTCCATTGTGTTGATTGGTGGTGGCCCCAGAGGTCATACCCCCACTGAACAAACATAGGGATAAGCCATTTTATAGTCCTGAAAGTAAGCACATTATTACACTACCCCTTGTTGTTAAAGGGGTTCCTTAATACTTTACTATATATGGCCTATCCTTAAGATTGGTGATGGTCCGACCACTGATCAGCTGTTCTGCTGTAGCGCTGGAAGCGACAAAACTCCGCCCACTGTGCATTGGCCGCTGCTGGTTACTGCAGCACTGCTCCCATTCATTTGACCCCCGCCGATTTGATATTGATGAATTATCCTAAGGATAGTCAGTAGTAAAGTCCCGGAGAACCCCTTTAAGATTGCCATTATTTAATAAAGCATGATGGGGTGATAATTGAACATTTTGTCCTGAAAGGGTTTCTAAATGTTGAGTGGAGCTTCTGGCCTAGAAGGAGCTCTGTATTATTTATAAGATAGCTGTGAGAAGCTTAAAATACGCTGGGAGAGATAAGTGACTCCTTAATGGGCCCAGTGGTTTCATAACAATGCAGCTTGTGGGAGTAAATGGGACGAGTATTATTGGTGATTTAGCAATACGGCGCAGCGCTTTATATGGAGAAGATCTGCTGTGTGGCTAGTTTGCTCCGGATAAATTATACAGCGCTGGAAAGTGGCTGGTGTTAGGATACGGCTCGGAGAAATGATGCACCCTACAGTCATGGTTTATCTTGTCTGAAGTGAAGAGTAAATGACAATTTGTGTGCACGGATAACGCAGCATCTGCATACTTTTATACCCTGCATGAATTTATGGATTTGGCAAAGTTAGAGAATGAGGATTTTTTTGTGCTTGCATCGACAGGCAATTTTTTTTACAATCTTTGCTTGATCCTAGCAGCCAGCATGAAATAATTTTTTATAGGGCAACTGTCATTAAAAGCTTGGCTGGGAGTTTAACAACCCCTCCTGTATCCAAGTCTTTAATGGAGACCGCTATTTGTAAAATTAGGGCACGGGAGGGGTCCAGTCTGCAGAAAGTAATAATGAGCGGGGCTGCTGACTATAACCCTTGTAGTGCTGCACTATGCGTAACAAAATGCTACTTCAGGGGTAGTGGAGCACACACACAATAGAGCAGGCATGCTCAACCTGCGGCCCTCCAGCTGTTGCAAAACTACAACTCCCAGCATTCCCATACAGTCTACAGCTATCAGCCTGCAGCAGGGCATGGTGGGAGTTGTAGTTTTACAACAGCTGGAGGGCCACAGGTTGAGCATCCCTGCAATAGAGTATTTCCTATTGTATGCAGCTCACTTTTCAGCTTTGCTGTGTTGACTGGGACAGAGTCAGCAGAATCGGCTCATCATCACTAAGGCAAAGGATTTAGTGACATATGACAGCACCTGCCGTTGTAGTACTGCTTATTCTAACCTATTCTGGCTACGACAATATCACTATGGCCATGTGGGTGATTAATGCAACTCAGTGGAATATGCATGAAAAATCTGCATACTCTGAATTCAGTATAATTCTTGCATTCTTCTGGGATGACTATTTCTTGGCTACAGGGAAATGTTCAGGAACTGTAGACATCTGGAATATGCACTTCCAACATTAAAGGGGTTATCCCATAATTCATGTAAAAAATTTAAATTATATAGTACAGTGATACCTCGGTTCACGAACGCTTCTGTTCACGAACAACTCGGTTCACGAACAGAAAAGTTCATAAAAATATGCTCCGGTTCACGAAGTCCGCCTCGGTTCACGAACAGGAGCCGCGGCCATTTTAATGCCATTTCCAGGCTGTCACATGGTCGTGACTTCCTGTAGGAAGACCGTGGAGAGAAGAAGAGACACAGAAAGAAGTACTGTGAGTACTCTGCAAACATTTTAAGTGATTTTTTTATTTTTGGTGTGCTTTTTAGCACATACAGTACTGTACTGTACTACAGTACTGTACTTACTGTATTGTACAGTTCCCCCTGATGTCCTTATGGAGGGGGGACTCTCCCTCCAAACAATAACTGCCTCCCACCTGCCTTCCTCCATGCCAGAAGTCATCTCAAGCAAGGTTAGTGTCCTCTCTTTATACATTACTATACTGTACTAATGTGTATTGTAATTTGTTTCATATTTTTGTGCTTCAAAACCCCCCAAAAAAAGGTCAGCACGGATTAACCGGATTTACATTGAACCCTATGGGAAAATGTGCCTCGGTTCGCGACCAATTCGGTTCGCGACCAGAGTCAGTTCACGAATTAAGTTCGTGAACCGAGGTATCACTGTACATGACAATCTCTAACAAAGCTAGAACCAGCCCTGCACCTCACATGGATCCAGAGATCTCCTCATTCATTGCTCTGCTAGATTTATATCAAGCTGACAGCTCAAGGGGAGTGTCTTTTCTGCTGTAGCTCAGGGGGGCGTGTCCATGCTCTCCCTATCACAGCTCAGGGGGCGTGTCCATGTGCTCCCTATCACAGCTCAGGGGGCGTGTCTCAGCTCTCCCTATCACAGCTCAGAAGGCAGTTGAAGGATGGAACTGAGCATGTGCGGCCTTCTCAGTGAGCTGGACAAAGAAATAAGAAAAAATAAACAGCAGGTGGCGCTATACAGATAGATTTCAGTGAATAACTCAGTAGAGCTGTAATAAATGTTTAATTACATGCAATTACAAAAGTATTCAGATCCAGGTATTTTTCGTGGGACAACCCCTTTAACATACCATCATGTTCATTTAGCTCTTTTAAGCGAGCTACAAACAGATGCGGCTGGCATAGTCCTAGTCTACATGCAGTGTGAAATATCTGGTGGTAATCAGGCTGTATCAGGATGCTACACCCAGAATTATTTTGTCTGGCTGGAGTTTAAAGCGGAGCTGGATATATCGCATGAATCTCTAATGGGTTTAAAAATAAAACGGCTAGTGCCTGAACGTCGCTGACTACACATCTTACCTGCTGCCTCCTAGATTTGCAATCCTGCTCCTTCCCGGCGATGTCTGATTAGCCACTGTGTAAATGACCGTTCAGCCACATTCACAGGGGAAACAGGAACGTTTTTCTTTATATCCAATTGGGTTCAGTTTTCTGTGACTGTCCGCTGACCAATGTGGTGATCGTCTGAAAAACAGTTGTTCAGACTAAGACTATTTGCAAGCATTCCTAGCTCAAACCACTTTCTCATGAAAAACCTTAATCCCTACCAGGATAATAGGTGTCTGATTAGTGGGGGTCTGTCCGCTGTAATGCTGTACTCTCCTGTCTCTGGCAGTCCCATAGTGTCGAATGGACTGGAAGTGGATACGCACAACTATTCAAATTGAAAGCACATTCTCGGGGTTGCCGAGGGGCCCCGTGGCCGGACCCCGCCAGTCAGACACCTATCACCTTTTTTGTGGATGTTCTTCGTGGGAAAACCCCTTTAAAAGGTAACATCACAGTTTGTGGAAAACAGCACAATATACTACCTTAAAGGGGGTGTCTCACATCAGCAAATGGCATTTATCATGTGGAGAAAGTTACTACAAGGCACTTACTAATGTATTGTGATTGTCCATATTGCTTTCTTTGCTGGTTAGACTACTTTTTCCAACACATTATATATTTCTCTTTCCATGTTTACGATCACCCTTCAATCCAGCATCGGTGGCCGTGCTTGCACACTATAGAAAAAAGTGCCAGCCTCTCTGGTGGCTGGCATCATAGGAGCGCACATAAGCAAGAGCTTATGCCTATAGTGTGCTAGCATGGCCACCAACGCTGGATTGAAGGGTGGTTGTAACCATGGAAACGAGCAGTGTATAATGTGATGGAAAAATGAGTCTAGCCAGCAAAGGAGGCAATATGGATAATCACAATACATCAGGCAGTGCCTTGTATTAACTTTGTCTACATGATAAATGCTATTTGCTGAAGTGAAATACCCCCTTTAAGAAACTCATCAACTCTAGCAGCTAAAATACGTAGGGGGGGGGGGGGGGGGATTTATCATGCCCTGCACCCCTAGAATTCTGTCTTCAAAAATACAGAAAAAGTCCTAACACACCAGTAAGCGGTACTGGATTAACATTTCTAGAGGTTAGGTTTAAAGGGGTTCTGCAGTTTTTTTAAACTGATGATCTATCCTCTGGACCCCTGCCAATCTGCTGTTTGAGAAGGCAGCAGCGCTGGCAGTAGTGCCGCGGCCTTCTCGCTGTTTACCGCAGGCCCAGTGACGTCACGACTAGTATCAATGGCCTGGGCGGGGCTAAGCTCTGTTTACTTGAATGGAGCTTAGCCCCGCCCAGGCCATTCATCCTAGTCGAGACATCACTGGGTCGGCGGTAAACAGCGAGAAGGCCGCGGCACTACTGCCAGCGCCGCTGCCTTCTTAAACAGCTGATTGGCAGGGTTCCCAGGTGTCGGACCCCCGACGATCAGATGCTGATGATCTATCCAGAGGATAGATCATCAGTTAAAAAAAAACTGCAGAACCCCTTTAAAGATGAACCAAATTTAACAATGTGCAATATTTGATAAATTTGACACAATGTACGCCAACGTAGACTCGAGCAAAACGGACTACAAATTTTTCCCTTATGATAAATCCCCCCCCCCCCCCCCCCAATAGTTTCATGGTCCCAAATTGTGGATCAGTCCATAATATAATTTTTTTTTCTTAGAAACATAAAATATTTTACTTTGAAGCATATCTAAAACTCCCTGCGTCCCATTTTTCACCCATCAAGATTTAAAGGGGAACATGTCAGGGGTGTCCGTTGTCACTGGCTTTATTTGCACTCGCTATGGAACTCCTAGCTATCCGAATCAGATCACATCCCGATATAACAGGACTCCCTATAGGTGGCCACGAACACAAACTAAGCCTATTTGCCGATAACCTTATCCTTACCATTACCAATCCTGTCATTTCCTTCCCGTCCCCGATGAAGGTGTTGGGCTCCATTTCTGCGGCCTCGAGACTCTCCGTCAACCACTCTAAATCCGAACTTCTCCCTTGTAATTTAACACCCCAGATTCGGTCCATCTAAGGCCTCTTTCACACTTGCGTTGTCCGGATCCGACGTGTACTCCACTTGCCGGAATTACACGCCGGATCCGGAAAAACGCAAGTGTACTGAAAGCATTTGAAGACGGATCCGTCTTCAAAATGCTTTCAGTGTTACTATGGCAGCCAGGACGCTATCAAAGTCCTGGTTGCCATAGTAGGAGCGGGGAGCAGGAGAGCGGTATACTTACAGTCCGTGCGGCTCCCGGGGCGCTCCAGAATGACGTCAGAGCGCCCCATGCGCATGGATGACGTGCCATGCGATCACGTGATCCATGCGCTTGGGGCGCCCTGACGTCACTCTGGAGCGCCCCGAGAGCCGCACGGATGGTAAGTATACAGCTCCTCCGCTCCCCACTACACTTTACCATGGCTGCCAGGACTTAAGCGTCCCGGCAGCCATGGTAACCATTGAGAAAAAGCTAAACGTCGTATCCGGCAATGCGCCGAAACGACGTTTAGCTTAAGGCCGGATCCGGATCAATGCCTTTCAATGGGCATTAATTCCGGATCCGGCCTTGCGGCAAGTCTTCAGGATTTTTGGCCGGAGCAAAAAGCGCAGCATGCTGCAGTATTTTCTCCGGCCAAAAAACGTTCCGGAACTGAAGACATCCTGATGCATCCTGAACAGATTTCACTCCATTCAGAATGCATTAGGATAATCCTGATCAGGATTCTTCCGGCATAGAGCCCCGACGACGGAACTCTATGCCGGAAGAAAAGAACGCAGGTGTGAAAGAGCCCTACTACAAAACTTTCCATTCCAAATCAGACATAACTTTATCCCCTATCTGGGAATATCCCTACCTAACATAATTGACAAGGTCTACAAAACCAATTACCCTCCTCTCTATCGTAAAATTAGAGAGGACCTTAGATGCTGGCCATCTCTTCCAGTCTCTTGGGTGGGAATCATCAGGATGGCGGTCCTCCCCAGACTATTGTACTGGTTTAGAACCCTCCCTGTGCCGGTGCCCACTTCAGATTTAAAACAGCTACAAACTGATATTCAATAATTTATATGGGTGGATAAACATCTATAGCTATGCGCACAATCTATTGCCATAAATCCCAGAAAGTCCTCTCTGTTCCTGACCTCCATAAATACTATAAAGCTGCTAGACTAGCACAATTGTTTCTAACAGATCTTAATCCCAGGGAGCAGCCATTGTGGATTGCCTTGGAGCAAACCTTATTTGCTCCATATTCGTGGAAGGCTCCGATTTGGTCCACCCGTCCGTTACAGTCTAATGTCCGGCCCAACTCTTTACTATCCCACTACTCGTTATTGCTCTGGAGGTCAGTCAGGTTTAAGTCTTCTCTACAGTCCACTATCTCACCACTGGTGCATATTTTGGGAAATCCTTCATTTCTACCTGACCTTCAAGACCATGCATTTGTTTTGTGGAAATCGAATAACACAGGTTCCTAGTAAGAGGCAAACTTATTTCCCTGGCTGAATTCAGTGAAAGGTTTAACCAGATTTTCTCATTCCTATATTCTATTCAGACACCTACTGGCACCTTCGACTATACTCCCTTTGAACGCTCTATAGCCTACCCTTTATACAAACGAGGTCTACTGTCCAGGATATATGGAATACTTAATGGTGTAGCCGAGGGTTCCAAGTTGCCATACATGAAAGCATGGGAGGAGGACTTGGAGGTAGAATACTCAACTTCTCGATGGTTCCAGCGCTCCCAGACTCTCACTAAGGGCTCTTGGCAGACCACCTTAGCTAAAACATCCATAAAAATACTCCATAGGACCTACATGGTTCCAGCTAGACTGCACTGCATATACCCTGAAGTTTCTCCCAGATGCTTCCGTGGTTGCACTACCGCGGGTACTATGTTACACATATGGTGGACTTGTCCACTAGTTAAGAGCTTCTGGGGAAGATTCTGCTCTCGTGTCGGCTGTGTTGGGTTGCCAGTATCCCGTCTCTTTACCTCTTTGCCTCCTAGGGGACAAACCGTCCTGGTTGACGTTTGCTAAAATTAAGCTGTCACAATTTATTCTTTTAGCTTCCAGAATTCATATAGCTTTTAAATGGCGCTCGGCCTCACTTAGTTTTCAGGCTGTACTAGATAGAATCAATAATATACTTCTATTTGAACGGCTAACCGCCATACGTACTGACACTTATGCAGCCTTTGAGAAGCTCTGGGAGCCCTGGCTATCCTCTCCTCATTCTACTGATCTCCGCTACTGTATTACTTTATAGCACACCCCCACTGCCACAATGTTCTTCTATCTTTCAAGGAATTTAACTGATGATTTGCAATCCCCACTGTACTCCAATGTTTATTTCTCTGTATCATTCTTAAAATGTAACTGGATTTTTCCCTTTACTTACTTATGCTCTTATCCATGAATTTTTCTTCTTTTTCTCCCTGTTTTTGTTACCCTTCATAATGAAAAATGTATTATGTTCTTTTTTTGCTCAGTTATTTACTTTCTGATGCCAAAACCCAAATAAATGACTTTTGAAACAAAATATTTTACTTTGCTGGCTTAGAAAAAAAAAAACTTTGCCACAAGTGTATTTACCTAGGCAATGGGCATCACATCACTGCTACTGCTCTGAAGACTTAAAGAGACCGTCCAGGATTAAAAAGAAAATCAGATTTTCCCCATAAACAGCTCCACGCTTGTCCATGAAATTTGTCTGGTATTGCAGTTCAGTCAAATTCACGTGGGGATGAGCTGCAGACACAGCCATGGACAGGAGGGGCTCTGTTTCTGGAGCAAAGCAGTTTTTATTCTGATCCTAGACAACCCCTTTAGGCCCCATTCATACGTCCTTAAAAGGGTCCGCACCCGTTCCGCAATTTTGTGGAACGGGTGCGGACCCATTTATTCTCTATGGGCCCGGATGTGAAGCGGAGAGCACACTATGTGCTCACCGCTTCCGCATTTGCGGAGCGCGGCCCCGAACTTCTGGGTTTCGGCCCCGAACTTCCGGTCCGCAGCTCCGCAAAAGACAGAACATGTCCTATTCTTGTCCGCAGCTGCGGACAAGAATAGGCATTTCTATAGGGGGCGCCGGCCGGGTGTGTTGCGGATCCGCAATTTGCAAAACGGATTCACTGTGTTGTGCTTACAGCAGAGCCGGAGGGATTTAAAGGGCACCAGGGAGAATGCTTGTGTCAAGCTCCGCCCCCTTAAGAACAGCACTAGGTATCTATCAGTTTTGCCTAGTGTGTTCTTTAATTTAGAAATGGGAATAAATTAATTCTACTCCTCTGTATCCGCCATAACCATGAAATCTGTTCTTTAAAGACTGTGATGTCGGCCTCGCCATTTCATGTCGTTATTTCAGATTTTCAATTTCTGTAATTAGCTCAACGCGTTTTCTACCTCAGGCTTTCTGTTCCTATTTCTGGATTTTAATGAGCATGAACCTCTATGTTAATGCCTTCCTGTGGCTAATACTGTTGTATTATTTAATAGAAGTTTAGATGGGCTCTCGCAGAGGATAAATGGAGCACTCCTTAAACCTAGCCTTGCCTTGATTCTGCAGTGACTGGATGTGTGGGTACATATATCAGGCAGATAGAGGGCACGTGGCACTCGGTGGAGTAAACCTTACTGCTTGAACTGCATTTGTATCACTTTTTTTGTTACTGGGTCGCAGTTGTCGACTAGGTGCCATCTTTAGTCATGTAATAACTTCTATTCACAGCTTTTCTTTTTACTTTTGTTATAAAACCAGCACTGTAAATGCAAAACCGGTTATAAAGGAAATTAAATTACCTTAATGGTCTTGGCTGCTTATTTCATTGGAAGATTTACTGTACATATGGTGAGGATTTCATTAACTGGTTATTACGGTATTTTTCGCCGTATAAGACGCACCGGCCCATAAGACGCACCTAGGTTTTTGAGGAGGAAAATAAGAAAATAAATATTTTTAACCAAAAGGTGTGCTTTTGAACTTATTGTGGTCTGTGGATGGCACTGTTATGGGGGATCTGTGGGTGACGCACTGTTATGGGGGATCTGTGGGTGACACACTGTTATGGGGGATCTGTGGGTGACACACTGTTATGGGGGATCTGTGGGTGACACACTGTTATGGGGGATCTGTGGGTGACACACTGTTATGGGGGATCTGTGGGTGACACACTGTTATGGGGGATCTGTGGGTGACACACTGTTATGGGGGATCTGTGGGTGACACACTGTTATGGGGGATCTGTGGGTGACACACTGTTATGGGGGATCTGTGGGTGACACACTGTTATGGGGGATCTGTGGGTGACACACTGTTATGGGGGATCTGTGGGTGACACGCTGTTATGGGGGATCTGTGGGTGACACGCTGTTATGGGGGATCTGTGGGTGACACGCTGTTATGGGGGATCTGTGGGTGACACGCTGTTATGGGGGATCTGTGGGTGACACGCTGTTATGGGGGATCTGTGGGTGACACGCTGTTATGGGGGATCTGTGGGTGACACGCTGTTATGGGGGATCTGTGGGTGACACGCTGTTATGGGGGATCTGTGGGTGACACGCTGTTATGGGGGATCTGTGGGTGACACGCTGTTATGGGGGATCTGTGGGTGACACGCTGTTATGGGGGATCTGTGGGTGACACGCTGTTATGGGGGATCTGTGGGTGACACGCTTATGGGGGATCTGTGGGTGACACGCTTATGGGGGATCTGTGGGTGACACGCTTATGGGGGATCTGTGGGTGACACGCTTATGGGGGATCTGTGGGTGACACGCTTATGGGGGATCTGTGGGTGACACGCTTATGGGGGATCTGTGGGTGACACGCTTATGGGGGATCTGTGGGTGACACGCTTATGGGGGATCTGTGGGTGACACGCTTATGGGGGATCTGTGGGTGACACGCTTATGGGGGATCTGTGGGTGACACGCTTATGGGGGATCTGTGGGTGACACGCTTATGGGGGATCTGTGGGTGACACGCTTATGGGGGATCTGTGGGTGACACGCTTATGGGGGATCTGTGGGTGACACGCTTATGGGGGATCTGTGGGTGACACGCTTATGGGGGATCTGTGGGTGACACGCTTATGGGGGATCTGTGGGTGACACGCTTATGGGGGATCTGTGGGTGACACGCTTATGGGGGATCTGTGGGTGACACGCTTATGGGGGATCTGTGGGTGACACGCTTATGGGGGATCTGTGGGTGACACGCTTATGGGGGATCTGTGGGTGACACGCTTATGGGGGATCTGTGGGTGACGCTTATGGGGGATCTGTGGGTGGCTCTTATTGGGCTCTCTGGATGGCACTGTTATGAGGATCTGTGTATGACAGTTATGGGGGGGGATCTGTGTATGACACATATATAGCATCTTATGCTATGTGTCATCCACAGATCTCCTCCATAACAGTGTACCTGTACCTCAATACAGGGCTGGGGGCCGGCATCTGGTTTTATAATGACAGCGGGGCCCGTGCAGTGACTGTATTCTACTACACGGGCCCCGCTCACTGTATAATTGTATCTCTAATAGTTAATTGTTATGTACATAATCGCATAATGAGCGCTGTGTATTACTTACAACTACAAGCGCTCGCTGCTCGGTTGGTAGCAGAGAGGAGGGAGGAGGCAGCCTGGGAGGACAAGCGCTGGCAGTGCGAGTCACTAAGTCATGCGCCCACGCCGCCGGCTTCATTCATAAATTGGGCGGCTCAGGCACGTGACGTATGACTCACACTGCCAGCGCCTGTCCTCCCAGCCTGCCTCCTCCCTCCTCTCTGCTACCTACCGAGCGGCGAGCGCTTGTAGTTGTAAGTAATACACAGCGCTCATTATGTGATTATGTACATAACAATTAACTATTAGAGATACGATTATACAGTGGGCGGGGCCCGTGTAGTAGAATACAGTCACTGCACGGGCCCCGCTGTCATTATAAAAGCAGATGCCAGCCCCTCCTCCCTCACAGCTGATACATCCGCCGCGTGGCATCACGGCGGGTGTATCATTGAAAACTCGCAAAATCAGCAGCATTCGCCGTATAGGACGCACTGCTATTTCCCCCCCCCCACTTTACGGTATCTGCAAATCTTTGAGTAGCATAAGTTCCTCTGACATTAGAACACATTGACATTGCTCACTACTAACTATATATATATATATATATATACTCTTCCTGTCCCAAAGAAAAGTCGCCACCTGGATTTAACTAAGCAAATAGTTAAGAGCCTCCTATTAGATAATTACTGCATGGGCGATTATCTTTCACCTGGCAATAAGTTATTTAACCCTAACTGGTGCAATAAGTTGCTTCTCATTTCTTAAACAACCATGTCAAAAGACACATCTCAAGGTCGTGGAAAATATGTTAGTCTGTTTGAGAAGGGTCAAATTATTAGCATGCATCAAGCAGAGAAAACATCTAAGGAGATTGCAGAAACTACTAAAATTGGGTTAAGAACTGTCCAACGCATTATTAAAAACTTGAAGGATAGTGGGGACCCATCGTATTCGAGGAGGAAATGTGGTGGGAAAAAAATCCTGAATGATTGGGATCGGTGATTACTTAAGCGTTTGGTAAAATCAAATCGAAGAAAAACAACAGTAGAACTCAGGGCTATGTTTAATAGTGAAAGTAAGAGCATTTCCACATGCACAATGCGAAGGGAGCTCAAGGTATTGGGACTGAACAGATGTGTAGCCGTAAGAAAACCACTAATCAGTGAGGCAAACAAGAAAAAAAGGCTTCAATTTGCTAGGGAGCATAAAGATTGGACTCTGGAGCAATGGAGGAAGGTGATGTGGTCTGATGAGTCCAGATTTACCCTGTACCAGAGTGGTGGGCGCATCAGGGTAAGAAGAGAGGCAGATGAAGTGATGCACCCATCATGCCTAGTGCCTACTGTACCAGCCTGTGGGGGCAGTGCTATGATCTGGGGTTGCTGCAGTTGGTCAGGTCTAGGTTCAGCAACAGTATGTGCTCCAAGAATGAGGTCAGCGACTACCTGAACATACTGAATGACCAGGTTATTCCATCAATGGATTTTTTTCTTCCCTGATGGCACGAGCATATTCCAAGATGAGAATGCCAGGATTCACTTAAATTGTGAAAGAGTGGTTCAGGGAGCATGAGACATCATTTTCACACATGGATTGGCCACCACAGAGTCCAGACCTTAACCCCATTGAGAATCTTTGGGATGTGCTGGAGAAGGCTTTGTGCAGCGGTCAGACTCTACCATCATCAATGCAAGATCTTGGTGAAAAATGTATGCAACACTGGATGGAAATAAATCATGTGACAAGCTTATCAAAACAATGCCACAGCGAATGCGTGCCGTAAAGGTGGTCCAACAAAATATTTATGCGTGTGACCATTTTTTGGGGTGGCACTTTTTGGGACAGGCAGTGTATATTAGCAGAAGGACCCGGCTTCACACTGGTATATTTCATCTATTTAATTTAATGTTCGTGTGTGTCGTTAAAAGATATCGACAGTATCCCCCGATAACGTGACCTCTACAGCATCCCGCCCCTTAACACTGACCCCCCCCCCCCCACAGTGCCCCACCTCCTTAAAATGGAACGTCCACAGCAGCACACCCCCTTAACTTTGACCTTCACAGCAGCCTGCCTCTTTAACAGTGAGTTCCACAGCACCCCAACCCCTTGAGAGTGACCTCCACAGGGGCCTGTCCCCTTAACAGTGACCTATACAGCACCCTTCCCCTTAACAGTGACCTCCATAGATGACAGTCCCCTTAACTGTGACCTCCACCATTCCCTGCCCCCTTAACAGAGACCTCAATAGTACCTGCCCCTTCAACAGTGACTGCCACAGTACCCCGCTCCCTTAACAGTGACCTCCACAGCAGCTGCCCCTTTAATAGTGGCCTCCACAGTCCCCTGCCCCCTTAACAGTGACTTCCACCGTGCCCACCCCTTTAACAGTGACCTCCACAGGTCCCTGACAATCGTCCAATCGAATTCCTTTTCTTACAGGGCATTATTGTCTTTAATCGACAGTATATAAAACCCCACAGAATTAGTATACACTTAAGGTGATGATTACATCAGCCTCTACAACAACGTTGGCAATCAAGATCATATTAACTCACACATAAGCTATCCTATTCTAAGAATGTCCTTTGTTGCCTTTAGCGACCAATCAGAGCTCATATTAATGACCTGTAGCAAAATAGAAGCTGAACTGTGATTGGTTGCTATATGCAACCTGATGAATATCCAGGCAAGGCTCCTGTAAATTGGCGGTTAGGTTACTAAGCGTAATTTTTGGCAAATAATTAGAAAGCGCAAGGTGAAAATTTCCACTCAAAACATAGTCTATGACGTTCCCCGAGTCACAGGAGGCGGCTATGCAAAATTTTGTGATTGTAAATGCGACTGTGCGGATTCTTTTACCGGACACACACATACACTCAGCTTTATATACTAGATATATCTCATGTTTTCATAAAAAAATAAATACATTTTTTTAGCATATGTAAGTGCTGCTGCAGCTTTATCCGTAAAGCAATGTTAAGTTTCTTCACATACCACTGTTTTCCCTTAGTTACGGCCGTTTTGGACCCTACAATATGAGAAGATGGCTCCTCTGCCAGTTTTCTGAGGCCAAAACTGCCTTCCCTCACTTCACATACCATGCACACTTGTTTTAGCCAGCAGCTTCCTGCCAGCCTATCAGATTGGATTACTGAGAGACACGCCTCCCCACTCTGAAGCCTAATGCAGGCATGAAGCGTGAAGGACCGCCCCTCTGTCTTCTGTTTATACTAAAGGGAAGACAGACAAGCCCTAGCAACTGTCTTTTAAGGGACCAGTGGAAAGATAATGAAAGTTATTATAAGGTAATTACAGATCTTTTGACAATCATTGACAGACTAACTCTAGTATATATGCCTAGCTCTAATAAACTAGCAAATAAAATAAAAAATATGACCGTTACACTTTAAGTCAGCGTGTACCTTTGTATACAACATTTGAGTATGGCTACATGCACACGACCGTATTTTGTTTCAGTGTCCGATCCGGTTTTTTTGCGGATAGGATGCGGACCCATTCATTTCAATGGGTCCGCAAAAAACAAGGACAGCACACAGTGTGCTGTCCGCATCAGTATGTCCGTTCCGTTGCTCCGCAAAAAAAATAGTGCATGTCCTATTTTTTTCTAGTTTGCGGACAAGGATAGGCATTATTACAATGGATCCGCAAAAAAAAAGGATCCGCAAAAAAAAAAACGGATGCCATACGTAACATCATCGTTTTTTTTTTTGCGGATCCGCAATTTGCGGACTGCAAAACACATACGGTCGTGTGCATGTAGCCTATATCAGATGATCGTATTGGTTTCTAGAGGAGCTGCCCTTCCCCCTCCAACATGCTTGTTTTAGTAACTACGTGCATCCCCCATACAATAACAATTCTAGGTCATCTATTCTTATGACTCTATGATGTGCCATTCCTTTATTATCCTTCCAAAAGTTATGAATACATTACTAGCAGTTAAAAATAAAGGTCCAGATGGGTGTTAACAGTTGTGGGGTTGTCCCTGCACAGCCAAACACTGGCGGCACTGATTGTATAGTACTCCTCTTAATAACTCTGAAAGGCATGGAAGTACTGCCATGTGTTCTATAAGCTACACAAAAATATAAACATAAGTGGCACTGCTGCATCAATAACAGTCTAGCAACAGAACTACTAAAATATCATGTTATTCATCCTGCACGATACATGGCATTATAAAAAAAAAAGGGAATTGCTTTTTTATGGTCACCTTATTTCCCCAAAAAATGTGATATAAAGTGATCAAAAAGTCATATGAACCCCAAAATGGCATGATTAACAATTACAGCTACCCCACAAAAAACAACAAGAAACAAGCCTTGTACAGCATTATCAATGGAAAAATAAAGTTATGGGCCTCTTAATATGACAAATCAAAATCCTTATTTTTTTTTATTTCTTACCCATATGGCATTTGACACAAGCTATATCTTATACCTGGTCTTCACTGTGGTTTGTGGTTTATTTATCATGCTGCACTTGCAACACAAACCCTCCTTTTTTGCCATGTGGGTTCATTTTGACTGCTGACTCACCTGTGTATTAAGGTTATCATACTTTTCTCTGGTCATTGGTCGGTCATTGTACCATGCATTTTCCATTGATCAATATACATATTTTTCACAATTGATACGTGTGCTATCCCAGGGTGGCGCTCTTTTTCTGCTCCCATTTACTTTTTAATGGCATATCATTTATTTATTTCTTTATATGTATATCTTTTAATCATGTCATAACTAAATAAAATATATTTTTACTTTTTGGCACTATGAGCTCAGTTTTCTTGTTTTTTCGCTCATTTCACTCGGGAGCTAGTACCGAGTTACAACTACGGGTGTCCCTTGTGGTTATACTAGGTGGGCATTGCTTTCCATCTTTCATTTGGACACCCTTGGTCTTTTTTGTTTTTCTATCCTACAAAGTACCCTAAAGGCTTTATGCTCCCCAGAGACATTCGGCGCACCCTCTACCACAGGCTTGACACCTAGGCCATAGGTTGTAACCAGAGATGCACAATCACATTTTATCATACAGCACTTGCTTGCCTTACCGTGTCCCCACTAGTCCATGTCCTGCAGAACGGCTCCTTTGTGCCGCTGAACTGTCATGCCGTTCTTCTTAAGCTTCTTGTTTCAACCCAAGACAGAACACAAAAAGAAAGGAGGGTGAGGCTCAGTTCACACATTTGACTTTGGCTTCAGTTTTTATCACTTACTTGGGTCTGTTCACATCACGTTTATGGCCTCCATTTGCCTCATACAACTGAATGTATATGTTAAACAGATGCCTCCAACATATTCCATACAGTGGCATCTGTCAGCCTCAGGCCACCATTGTAAAGTACACCACGCATTTAAAGGGGTTACATATCCCCTTCTCCCCCCACTAAGCCCCCCGGACATGAGCATCGGAGCACTTCATACTCCGATACCTTCTCTTGCCCTGTGCTGAATCGCGCAAGACAAGGTCTTTTTCTGCAGATCCGGTGACGTACCCGGTCTCTGCTCGGCTGAGGCTTCCGCCTAGCAATGAGCCCGATGACATCACCGGTACTAATGGCTGGGCAGCACTAAAGCTGGTGACATCACCAGGAACACTGCTAAGTGGAAGCCTTTGCCTAGCAGTGTAAAAATGTAATATAAAAAGCCCTGGTCCTGCGCTATACAGCGCGGGGCAAGGGAGAGCACGGGGGCATTTCATGGGGCTGATTGGGGGAAGAAGGGGATATGTCCTGGATCAGCTCTGAACCCAGACAACCCCTTTAACAGTAATGCTTAATTTATTGGACAAAAAGAAAAAAGCGGGCTATCAACCCTAATCAATCCCTGTGCAGGGTCACCCTTAAAACTTTTAATGTCTATATTACTAAAAAGGTATGACCAGTGTAGTCCATTAAAACTATTGGGGTGCAGCTGCCACCCTGTTTTTTGTGGTCCAATATCAATTTATGTAATAGTGGAGCGTGTTGTTAGCTCCTTTCTTCAGAGATTACACTCAGACCATACACACACGCTCCTGTCAGTGCAGATTGGTCCAATCACCCTTATGGTGAAGGAACATCCTTTAGTGCCACTGGTGGAGCAGCGTTTCCCAACCTAAAAAGAGTGCCCATACACAAGACCCCCCCTCATGTTTCACCGGCACACCGCTGTCATCAGGGGAATTGGGCGATGCTAAGCATTATTCTGCAAGCTCCCAGCGAGCAGCTCCATTATATATTACATCTAGTGTAAGAAAGGGGTGTAAGAAAGGAGCAAGGGGAGACCCCAGGGGTGGAAGAGGTTTCTCTCCACACCATCAGCATCTGGACTCTGCAAGGATCCAGCAAGCAGCTTCAATCTACACTACATCTAGAGTAGTCCTTCTCCCCCCCTCTCCGTCCCCCACTTAGGGGTGTATAAAGGAGCAAGGCGAGAGCCAACAACACACTCCATTATCACATAAATTGATATTGGGCCACAAAAAAAGGTGGCAGTGGCACCCTGACAGTTTTAATGCAGTAGACTTGTCATACCTTTTTATTAATATAACCATTACAAGTTAAGTTTTAACCATTTCAAAGGTGACTCTGCACAGGGATTGATTAGGGTTGAAAAAACCCTTTTTTCTTTTTGTCCAAAATCCCCATGGGATTCACCCTCTAGGGACTTTTGTTAGGTTTTTTACTAGCTCAATTTATTGGATACTGTACTATGGAATTCCACAGTTACTATGCTATGCTATACTCCTTTAGCTGTTTGTCAGAATGTTTTCCACGCTAAACATCCATCACTAACATGATGTGAATCCATCTGGTCAGAGTGACATCCATCACAACAAAGCTAGAACCAGCCCTGTACCTCACATGGAATCAGACATCTCCCCATTCATTGCTCCAATTGCTCTGCCAGAATTATTTCAGGCTGACAGTTCAGGGTGTGTGTCCTTTATGTGGCAGCTATCTCCTTAACACAGCTCATGGGGCGTGTCCTTTTGGCTGCAGCTATGTCTTTATCCCAGCAGATGGAGCATGTCCTTTCTGCAGCAGCTTTCTTTATCAAAGCTCCGATGGGGGAAGGGGTTGCTTAATGCTACTGCTGTCTCCTTATAACAGCTCAGAAGGGATGTCCTTTCTGCTGCAGCTCTTTTTTTGCAACTGCCACAGCTTCTAACAGCAGATATAGCTGATGACAGTTAAAGATTTAAACTGAGCGTGTGCGACCACCTCAGTTAAGTGGACAAGCAATAAGGAAAAGAACAGCAGGTGGTGCTGTACAGATACATTTTATTGAATAACTCGCTGGCTATATTAAATTTTTAATTACATGCATTTACAAAATAATTCAGATCCAGGGGCTGGTTTGAAAACTGTAGAATATTTTTTGAGGGACAACCCCATTTACAACGATGATGATCATGCCAATAATAGGGAATTAATGTTTGTACGAACACTCATTCCCGAGAATTGGCCCACGTAAATGCTCCAATCATTTATGTGGCACAAAATATAATTGTTTGTTGGCAGCACTTTGCTCTGTGTAAAAAGTGATGTCCTGCCTACAAACAAGGTGACTGTATCAGAATGAATAGTAGTACTGACACAGTGTCAGTACTGAGCATTCACCCCCATACAGCAGTGATCATTACTGCATTTAAATGCAGGCAATGAGTGGTCAATGATTGGGAATGGGCGTTTCTATGAGTGTTTGTCCATTCTCTCCGCCTGTGGGAAGATAACACGGCGGACAGGATCTCAGATACACAGATAAACCAAGCAACAAGTTTCTAGGCGAGAAGCTGGGGTAAGGTCACCTCCTAGCAAATCCCTAACAGCTCTCCCTATACTGCTAAGCCCACATTCAGACCCTTAAGGTGGGAATAATGTGTCCTCGTGCCTGGGCTGCAAATACCCTAGAATCCCTGAGATGGTGAAAGGGGAATAGGGCAGCCTGCTCCCTCAGAACCTGGAGGGAACAGACGTCACACAAAACAGCCTAGACAGCAAACCACAAAAAACAGAAACCAAACTTATCTTATCTGAGCCGGAACAGACAATCCTTCTCTCCTTGCTTCCAAGGCCAGACTGAATTCTATAACCCGCACGGAACACTGGGATTGAGTGCAATTTAAACCAAGGACCCCACCCAGTGCACCTGAAGGGAGGCGGATCTAACACGACTCCAAAACAAAACACAAAACACGCGCTGCTAATCTGGCCGACCTCCGCACATAGTCAGAGCAGGGCATGACAGAAGAGCACATACACATTAGAGAGCTGTTGACCTGACAGCTACGTCTCCTGACTACCCCCCCCCCCATACACAAGCATGCTCAGTCTGTCATTAAGGATGAGCGAACCTGAACTTTGCGCGTTCGGCTACACGGACCTGATCGTTTTCACTGAAGTCCGGGTTCGGTGTTCGGGTGATTTTATTATTTTCCATTTTAATATGGTTATATCGGAAAATAATAGCATTCTTAAGACAGAATGCAAAACAACATGGCTATTTAGGAGTTAAAAAAACAACAACAACTCACCTCATCCACTTGATAATGCTGCAGCAGCTTCTTCTATCTTCACTGAACGGGACCTGCGATGTGTGTGATGACATCACCGCGCTCTCCCACGTGGTTTACGTCATCGCGCATATCGCAGGTCCTTTGGTAGGTCCTGTTCATTGAAGATAGAAGAAGCTGCTGCAGCGCTATCAAGTGGATGAGGTGAGTTGTTGTTTTTTTAACTCCTAAATGGCCATGTTGTTTTGCATTCTGTCTTAGGAATGCTATTATTTTCTGATATAACCATGTTATAACGGAAAATAATAAAGTATAGTTCGGGTCCCCATTGACTTCAAGTTCCGGTCCCAAATCTGAACTTTGACCTGAAGTTCGGCAGAACCCGGCGAACCCGAACTTCCATGGGTTCGCTCATTGCTACCTGTCACCAATACGTAAAGGAGATAAAAAAAAATTGCTGCCCAATTTTTATCTTCCCTGATACCAGGGAAGGGCGAGGAGGTCCCCATTGCCAGCCCTGTCAAAATCAGCGGGATCAGCCGACATACATCTAATGTGTATGGGCAGGCACTATTAGTTACCACATACTTCAACCCAGAGAACATCAGTGCTGCTTACTGGATAAAGAGCTAAAGAAGATATAGGAATTATCATAGGATATTTGTATACAGTGAATCTAATATCCACGTGCTGGCATAAAGCTGGAATCAATAGGAACCTTTCAAAGAAATGTCATAGCCGCTGCCTCCCACAGTGAAGTCCCTGACTTAACACAACCTAGACTTCCAGCTGAGCAGCCGCTGTGCTCCCTCCAGGCATCAACCTGCCCTACATAACTGGTGTACTACTGGACTGCCACTGCAGAGAGGTACGAGGACCCACGAGGTAAAAGAAATGCCCGCTAATGGAAGGAGATGTTAACAGAAGTGCACAAAATCAGAGAGAGGATAATCAAATCAGTGCAAAGGAGAAGTGGAGCAATCGCCCAGAGCGATCAGACGGTGACAGCTTGCAAACAGCCTATAAGCCAAAGGAAAAACCTTATGGGGGCTGCAGAGTAATGTCACAATGTGACTGTGCGCTCTCCATTCTAGTGGCAGATGCATCTATAACTATATGCAACTAATCTAATATATAAAGCTGAGTGTATGTGTATGTATGTCCGCTAAAGGAATCTGCACCGTCGCATTTACAATCACGAAATTTGGCACACAGGTACATCAGGTGTCCGGGAAGTGTCTGAGAGTGAGCTGTTCAAAAGGACATCCCTGTGTCTGTCCAGGCCCTGCACCAGACAGAGGACAGGGAGTCTGAAAGCTAGACTGTCCGGCCTAAAACTGGACCTCTGGCCACCCTAGGGGAAGGCTTCTGTGGAGGTCACAGTTAAGGGGACGGTCCACTATAAAGTTCTGTGCTAAGGGGCAGATTGCTGTAGAGGCCACTGTTAAGGGGACGGAGTGTTGTGGAAATCACTGTTAAGGAGATGGGGTACTGTGGAGGTCACTAATAAAGGGGCAGCCACTGTGGAGGTCACTGTTACAGGGACGGGCTGCTGTGGAGGTCACTGTTAAGGGGGTGGGATGCTGTGGAGGTCACTGTTAAGGGGGCGGGCTGCTGTCGAGGTTACTGTTAAGGGGGTGGGATGCTGTCGAGGTTACTGTTAAGGGGGCGGGATGCTGTCGAGGTTACTGTTAAGGGGGCGGGATGCTGTCGAGGTTACTGTTGAGGGGGCGGGATGCTGCCCAAGTCACAGTTAAAGGGACGGCCTCTGTGGAGGTCTCTGTTAAAGGGGCAGGGAACAGTGGAGTTCACAGTTAAGGGGACGGTCTGCTATGGAGGTCAGTGTTAAAGGGCGGGCTGCTGTAGAGGTCACTTTAAGGAGGTGGGGGTGTGGTGGAAGTCACATTTTAAGGGAACGGAGCTCTGTGGAGGTCACTGTTAAGGGGGCGAGTTATTGTGGAAATCACTGTTAACGAGACGAGGTACTGTGGATGTTACTGTTAAGGTAGCAGACCGCTATGGAGGTCACTGTTAAAGGGGCGGAGTACTGTAGATGTCACTGTTATAGTGGATAAAGTCGATATCTTTTAACGACACACACAAACATTAAATGACTTCTGCTAGTTATATATATAGCCAGGGAAAGCCTGGTCCTACACAGGTAAGATGTATATGGAGACAGGGGCACATTGCATTATCCCGCTGGCAGGAGCGATGAAGATCTGTTAAAAAGGGGGATGCTACCGTGGTCTGACACTTAGGAGTGTGGCGGCAGGAGCCTGAAAAGTCTCAATTCCTGCAGGGACGGACAGAGGCGTGATAGTGGTCTGAAGAAGGCTGCGCAGAGGGATTATCTGCTTCGCTAAGGCCTCATTCACACTTCAGTGTTTGGTCAGTGATTTCAATCAGTGATTTGTGAGCCAAAAGCAGCAGTGAAGTCTACACAGACATAAGGTATAATGGAAAGATCTGCACCTGTTCTGTGGTTTTTGACCCGCACCTGATTTTGGCCTCATGCACACGGCCGTTGTTGTGGTCCGCATCAGAGCCACATTTTTTGCAGCTCGGGTGCGGACCCATTCACTCCGTGTGCTGTCCGCATCCGTGTGCTGTCCCGCAAAAAAAAATATAGCATGTCCTATTCTTGTCCGTTTTGCGGACCACAAAAAATGGAACGGTCGTGTGCACAAATCACTGATGGAAATCACTGTTTGGGGTTAATTCTGGTAAGAACGCCAGCTGTGGTGGTTATGACAGTGTGGAAGAACTAGGGTAGACTGTGGCCTAGGCCCGCTGCTAATTTTGAGGTGTTGAGGGAGAGCTGTAGAATTGGATTAGTTTCTGGGAGGTCTGATGGACATAGAGTCTTTCAGTTGCACAGTGTATCAACAAAATAAATAAAATAAAAATCAATAAATAATAAAAAATTATCATCAATAAATAAATAACACAAAATAATAAATATCAACACTAAATAATAAATAAACACCTAAGTGCCCTAAAATAAACAGTAAGGGGGAGATTTATCAAGACTGGTGCTTTTTGCACCTGTCTTTATATCCCCTGCGCTTTCCTGCAGAAAGCTACCGTAGATTTCTGTCTTCATTTACGCCAGAAAACTGGTGTAAATGAAGACAAAATTGCTGCTGCAGCTGGAAACGTCCCTTCCCTGCCCTTGCCACACACCATTTTAGAAAAGTGGCAAGGATGAAGAAAAAGGGGAGATGCGACAATTAAAAAAAAAGTCTCAGTCGCACCTGCGACTTTTCGACGCTGCTTTTCAGGCCTAAAGGGAATAATAAAACTCCCCCTAAGTGCCCTAAATTAAGTGCATGGAGATTAAATTGATAGTGTTGCTTTTCTACAACAGAAAACTGTCTTTACATAATATACCCTATTATATTAGGACATTTAACCATTAACTGATCGCTCAGTGTTGCCTTTGCAGTGGCGGAAATGACGAGAGTTGTCCTACCCAGTTTACATTCTGGAGCCTGGTCTTTGTGGCATGTATCCATAGTACTGGCAGCATTTGACCTTGGAATATCCCTTTCTATAAAGCCAATTAACATCCTAAACCATAGCATGAATCTAATTCAGTCTTTAGACTGATTACCGGCAGCGCAACGACAAACCATGAAACTAGACCGTCACATATCAGACAGAAAGTGCCGAGAGCAAAAGAGAAAAGATCCATCAGAATTGTAATTTTTCACTGTGCGATATCTCATTTCTGTGAAATAGGTTGAATGTAAAGGCAGTGATACTTCTAAAATCTCAGATTTTATGCCTGAGATGGGGTCAGCCTGAAGGTGAAATGATGCTGTGAGGCATCCGAATATACACAGGGACCTGTAGGTAAGTGCGCGGCACTGCTGAGTGGGATGTCTGAGCCGCTGATTGACTCCCAGTACTAGCTTCATTATATAGTGTTTTACATGGCTTACCCCAGGACATTTCTCTAAAACTATCAGCCAATATGTAACTGCCTACAAAGAGAGGCCATCACTAGGTAGAGATTACTGTATGCAACTCTCCATAACGTCAGTAATAATTATCCTGTATGCAATAAGCTCCCCCTAGTGGTGACTGCAAGCAGCCAGCATTTTATCATTTAAAGAGGTTGTCCAAGGATGAAATGCATAGGTTTTCAATTAGTATAATTAAAATAAAAGACTGAGTATAGAACTTGCTGTTAAAAATTGTTATATAAAACACAGAGAGAGAATGCACCAAACAGATATAACACTGACTATGCTGGCAAGACATAAATGCAGGTATTAAAAGCTGAGACTTTTGCCAATATATTCCAGTCATGGAGATATCGGAGCCCATCACACACCACGTCACGGTTCTCAGCATGGCAAGGGGTGCTAACCGCTGCTCTAACTGTGGTGTGAACACGGTCTGGGGGTGATATAATTCAGCTCGCAGCCAAGCTCCCCACAAACGTCCAGCATGAATACTGCGGTTGTACAATGTGAATGAAGCCAGGCCGCGAGCCACACCCACACCAGACCATGTGATGGAGGTTACCAGGTGCAAAAGAGTGTTAGAATGCCAAGTAAAGGCAAACGCACTCAAATCTAACAAGGCAGAAAGAGAAAAACAAAAAAATATAGTGGCAATTCTGGAAGAGCTGCTAAACCCCTGACACTGTGGCGTGTCTTTTATTGTTATATTTTGTGCAATGTAGCGATTACATTAACATTTATTAGTGGGACAATCCCTTTAACTCTATGGCCAATTTCACATAAGCTTTAGAGAAGTGCATTTCTGCACCTGTATTCTGGCCGCCAATAAAAGCCTGACGGAACTATTAGGACTATTGATACCAATTTGTTATTAGACCCACAGCCCGACTGCATCAAGCATGTAAGAAGCGAAGCAGGAGATTTGGAGCAGCGTAAAAAGAAGTGGGCATTTATTTCCGCTTAAAGGGGTTGTCCGGGTTCAGAGCTGAACCCGGACATACCCTTATTTTCACCCCGGCAGCCCCCCTGAGCCTAGCATCGGAGCATCTCATGCTCCGATGCGCTCCAGTGCCCTGCGCTAAATCGCGCAGGGCACGGGCTCTTTTGTTTTCAATAACACACTGCCGGGCGGTAACTTCCGCCCAGCAGTGTTCGGTGACGTCACCGGCTCTGAGGGGCGGGCTTTAGCTCTGCCCTAGCCGTTTTACTGGCTAGGGCAGAGCCAAATCCCGCCCATCAGTGCCGGTGACGTCACCAGGCTTCCTGTCAGCCCCATGGAGAGCCCGGTACGTCACCGGAACTCTGAAAAATGCCTTTGCCCTGCGCGATTTAGCGCAGGGCAAAGGAGAGCATCGGAGCATGAACTGCTCCGATGCTCATGTCAGGGCGGCTGCCTGGGTGAAAATAGAGGTATGTCCAGGTTCAGCTCTGAACCTGGACAACCCCTTTAAACATGGGATCTATCTGAGCTACTGACCAAGCAGAGGAAGGTTGTACTTAACCTGAAGTGAACGCAACCATGGAAGATCTGCCCAATTATTGCAGGCGATTACTTCATAGTCACACAATACTTTTCTATGAATGTAATTTCTGTGATCCGCAAGCTATACTGAGCAATAAGCCCAGTGGTGTATATAAAGCATGTGCTATAAGGAAAGCCATGTTTTCCACTCCGTTATAGGGACTCCTCCAAATCAGTCAGCAAAATTATTGACTGTTTCCAATAACAACCAGAAGAATTTTGGAGGCAGCTGTCAATTATAACGCAGGCTCCGGCACAGACTGGCAGGCCCCCAAAACAGCAGATGACTGAGGAGAGAAGGATGGAGCACCCGGATAATAGCATATCCCATCTCTTTGTTCCCAGGAGAAAAGGAGCTTCTACCAGCGGCGTCTTACCCCCAGATGAAGTCCGTTACACCTGCAGCTGGATCAGGAGATGGTATTTTCATGCCCTTGAGTCAAAGCTACATATAATAAAAAAGAACAAAGTCTCCACAACATGATTCCTCTTGTCTGAGAGGCTATACATCATATGTTGATGAGACAAGTAAATATTTCTGGAATGTGCGAATATGGCCGAGTAATAAAAGGTCAAATGGCCTTGTCTGCCCTAAATAGACCTGGGCATGTTTTATTCAGTGCGGTATGTTCTTTCTCTGCCTGTTATCTGTAAGATGTCATTCAAAACTGCTTACGAAACTCAAAGGTCATAGATATGGGGTTGGCCATTTCCAGACAATATTTTTTTTTAGACCAGTTCACACCCAGAAAGGGATATTGGGCTTGGGGCATTTACGTTGCCACATGTCTACACATAGAGATAAAGATGATTTAACAAGATAATTATGTTTTGTTTTACCTGCGGGGCGCAACAGGAGAAACAACTGCTAGTAGGATAGATGTAAAAAAGTCTACCTGTACTAGGTTTTCATATTAAGTGTTATGGATAAGTTCACCAGTCCCAGGATGCACTGCATCTTAAAGTCTCTTGAGATTTCAATACGAGCATACTTTTTTCACCTTTACCTTCTTTCTCATCCTCGGATCTATTTCCTCATTCTCCTATTCCCCTTCTTTGGACCCATAAAGATGCCCATAAACCTTCAAAAGGTGTTGGCAAAATGCTTACTGCCATCTCCTCTGACCTCCCATATACACTCTGCTATGCCAATCATGGATGTATGTGTCTTTATAGGGAGAGAGGAGAAGCTACTGCCAAACACTTCTGGGAGAACAGAAGGATCAGGTGTTGTAATTCAAAGCGCCGATCCTTCTCTCCCGAGATTATTGGTCAGGGGATCTCACCATGCACATGGTCATGACGGGTTTAGCCGACATCTGTATATTGTGTATTGGTGCCTTAGGGCTAACCTTATGTCCGGCCTTTCCCTCTTTTTCAGTGTTATCACATTGATACTTAAAAAATCTAGGATTTTATGCCTGAAGGTAAATATTTTACATGTTTTACTTCCCTGGGGATTGCTAAATTTATATTATATAATTTCCTCAAAATAAGCTCCCCCTCCGGACAGTTCTTATTCACCCGCATAGTTGCATATACAGTATCTCATAAAAGTGAGTAAACCTCTTACATTTTTGTAAATATTTTATGATATCTTTTCATGGGACAGCACTGAAGATCTGACACTTTCATACAATGTACATGTCACCGCCAGTTCTGTGAGAAGGTCTGGCAGACGTTCTTCTCTACCTCTTGCATGATGTTCTTTGTTTTGGTTTCACTTTGTCATCTCCTTTCCTTCTCCCAGGTGTCACCTATTTAGACTAATCGTCTCCCTTTATATTCCCTCCCATACTGCCTCACTTTGCGGTTTATACTACTTCCTGGATTACATGTTCACTGCTGGAGGCTGCTGCTGTTTACTCAAAAGTCTTTTCATGTATTGTGTTTCCTTGCTGGCTTGATTCTAGGTGACCCTGATTAAGTGCAGGGAGCCGGTGGTCGTGTCCCCTCACTATTATAGGGTTTTCAGGTGTCACACAGTCTTAGGTACGTGGGCATGCAATCGTCTACCATTGAGACCCTTGCATGGGCATAGCAGTCAGGGAAAGCTCTTAAGGTTTTATAGGGCTCACCTATATGCTCCTTAGTTTGGGATCAAGCCAGTCGGACGTTTATTCATAAGTTCCAGCTATCTGCAACATCACCCGTGACAGTACAGTTGTCAGTGTACAGCTTGTATAACAGTGTAAATTTGGTGTGCCCTCAAAATAACTCAACACACAGCCATTAACGTCTAAACTGCTGGCAACAAAAGTGAGTACACCCCTAAGTGAAAATAGCCAAATTGTGCCCAATAAGCCATTTTCCCTCCCTGGTGTCATGTGACTCGTTAGTGTTACAAGGTCTCAGTTGTGAATGGGGAACAGGTGTGTTAAATTTTGTGTTATTGCTCTCACATTCTCTCACTGGTCACTGGAAGTTCAATGTGGCACCACATGGCAAAGAACACTCTGAGGATCTGAAAATAAAAAAATTGTTGCTCTACATCAAGATGGCTGAGGCTATAAGAAGATTGTCAACGCCCTGACACTGAGCTGCAGCACCGTGGCCATGACCATATAGTGGTATAACAAGACAGGTTCCACTCAGAACAGGCCTCACCATGGTCAACCAAAGAAGTTGAGTTCCCGTGCTCAGCGTCATATCCAGAGGTTGTATGAGTGCTGCCAACATTGCTGCAAAGGTTAAAGGGGTGGGGGGTCAGCCTGTCAGTGCTCAGACCATACCCCATACACTGCATCAAACTGGTCTGCATGGCTGTCGTCCCAGAAGGAAGCCTCTTTTAAAGATGATGCACAAGAAAGCCCACAGTTTGCTGAAGACAAGCAGACTAAGGACATGGATTACTGGAACCATGTCCTGTGGTCTGATGAGACCAAGATAAACTTATTTAGTTCAGATGGTGTTTAGCATGCGTGACAGCAACCAGGTGAGGAGTACAAAGACAAGTGTTTCTTGCCTACAGTCAAGCATAGTGGTGGGAGCGTCATGGTTTGGGGCTGCGTAAGTGCTGCCAGCTGTGGGGAGCTACAGTTCATTGAGGGAACCATGAATGCCAACCTGTACTGTAAAATACTGAAGCAGAGCATGATCACCCCCCTTTGAAAACTGGGCCGCAGAGCAGTATTCCAACATAATAACGACCCCAAACACACCTCCAAGACGACCACTGCCTAGCTAAAGAAACTGAGGGTAAAGGTGCTGGACTGACCAAGCATGTCTCCACACCTAAACCCTATTAAGCATCTGTGGGGCATCCTCAAACAGAAGGTGGAGGAGCACAAGGTCTCGAACATCCACCGACTCTGTGATGTCGTCATGGAGGAGTGGAAGAGGATTCCAGCGGCAACCTGTAAAGCTGTAGTGAACTCCATACCCAAGAGAGTTAAGGCAGTGCTGGAAAATAATGGTGGCCACACACAATATTGACATTTGGGCACAATATGGCCATTTTCACTTAGGGGTGTACTCACTTTTGTTGCCAGCGGTTTAGACATCAATGGCTGTGTGTTGAGTTATTTTTAGGGCACACCAAATTTACACTGTTATATAAGCTGTACACGGACTACTTTGTATCAAAGTGTCGGATCTTCAGTGCTGTCCCATGAAAAGATATAATAAAATATTTACAAAAATGTCAGGGGTGTACGCACTTTTGTGAGATATGTAGGGATTTTCCAAATGGTAGCCTTCAGATAAATACACAGTAGCCTTTTAGTGGTGGAAATCAAAGTAATAAATGTCTTTTATTGTTGGCACACCACAATTCAACAGGCGGTAGTGGTCAGCTTAATTCAGCAGACACTTAAAGAAAACAATTCAGTCTTGAATCTGAACAAATCACATAGGAAGTTTTTAGGGCACAGTACCGTACTCCCCACGGAGTGGATAGGGACCTTGCTTTGTCCTTTGTCTCTCGGCAGAGACCCTCTGGTTTTCACTCGGCTCTAAAAACACACAGCTACACAGAGCTCCACCATCAGCCAGGTAATCACACCACTGACCCTGCTGGCTGACTTTTTGTAAGCCCGTCAAAACCCGGCCTGGACCATGGGGAACAGCCAACCCACCCTGCACTTTGGCTGCTCCCAGTAAGAGCCGGCCCGGATTAGCTTTTCACAGCTATGCTAACTATCAAAGTGTCCATCAGCAACTGCTGCGGACATATACACTACTGGCTCCTACTTCACCGAGGCCAGGAACCTCGGTGACACATATCTTCTATCTATGATGGTCCCTTGTGCCTTTCTACATATCCCCCCCTCTGCCCAAAGCCGGGGGTTTGGGCAACTCCAGCAAACATGCAGTGTACTCTGGATAGGGCATCCGCATTTCCTTGTAGCTTTCCCGGCCTATGCTCTACCGAAAACCTAAAGTCCTGTAGAGCTAGAAACCAACAGGTGACACGGGCATTCTTACCCTTTTTCTCTCTTAACCATTGCAGAGGGGCATTATCCGAGACCAGTGTAAATCTCTGTCCCAGAAGATAGTATCTGAGACAATCAAGGGCCCACTTAATGGCTAAGCATTCCCTTTCAATTATAGAGTAATTCCGCTCTGCCGGAGACAGTTTTCTGCTGAGGTAACACACGGGATGTTCCTCCTCATTTATGACTTGAGACATTAATGCCCCTATGCCTACTTCTGATGCATCTGTCTGAACAATAAATTCCCGGGAGAAGTCAGGGGCTACCAAGATGGGCTGTCTACAGAGGGCGGACTTAAGTTTTTGGAAGGTCTCTTCAGTCTCCGGGGACCACTTGATCACAGCAGACTTCCCCCCTTTTGTAAGGTCAGTCAGGGGTACTGCTATTTCTGCAAGGAACAAATCTCCTGTAGTATCCCACAATACCGAGAAAGGCTTTGACCTGATTCTTGGTAAGTGGGCGGGGTCGTTTTTGGATAGCTTTCACTTTAGCTACTTGGGGTTTTATTATACCTCTTCCTACGATATCCCAAGTATCGAGCCTCTTCCAACCCCATGGCACACTTACTTGGATTTATAGTGAATCCGGCCTTTCGTAGCGCATCTAGGATGCTCTGAACTTTACTGAGGTGACTCTCCCAATCTTGACTGAAGATCACTATATCATCCAAGTAAGCGGCCGTATATTCCCGATGTGGGCGTAAGATTTGGTCCATAGCTCTCTGGAAGGTGGCGGCGGCCCCTTGCAAACCAAACGGCATCCTAACGTACTGGAAGGACCCTTCCGGTGTAGAAAACGCTGTTTTTTCCCTAGCTTCTCTCGACAACGGAATTTGCCAGTATCCCTTTGTAAGATCCAGGGTCGTTATGTTTCGAGCTGGCCTTAGTCTCTCAATGAGCTCATCCACCCGGGTCATGGGATAAGCATCAACTTTGGACACCTCGTTTAATTTTCGGTAGTCATTACAAAATCGCCATTCTCCATTGGGCTTCGGGACTAGCACTATGGGACTAGACCACCCACTTTTGGATTCCTCAATTACCCCCAGTTTTAACATTCTCTGGACCTCTTTGGAAACTATCTCCCTTCGGGCCTCAGGTATCCTGTACGGTTTTAAATTTACTCGCGCCTGAGGTTCCGTTAGAATTTCATGTTCCACGACCTTGGTTAAGCCAGGGGTTTCTGTAATCAAGTCCCTATTCTGCTGTAACAGGAGCTGGCATTGGTATTTTTGGGAAGGGGACAGGGTTTCGTCAATTTTTACATCGTCAATGGTGGTGTCTGGTTGGGTCAACAGACATGGGCTCTCAGGAGGGTCCCTATCCTTCCATGGTTTTAACAAGTTGATGTGGTAGATTTGATAGGGCTTTCTCCTACCTGGCTGATGTACCCGGTAATTAACTTCGCCCACCCTCTCAGTTATCTCATAGGGCCCTTGCCACTTGGCCAGGAACTTGCTCTCCACTGTGGGGACTAAGACTAAAACACGGTCCCCAGGACTGAACTGTCTAAGACGGGACGTCCTGTTGTATACGCTCGCTTGCGCCTCCTGTGCCTGGAGCATATGCTCTTTCACAATAGGTGTCATTTGAGCTATTCGCTCCTGCAATGTAGTCACATGTTCAATGACACTTTTGTAAGGCGTGACCTTACTCTCCCAGGTCTCCTTAGCAATATCTAACAGGCCTCGTGGATGCCTTCCATACAACAACTCAAAAGGCGAGAAACCTGTTGACACTTGGGATACCTCTCTGATTGAGAACAGTAGATAAGGCAACAGGTAATCCCAATCTCTGCCATCTTTCTCAACCACTTTTTTCAACATGGCCTTCAAAGTTTTATTGAAGCGTTCCACCAGGCCATCTGTCTGTGGGTGGTACACTGAGGTACGCAACTGGTTAATTTTTAATACTTTACAGAGATCCTGCATGACCCTGGACATGAATGGGGTCCCCTGGTCAGTCAGGATCTCCTTGGGCAGCCCTGTTCTGGAGAAAATCTGAAACAGTTCTCTGGCTATAACTTTAGAGGTAGCTTTCCTCAAGGGCACCGCCTCAGGGTATCGGGTAGCATAATCCATTACCACTAATATATATTGGTGCCCCCTTGCGGATTTTACCAATGGCCCGACTAAATCCATCGCAATTCTCTCGAATGGTATCTCGATAATTGGTAATGGTATTAGAGGGCTGTGGAAGTTTGCGACTGGAGAGGTTACTTGGCACGTAGGGCAGGATTGGCAGTAATCCAGTAATCCTTAATTTCTCTGTAGCACCCGGGACAATAAAACCTCTGCAAAACCCTTTCAAGAGTTTTATTAGCCCCTAAGTGTCCCCCTAATACATGGCTGCAGGGCCGGCCTTAGGTGTTCAGGCGCCCTGTGCGAGCTAACTTTGTGGCGCCCCCCCCCCCCCCCCCTCCTTACACCTGGTCACATAAACACATACAAAGAGGAAAAAAACGTGTTACCTGCAGTCCTATGTAACACCACAGATAACACTAGTGCTGATAATGTGGTAGTGTTACCTTCTTCCTTAGTGTGCCTTCCTGTGTCTATCGCACGGACTCCCTGCTGGCGGCGCTGCCTCCTCTTCCTTCGTCCTCCGCAGAGAACGTCCTGATGCAGCTGCGTCAAGACATAGGAACACTGTGGGCATGGTGATGGTGACACACAGACACAGGGATGGACACACACACATACATACAATAAATATGATCACATCACAGTTCCTGCCTGTCTGCTTTGGTAAAGCTGGGCATAGCTGGGCTATGCCAGGCTTTAGCAGAGTGGGCACAGGACAGTGGACACAGGGCATGATATGTATGCAAGCACAGCTGAGCGAGTGCAGTGCAAGGGCCCGCATACACATTGCTCCTCCTGCCTGTCATACCCACCCCCCCCCCCCCCCCACACCGGGCATTTTGGGAGGGCATTAGGGGTTGGATGATGCGGAGTGTGCACATAGCACCAGCACATCTCTGTCCCCCCTCCCCCATGGCACATTTCTCCCCTCCAGATGGGCACTGCAGCATCAGCACAACTGTTCCCCCCCCAGCCCCTATGGCACATTTCTGCCCCCCCTCCAGCCCCCATGGCACATTTCTGCCCCCCCTCCAGCCCCCATGGCACATCTCTGCCCCCCCAGCCCCCATGGCACATCTCTGCCCCCCCCAGCCCCCATGGCACATCTCTGCCCCCCCCCCAGCCCCCATGGCACATTTCTGCTCCCCTCCCCAGCCCCCAGGGCACCCTTCTGCCCCCCCCAGGGCACATTTCTGCCCCCCCCCAGGGCACATTTCTGTCCCCCCCAGCCCCCATGGCACATTTCTGCCCCCCCCAGACCCCATGGCACATTTCTGCCCCCCCCCAGCCCCCATGGCACATTTCTGCCCCCCCCCCCAGCCCCCATGGCACATTTCTGCCCCCCCCCCAGCCCCCATGGCACATTTCTCCAAATACCTACTTGTTCTTTTGCTGTGCCTGTGTAGATTGTAGTGCTGCTTCCTTGCTGTGGCTGTGGCTGCTGGCTGGCGCTCAGGCACGCTCCGTCTTCTCTCTGGGGGCGGAGCTCAGTGGCAACGTCAAAAGGGAAGACGTGCCTGTGCGGCAGTTACGCTCTAGCAGCCACTGGTCTGCTCTCTTAAAGAGACAGGCAGGCCAGCCAGGCAGCAGAGCGGAGCTCAGAGCGGTCACGGGCCCCGCCCCCCTCCTCACTCCTCAATTGTCCGGACCGTGCGCTTTGAGCGCTGTGTTAGTCGGCCGCCCGCAGACAGTCGCAGAATAATTGTGAGTAGAGTAGAGACTTAGTTCACGGCGGGCTGTCGGCCGCCCTGCTATGGCGCCCTGTGCGGCCGCACAGCCAGCACACCCCAAAGGCCGGCCCTGCATGGCTGTGTGCCAGGTCCATTACCATGTGTCGGTATGCTTTAGGAACCACGAGCTGTTCAACTAATTCTTCCCGAATTTTAGTCACCCGGTACAACAAGTTTTCATTTATTGCAAAGTGAGGGTACCTTTTGTCTGCCCCTGGCTCTTGAGGTGCCCCATTGACTACCCCCACATTGTTTAAGGCCCCTTTTAGAGTCTCATCTCGAAACTGAGCAGTCCCAAAGTTTCCCCGAGACACCTTCAGACTCTTCCTCATTCTCACCTACCTGGGCCGAGAACGGAAAGTCAGGGACCATCTCAGGGTCAAGGAGCACGGGGCTGTCTGCAGCACCAGGGCGTTGCTGCGGTACTGCCTTGGCCCACAGGTCCCAGAACACAGGACAGTCTCGGCCAATGATCATCTCATGCATCAACCCCTGCACTACCCCTACCTGGTGGTATACCATACACTCTTCTGTTTTTAAGGTCACCTGGGCTATTGGGTAGACCTTGGTATCACCATGAATGCAGGTGACTCCCAAGGTCTTCCCAGGAACCAACTTATGAGGAATATGGGCCGTTAGGAGCTTGACCAGGCTCCCCGAGTCCAGAAGTCCCTTTGTGGGGTTGCCATTCACATTAATTGTACAAAAAGGGAGTCCTCCCTCAACATTAGGAACCGCACTACACGCAAACAGGGAGGTTCGTCTCCCCACAGAACAGTCCATTTGTTCTGGGCTGATGGGACATTGGGCTGCCATATGTCCCAGGCCACGGCACCTCCAGCAGCTGACCTCTCTTAAGGACGGCCGTGGCGTTGGTTCTGATAGACTCTTGGCCTCATAACGTCCACCCCGGGGGGTTTTAGTCCCTTTTTCTGCACTTCAGTGTCAACCCGTGCCTTCCAGTAGGGGGAGTTCAAGGATCCTGAGGCAGCTATGGTTGGCTCTACGGCATAGTACCTCTCTACCAAGCCTATTAAGTCATCTGCAGTCTGCGGATTTCCTTGTGCAACCCAGCACTGTACCGGCTTAGAGAGAGCATGCAGGAATCGGTCCATTACGACCCGCTCCACCATTTTGGCTGGGGAACAGACATCCGGCTGTAGCCATTTTTGGACGAGGTGCAGTAGATCAAACATTTGGGACCTGGGAGGCTTGCCTCTCTGAAACCCCCACTGGTGCACCCTCTGAGCTCGGACGGTGATGGTTACCCCCAGACGTGCCAATATTTCTGCCTTTAGTCGGGAGTATTCCAGTGCATCCTGCAATGATAAGTCATAATACGCCTTCTGGGGTTCGCCTGAGAGGAAGGGGGCCAGCACCTCGGCCCATTGCTCAGCTGGTAGTCTCTCACGCTCAGCGATCCACTCAAAGACGGTGAGGAAGGCTTCTACGTCATCCTCTGCGGTGATTTTTTGTAAGGCAGATTGCACGTTTTTTCTTCCGCCCACATTCTGTTCAGCCACATACCCCGCTGGTTGTGCTGCCACCCTCTCTCTTAGAGTTGCAATGTGCTCCGCCAGTAGGCGGTTCGTCTCCTGCTGATGGGCATTAGCCTGCCGTTGTTGCTCCAATGCCTGTTGCTGCTGTAGATTGCTCTGCACCATCTGCTTGATAAGATCCTCCATTTTAATTGACTCTTGTTGAAGCTCCGCTGCTGCTTTAACCCAGGACATCAATTGAAAAACTTCCTTTCAACAAAAATCCATTCAGTAATTTAGGCTACTGGCCCTTTAAGAGTCCAACCAGAGGAAAAAAAACTGCTTTTGACATTTAACTTGTTGCTGCTTCAAGCAATCCTGGGTGTGCCTGCATCCGACACCAATTGTAGGGATTTCCCAAATGGTAGCCTTCAGATAAATACACAGTAGCCTTTTAGTGGTGGAAATCAAAGTAATAAATGTCTTTTATTGTTGGCACACCACAATTCAACAGGCGGTAGTGATCAGCTTACTTCAGCTGACACTTAAAGGGCTTCTGTCACCCCACTAAAGTGATTTTTTTTTTTTGGGCTGGTGAAATTAGTTATATTGCGATATATCACAATATAGGGGCTGGCCGGAGGAGGAGATCCCGGCTGGCCCTGTCAATCAACACGACGAGAGGGCGGATTTCTGCAGCAGCTAGCAGCAAGTAGCCGCCCTACTTGCTGTTAGAGACCGAATTTACATATGATAAAACTTTGTTTTTTGAAGAAACTGCTGGATCAAAGTAAGTGACACAATTATATTGTGATATATCGCAATATAACTAATTTCACCAGCCCAAAAAAAAAAAAATCACTTTAGTGGGGTGACAGAAGCCCTTTAAAGAAAACAATTCAGTCTTGAATCTGAACAAATCACATAGGAAGTTTTTAGGGCACAGTACCGTACTCCCCACGGAGTGGATGGGGACCTTGCTTTGTCCTTTGTCTCTCGGCAATGACCCTCTGGTTTTCACTCGGCTCCAAAAACACACAGCTACACAGAGCTCCACCATCAGCCAGGTAATGGCTGGATGACTTTTTGTAAGCCCGTCAAAACCCGGCCTGGACCATGGGGAACAGCCAACCCAGCCTGCACTTTGGCTGCTCCCAGTAAGAGCCGGCCCGGATTAGCTTTTCACAGCTATGTTAACTATCAAAGTGTCCATCAGCAACTGCTGCGGACATATACACTACTGGCTCCTACTTCACCGAGGCCAGGAACCTCGGTGACACATATCTTCCATCTATGATGGTCCCTTGTGCCTTTCTACAGATACTATAAGTACCAATAATCATTGTTATACTAGCCTTAATTGCCAGCACACACATATATTATGGATGTAAGAGCTGTAATAACAAACAGAATCCGGCACTTAATGAGTAATCAAAACTTGATTAAGCCTGGCAGAAGCCCTAGGGCAAAGTGTCTTGTGGGAGGCCACCCATAATTTAAATTTTTTATGTAGATGGGGTGTCCCTGAGCTGCATGCCTGTCTGCTGCCACACTCTTCTAACATCAACCTGCCACAATTTCTCATTGTCCAACTTAGTGACCAGTCCATAGTCTAGTAGTGTAACCACCAAGGTCAGTCAGTCCCTGGTCTAGTGTAAATGCTAAAGTCAATCCATAGTCTAGTGTAAATGCTGCGGTCAGTCAGTCCATAGTCTAGTGTAAACGCTTCAGTCAGTCCATAGTTTAGTGTGAACGCTGCAGTCAGTCCATAGTCTAGTATAAATTCTGCAGTCAGTCAGTCCATAGTCTAGTGTAAATGCTGCAGTTAGTCCATAGTCTAGTGTAAACGCTGCGGTCACTCAGTCCATAGTCTAGTGTAAATGCTGCAATCAGTCCATAGTCTAGTGTAAACGCTGCAGTCAGCCAGTCTATAGTCTAGTGTAAACGCTGCAGCCAGTCATTCCATAGTCTAGTATAAATGCTGCGGTCAGTCAGTCCATAGTCTAGTGTAAACGCTGCAGTCAGTCCATAGTTTAGTGTAAACGCTGCAGTCAGTCCATAGTTTAGTGTAAACGCTGCAGTCAGTCCATAGTTTAGTGTAAACGCTGCAGTCAGTCCATAGTTTAGTGTAAACGCTGCAGTCAGTCCATAGTTTAGTGTAAACGCTGCAGTCAGTCCATAGTTTAGTGTAAACGCTGCAGTCAGTCCATAGTTTAGTGTAAACGCTGCAGTCAGTCCATAGTTTAGTGTAAACGCTGCAGTCAGTCCATAGTTTAGTGTAAACGCTGCAGTCAGTCCATAGTTTAGTGTAAACGCTGCAGTCAGTCCATAGTTTAGTGTAAACGCTGCAGTCAGTCCATAGTTTAGTGTAAACGCTGCAGTCAGTCCATAGTTTAGTGTAAACGCTGCAGTCAGTCCATAGTTTAGTGTAAACGCTGCAGTCAGTCCATAGTCTAGTATAAATGCTGCAGTCAATCAGTGCATAGTCTAGTGTAAATGCTGCAGTCAGTCAGTCCATAGTCTAGTGTAAATTCTGCGATCAGTGTATAGTGTTTGGGGACACGTCACTTCTGAGGCCAGTCATTGACTGGAGTGGCGCATGTGACCCCCATCCATGCAGGAGGTTTACATGCAGGGAACAGGCGAGCAGTGGAGATGGCTCAGGAACCATGGAGCCAGAAATGATTGGCAGGAAGCAGCTGAGAATACTTCTCTTCAGATGACCTGCTCGGTAGGGAGCTAAATAATAGTGGCCAACCCTATTATGGGCGACTTAACCTTGAAACAACTTCTGACATGTGTTATAACCCCTGCAAATGTTAGAGTGAAAGGCTACAGTGCTCCTCTTAAAGAGGACCTTTCATCTGTTTAACCCTAGTCTAATTAGGGTCTTACCTTATAGGGCCGCCCCCACTGATGTCATCGCACTTTTTTTTTTTTTTTCAAAGAATGAGCTCCTCCCTGGCTATGAGCGGTGCAATCTGATTGGATGCGCTCACAGCCAGGGAGAAGAGAACCGCTCATGTTCAGCCTAGTATAACCAAGTCGGCTAATTAGAATATAAGGCGTCAAAATCAACAGGGGACAACAGCGGATGTCTTTGAAAAAAAATAAAAAATGCGATGACATCAGTGTGGGTCACCCTATAAGGTAAGACCCTAATTAGACTAGGGCTAAACAGATGAAAGGTCCTCTTTAAGATCCCAAAGTGCGTGGTTGAAATCTTCCACACACAGCAATTGGGACCATATCACAGTCCAAAACTACTGCTTATGTTGATCGATGGCCGTAGACTTCGTTCCGGTGCCGCATACGTCTTCCGGGTGTACAGTGACTTATGTGTTGCAGGCGCAGTAGGGAAGTCCGCGGCCGGCAGCAGCCTTTTTTACTATGCCTGCACTAAATGCTGAATGGCACGGCGCAGGTGTGAGATTTTCGCCAAAGTCAGGGCCACGCAGGATGACATAAACACTGCCTAGCTTCAGCTGACATTAGCACGTCTTACGTTAGCCAGTTCACTAAGCATGTATCTGATCACAGAGGCCCTTTAAATGGCCTTAACAATCCTAAAATCCAATAAGATTCAGAATACATCTAAGAGATGGTATCTTAGAGCATCTCAACGGAAATAAGCAAAATATCAGCATGGCTTCATGAGGGATCGGTCATGGCAAACTAATTTAATCAGTTTCTATGAGGAGGTAAGTTCTAGACTTGACAGCGGCGAATCAATGGATGTCGTATATCTGGACTTCTCCAAAGCATTTGACACTGTACCACATAAAAGGTTAGTATATAAAATGAAAATGCTCGGACTGGGAGAAAACATCTGTATGTGGGTAAGTAACTGGCTCAGTGATAGAAAACAGAGGGTGGGTATTAATGGTACACACTCAGATTGGGTCACTGTCACTAGTGGAGTACCTCAGGGGTCAGTATTGGGCCCTATTCTCTTCAATATATTTATTAATGATCTTGTAGAAGGCTTGCACAGTAAAATAAAAAATGTCGCAGATGACACTAAACTATGTAAAGTAATTAACACAGAAGAGGACAGTATACGACTACAGAGGGATCTGGATAGACTGGAGGCTTGGGCAGAGAAGTGGCAGATGAGGTTTAACACTGACAAATGTAAGGTTATGCACATGGGAAGGAATAATGCAAGTCACCCGTACGTACTAAATGGTAAAACACTGGGTAACACTGACATGGAAAAGGATCTAGGAATTTTAATAAACAGCAAACTAAGCTGTAAAAAACAGTGTCAGGCAGCTGCTGCCAAGGCCAATAAGATAATGGGTTGCATCCAAAGGGGCATAGATGCCCGTGATGAGAACATAGTCCTACCACTTTACAAATCGCTGGTCAGACCACACATGGAGTACTGTGTACAGTTCTGGTCTCCTGTGAACAAGGCAGACATAGCAGACCTGGAGAGGGTCCAAATGAGGGCAACTAAAGTAATAACTGGATTGGGGAAACTACAGTACCCTGAAAGATTATCAAAATTAGGGTTATTCACTTTAGAAAAAAGACGACTGAGGGGAGATCTAATAATTAAGTATAAATATATCAGGGGTCAGTACAGAGATCTATCCCATCATCTATTTATCCCCAGGACGGTGACTGTGACGAGGGGACATCCTCTGCGTCTGGAGGAAAGAAGGTTTGTACACAAACATAGAAGAGGATTCTTTACGGTAAGAGCAGTGAGACTATGGAACTCTCTGCCTGAGGAGGTGGTGATGGTGAGTACAATGAAGGAATTCAAGAGGGGCCTGGATGTATTTCTGGAGTGGAATAATATTACAGGCTATAGATACTAGAGAGGGGTCGTTGATCCAGAGAGTTATTCTCATTGCCTGATTGGAGTCGGGAAGGAATATTTTATTCCTCTAAAGTGAGGAAAATTGGCTTCTACCTCACAGTTTTGTTTTTTTGCCTTCCTCTGGATCAACTTGCAGGATAACAGGCCGAACTGGATGGACAAATGTATTTTTTCGGCCTTATGTACTATGTTACTATGTTACAATATTCAAGCTACACCGAAAGCAAATATATGCAGGACACTGCTGGAGCTGTAACCTGTGTCATGGCTCAAGCCTCACAATAAATACTGCAACTTCCGTTTGATTATTTGTTATATTCATTTTAGAAACTAGGAAAACTGTAAACCACATGTCTGTGTCCAATATGCCTTATAAATTAGAAGATCTTACCGTTTTTTATTTTCAATATTTTGGCAGTTTCTTAGCAGTAGGTTTTATTGCACATTAAAATAGTAATGTGCCACCAGTATGCATTTATACACTTTTATAGGATGTATTGTTGCCCATGATGAGATCAATTATATCCCTGCCCTTTGGTTTTTGTACTCACTGTGCTCCTTTTGGATACCACGAATATATAATGTGCCATGCTGCCTGTTCTGTCTTCATACACGTTCACACAGTGTGCAGCCCGACATTCAGCATAAACCATTCCTGTCTTCCAAATGAGAGGACTGTTCTATGTAGTCTAACTTGTTTATTGGTCAACAGGTTTGTTTGATTGATTGGTAAAACAGAAGTATTTGGTAAAACTACAAGAATACAAATAGCATGTATAAGTATTAAGCATAGAATTGCGTATACTATAACATTAACAGTCATCAGTGAAAGCATATGGTAAAATGGCTCCCTTTACATAGGATTACATGTCTAGCTAACAGTAGACACAACTCCCTGAGTAACAATGATAACTAGCTGAACAGTTCTGCATAACATATGTCCCTGAAACAAAGGTAAATCTCTCACCAGATATGATTTTACAAGGATGGTGGAGTTTGAGAAGGAGATATGCAGAAGGACAGCTCTGCTGATGTGCTCTGGTGACTGGAGGCTTCTCTTTCCCAGGATGCTTTGCACTCCCACAATGCAGTGTACCAAATTAACCTGAGATGAGTCCTGTACGTGACTCATCTCAGGGACAGGACACATCTATGGTTAATTTGCATATGTATCAGATAGTTGTTTTTTTATACAATAAAAGCACACAGAGCTATGGGGACTGGGTATTGTGAATGTGCTAGTGGCCATCTAGCAACCCATGTCCTCAGCTCTATGCACAAAATCCCGGTGACAGGTTCCCTTTAATGCAAGATACAGAAAGCATTTGGGTCCTTACTGATTATATAGTCTCTCTGCTCCCCAAAGCTGGAGACTGCACTGATGAAAAGTAACATGCCTGTTACAGCTGCAGCCCTGTGGCTTACAACAGCAGTTCATCTGACTACAGTCACAAAGAAGGAGAGGCACGATTTCCATGAGCCCACATGCGATCCAAACATAGGGAGTAACTTTTTATTTTTGGGATGTGTTATAGAAGTGAAGTCCTCATTCCTTACAGACTTCAGTATTTGGCTGCTCTCCTCCCACCTCAGTATGTGCCGCCATATTGTAGTAAGAGGCAGAGCTGAGTATAAGAGATGCTGATGTTTATTATACAAGGAGCCATGGGATGCTGCAGTTTTGGCTTAATGCATGCATCCCCCTTTTCCAGCAGATGACTGTTCATTTTCTTTTAGAAAGATTTAGGAACGTCGACTGTGCCAACAGCGCTCCACTTGTGTCCTCACAAAAGTCAAGGTCATTCATTGTGTTTATGTTCTGGTGCACCCACCTCAGTAGAGATAATGTCAGGAGAGGCACAGCTGCCAGAGGCTTGATAAGGAGCCGACCAGCAAGATCTCTCTGATGTCTGCATCTTAGAAAACTAGCAATTAATTAAAGATAGTGCCTAAAATACCTCAACGCGAGTCTTCTCTTCTTCCATCGAATACAGATTTCTTTTTCTTCTGGCCTGTCACATTTTTCTTCGGTTTCATGACACACTCAGCATCATTTTGTGGAACACTAATAGAAAATGTCAAGAAAAAAAAAACGTTATCATTTATTTTATCTACTTTTGGTTATATTGTAAGATCTGGAGCCAGATTAATGGGTTTAAATTATGAAAAAAATGCATTACTGCATAAGTAATGGCCATAGGTATGCATCACTTCTCAGTATGGGATATTCAGCAGTTTTTTTTTTTAGCCCCTATAACCCCAGGAAATACATTTCCTCTTCTGCCAAAGGGGAGCAGTTTTTAGTGGCTCTCTTTTCTACATCATAGAAGGGGGTCCTGAGAGTCATCTCTCTACAATGTCTATTTGTCCTATGGGGGTATATGGAAAAGGGTTGTCCACATGCCCCATTACTGTAGGTCATCAGGAGCAGGCCAAATTAAAGGGTTTAGGAGATTTAAAGAAGAAGCCCCTGGCTATCAGCTGTACCTCTTGGCAAATCTCTTAGTGCCTCTAATATATGCTTGTGCCAAGTTCTCTAGGGCAAAGAGACAACCTCACCACAACACCTAGTCATGTGGACATGACATAGAGGGGGAGATCCACTGCTTACGACTCTCTTCTATTAGAAAATGTAAAGAGCCACTCTTCGCTCTCAAGGATTGGCATGACCATGTAATACATGACTGCTTGTTGATTTCAGCGAGTGCTGTGAATAGTGGTGGTGCCTGCAGCTTCCCCACAGCGGACTACCAAGGGGTATAAACAGCCAAACCTCTCCTTTAAGTTGACGACGACTTCAAGTTGGTTACACATAAAAAGCTATCTGCAGCCTGCTATCTCCCCCAGTACCCCCTTAAGCATGCATGCACAGATCTTCTGAGAAAGAGGAAGATAAGCTGCTGCCAGACACTTCAGGGGGTGCTTATCCACAAAGGAAACAGAAGAATCAGACAAACTGAAATCCCATGCACACATTTTCTTTACATCATATATATCAAATACCAGCTAGACATGAGAGCAAGTAAACGTATTCTGATCGGCCATAATTTTATGGGGCATCATTCAAATGGCAGACTGGAGGACCACCGTTCTCCATATCACTGGAATTCCCAGCAGTCAGACCCCAGTGATCATATCACCTATCATGTGAAAATCCTGTTCGTAGGATAACCCCTTTAATTCGCAGGTTAGCGCTTCCATGGATCGAAATGAGACAACAGTGACATTGGTCTGCAACATCGTTTAGGTGGATGGCACATGCCAAAGTAACATCCACACAGATGCCAGTACCCAATATTTCCCAGCAGAACATTGACTGGGTCATCTCACAACCTCTGTTGGTTGGCCTTCTTCCCATAATGCATCCAGGTGAATTATGAAAACGTGATTTATTATACCAGGCAAAGTTCTTCCATTGGTCAATGGTCTAGTTCTGATGCTCACATTCCCCTTGTAGGTCCATAGTCTATAGAACCTATCAGCCATCCTTATTTTTTATTAGCAACCTGATCTTCTTTGGGACTGGACCACACATGTTAGTTAGGCAAATCATAATGAGATAGTTATTATGGGGGACTTCAACTACCCAGATATAGACTGAGAAACTTAAACCTGTATATCTCATAAAGGAAAAAGGTTCTTGGCAATAACTAAAGACAATTACCTCTCCCAACTGGTTTAGGACCCGACTAGAGGGACGGCCATACTGGACTTCGTATTAACCAATAGACCTGACAGAACAGCAGACGTGCAGGTTTGGGGACACCTGGGAAATAGTGACCATAAAGTAATAACCTTCCAATCATCATTCAAAAGAGCGTTTCTACAGGGAGGAACAAAAATACCAAACTTCAAAAAAGCTAAATTTAGCCAACTAAGAGAGGCCATAGGCCTAACTAACTGGGATAAAGTCCTCAAAAATAAAAATACAGCCACAAAATGGGATATCTTTAAAAACATCCTAAAATCTAATTGTGAGAGGTACATACCGTATGGGAATAAAAGGTTAACAAATCACTGACAAGCTAATAGTGGTTTGCGTTCCACCATCAAAAATAAATTACTGTAGATAGGAACGCTATAGGGATTAGATAAAACGAATACTTTATTAAATATACAAAAATGTGTAAGAAAGGTAACCTACTAAATATATAAAATTCCAAGTGACCAAGATCTATCCACAAACCCTTAAACAGACCGAGGTATTACGTGGAGAACCACGGTCTGCGGTACCGCTCAGGTGTGGATACAGTCACTGGGAAATCCACTTAAGGTGCACTACAGAGGTTGCAGAAGCACGCCAGCAGGCTATAGTTATCTGTACACAACCAAGTGTGCGCACCGTGGCACGGACAAGGTGCTCAGCTCAACCACCCAGTCTAGATGGCCCTGGACCAAATTAACAGACTAATCCATTGATAAACATCTACTCACTAGGGCAAGCCGCATGAACGTGGAACACCTGTTCATGTGTATGAACCAGATGCCTGAATGCCGGCCCTGTGAGCACGAATCAAGGGACACTAACTAACTGGGTGTGAGCGAAAGGCTTGAATGCACCTGTTCACATACTACAGGGGGCTGGATTGACACAGACCACTTCTGTTGTGTGAACGCAAGTCAAGCAAATTTCAATTACATTGGTTTGCCCCCACTGATCGCTCAACGCGTTTCGCCATGTTCGGCTCGTCAGGAACATAAAATGTGGGTAGAAGGACAAACAATCAAACCAGCTGATAACCTCCGTGACAGAGGCTGCAGCTACCAGCACTAAGTGGCCGTACGCGGCCGCAAGGACACGCGCTATATAAGGAGGAGACTCCTCCTCTAATCTGGATCAAGCCCGTGGGGCGGCCAATAAGGAGACAGGAGGCGCGTCAACGCCGCAGCAAACTCCCCGCCCCACTTACCCGCCCCCTCTTTGAGGCGATCACAGACAAATGTCAAAACATTTGCATACTAATGTTAGAGCGACCGAACGGCCGTTTTACAAATAAGGCAGCGCAGCATTACAGGGACAGGGATCGGTGTCTAATTCTAATAAGTAGTTATATGTAGTAAGTAACTGCTGTAGTTGTTGTTACTCATTAATGGTGACTCATTGTACTCATTGAGTCCCTGCGGTTGAAGTGTGTGTAAGCGGTAAAACCACTGTGTCTCTGTAGTATGTGAACAGGTGCATTCAAGCCTTTCGCTCACACCCAGTTAGTTACGTGTCCCTTGATTCGTGCTCACAGGGCCGGCATTTAGGCATCTGGTTCATACACATGAACAGGTGTTCCACGTTCATGCGGCTTGCCCTAGTGAGTAGATGTTTTTCAATGGATTAGTCTGTTAATTTGGTCCAGGGCCATCTAGACTGGGTGGTTGAGCTGAGCACCTTGTCCGTGCCACGGTGCGCACACTTGGTTGTGTACAGATAACTATAGCCTGCTGGCGTGGTTCTGCAACTTCTGTGGTGCACCTTAAGTGGATTTCCCAGTGACTGTATCCACACCTGAGCGGTACCGCAGACCGTGGTTCTCCACGTAATACCTCGGTCTGTTTCAGGGTTTGTGGATAGATCTTGGTCACTTGGAATTTTATATATTTAGTAGGTTACTTTTCCTCACACATTTTTGTATATTTAATAAAGTTTTCTTTTAGTTCTAATCCCTATAGCGTTCCTATCTACAGTGATTTAAGAATAAAAGGTTAAGGAACAAAAAGAAACCAATGTGGATAAATAGAACTGTAAAGAAAGCAATAAATTACTAAAAGAAAGCAGATAAAATCACTAAAACAGGAGGGAAGCACGGAAGCACTGAAAAATTAGGAAAAAAATAGAACATGTAAAAAACAAATAAAAGCGGCCAAACTAGAGACTGAGAGATTAATTGCCAAAGAGAGTAAAACTAACCCTAAAATGTTCTTCAATTATATAAATGTTAAAAAATATAAAATCTGAAGGTGTCGGCCCTTTTCAGAGTAATGAGGGGGGAGTCGCAGAGAGCGACGAGGAGAAAATAAAGCTATTAAATATTTTTTCTCCAATGTATTCACTGAGGAAAATAAATTGTCAGATGACATGCAGAATGTAAAAAAAATTTCCCCATTAAAAGTGTCCTGTCTGACCCAGGAAGAAGTACAACAGCAACTTACAAAGATTAAAATAGACAAATCGCCAGGACCGGTTGGCATACACCCCCGTATCCTAAGGGAATTAAGTTATGTCATAGCCAGACCCTTATTTCTGATATTTTCTGGTTCTATACTGACAGGGAATGTCCCACAGGATTGGCGCATGGCAAATGTGGTGCCAATATTCAAAAAGGGTCCAAAAACAGAGCCTGGAAACTATAGGCCGGTAAGTTTAACATCTGTTGTGGGTAAACCGTTTGAAGGTTTTCTAAGAGATGCTATCTTAGAGCATCTCAACGGAAATAAGCAAATAACGCCATATCAGCATGGCTTCGTGAGGGATCGGTCATGTCAGACTAACTTAATCAGTTTCTATAAGGAGGTAAGTTCTAGACTTGACAGCGGTGAATCAATGGATGTCGTATATCTGGACTTCTCCAAAGCATTTGACACTGTACCACATAAAAGGTTAGTATATAAAATGAGAATGCTCGGACTGGGAGAAAACGTCTGTAAGTGGGTAAGTAACTGTCTCAATGATAGAAAACAGAGGGTGGTTATTAACGGTACAGACTCAGATTGGGTCACTGTCACTAGTGGGGTACCTCAGGGGTCAGTATTGGGCCCTATTCTCTTCAATATATTTATTAATGATCTTGTAGAAGGCTTGCATAGTAAAATATCAATTTTCGCAGGTGACACTAAACTGTGTAAAGTAATTAACACTGAAGCGGACAATATACTGCTACAGAGGGATCTGGATAGATTGGAGGCTTGGGCAGATAAGTGGCAGATGAGGTTTAACACTGACAAATGTAAAGTTATGCACATGGGAAGGAATAATGCAAGTCACCCGTACATACTAAATGGTAAAACACTCGGTAACACTGACATGGAAAAGGATCTAGTAATTTTAATAAAAAGCAAACTAAGCTGCAAAAAACAGTGTCAAGCAGCTGCTGCCAAGGCCAATAAGATAATGGGTTGCATCAAAATGGGCACAGATGCCCGTGATGAGAACATAGTCCTATCACTTTACAAATCGCTAGTCAGACCACACATGGAGTACTATGTACAGTTCTGGGCTCCTGTGAACAAGGCAGACATAGCAGAGCTGGAAAGGGTCCAGAGGAGGGCAACTAAAGTAATAACTGGAATGGGGCAACTACAGTACCCTGAAAGATTATCAAAACTAGGGTTATTCACTTTAGAAAAAAGACGACTGAGGGAAGATCTAATTACTATGTATAAATATGTCAGGGGTCAGTACAGAGATCTATCCCATATGAGACAGTGACAGGTCTCACGCAGGTTGGAGGCAAGAAAGGGGGTGAATAGTGCGGTCCACGCCCCTATTCCACCTCAGGTGAGACTAGCTGGATGTAGTCAGGCTGGCATAAAGCACCTCCCAGGGTGTCAGAAAGGGGGAACTGTGTTAACTGTAGACAGAGGCCTGAAGGCTCTGTCTGTGTGGTCTCAGCTGGGCAAGGCTGAGAGACCACAAGGCTGGGAGATAGCCTGGAGGTGGGGGACAAAGCGACGCCTGGGAGGGTCGCAGGGCTATAGTCAGGCGGACTACTAGGCCCCAATCCCCCACAAGAGACATTGGTCTGGTGGACAGAAGCCTGGAGGCTCTGTCTGTGTGGTCTCAGCTGGGCAAGGCTGAGGGACCACGAGGCTGGTAGATAGCCTGGAGTTGGGGGACGCAGCCACGCCTGGTAGGGTCGCAGGGCCATAGTCAGGCAGACTACTGAGCCCCAATCCCCCACAAGAAACAGTAAACTAGAGACAGTGGGCGTACTGTGCTCTGTACAGCCAGGAGGCTGTGGGACATTGGCTGACAAAGCCGCACGAGTTTACAGGGTGTGAACTGAGACCTAGGTGAGTCAGAAAACTCTGTGTTAGTTAGAGCCTGGACGGGCGAGTGTTATTTATTTTATGTGGATGTCACATGTGTTAGGTGAAACTGCGACTTCATGATAACCTGTATTGGTTGGAGTGTAAAATAAATGCACTGTTTGGACCTGAAACCTGGTGTCCTAAAGTCGTATCTGTGAGAATGACCCCCGGAAAAGAGCTAACCCCCCACACCCATCATCTATTTTTCCCCAGGACTGTGACTGTGACGAGGGGACATTCTCTGCGTCTGGAGGAATGAAGGTTTGTACACAAACATAGAAGAGGATTCTTTACGGTAAGAGCAGTGAGACTATGGCGCTCTCTGCCTGAGGAGGTGGTGATGGTGCGTACAATAAAGGAATTCAAGAGGGGCCTGGATGTATTTCTGGAGTGTAATAATATTACAGGCTATAGCTACTAGAGAGGGGTCGTTGATCCAGGGAGTTATTCTGATTGCCTGATTGGAGTCGGGAAGGAATTTTTTATTCCCCTAAAGTGGGGAAAATTGGCTTCTACCTCACAGTTTTTTTTTTTGCCTTTCTCTGGATCAACTTGCAGGATGGACAAATGTATTTTTTCGGCCTTATGTACTATGTTACTATCATTTATTAATACCAGTGTTTTTCCATTCTGGCACAGGCCTCTACATAAGTTTTCTGCTTTGTCTGGCAGCCGCGCAACAGATTTAACTCCACACAAGTCCCCTTGCTGGTGTAGATTAAAGCTTTTTTCACACCCAAAGATAAATGAGCTGGTTCCTACGCTTCCCTAACCCTTTTTCTCCACATTTTCGAAAAGTGGTGTGAGCGGGGAATAGTCATAAGTTTTGCAGCAAATACACTGTGCGCCAAGACTTGCAACACCTTTATGCCACTTTTGGCATGATAAATGTCCCCCTGATTGTTTAGTTGCTGCCTAATATACCTCTCACACCTTGATAGGCACTATTGTCATGAGATAATCAATCTTTTCCAGTTCACATGTCTATAATATTATGGCTCATCACTATTGGCAGTTAAAGGGAGTCTGCAAGCAGTTCTGACTATGGTAAACTGTTGACAGCGCTAGGTTGGGTCCAGGGTGAGCAGGAAAAATACACCTTTTGTGGAGCTTTTATTATCAGGAGCAGTGTGAATATGAACATATATTCGGCCAAGCACTGCAAGCGTTCAAGAGGTGGAGCTTAGATGTGAAGTGCACTCTCCCATAAGCTGCTTCACAGCCCCTCCCTTCTGCTCTGAGTGACAGCTGTAGTGGTCCCCTGGTTGGATGCAACAGCTGTTACTCAGTACAGAGGGGAGGGGCTGTAAAGCAGATCATTGCAGAGAGCGCGTCACAGTGAAGCTCCGCCTCCTAGGCACTTTCAAGAGCAGAACCGGGCAGTATAAACATTCATATTCTCACTCCTCCCGATAATAAAAGCTCCAGAAAACTATGTTTGCCGTGCTCTCACCAGCCCCTACCTAGTACTGTCAGCAGTTTAGAATGGTCAAAACTGCTGACACATTGTTAATTGAAAATTTTGAGTATGCATTAGCTTCATCCATGGAAAGGAAATCTCACTGCAGGTTTGACAGTTCGCAACAGGTTGATGTCTATAGGCATCTATGGGGAGGTAGTGTTTCGATATACTGCCTCAGCCTCTCACTCTCTAAGGCTACTTTCACACTGGCGTTTTGGCTTTCTGTTTGTGAGATACGTTCAGGGCTCTCACAAACGGATCAGTTTTGCCCTAATGTATTCTGAATGGAAAAGAGGATCCGCTCAGAATGCATCAGTTCGCCTCCGTTCCGTCTCCTTTCCGCTTTGGAGGCGGACACCAAAACACTGCCTGCAGCGTTTTGGTGTCTGTCTGACGAAACTGAGCCAAACGGATCCGTTCTGACACACAATGCAAGTCAATGGGGACGGATCCGTTTTCTATGACACAATAGAAAACGGATCAGTCTTCCATTGACTTTCCATGGTGTTCAAGACGGATCCGTCTTGGCTATGTTAAAGATAATACAAACGGATCCGCTCTGAACAGATGCAGACATTTGTATTATCTAAACTGATCCGTCTGTGCAGATCCATGACGGATCCGCACCAAACGCCAGTGTGAAAGTAGCCTAACTACAGTTATGGAACTTATTGTGATAGCACTAATTAGGTGTGTAGTGGAGGAGGATGTAGGAGGGGACCTAAGCGAAGGTAAACTGCTGAAAGGAATCAAAGCTTTCTCTATCTGCACATGGATTTGGGAAGGGTCGTCAGAGATGAGATCTAACCGAGAGAGGTGAATGGCACGCTAATATTGGTAAAACTCAGATTTCACAATTACCAGACCTTGCAGCAACCTTCAAACTGACCACCCTACTTTCACAGGAAGATCAAGTACACATAACTGTCCTGCACTCCCTCGTCTTCCATCTAATAGGGCGCTCTTACCTTTGAACCTCACACACACCTCTCAGGACCTCTTATGTTAGAAGAACTCCTTTATTCCATGGTGCCCCGTGCGAGATCAATCTCCAATATTTAAAATAATCTTCTTACGCACTTGGCGACACCTCAACCCTATTATATATGACAGTGGGAAAAGGACTTAGGTTCGGACCTTGTGCAGTAGCTCACATGGCTTCTCCCAATGCATTGCAGTTCAAGAAAACTCTTTTAAATTGTTCTCTAGGTGGTACAAACCCCGGTTTTCTTAAAAAAGCTAACCTTTCTCCTCTGATACATGTTGGAGATGCAGGGATTCGAGGGGTAGTTATGTTCACCCTTGGTTAGATTGTCCACTTATATGTCCGTCATATCTTCAATCAAAACAATCTGTGACAAAACAGAAAAACCCATCTTACTCTAGCTCACATCACAAGATTCTTTACTATTGATGAATATCAGATTGTTAGGGGTCCGGCTCCCAGCACCCCCCGCTGATCAGCTGTTTCAAGAGAAGGCAGCACAGTAAATACTACAGAGCTGTCCCATAGAAGTGAATGGGGACGCCATACTTGTATGTACACTTGCTCACCAGTGAAATTGCTGCGACAAGCAGGTAAACAGAGCAGAGAAGGCAGCGCTCATACGAGCACTGCCTTCTCTTCAAACAGGGGTGTCAGGAGGCGGACCCACGGCAATCGTATGTTGATGGTCTATCATAAGGATAGGTCATCAATTGTAAAAAGTGGACTACCTCTTTAAGCCTGCCAAACACTATCTTATTACATGGTTTATACAAGCGGCTAAAATGTTAATCCCTCAGCACTGGACGTCTACAAAACCACCAACAGTTGCTCTTGTGGAAAGCAAAGCCTGACCAACTCTTCCGCCTAGAACAGGCATGTCCAAACTGCGGCCCTCCAGCTGTTGCAAAACTACAATTCCCAGCATGCCCTAATAGCTGTAAGCTATCCAAGCATGCTGGGAGTTGTAGTTTTGCAACAGCTGGAGGGCCGCAGTTTGGACATGCCTGGCCTAGAAGAACTTTATGAGTGGGACTCTAGACTCTGCTTTTTTGAAATCTTAGGGTTCCTCGACAACCTATAACAATTATTAACCATTGGTTTTATTCCATCTCCTAGACAGGTGTGACTGCTGACGGCATTAGTTACAGGTTCTTTTATGTTCTTTTAGATATCTTTTAGTTCTTTTCTCCCTTACAATCCAGACTACCATACACAGTAATCTCTCAATAGGTCTGTAGATATTGTCTGGACATGATGTGGTCATTTCGATGCATTATTCTTTTTATGGAAAAAAACTAATAAAAACAGAATTGATAAAAAATAAAATAAAACAACTGCTGACAGACTCCTTTTAAAGAACTTAAATGTATCCTAATTGGGGATGAGCGAATCGATTTCTCATTAGCAAAAGTTCTTCACCTGTGGGGGGCTGTCTCCACAGGTAAAGAGGGGCCCATCTGCTTGTTGATGGACAGGGATGGACATCTCGGCAGGCCCTGACAACCTCACATCTGCACCGCTAGTCTGAGAAGCGGCACAACCACAAAGGCTCTGTTTCCAATTTTGGGAGCAGCAACTGTTTATGCGCCCTTGCCAAGAAGTGCAACTATAGCATTGCATGCTCCAGTAGCAGAAGCAGAGCCTCGTAGCGGCAGCACAGGTGCAAGATTGTCAGGGGCTGGCGAGACGTCCATCCCTGTCAATCAACAGGCAGGTGGGCACTTCCTCACCTGAGAGGCCAGCCCCTCACAGCTGAAGAACTCTTGCTAATCAGAAATCAATTCAATCATCCCTAAAATATAGATTAATCCAATACTAAATTAACTACTACGTCAAGAACATATGGAGGTTTTAAAGAAATCAAAAGTGCAACTTGAAAGCATGAAACTTTTAATGACCTGTTACTGCGGCATCAGTCTATCGCCACCTAGTGGTGAAGTTGTTACTGTCCTATACAAATATGATAATTGTGATTTCGGAAATTATATGTTTAATAATAATCGATTTGCAAAGTAAATGGAATATTGCAACTGGACAAAGAGAACCTTTCTCGATCCAGCAAACCTTCTAGAGAAGTGGCCGGTTATATACAAGTACATACAACTTACTTATATGGATACACACTCTTCTCCGCTTACCTTCTGATCCTGGCCTTGTGCGGTTTTAAATTGTCTTGCAGTTTTGTGCTGGGAAAAATAAATTTCTAAATTATTAGATGACTTATTATACATTAGATGACTTATTGATGAATATCAGATTGTTAGGGGTCCGGCTCGCAGCACCCCCCGCTGATCAGCTGTTTCAAGAGAAGGCAGCACAGTGAATACTACAGAGCTGTCCCATAGAAGTGAATGGGGACGCTATACTTGTAATTACACTTGCCCACCAGTGAAATTGCTGCGACAAGCGCCTTCTTACTAATATGAATACCTAGCCTATAACAAGAACGTGTTATATTTAGGGGGCACCTATGGAAATTGCTTTATGACAACTTGGATGTACATTCCATTGCATTTGCTTTTAGCACAATATATTTTACATCCATCTCCTCCTTCCCTTGCACATCATCACAAGTAATGTCTAATAGAGGGATCATCCCCAGTAGCCCCCTAGCACACCTTCAGCTCTCAGGGCGTACCAGAAGATGTAGTTTTGCAATAGCAGGAGAGCTATCGATGGAGACCTTTGGTCTAGTAAGTGACAATCTGGGGCTCATTACTGCATTACATAAACCACTGTTGCGCCTTTGACCAGATTCACTCAAAGATGTGTAAAATAATCTCATAAAACATGGTAATATTTCTCTTGGTTTCTGACTAGTGGTGGTTAACGATATGTTGGTGGGGTGACCGCCCAGGGCCCAAGGCTCCTTGGGGGACCCATAGCCGTCCAAAGTGCCCATATTATATTAATGCCTCTACATGCGTCATTGATATCTGTAAAGACAGTGGCAATCTCTCTCTTCCTTTTGTATCCGAGCTTTCACAGCAGCCACTGGGCAGCAGCAAGACGTCACTGACAAAATCCACCAGTGCTCGGGATTTCAATTGCAGCTGCTCAGTGGTCCCAACGCCTGCGCAGGCAGTTTACAGGTGGTGATATGAAGGAATCCAACACTGACATTGTGTAGCCCTAGCATTTAAGTGGCAGGGTGCTGTGGATTCCACTGTTAAAGGGGCGGACACTGTGGAGGTCACTGTTAAAGAGGTGTAAAAAACGGATTGCATTCCGCATTTTTGCAAACCCATAGACTTTAATAGGGCCACATCCTGATTTCCACTGAAAAGTATAGGACACATTTTGTTTTGCAGGGCCGTGGAACATAAAAGATGCGGACACCACACAGTGTGCTAGCCACATCGAGGTGAATGGGTCCGAGTTGATGCGGAAAGCAACATACGGCCATTTGAATGAGCCCTAAGTGGAAGTAGCTTATCCATATGGCTGGTGGGGCTGTTTCTCAGCATAAGATGTGAATCTCTTGGCTGCACTGATTCTGCAGGAGCTTGGAACTGGTCAAAGAAATCTGGTAGGTATTTACAGCACGGTGTTAATAGTGGTGTGACAAGTTTTTAGTATTAGTGGCGTGTGGGTCCGGCGTGTGAGTGGTGCATGTGTGCAGCTTGTGTCCTGAGTGAGGGGTACATAGGCTGAATGTATCCAATGTGTGAGTGATGGATGTGCAACATGTGTCCTGCATGTGGCAGCATACAAACAATGCCAGGCACGTATAGGAACCAGCCATGACCTATGGTCTATTTAAGGCTACTTTCACACCTGCGTTAGGTGCGGATCCGTCTGGTATGCGGACATACAGATTTCTGATCTGGAGTCAGCGGCAGGTGTTCTATAAATGTATTACTGTACCGATTAGAACCTTTCAGATGTGAGATTCCCTTTAAACTTTACAGAGTCTCCTAACTTCCTAAGCTAGAGCTCCAAATCTCCTGCATTTACATACTGAATGATAAAATCCTGGCTGCCTGTCATCAGGTGGTGGGTGCATACGCATTGCAGAGTTCAGTGTACAACCGTGTGTAGTAAAGCTCCCTCTAGTGGCAGCTGCAGGTAGCCAGAATGTGATTAACTGCAGAGGGGCCCAAAAAATGTATACACATGTCAATATGAAATATATCTGTAAAAAATCTTTGTTACTAGATTTACATAGACAAGAGAGGCCAGCAGTAAGCCATGTTTGAATTCTGCAAGCACATTAGGTGCTCAGTGGTGACATTAACATCCAGACTCTTTTGATTTTGGCAAAATACTGGAGAAAAAATTTAGTTACAATGTCCACAGGGATTTTTCTGCACAATAGTTCAATTTCTTCCAGTAGTGGAGCCAGTGTAGCTGGTTTTCTACAGGATATCACTGTCATTCCCTGCCCTGTGACAGGCCTGAGAAGATCTGACAGACTTGCTACACGTGAGTCTATCTGACAGATTGTTCTGTTTCTCTTTGTTGTGGTTTTGGGCAGGATCCCACTTCCCCACGGGTTCTGCTCATTAGCTATTTAGTGGTGCTATTTATACCTGCCTCTCACTATAGCCCTTGCGGTTTATATTTGCTTCTGGAGTTTTCAGCTGGTGTTTGGTGGATCTCCTGCTCCCCGTCCGTCTTAAGCTAAGTCTTATTCCTTCTCTTTTGTTGTGTGTTCTGGCTAGGCCTCAGGAAGACGCTGGTTCCTGCACCTTGCGCTAGGAACTGGTTGTCTTATCTCCAGCTCCCTAGCTGAGGGTTTGCTTCAGTTTCAGCTAGGCTTAGGTTCCAGCGCATGAGCACTTCCACCCTAAGGATTTGCTTGTGTTGTCAGCAGTCAGGGAAAGGCTCAGGGTTTGTCAGGTGGTGATCTTTCCCTGTTCCCTAGCTTTGGGGCCTAGCCTGGTGTGTTGTTGCTTTTGGTTTGTTTCCCTTCCCTCACCTACCGTGATATTATAAACCGCCCATACCGTAATTTTTTTTCTTTGCTCGGTGCAAAATGGAAGCTGTTGATGCTCTGGTGGATCGCATGCAGGAATTATCTTGGGAGGTAGCTGACCACCGTAATTCTGTTGTACTGTGTGAGAGATTCCTGGCCTCTGGCTCCGCTGGTGGGAACCAGGCCAGCCTTGAACCTAAGGTCGCTCTCCCAGATAGGTTTTCTGGGGGAAGTAATAACTTTGTTCGGTTCAGGGAATCTCGTAGATTGTATTTTCGTCTACATCCAATCTCATCTGGAGACGAAAATCAGAGTGGGGATTATCATTTGTCTGCTAAAAGGTGATGCTCAGTCTTGGGCCTTTTCTCTGCCGATCGGTTCTCAGTCCCTTCGATCGGTAGATAAATTTTTCAGAGCCCTGTGCCTGATTTATGATGATCCAGACCGGGTCTCTCTGGCTGAATCTAAGCTGCAGGGCTTAAGTAGAGAACGTTCTGCTGAGTCATATTGTGCTGAATTTAGAAGATGGGCGACTGACTCAGAGTGGAATGACCCAGCCCTCCATAGTCCGTTCGGTCAGGGGCTGTCTGAGAGACTAAAAGACGACCTTGCTTTTCATGAAAACCCAAATTCTTTGGAGGCGGCCATGTCCCTAGCCGTACGGATTGATAGACGCCTGACGGACAGGTGCAAGGTTCCCCTCAACCTCAAATCATGTGGGGAAATTGTTCCTCCTGTCCCTCGGGGCACAGTCACACTTGAACCAGTGCCTGGGGATGAATCTATGCAGTGAGGTCAGGTCTCTTCTTGCCCTAGTAATGGGAATCCTAGAGGTCATAGAAGATTCTGTTTCTTCAGTGGTAAAGAAGGACATTTCATTAATGTGTGTCCTTTTAGGAAACTTCAAAGTGGAAAAAAAGGGGGTTCTTTCCAATAAAACAAGTTTCATTACCCTTGGAAGCGTGAATGGGGAGTCAGAAAAGGTATATTTGTATTCTACCTGCAGTACCCGATTTCTCCTGCCTGCCATGGTGGCGCTAGACTCTGAAAATATTGAGTTAGAATTTTTTGTTGACAGTGGTGCAGGGGTTAACCTTGTTGATTATCAATTTGTTCAGAGTCATGGTTTTATAACAAGCGCATTAAGCAAAGGGATATCAGTATTTGCTATTGATTCCGCTCCTCTCTCGCAAAATTCTCTAACTCATATTGCGCAGCATATTCATTTGAGGGTGGGTGATTCTCATGTCGAGTCCATTTCTTGTTTTGTTCTGAAAGGTTTGCCTGATCAAATATAACCCTACCATTGATTGGCAAACTAGACAAATCAGTAATTGGAGTGATTTTTGTATGGAACTGTCTCGGTGCATCCGTTTCTGTAGTTTCCACTAAGGTGTTACCTTCGTTTCTTTCTGATTTTGCAGATGTTTTCTCTGAGGATGGAGATCAGGAGTTACCCCCTCACCGAGAGTATGATTGCCCGATCAATCCTATTCCCAGAGCTAAATTGCCAAAATCTCGGCTATATAATCTTTCCCAACCCGAAAGAGTAGCTATGCAGGAGTATATTGCCGAGAGTTTGACAAAAGGGCATATTAGACCATCTAAGTCACCTATGGCAGCTGGCTTCCTTTTTGTTAAAAAATAAAAAGACGGGACCCTTAGACCATGTCTAGATTTCCGGGAACTGAATCTCATTACTGTCCATGATTCTTATCCTCTTCCCTTAAACCCGGATTTATTTGATCAGAATGTCGGAGCCAAGGTATTTTCCAAGTTGGATTGAAGAGGGGCTTATAATCTGATAAGAATCAGGGAGGGGGATGAATGGAAGACGACCTTCAATACCCCTGAGGGCCACTTCGAGAACCTGGTCATGCCCTTTGGTTTGACTAATGCCCCAGCAGTCTTCCAGCACTTTATCAATGATATTTTTCATCATTTGGTGGGGAGGCTTGTTTTTATTTATCTCGATGACATACTAGTTTACTCACCCGATATGGAGACTCATCAGGATTATTTAAGACAAGTATTATCGATCCTTCGGGAGAATAAATTGTATGCTAAGTTGGAGAAATGTGTGTTTGCTGTCCAGGAGCTGCAGTTTCTGGGTTACTTACTTTCTGCCTCAGGATTTCGCATGGATCCTGAAAAGGTCCGTGAGGTACTGGAATGGGATTGGCCGTAGAATTCTGATGCGGTTTTTAGGTTTTACTAATTACTACAGAAAATGTATCTTGAATTATTTCACTATAGTCAAGCATTTGACTGATATGACTAGGAAGGGTGTGGACTTCTCAGTCTGGTCGGAAGAAGCATTACAGGCTTTTCTGCTATAAAGGAATGTTTTGCTTCCGCTCCCATTCTGATGCAACCCGAGGAGTCTCAACCCTTCATTGTGGAGGTTGACGCGTCAGAAGTGGAGGCGGAAGTGTTGGGGGCTCAAGGTGAGGCACCTGACTCCTGTCCTTCAGGGAAGTTGTTTGTTTCTTCTGAACTTCGACACAAGGTGTTTAATAAGGAACATCAAGATACTGCCCTTGCGGGACACCCTGGGGGTGGATCTTATTTCCCGGAGATTCTGGTGGCCAGGTTTGCGTAAATGTGTTGAGGGCTATGTTGCAGCTTGTGAGACCTGTGCACGTGCTAAGGTTGCTAACACTCGGCCTTCTGGATCTAGTCTTCCTTTGTCTATCCAGTCTTGTCCTTGAACGCATTTGTCCATGGACTTCATCACTGATTTACCGAGTTCCACTGGGAAAACTGTGATTTTGGTGGTGGTGGACAGCTTCAGTAAGATGGCTCACTTTGTACCATTGTCGGGTCTGCCCAATGCTAAAACTCTCGCTCAGGTGTTTGTTGGTAACATTGTGAAATTACACGGCATCCCCTCTGATGCTGTGTTTGATAGGGGGACGCAATTTGTTTCCAGGTTTTAGAAGGCGTTTTGTACTCATCTGGGTATTCAGTTGTCTTTCTCTTCGGCTTTTCATCCTCAGTCGAAGGGACAAACTGAGCTCACTAACCAGAACCTGAAGACTTATTTGAGGTGTTTTGTCGCCGAGAATCAGGAAGAGTCATCTTTGTTTTTTGTCCTTGGCTGAGTTTGCCTTGAATAACCGTAGTCAGAAGTCCACTGATAAGTCACCATTTTTTGGCGCATATGGTTTTCACCCTCAGTTTGGTACTTTTTTCTGGGACTGAATATTCTAGTATACCTGAAGAGGAGAGATTCTCTTCTTCGTTGTCTTCTATCTGGCGGAAGATTCAAACTAATTTGAAAAAAATGGGTGAAAGATATAAACAGATGGCTGACAAGAGACTTATGACTGGTCCGGACCTGTGTGTGGGTGATTTGGTGTGGTTGTCCACAAAGGACTGTCACGATGTGCTCTGTGCGGAAGCGAGGACGGCTGGGGTGCGCTCGCATCATCAGCGCGCCGGCTCCCATGGTAACCACAATGGGGCTGAGCGCCGAACTGCTCACTCGGCGCTAGGCTGTATTAGAACTCAGGAGTCATGTGCTGCTGGCCACGTCACATGACTCCACCAGCGCCCTATTTAAACAGGCAATCTGCTGGCCACAGATTGCCTGTTAGAGGTCCTTCCTGCGATATACTTACCTGGTTTGTTGTTCCTGCTTGGCTCCCGATTACCCGTCAGTCTCATCCCTTTGTCTTGGCGTTTCCTCCTGGTTTTGACTTCGGCTTCTCCTGACGATCCTCTGCTTGCTCCTCAAGTACCTTACTGCTCTCTTGGTTATTGACTCGGCTTGTTTGACTACTCTGTTGCATGTGTTGTCTTCCCTGCACTTTCCTAGCTAAGGGCTTGTCGACCAGTTGTCCCTTGTCACTAGGACTTGCGAGGCAAGTAGGCAGGGACAAGGGTGCGGGTGGAGCTCAGTGGTCACTTCCCCACCCAGTGTGTGTGACAAGAACATTAAGTTGAAAGTACCTTCTTGGAAGTTGGGCCCAAGATTTATTGGTCCTTACAAAATCTCGGCTATTGTTAATCCGGTGGCGTTTCGTCTGGAACTTCCGTAGGCCTGGAATATCCATAATGTGTTTCACAGGACTTTGTTGAAGAAGTATGTTGAACCTGCTGAGCCATCTCCTTTGCCACCGCCTCCTGCCTTGGTAGATGGTAATCTGGAGTTTCAGATCTCCAGAATACTCAACTCGCGTGTTCTTCGTGGCTCCCTTCAGTACCTTGTGCAGGGGGGGATATGGCCCTGTGTAAAGAATGTGGGTTCCGGCGACTGATGTCAATGCTAGTCGCCTTGTGAAGGCCTTTCACAGGGCACACCCGGATAAGGTTGGTCCTGGGTGCCCGAAGGTCATCCATAGAAGGGGGGTGGGGTACTGTCACGCCCTGCCCTGTGACAGGCCTGAGAAGATCTGACAGACTTGCTACACGTGAGTCTATCTAACAGATTGTTCTGTTTCTCTTTGTTGTGGTTTTGGGCAGGATCCCACCTCCCCAAAGGTTCTGCTTATTAGCTATTTAGTGGTGCTATTTATACCCGCCTCTCACTATAGCCCTTGCGGTTTATATTAGCTTCTGGGAGTTTTCAGCTGGTGTTTGGTGGATCTCCTGCTCCCCGTCCGTCTTAAGCTAAGTCTTATTCCTTCCCTTTTGTTGTGTGTTCTGGCTAGGCCTCAGGAAGACGCTGGTTCCTGCACCTTGCGCTAGGAACTGGTTGTCTTATTTCCAGCTCCCTAGCTGAGGGTTTGCTTCAGTTTCACCTAAGATTAGATTCCAGCGCATGAGCACTTCCACCCTAAGGATTTGCTCATGTTGTCAGCAGTCAGGGAAAGGCTCAGGGTTTGTCAGGTGGTGACCTTTCCCTGTTCCCTAGCTTTGGGGCCTAGCCTGGTGTGTTGTTGCTTTTGGTTTGTTTCCCTTCCCTCACCTACTGTGACAACCACATCCTTTAGGGTTCTCCACAGGTAGAAGTGGAGGGGTGTTAAGTGAGGGGAACGAGGTGGGAACTCCACAGCACCTCTTCATCCTATCCAATGTTCTGGCAGAATATCATAGAGATAGGCTCTCACATCTTGGTGGTTAAATAATAGAAACCACAGCAAATAATCTTGCTCATTAATAGTAGGATTTTATTCGATATGCAGCACAGATCATGTAACGTTTCGACACACAGGCCTTCATCAGACACTATGCCGAAAGGAGGAATAGGAATACCAGATAAAAATGTAGGTGTAGATAGCAGGCGCAGTTGCAAAAGGGTATGGAGTATAGCCAGAGAGGCGCCATTCTCAACTGGCTATACCCCATACCCTCTTGCAACTGCGCCTGCTATCTACACCTACATTTGCATCTGGTATTCCTACTTGCGCATTATGAACTGATGCTGTGCGACATTCGATCACAATTCAGCGAGGCACCTAAAGACCAAGAACGCTAAGTGAAGCAAGAGTGGTGCACAGTGGTGGTGCAGTCCCCGAGCTGGAGAGGTAAGTTAATTTTTTATTTTTTGCCTGAGGTCTAATGAGGAATGGGTGTCTGATCTGAGATCTAATGCGGAATGAGCATCTGATCTGAGGTCTAATGAGGAATGAGCGTCTGATCTGAGGTCTAATGAGGATTGGGGGTCTGATTTAATGTCTGATGAAGATTGGGTGTCTGATCTATGGTTTCATGAGGACTGAAAAGGTTGGGGGTCTGGTGAAAAATATTTTTCTTATTTTCTTTCTCTAAAACCTCAGGTGCGTCTTATGGTCCGGTGAGTCATAGAGCGAAATGTATTATATTTCATGCAGTCTAAGTATTTACTAATTAACAAATCGAGATAACAGACAGGCCTTCATTAAGGATAGTGGCATTTATGCAATTCCCTAATATATCCTGTATTGACTCACCTACACGTTGATTGCAGCATGCTATTTCCTATTTGTACTTGTAGATCTGCAACAGCTGGAAAATAACAGTAAAGCGCATAAGGTTTTACATCCAGAACTTTGGCTGGAAAAACAACAAGACACGCCAGGGAGCGTTTAACCTTTTTATTTATGGTCTGTGTGTTCTAATATTCAGACCAGGCCTAGGGCAGCTCATCATATAGAAGAACATTTCCAGTTGCACCAAGCCGGCTTGGTAATCATCTTTTTTTTTTTATATAATAACATACAAACCAAAATTAAAAAAAATGAATCCCATTAACTTCTGGCTCCACCTTAAATACTTTGACATACAATAATTTAATTTTTTTTAAAAAAGGAAAAAAAAAATGTAAAAAACATTTTCCAAAAAACAAACAGGTTACACTCACAGTAAATTGGAAATCGTCAAAAAGAATAAAAAACAAAAACCGGATTTGCACTGTCTTAACCCCTTCCCTGCTGGAGGCTCCAGGTGCATTCAGTCATATATATTGTCAAAGTGGCCGATATACAAGGAAGGCCCAAGCTACATTCATAATGTATTTTAAACGCAGACCGTCAACTTTATAACTTTATGTTTTTGTCATTTGTAACATTGCGTTATAACGACTGGTGACATTGACATTTCACAGCTAGCAAGCATGCAAAACCTTAAAATGATTAACAAACATACATTATACATTCTGGAGATGTCAAATCGGACAAAATAAGGACCCATACAGTGCATATTGCCCTGTTCTACATCTATAGAAATCCAGCATATGTTTGGTCAAAGCTATAATTCTGCATGTATAATACAATACATCAGGGGCATCAAACAAAGCAGAATATTTAAATGGAGACTAGGGGATCTATAAGCTTCACCCACAGCCCTCTATAGGGTGATTTTCACAGCCCCCACAAAGATATCTATACAATATATAAGTGACCTACCTCGGGCAGCATTTCAAAACTGGGCAGGATATTCTAACAAGGAAATAGTGTGTGGTGAGAAACGACTGGTTAAGTCATTGACGTTCTTACCCCTTATCATGTTGTAGACTACCTATAGAGGAGACACGTTGTGTGGGATTTATCAAAACTGGTGTAAAGAACAATTGGCTTAGTTGCCCGTATGAACCAGATTCCACCTTTCATTTTCCAAAGAAGATCTAAAAAAGGCTAAGGTGGAATCTGATTGGTTCATATGGGCAACTTAGCCAGTTTTTTCCTTACACCAGCTTTGATCAATCTCCCCCCCCATTGCTTTTCTTTTATAGGAATCTACAATAACCAAAGAATGTTATAGATACTGGCTTCATCTACTACTTGAGAAAGGTTTGTATCAATGACTTTTACTAAGAGTGAATGCACCTTCAGGCCCTGTTCACACAATTCACGTTTTTGATACAGTTTCCAGCTAAATCCTGGAATGGATAGTAGAGAAAAGAAAGGCATGAAAAAACTAACTTTTTTTGACTACTCCAGATGGCATCAGAAATTGCGCCAAAACAGCTCCATGTGAACAAGGCCAAGGACATCTTTCAGCAGATTTGTACCTATGAAACTAGCTGACATGTTACACATCTGTGTCGGTCCCATCTTCATATGTGCCCACATAGGTGAGAAAAATGAAGATTTAATATATGTAAATGAGCCTCTAGGAGCAATGGCGGTGTTGCTGTTACACCTAGAGGCTCTGCTCTCTCTGCAACTGCTGTGCCCTCTCCACTTTGATTAACCCAACCAGGAAATGTAAACGTCTTTACGCCTGGCCCTGTCCAAGTGGAGAGGGCGCAGCAGTTGCAGAGAGAGCAGAGCCTGTAGGTGTAACAGCAATGGCTCATTTGCATGTATTAATACAATTTTCTAAGCAATGCGGGCACATATGAACATGGGGACCAACATAGATGCCTTCAGTGGCCAAGTGCACATGCAACAGGTCAGCCAATTTCATATGTACAAAACTGCTGACAGATGCCCTTTAAGCAACCTTCCACTTGGCAGCTTTCACAGGACATCAGGTCCCAGCCTAAACTGCTGGGGCATAGCTGTAGCCTAAAAAAGTTTGGCCCATTCAATGAAACCTCCCGGCAGCTCTGCAAAGATCAAAGAACATGCTAAATACTGAACTGTACGGTCTACGCTTGATATCGATAGACAGTCAAACATCAACGGATGATGGAGCATATAAAAGGCAGCAGAAGATAACACAGACACATATCTACAGAAATGTATGTATGAAACATCAATATGACAACACACAATGTACAGCAATGGAAAAATAAAATAAAAAACTGCGGGTTTCCCAAAAAGTAAAAAACAGTGGCGACATGGGAAAGACCACATTGTAATACCTGCAGATTTACAAACAGCAATAACATTTGGGTCTGTGCACATGTAATGTCTATCAAACACATCTTAAACCATTTACAACGCATTTACCTTCAGCAGGAATGAGTCAGATAAAGTCAATTTAAGAGCAAATTACTGTTTTTGTCACCATGTTTTGGGGGGGGGGGGGGGGGGGGCTTGTGGTGGCTTCTATGTGCTCAACAACACTCAACATCAAGTTTTAGGAGATGCCTACTATATTTTAGGAATGTAGTACCAGCACTATAACTTACTACCGTAGTTAATGGTGTTTCTGGCCAATGGTAGAACATTAGATAGATCAAGTGACTTCTTAAAGCAACAAAAAAAACTGAATGAGTCTTGATACTTAAAGCTGACTGAACACACAGGAGCTGCCCACAGACCTCATACAGTTGCCAGTGTGATCAGAAAACATTCAAATAAGGATGGGGGTCTTCCAGATCTCGAGGTCAAGGGGAAGGATAAATGAGATGACTTTTCTAAACCTCTGAGATCATTCCCTTCATCGTAAAATAATAAGCATGATCTTAATGAGAACATCCAACGTTAGCTGTCATGGAACGAGAAGTAGTTTATTTTTTGGAAATTCAATATAAGGGGCATTCTGATGCTTCCTAAGAGCAAATCAAGTTTCTAATTCCATGGCATGTCTAGACTGACAAAAACTTGTAGCCTACCATTTCATTTTTTAGCTTTTTTTTTGTGTGTGTGTGTGTGTGTGTGTGTGTATCTGTTGAGGACTATCATGGAGTCCATGACTGCTCTGCCCAATGACTATCCCACCACTCAACCGAAGAGTCAAGTGACAAGACAATAGAGACTTCTTTAGTATCCAGAATCTTTAAAGGGAACCTGTCACTGGGATTTTGTGTATAGAGCTGAGGACATGGGCTGATAGATGGCCGCTAGCACATCCACAATACTCAGTCCCCATAGCTCTGTATGCTTTTATTGTGTAAAAGAAACGATTTGATACATATGCAAATTAACCTGAGATGTCTCCTGTCCCTGACTCCTCTCACGTACAGGACTCATCTCAGGTTAATTTGCATATTTATCAAATCGGTTTTTTTTACACAATAAAAGCACACAGAGCTATGGGGACTGAGTATTGTGGATGTGCTAGCGGCCATCTAGCAACCCATGTCTTCAGCTCTATACACAAAATGCCAGTGACAGGTTCCCTTTAATTCACCGTTTTCTAGGTTTCTGAATAACTTTTTGGCTTAGGAATATGTAGAGCACCTGAACTTCTTAAAAGATTCCATTTGGGCGTTTTTATATATTTCATATAAGGAATACTATCATAGAATAGCAAAATACCAATCCAAAGAGGCGGGCGAACAGAAATGGTCAAAATCAAAAACACACTTAGACGTAAACCTAAAAGCAGATACATAAAGTATTTAAAGGTTCTTCATTAAAAACCAGTGAAGACAGGGAAGATAGTGGCAAAAATGTTGAAAGGATATCCCAGCTCTGTAAGCAGAAAGACAAAATGAAGATACTGAAAAGGGACTATAGGCGGTATTAGCTTTTACCCTACTCTAAATAGTTGGTGGGTGGGATGGCTGCAGAGATGCCTTCGTCCTGGACTGGAGACTTCTGCTACAAGATGATTCCTGGCAGTTTAGGTTGTACAACCCAGAGAAGTGATAAGACCTAAAATGTGGGCAGCCCTTTGTGGCCATGATAAGGCGGCCACCAAAAGTGGTTGATGACTGAAAGTATATCGTAGCAAGAGAAAACATCTATTTCAGGCCTAGCAGGTTAAACCTCTTCCAGGAGGCACCAGCTGAAGGTAAAAACAAACTTCTATTTCAATCAGTAAAGGGATTATCACGGAATTTGATATTGATCAGATGGGTCCCGGATCAGTTGTTGGGAAAGGCCACATGTGGCCTAGATAAATAGGGCTGAGCTGCAATACCAAGAATAGCCACTTTACAATGTACGGTGCTGAGTTTGGTAAGCCGTAAAGAGAGCTCCTGAAGATAGATCAATATCAAATTCCTGGATAAACCCCTTTAACCTTTTTTCATGGCAAACTACTGTAGCCTAGTACAAATTCCACTCACATATGGAATAGCAATTTGCCTTTACAGTGACTGCAGCTTTAGCGGTGTATTATACTGGCACATTTAATTCTACTGTAAAAAAAAAAAAAACACATGCCCATAAGGATCCTAAGATTTTACAAAATCAAATTATTCACCCTTAAAGGGACACATCCATCAATTTTTAGCACAGATCAACAGCCTATATGTGACTATTCTATGTAAATTTTGTTTTGCACAAAAAACAGATGGGTGTTTTTTTTCGATTATGTATAATATATATATATATATATATATATATATATATATATTGCTGTAACAAGAGCGCGTCCCCTGTAGCGACTCAATTAAAGAATGACACACTACACTAATAAATGCACTGCTCTTCTGTGGGCATCTTGATCTAAGTCTATCAAAGAGTTATCCCAATTCTACAGCTACTATTAATCTGAGGACTGCCCTGCAGATAACATCTTGCCCCGACAGCAACAGTGCATTAGCAGGTTCAGATTCTGTTTAGCAGGTCTTATCATTTGTGTTGACTGCTACAGAAGGACAATATTTTGTATCGAGTTGTCAACAGTATATAAAAGACTACGGATGAGCGAATCGACTTCGGATGAAACATCCGAAGTCGATTCGCATAATACTTTGTTTGAATGCTGTACAGTATTAGAATGTATTGGCTCCTATGAGCCGAAGTTATTAATGAATTAATTTCTACTGTAAAAAAAAACATTTCCCGAACTCGGGTTCGTTTCCAAGTGGTACCTCCGTACAGTATTCAAACAAAGTATTATGCTAATCGACTTCGGATGTTTCATCCGAAGTCAATTCGCTCATCCCTAGTAATGGAGAAAAACTATTTTCTTTTTTGTTGCTTTTCATGAATATCGAGTTTAAAAAACAAAAATACCCTTTTCTGATGGAAGTGTCCCTTTAAAGAGAAACTAATAGCATGCTCGACCTGGTCACAACCTGCTAGTGGCACTTAGCAATTCTGAGACCAACAATTCTTTTATTTACAAGTTACCAAATCCAAAAGCTACGCATCATGTCACAGCAATGGTTTATGCAGCAAAACATATCCAAAGTATCAGGTTGGGGGCAAATCATACATATGGTCATTGGCATTTTTTCCTAAATGCATCCACCACCCATTCACAGCTCTCTGTGCACTCCATATTGGCCTACAGACACTTATAATGTTGCATGTCATACGGAATCCATTTCACTTAGGTAAATTTTTTCTTCTTTTTGGTTACTCAACTGATGTAACCAGAAAGAGCTCAGCTTACAGAAGCTATGGAGCCAGTTATAGTTCATAAGAATAAATATTTTGCTAAAAAACAAACTAAAGTTATACTTTTTCCCATTAGGGACATATGGCGGGTATTTGGCATTATTGTGGGCAGCATAAAGTACTGCCATAGTCATTGAGCGGTAAGGAGAGAGTGAAGGAAAAAATACCGTTACGCCTCCATTTTTAATTTTAGTATTACTGCACTGACCATCCACATGATATGAAAGAGACATGGTGACCCTTCCGTGCAGAGCCCAAAGTCAGCCTGGTCAAGGGTTTACAAAGTCAATCCTCTAATGTGGCACACGACTTGTGATTGGTGTGGTATATCTGTCCATTCACACGTCTGCAAAATGGGTCCGCACCCGTTCTGCATTCATTTTCAATGTGGCTGCAAAAGGTGCGAACAGCACACAGTGTGCTGTCCGCATCCGCACTTCCGTTCCGCGGCCCCGCAAAAAAAAAATAGAACATGTCCTAATCTTGTCTGCAGACACGGACAAGAAAAGGCATTTCCATTATAGTGCCGGCCATGTGAGGTCTGTAAAATGCGGAACGCACATGGCCGGTGTCCGTGTTTTGCGGATAACCAATTTGCGGACCGCAAAACACTTGCGGACGTGTGAATGGAAACCTAAAAGTCACAGGTGCCCTGTAAAAATCCCATTTTAGCAACCTACAGTAGTATGTTCTATAATGAGCAGGCTAAGGACACTAATACACTTGCATTGGCAGGCATGGGCAACACTCACACTTTAGTGCCAATTGTGAGGGATGCCTCTAAGGCAGGGGCCAGATTGTCAGACTGAAAATAAAAGTTAAATACTGTATTTATGGCATATTGTGTATATATCATAAATGTCTAGTTACACCTCCAGGACGCCCATCTAATGAGAAAATACATGAAAAATGCATGGTGAGCAGCCACAAGACATAGACATACATCTCTGTCACCAGATGGTTGGAGGCCGCACAGAATATCGAGGGCCGCATGTGGTTCCGGGCTGCAGGTTGTACACCCCCTGCAAATGGACATGGATCAAGTACCGATAACCCAATATAAGCGTCTCATTCCTGCATTCAACTACACTGGCCATAGCCAAATCAGTAATTTGCCTGTACAAACAGTTGGAATAATACTTGGAATGTGCCACTTGAAAAATTATTCTTGGTCGCTATTCATTGTCGATACAATTAGCATTTAGATTTCCTTCATGAAATTATTTTTATTTGGTTATATTCAGTGTTAAAAATGACATGCGTTTTGAGCTTTTTTTTTCTTTTTTTAAACTAGTGGCATTTTGAAAGAAGGCTAAAAAGGTTTAAAAAAAAAAAAAAAAAAAGCTTTGTTTATAGTGAATTTCATTATTCATGACACACTTTAAAGAAACATCTGGCTGCGTGGGTGGAAAAAAAAAGGCTAGAAAAAAAAAAAAAAAAAAAAAAAAAAAAAAAAAAAAAACAGAACAAGTTTCCCGAATAAGACAATGCGGTTGTTTAGTCCTACTAAATCTTTGTATTGAGTGGTATAAATTTCATATGATTTTCACGGTAAATTATCTTAAAATGCATTCAGCCCATGGACAAATGTCCTGTTATTAGACTGGACCGGTCACCGGTATAACCAGCACAGATTTGTACTCCTTTGCTTAGACCTCTTTCACAAATTCATGTCCACGATGACATCTATGACGAGATGGTCAATGGTTCATCCATGAAAATGTCAGTTTTTTGGCCTCCGCGTGTCATCTGTACTGCACGGACACTGCTAGCCTGAAAATATATTTCCAGAGAATTTCCTAGCAATGAGCCATGAAAACTACGGAACGGACACCATGTTGTGTCCAGACCAATAGACTGTAATGTGCATGAGGAGTCCCTAAGCATGGACAATAATGCAGTATGCTTTTGTGGTGTCACCACGGACTCATGGCCTGTGGAAAACCACTCATGTGTGAATACACACATTGAGGTCGATGGATATGTGTGATGTCCATGTTGACCACACGTCTGTGACTCACTGACATGTAAATGAGGTCTTATGATTAATGCATCTGATTAATGCAACAATAAGAGGACTTTTTGGACTGCTAAGCTTCCCTATCCTATATTTGCCCTTAGATTGGTGCCAATTCAGCTCTGAATGAAAGAGCACATTAATATTCAAGGATGTGTCTGGACACCCATTTTCAAATACTGCAAGAGAGGCCTGTAAACAGTTATAGGGGAACCACCCATTTAGGACCCTCGTCTATTAGTAGAGAGGTTACAAAGAGCTTCTCTTGCTCTGGAGGACCCAGCTTGTTCATGCATTACATGAACCACCAGCTTTGATGGGAACGGTGTAGTAATTACCCTGCGGAGGCTCTGCAGAAGAACTGAAGACCTGATGGTGGTCCCTCCCACAGATTACAGCATGGCACAAGACATCCCAGCAACAGGACACCTTTTGATCAGTGTTTTGTCAAGGGACCTTTCTAACAACACCAGATTATCCAAAGGGAACAACCTTTCAAAGGGTGCTGCCATCCTACATCTTTTCTTGGCTTGTAAAAACCATCATGAAATGCAAGCCTTTTTTTGCAATTGTTTTTTGGGTTGGCATTTTTTACTCACACATTTTTTTCAGACTATTTTTTTTTTCCCCTACAGAAAAGTCTATGAGAAAAAAATGCCACCATCAGAGCATGTGCACTTGGCAACCTGAAGGCATCTGTGTTGGTCCCATGTTCATATGTGCCCGAATTGCTGAGAAAAGTGATGTTTTAATAAATGCAAATGAGCCTTTCTAGGAGCAACGGGGGCGTTGCCATTACACCTAGAGGCTCTGCTCTCTTCGTAACTGCCAAACCCTCACCAATTTGATTGACAGGGCCAAGCAGTGAAAACATCATGTCTGGCTCTGTCAATCAAAGAGCAGAGGGCACAGCAGTTGCAGAGAGAGCAGAGTCTCTAAGTGTAAGGGCAACTCCCCCGTTGCTCCTAGAGGCTCATATTAAAACATGTTTCTCAGCAATGCGGGCACATAGGAACAAGGGACCGACACAGATGCCTTCAGCAGCCAAGCAGATCTGCCAGTTTCATAGACCCTTTAAGGATTTTTTTTATTTTTTTTTATTTCTAGTGTTCAAGATGAACCACTCTGGCTGCTGCATTTTTTTGGGACAGACTGGTTACTAGAGATGCATCCACAAGGCAGTGGCTGTCTGGCAGTGTGTCTCCAGCAGCCAGCCATTATCTGATGAAAGAAAAGCAGATGTGACATCATTCTGACCTCCACCTTGGCCCGTGGTATTAATCAGAGAGATCCGGCCCATCAGTTCACGACTGATGACATTATAACGGAGAACATTTGTCTAACGCCCATGTATCCCACAGCAGAGATTTAAGATTGGCAACTAAAAAAAGAACAAGAAACTAGGTTAAAAATTGACCGCATCAATAAAAATAAAAGCAATGGTAATGCTATAATTAATGTTAGGGTTATGTCAAGAAAAGATGCTGCATTTCATCTTCAAGTTTACGCAAACTATTTTATATAAAGGTGGCTCACAGCCATAGAAGAAGGAAGAAGATCTATCAGCCAGGGCACCTTGCTGGATAATTCAAGACAATTACATTGTTGTAAATGGCTTATTGATCTGTAAATTTCATTCTGCAATGAAGAGAAGAGAAAACATGATTCCAGTGTCTCAATAAGTATGTTAATCTGATGGCTGAAGAATCAAATCAAAATTGTTTCGGATGGAGTACAGCCTCAATCCATATCATCCTAGGGAAGCTCCATCTTGGAGTCATCAGAGGGTTGTCTTTAAACATAATTTCATACTTCAGATACAGCTATACTCTGCAGACTTTGCACAAGTACTCTATTGGCCCTGAGTTCCAGGAACAATACAAGATAGTGTCATATCTTATTAAAGAAAATGCCCCTTTCTCCACTTACCATGCTCCTCCACACCTCTTGCACTGTTCATTCACTCTCAGTTCACTGGTAAAATCAATTTTCAGAGAGACAGATGAAAACAGATTATCAGATTACTGAGGGATCAGGTTACAGCAGCCATCCATGGAAACCTATGGAGAGATGAGGGGGAGCAAGGAGCTGCAGAGAAAGAGGCACGGACACAGAGATGCCGTAGGCTCTAGTAAGTTGCCCATCTCACCCTAGTGAGGGATTCACAGCTACACTACTCGGTACCTGTGTGTGTTATAGATAGGTAGGGGAGCAGGATCTCATCTTCTCTGCACTAACATAGCAGCTGGACTCAACAACCCACTAGCTCAGGGACAACTGACCACTGGAGATGCAGAGGCTAAATCTAGCGAACAGTAGTAAATGTCATAATTCACTATAGAATTTAAAATAACATTGACCGCACGAAAAAAAGCAGCAAAAAAAATACTGGTACAAAAATGTTTAACGAAATTGCCAAAAACCTCATTTTTATAACATTACAGAAGGCTAAACAAGCAATTCAAAGACGTCAACCATCTGACAGCACAAGCTGTATTCTGCTGACCGGGGTGCACAGGAACATGGAAAGTTTGAAATTTCAAGCAGCCCTGTGTTATTAGAACATCGCTGCTGCTAAAAGGGAAATATCCCAGCCGTGACATTCCTTATATATACTCTACAGCATCTCCAAAGGGGACTTCAAATTAAAAGAAGGCACATCATATAAAAACAACATAAGATGCCCGTAAAAGAGGCTGAATAACAGAGTGCTTTCTGAAGCTGCAAGAAGAATTCATGCCCCCACCATTCTAAAATTTGACCCTTTAAAGTCAGTGCCCTTATTTAACGTATTACTGTCTGGTGGTGCTTTAAGTAGGGTTGCCAAAAACATAGAGGTTAGCGGGAAGCTGGCCCAAATAAAACTTAATGCTGACCACCTGAAAACTGATAAAACAGACACATATCATGTTAAAAGGTTTTTCCAAGATTTTTTAACTGATGACCTTTACTCTGGATAGCTGCTGTGACCCTTCTACTTCAACTTTACTCTGGATAGGTCACTGGTATCTGATCAATGGGGGTCTGACCCCCCCACGATCAGCTGTTTGAGAAGGCACCGGCGCTCGCAGTAGTGCCACAGACTTCTCTCAGCTCACCAAGCACGGCACTGTACATTGTATAGCGGAACATGTCGTCAATGATCTAGGGAAAGCTGCGAGAATGCCATGGCCCTACAGCGAGCGCCGGTGCCTTCTCAAACAGCTGATCGGCGGTGGTCCCGGGTGTCAGACCCCCTGCAATCAGATACTAAAAAAGTTTCTAAATCTCAGAAAACTCCCTTAGAAAATCTATGCAATGACAAAGCGAGAAAATAGCTTATTTCAACATTATCTAAAACTTTCTAAAAAAAAAAAAAAAAAAGCATTCAATGCATTGAAGTTTTTTTGTTTTGCTTTTTGCACGGGAAACGTCAAATTTGGTCAGTGTGGGGGACTATGACAAACATTTCTGAAGCCCTTATGTGAACTTAATCACACATATGCACTATAATTCACAGTCTCCTGCAAAACTATGTTCAGCCCAGGACTACGGCAATCCCAACCCCCATCATTGTGCTCTGTAGCATGCTGATCACTAAACTACTCTACTAACTACATTAGAAAAGTGGATGGGGACAAGTCAAGATCAGCAATATCAAGGCCCTCTCTCTCTTTCTCTTGCTTCAATGCTTTGCAGGCAAGGCTTTAGTCTGTACTCTAGAAACAGCTACGAACTGCAGTTTCTTCCATCAGTTCATGGCTTTAAAAGGCCCCCAGGACTAATAGGGGTGGCCCGTTATTTAAATAGTCAGCTACCCATGCAAATATGGAGAATAATTTAAAACAACATTATAATATGTCTGCCAACGACACGCAACCCTGTCCAAGTTTTCTTCTGGGTTGAGTCAAAGTCCAACTGTAAGTTTGATACCCGGATTTGGTATCCGTATTGCCAGTAACAGGGGATGGGAGGGCAATACTGATAAAACACCATCTAACATTGGAGGCCACTTATTCAGAAGTTATCCACAATAAATACATAGACGGACAAACATTGCATATATCATCGAGGACTTAAAACAACAAAAAGATGGAAATAACAGCAAAGAATCACGAATGATGACAGTGTGTGACTGGAAGAGGAAAAAACAGGAAGTCAAGGAAATCATGGCAGCAGGACAGAAAGCGATTTGGGATTCTGGTTTTAGATCTGGTTATCAATTTCCCATCAGGAGAGAAATACCCCCCCAAAAAAAGAAGCTTATAATGAAATTCATGATAGGAATTCTTGATAGGTTGTTGAAGGTTCTGAATATTAGAGTATTGCAAAGTCTTCCAAACGCAAAGGCGAATTTAAGGATAATCAGGGCGAGCAGCATCAGGACTAAGTTTCATATTGCCTTCCAGTGATCTTACGAATCCTCAAAGTGCATTCAGTGCAAGAGACGCGAGCATGTCCCACTTCTGCTGGCCGCAGGTGGATATGCCGCTTTAAGACCAGAACTCTTGTTTTTGTTCACAGGTTGTCGTTTTGTAGGTTTTAGGTTTGGTTCGGCATAGTGGAACAGTGCTGTCTTGACTCTGGCCTTCCACGTCCACATCCAGTAGTGTTCGTTCGGCTATAGGGTGCGTCACATGAACAGGAATGAGAGCAGAGAATCCCGGCCTCTCCTCCACCGTGCTCCCACTGCTGCTGGCAAAGCAGGAGTCCAAGTTGCTTGGGGTTTCAGTGCATGAACTGTTAGCGGGAGATTCCCCCCGGTTTCTGCTTGGGGATACAAACCACCACGAGTCCAGTCTCTGTCTGTTGGTGGAAGGTCGGGGTCTTGGAACAAACTCTAAAGTTTTGGGTCTTTCCAGTGCAGAATCTTGCTGAGAATTCCAGCGTCGTGGAGTTGGGGGGAACACTAAATTGGGGTCGGGAAGACGGGGAACTTCTTGTGGATCTCGGTTCGGAGACACAACATCTAAATTAAGAGAAACCAAAATTTTTTGTTTGAATATTTGAAGATTTAAAAGGGGTTTTCTCACCTCAGCAAATGGCATTTATCATGTAGAGAAAGTTAATACAAGGCATTTACTAATGTATTGTAATTGCCCACATTGCCTCCTTTGGTGGTTAGACTCATTTTTCCATCACATTATATGCTTCTCATTTCCATGGTTATGACCACCCAGCAATCCAGCATCGGTGGCCGTGCTTGCACACTATAGAAAAATGCAATGGCCTCTCTGGTGGCCAGGACCATAGGAATGCACATAGGCCGGCCCTTCTTCCTATAGTGTGCAAGCACGGCCACCGATTCTGGATTGAAGTGGCGGTTGTAACCATGCAAACGAGCAGTGTATAATGTGATGGAAAAATTAATCCAGCCAGCAAAGTAAGCAACATGGACAATCACAATACATTAGTAAGTGCCTTGTATCAACTTTCTCTACATGATAAATATCATTTGTTGAAGGGAGACAACCCTTTTAAAGGGGTTATCCAATAGTACAAATACCCCCCACAATGCCAGGGCCCCTCCTATAGACGATACTTACCTGGTCCCCGGCACCCACGTCCCTCCGGATCCCTGCACGGCCAATAGCTGACCAAGACGGTGACCAGCTTCCCTAGCGTGGCCATGCAGGGATATGGAGGGACACGGGTTCTGGATAAGTATCGACTATAGGTGGGGCCCGGGCTTTGTGGGGGGCATTTGTACTATTTGATAACCTTTTTAAGGCACTATTCACATATGCGTTGCATATTCTTCCGTTTTTGATGGGAGAAACAGTAGTGTCTGCAGGGCTTTTTTTTTTTTTCCTTGTCCTGACAGATCCCCCTATATAATGGGGTCCGTTGAACACTCTAGTGTCCGATGTGCTACTGATCCATTACAGCATTATGGCTTCCATTATAAACAGAAGCCAAAGCACAGAGACCTAAAAGAAGCTTCTGTATATTTTTCAGACCATCAGCTCATATTTCTTCTGACAATGCAGTAAGGTGCCACATGATTAGAAAAGATACATTAACCCACACATGTACAGAAATCGGCCTTATTACCGCTTCGTGTGGGAAGAGTCCCTATAAAGCAGGTTTCAGATATCTCTAACTCCTATAAAAACCCAAATGTAGAAGTCACCTTTTTCCATGAATGCTACAGACGGTAATACAGAGGTATCATGAATGCACAGCTACTTCTCCGCCTGCTATAGAAGTTCTATGCAGGAAAACTTTAAAAGGTTTCAATGGTTTTAAAAGGGTTTTTGCAGAATTTTGATATTGATGACCTAGACGCGGGATAGGTCATCAATATCAGATCTGAGGGTGTCCAACTCCTGGCATCCGATCAGCTGTATGAAGAGGATGCTGCACTGACCAAAGCTTCAGTGTGCGCTGAAGCCTCCTCGCAGCTTACTAAGCACAGCGCCATCCATTGGACAGCGGCTGTGCATGGTACTGCTTCACCTAATTGGGACTGAGCTGAGCCTAAACCATGTGAGTGGTGTATGGTGGTGTAACTGGCCTAGGAAGAGGCCTTAGCGCTCACGGCCTCTTCAAACAGCTGACTGGCAGGGGTGCCAGAAGTCAGACCCCTGTTGATTCGATATTGCCGACCTATCCTGAGGACAGGCCATCAATATCAAAACATTTGCAACTTTTTGAGCTTCTTGACAAGGGTTTAGCAGGAGGAGTGGGGCCTACTGTGGCCCAGCTCATTCGAGTTTCTGGAGTATGGAGGGCCAGAGATATGACTAATTTATTAAGAGGCTTCTGCCTCTTAATAAATGAGGCTCATCTTACTCCAGCTCATTCTCCACTTAGTGTTCACTGTAATGAACATTAGATGTTCCAGTTGGCCCCTGAACAACATTTTTTTAATCTATCCACAGTATACAGAATATAGTTGTATAAGAGCGTTCCTAGAAAGCCTGTGTAAATGGAGCAGCAGTGCACATGTGTGACCACCACTCCATTCACCTTTACTGGACTGCCAGAGATAGTAAAGCGCTGTCCTCGGCAGTCAGAGACAGTTCATAGAGCGTGACTGCTAGCATCTATATTCTAATTCTATATCCTACTGGGACGGTCTCTGCAGTCATCCATCTCACATTTCCTAAACTGACAACGGTCAAGGAAGGAGAACAATGAATCAATATGATGTGACTTACTTGATCCTGAAAAGCTTACTAAGTAATTATTGGGTGAAGTCCCATTACTAATGATTGGCATGACTTTAATGGCACCATCTGAAGGGGTCCTTCTGTGTTCTTGGTGAGTTCGGGAATTTAAAGTCACATGAGTTGGAGTGAGGGACTGATTGGGGTCCCTCTTAAAAGTTTCAATGTGAATATTCACCAGAGGATTGCAGACAACTGGGGCCTGTTCTTCTACAGGACTGCTGGGCATCTCATAAACTACTATTTCGTCACTATCTGAGTGCAGCAGGGACAGAGTAGAATTACATTCAGAAATGGAAGACAGGGAGTGCATTGTGATAGATGTTGTTGGCTCTGCCGGATGAGAAGGGGAATCTTCTTTCCGAAAAAGTTTTCTAGAGGGTGGGCTGGTGCTTCTCCTGGGACGGGCGGCACGCTGGAATAAGCTCTCCTTTTTCTTCTTCTCTTCTTTTGGCTCATGTTCATGTTCTTGACCTAGGTTGAATCTGCCAGCTTCTAACAGGTCAAATCCTAACCCAACAGTGGCAAGAAGAGCTCCACAGCCCAAGAGAACCATTGAACATCTCTTATGCTGAGAGCCACGCTTGAGGCTATTGGTGGGAGTGAGCTGTGGAGTGCTCGTAGCAGAGTTTACTGGTGTGGGATTGTTACTGGTATCGCTGAAAGGCCCCTCCACATCTTCTCCTTTGTGAAATGGTATGCAGAGGTAGGATTTGTTTGGAGTGGGTGCTTGGGAATCTTTGACATCCACCTGATTCACAAATGGCTCAGCAGCGTTTTCAGCTTCTGCTCGAAACAAAAGGAAAAACATACATCATATTAATCACATAATATAAATTGCATCGTCAGAAATTGTGAGCCTGCAAAACTGCTGACAAGGCTAGAAAGGTGACCAAAAAAAAAGTTAATCATATCTATGTGGATGTTTTTAGTAGGAGCCCTCTGCCACAATGCCAAGTGTCTGCTGGGTGTTCCATCACGGTGAAGTCTCCTGGGCTCTGTGGAATATTTGATGCCCAAACCCTTCCCATCTCTTAAAGGGACTGGCCCATCTCACACATTGGTGGCATACTGCTAGGATATGCCACCAAGGTCAGATAGGGGCAGGTCCCAGAGGTGGGACCCCCACCTATCCCTAGAATGGAGCCCGTAAAGAGAAGGAGAGCGGACCTTACATGCGTGGCCACCCTTCATTCACTGTGGAAAATAACAAGAGTGATGTCTCAGCTATTTCTGTCAGCCCCATAGAAGTGAATGGAGCGGTGGCCGCACTTGCACAGTGCGCTTCCCACAAATTTTTTGGGGACTTCCAAAAATAGCCGAGCGAGCATGCGCGGTCCGCTCTCCTTCACTTTGCGGGCTCCATTCCAGAGTTAGGTGAAGGTCCCAGAGGTGGTACCCGTACCTCTCCGACTTTGGAGTTATATCCTAGCGATATGCCACCAATGTGTGACTAGTGTTAACTGCAGACAGTGCAGGACATTTCACGGTTGGGGAACACCCTGCAGACACTTGGCATCAGGACATAAGAAGGAGACTTTGGTGATGGAGACTGAAGACTTTTTGTTGGTCATGCCTCTACCAAGAATATCCACATAAGTATGTTTAAACTGGTTTCTTGGTCAGCACTGTCAGCAGTTTTGCAGGGTAAAAACTGCTGAAAGATTTGCTTCAATTATTATAAGGCATCTCAAAAAGATTTTCTTTGATTCTTAATCCCATCATTTGTTACATCCCAGACCAAATAAAATGCCTACATTACTGTAGCATAACAGATCAGCAGACCACTTCATTATCACACACAAATTTGGATAATATCATGGAGATGGTACCTATGACCACCATCCAGTTCTGAGGCCTCCTGTTACACATACTATACATTGCAAAAGACTTCTTGCAAGGGTTATATATACAATTTTTCAAATAAAATGGCTTTGTGAATGAGATTTGCTGTGCTAACGCCATTTATGGGACACCAGAGTCATAAACAGCGGCTGAATTCTGCTGAAAATGCAGTTTGAATTCTCCATGGGTTTTCTGCTCCATTACCCTTATCAAAACTGCTTGTGAAGGATCAATGTGAGTGTTTTTTTAATGTTGTCTTTCTAAAATCCTATATTGTGCCTCAATGTGCAATACTTACATGAAACTGTTATATTAAATTACAATATAATTCATAATAACAATCATGAACAGGGGAGATAGAGTGGGCTTACAGGCTGTGTGCATGAGAGCCTACTACCAAGTAGGAGTTTGCCGCTGGCTAAATAGGTGTAGATGCCTCAAGGATAAGTGCTGAAATGCTTCCACAGGCACCGAGGGTGAACATGACCTAGAGTTGCGCGCGCACACACAAAAAAAACAAAAAAAAACAAAAAAAAAAAACACCACTACTGCGTGCAATCATTTATCAACTGGTGCAATGGTCGGGCCCAGAAACAGTTTCTGTATGATATCTGCCACTTCTAAGAGCTGGTCAGTATCACACGAATATATTTTCTAGTATGTAGGAGATGCTTCGCTGAGTTATGCCATGACTAATCATATAGTACATGAAGATACCTTTCTAATAAAGCCACAACCAGCCCTGTACTTTACATGGGTCCAGAGATCTCCCCATTCATTCAATGGCTCTGCTAGATTCTCTTCAGGCTAGCAGCTCTGGAGGTGTGTCCTTTCTGCTGCAGCTCTTTCCCTGTAACTGTCACAGCTTCCAACAGAAGATATGACTGGTGGCGGTTGAAGATTTAAACTGAACGGGTGCAACCACCTTAGGGCCCTTTCACACTTGCGTTGTCCGGATCAGGCGTGTACTCCACTTGCCGGAATTACACGCCGGATCCGGAAAAACGCAAGTGTACTGAAAGCATTTGAAGACGGATCCATCTTCAAAATGCGTTCAGTGTTACTATGGCACCCAGGACGCTATTAAAGTCCTGGTTGCCATAGTAGGAGCGGGGAGCGGGGGAGCGGTATACTTACAGTCCGTGCGGCTCCCGGGGCGCTCCAGAATGACGTCAGAGCGCCCCGTGCGCATGGATGACGTGTTCCATGTGATCACGTGATCCATGCGCTTGGGGCGCCCTGACGTCACTCTGGAGCGCCCCGGGAGCCGCATGGACGGTAAGTATACTGCTCCCCCGCTCCCCACTACACTTTACCATGGCAGACAGGACTTTAGCGTCCTTGCAGCCATGGTAACCATTCAGAAAAAGCTAAACGTCGGGTCCGGCAATGCGCCGAAACGACGTTTAGCTTAAGGCCGGATCCGGATCAATGCCTTTCAATGGGCATTAATTCCGGATCCGGCCTTGCGGCAAGTCTTCAGGATTTTTGGCCAGAGCAAAAAGCGCAGCATGCTGCGGTATTTTCTCCGGCCAAAAACGTTCCGTTCCGGAACTGAAGACATCCTGATGCATCCTGAACGGATTTCACTCCATTCAGAATGCATTACGATAATCCTGATCAGGATTCTTCTGGCATAGAGCCCCGACTACGGAACTCTATGCCGGATCCGGACAACGCAAGTGTGAAAGGGCCCTTAGTGAGGTGGACAAAAAATAAATAAAGAACAAACAGCAGGTGGCGCTATACAGATACATTTTATTGACTAAGGCAGGGCTGGCCAACATGAGGCTCTCCAGCTGTTGCAAAACTACAACTCCCAGCATGCCCAGACTGCCTACAAGTATCAGCCTACAGCAAAGCATGGTGGGAGTTGTAGTTTTACAACAGCTGGAGAGCCACAGGTTGGCCAGCCCTGGACTAAGGGCTCCTTCACACTTGCGGCAGGACGGATCCGGCAGGCTGGTCTCCCTGTCGGATCCATCCTTCCGCCGTTTCGCCGAGCCGCCGCAAAAAAGTCGGACATGCAGGACTTTTTAGTCCGGCGGCTTTCGCCGTGCTGCGCCGGATCTCAGCCCCTGTCCCCATTATAGTCAATGGGGACGGAGCGGCGGTCCGGCGATACGGCGAAACAGCGGAAGGACGGATCGACAGGGAGACAAGCCTGCCAGATCCGTCCTGCCGTAAGTGTGAAGGAGCCCTAACTCAGTGGCTATGTTAAATCTTCAATTATTATTTTCTTTTTTTTTTTTTATGACCACAAAAATAAGCGTAAAGTTTAGCTAGAAAACATGAGGTTTTAATTATCATACCTATAATAGACAAAAAAACAAAACTGACCACTACAACTCATTTCACTTGAAGCAATGAAGGACAACTCTTCGGCATACCTGTCTCAGTCACAGTGGTGAAGCCAGGTGCAGAAGACGTTTTCATTGGCTTCCCATGGTTTGATGTACTCGAAGAGCATGACTTTGAACTTTCTATAGATATCCTGCAGTTCAAGAGAAAGACATGCAATTACTTCCAGGGGACATATTTTTGTACCATAAAAGATCATTTGATTATTAACCCTTTCCATGATGCAGCGATTTCCACTTTTTGCTTTGTCTGTTTATACTCCCTGCGTTCCAGCAGCCACAACTTTTTTATTTTTCCATTCACATAGCCATATATATATTTTTTTTTTGCAGAACAAGTTGTTGCTTCTAATGGTACCATTTAATAATACATACAATACAGTGAGAAGCTGAAAAAAAAATTTGTAAATGTGGTCGGATTGAGGGGGGGGGGGGAGGGGGGGGGGAATGCAATTCCACAATAGTATTTTAAAAACCAGATGTTAACTTCATTCTATGGGTCAGTACAATTGCAGTGTTAGCAATTTTTTTTAGCTTTTCTTATATTTTAATACCTGTAAAGAAATAAAAACTTTGAAAAAATATATATATTTTTTTCCTTTGCATCACTGTACTCTGTCCCCCATAACTTTTTTTATACTCGCATGTACGGAGCTGTGGGGGGGATCATTTTTGTGCAGAGAGATCCGTAGTTTTTATTGATACCATTTTGGGGTGACTTTTTGATAACTTTTTATTCAATTTTCTGGGGGAGGTGAAGGGACCCAGAAAAATTGAGATTCAGCCATTTGGATTTCATCTGCACACCGTTCACCATATGGGATAAATACATTTATATTTAATATTACGGGCATTTTATGGACACAGTGATACTAACTATCTTTATTTCTATTAGCAATTTATTTTTTTATTTTTTTTTGGGGGGGGGGGGGGGTGATCTGAATTTGTATATGTTTGATTTATTTATTTATTTTATCCCGCTAGGGAGAATCACTGTGTTTCTGTCAAGCCTTTCTATAAACAGAACTTGATGGGAACTTCGCTGCGGCAGGTCTCAAACCATTCAGATGTCCCAATCTTGTTGTGGTGGATCCAGTCACTGGGAGCGCAGAGCTCCTGCTAATTGATAGCTCAGATGTCACGGTCAAAACTGAGCATGGCATGTGAGGGGTTAAAGGTCTGCGACCGGTGTTGTTGCCAGTCACAGACTCTGCCACTGAGTGCCTGCTATGTAAAACAACAGACGCCATCTTTAAAGACACAACGTCCGCCATTCATGTACAGCAGATGTCAGGAAGACCTTAAGTAGCTTCAGGCAACTGAATTCTGGAGCATACCCACTACCCGATTCTCCCTGATTGATGAGGGATCAAGCAGATCAGCTTATTGTCAAGGCACCAACCCAACATGTAGAGACCAAAAAGGAGATTTATTTTACAGTAAACTAACTGGTATGGTTTGTGTCCTACAACAAGCTACTAGCTTCTTGTATGAAGTAAGATGACATGACCTAGAGATAATACACTGCATACACTTGCCTGTCCTCGCTAGCCCCGGAGTCTTTGCTACTTAAAGTGGCTGGGGCCCAAGGACGAGATTTTTTCTTTGTCTCTTTCTTCTCTTCGTCTTCACTTTCATCCTTCTGGCCACCAGTGCTCCGGTTTCTCGATTTATTGGAGTCTCCTGGAGTCACTTCATAATATGAAAATATCAGGTCAGAATAAGCTGGCACAAGACACACAGGCAACATTAAAATGATAAGCCAATTGTACGTTGAGAAGGTTACTTCTAAATCTGAGGCTGTATTCATTCACAGGGGCTCATGACATACACAGTGGAGTCCCATTATTATGACCCCTTCCTACTTCCAAACTCGGCAGTGTGTCGCTCATGAAGGAAGTGACACACCACGTGGCACGAGACACTGCAGAGGAGCAGTTCCCCACCAAAATGAACTAGGGGCTACAAGCTGTGTGTCTAAAAAAGCTCACCAAACCCTACTACGTATGGGGCTTCGAAGAAGACGGATCGTCACTGCACCTTTGCTAATGAAGCTCCATCAGCTGAAAATGAAATTTTCACGGCAGTATCGGAATTGGACCTCCATCGATTGGCAAAGGGTTGTCTTGTCCAATGAGTCAAGTTTTCTGCTTCACTGAACGGATGGACGTTCTCATGTCAGGCAAAAACATCAGAGAACAAACACCCTGCAACCATTGCTGGAAGAACACAAGCTGCCATTGGTGTACGGCAGTGTTTTAAAGGGGTTTTTAAGGAGTTTAATATAGATGGCCTATTGTCAGGATAGGCTATCAATATGAGATCAGTGTGGGGTGAGGGAGGCGTTCATTCTCAGTGCCCTCATTAACCAGCTATTTCAAGAGGCAGCGCCGCTGTCTTGAGTGCCACAGCCTCTTCCTAGGCCAGTGACGTCACTTTCATCGGTCACATGGCCTAGGAGCAGCTCAATCCTATTCAAGAGAATAGGCCTGGACTGCAATACCAAGTACCACTGCTATACAATGTACAGCGCTGTTCTTGGTGTGCTGTAAGGCGGCCAAATCACTTACCAGAATTCAGAGGCATCTTCAAAATGCTGATTGCGGGGGTATCAAGAGACAAACCCCCACTAATCAGATATTGATGACCTATCCTGAGGATTTGCCCCTAGCTTTCCCAGACAAAAACAAATGCAGATTTGCCCACAAGGACTTAGGGGCTAATTTATTATACTGAAATACGCCTAAATCAGGCATATTTGAGGTGCAGATGGCGGTGCAACGGTTAGTTGCGCCGCTATCTGCAACTTCGCCCCTTTCACACCAGGTCTTACAGCAGGCCCGTCTCATTTACCATTTTCTACGCCTCTTTTAGGCGTAGAAAAATCTAAATGTAAGACAGCTCAGAAGCGGTCTTACATTTGGAACTGGCACTGGATGCGCCGAAGTTATAGAGAGGCCGGCGCCACGTCATAATTTTGTCGGATCCTCCGCCAGAGCTGGGGCTTTATTAAGAACGGCGTCTAAAACACTGGTCTTAATAAATGTGCCCCTTTGGTTTTAAGAAGGAATAAAAAACTGCACAGAGGTTACTTCAGGGTACGGACTAAGAAAAAAAGCAGAAACATGACAATGACATTCGTGATGCTCTAAAAACGCTTGTAGAGTCCGGGTCTAGAACTAAACAGCAGATTATGTTTTAACCAAAAATTTTACAGCGTTAATAACTGAAGAAAATAAACATCTCCAAAATACAGATCTGCCCGATATGACGCCCAGAAGCAGCTCAGTAATTAGATGTGCCTCGGTAACAATCAATGAGCAAGAAGCATGTGATGCGCGCAGCCAGAATTAAGAGCTGTAACAACCAGTCTTTTGCATGGCTACTTACACTGAATGGCTCGGAGACGCGGGATAATGGTGGGACTTGCAGGAGGGCTGAACTTAGTGCTAATTAAGCTCTTCCTTTTGTCCATGGTAGGGGAAGCCTGTACAGTGAACTTGTGTTGGAAATCTGTAAAGCACATCATAAAAAGGAGAGGCGTGCCGCTCAGTAAAACAAGATGTCAATGGCTTTTTGTGGTCCAGAATAAAAACATATACGGTATACAACCTTTATGACGATCATAACTACAGCACTGCAAATAAGAACAGAACATTTCTAATAGTGTGATCCCAAAATAAGAGTACATTCACACAAACGTAAGCCGTCCGTTCTGCAGAGAGCAAATCGCGGTCCGCAATGCACATGCACCGGCTGTGTGAGTCCCGTATTGCGGCGTGGACTCAAGTGATATACGGCAAAAGATAAGACATGTCCTATCTTTTGTAGCGTGCGGAGGCACAGACCAAAAAGCCCACGGAAGCGCTTCCGCTCCTTGCCTCCGCTCCACACATGGCTGCATTTGGAGGATTGCGGACTCATTCAAATTAATGGGTTTGTGGTTCGACATACGGGCACGAACGGCCTACAGTCGAGTGAATGTAGGCTTAAAGGGGTTATCCGAGATGCGTCATAATCCCATGCGGCCGGCACTTCTGGGATCACATGCAGTACATTTAACAAGTGATCTAAGCCTAGGGTTAGAACCCGCAGGGCATGCGCGAGTCTGAATCTTACGCTTGCGCTGCAGGTTGTAAAACCAGGTATGTGAACCCGGAAGTGGCGGACGCACAGGATCGCGACGCATCTCAAGTAACCTCTTTAACTGGCCATTGAGTGTTTCTAAAAAGTATTGCCATTTCATAAGGTGAATTCATATGGCCAAGATATGTGTGGGGTCCAACCACTGGAACCTCTATTGATCCTGAACTCAAAAGGGGCCTAAGTGCAGGTTTAGGTTTCTTTGACCAGGAAAACCATACCAGCAAAATGCCATCATTTTAGAAGATGGCTGCACCCCTATAAAAGGAGGTAAAATTTACATTTTCATGTTTTCCGGAGACATTAAACAAAGTTGTCCCCTATACAAATATATCTATAAGAATACAGTGAAAGCTCACCACTGATGTACCAGTTTGCCACAGTCACACCCAACATTACAGACTGTGTGCACTCAAGGTTACATTTCTGAAAGTGAATATTCCTCCCTCCCTTGAACATAATTATATTCTTTGTAATCTAAAACATGTAAAAAATTCTGTACAAATTAATTTCTTATATTGTTATTATTAACAGGTGTGCCTCCGATACACAGCTCCAAATCTAGACTTTGAAAATAACACACTGGTCGCCTGCAGTTTTCCCTGGAGGAAGCCTCTGAGTTTACTGACAGCAATGCAAAACGAATATAGAGTAAGCTCTTAAAGGGAATGTGTTATCAGAACATGAGTTTTAATATTAAACATATTTCTAAAGGATTTTTTGCTTATGTTATTTAGTGTTGTTGAGCGAATTGAGCTTTGGATCCTCGATCTGAAGTAGATTCGTTCAAAATTTCATTTGACTGTTGTACAGAGATTCGTCTCCGTACAACATTCAAACGTATGGGCTCCGGCAAGGGAAATCATGAAGTCTTGCGGAACTTCGGGATTTATGTATTTTTTTTTATACTTTAAAACCATTTTAAAATATGGATCCAAAGTCGGCTTTGGTAACGAGGTACCGGCCCGCACTGAAGCCGACTTCGGATCCATGTTTTAAAATAGTTTTAAAGTTTAATGATCAATGGACGAAATTATTCACAGTCCCGTGAGACTTCGCTGATAACGAATTTCCCCTTGCCAGAGCCCATACATTTTAATGCTTTACGGAGGTCTCTGCACAGCATTAAAACGAAGTTTCGAGCGAATCGGCTTCAGATGTAATTATGCTTAATTTTCCACGTCACTATCCACATTTAATAACAATCCTAAAATCCTGCAGGTTTCAAACTGGCCACTAAGCCTAATAATAGGCGCCATTTCTTGTCCTGTTCAGATCAGTTTTCAGCAGTCATCTCATTATCATCGCAGGCAGGATTGCAATGACGGATAGGGATATCACATATATATATATAGATAGATATAGATAACACAGGACCGATCCACCATTCACAGTAGGTGATATCAAATTTTTTTTTTACTCACACCTGACCTCTGCACAGGTCGCAGAGCATTCCTAGAAAAAACTCTCCCATAGAAGTCAATGAGGTCAGTTGTGGTCTATTGTATCTATGGACCATGGTGGCTGCTGTAAAGCATATCTGTAAACGCTGTTAACAACATCCCAGGCAACATGGCTTCAAATTGAGGGATTTAGAGCTGTGTATTAGGAAGACTATAAATACCCGTGACCAAGCTGCACCCAAGAACGTACCTGACGGCAGGCTGATGATGTTTCCGTCTTTCAACTTAAGGCGACTTTTCTTGAACTTGCCTTTGCGTTTCTTCACCTTGGGCTTCTCTTGACAGAGCTGGTGGATGATGATGTTCAATTCTCGTTCCAAGATGTCAATTTCACGCTCTGCCAGCTCCTGCTCCCGTCTTCGTAGAAGTTCCTCATGATTCTTCTGCTCAAGGGCTGCCCGGGACAGTTCCTCCTCCCAGCTCCGTAGCTCCTATGTTCAGAAGAAAATAAAAAACATTGCTATGTCTCTGCTTGTGCGCTGGAATACAACCACAGTCACATTGTGCAAGGCGTAGACAAAAGCACAGGACACACACAGTACCTTTTCCTTTGCCCTGAGCTGGTCAAACATTTCCTGGATCTCCTGCTTCCAGTCTTCCTGCAATGAATGGAAGGAATCTTTGGGCATCTCGAAGAAGCCAGATTCCTCTATTGTGGTCAGCTGGAACAGGATGTTTGTAAATGAGGGGCGACAATGTGGATCAGGGTTCCAACAATCTGTTAAAAAATAATAATAAAATATACATACAGTGAAGGCTAATGGCCTGCAAATAAATGGTAATTAGATACTGGCAGCCTATCCTCAGGATAGGTCATTAATATCAGATTGTTGAGGTTCAGACCCCCAGCACCACCACTGATCAGCTGTTTTAAGCAGCTGCCGACGCCGAAAACTATATAGCGGACAGAGGCAAAAGGTTCAATCCACTGTGTAGAGGCCATGCATCTCATCTCCTATTCAAGTGAACGGGAGCGGAGCTGCAGTACACCTGCACCGGAAGCTACACACTGGATGAAGCCATACATAAACAAAAACACAGTTTTCACTGGAAGCGGCTGCCCAAAACAGGTGATCATTGGGAGGGCCAGGTGTTGGGCCCCCACAATGTGATATTGATGACCCATCTTTAGGTTCAGCCTTCAATATCTAAGTCCGTCAGCAGCTTTGACCATGCTAAACTGTTGACGACGCTAGGTAGGGGCTCGGGAGAACAGTACAAACATCCCTTTTGTGGTAATTTTCTTATCAGGAGTAGCGTGAATATGAAGTTTTATTCTGTTAAATTCTGCTCCTGCAAGTGCCCCAGGCGGAGCTTCACTGAAAATTTCTCTTGGCATTGATCTACTTCACAGCCATTCTCTACTACTGTGAGTGACAGCTGTACCATCTAACCAGGAGATTTTTACACATGGCACTCAGAGCAGACGGGGGTGGTCTGTGAAGCAGCACTATGTAGGGAGCACAGAATTTGGCAGACTAAAACTTCATATTCACACTGCTCCTGATGTAAAAAGCTCCACAAGCGGCATGTGTGCACTACTCTCCCAAGCCCCTAGCTAGTGCTGTCATCAGGTTAGCATGGTCAAAACTAATAACAGACTACAAGTCATCCATTAAATTAAAGGTTTGTCAGATTTACTAAAAATATTTTTTGGAACGACCCCATTAGGGCATTCTGGTGGAATAGAGGTGTGCCCCCTCCCCAATTAGCACACTCATCTACTAGCCAGAGTAGAAGGCGGCTACAAAAAGGGTCTCTCACTTTGGAGGACCAAGACTGTACATGCATTACAAGGACAGCTCATTGAATTTGATAAGCACAGTGTAAGGGCTGAGTCAAACCACCATGAATGGCGGTTTGACTCAGCCTCCCTGACTCGAAATGCCTGTATCATAGGGTTTTATGATAGTCGGTTCATATATGATTACAGGTGTTTACAGTACAATAGACCCTTGGTCAGATACTGATTGTATCAGAAAACCTTATGATGCAGTCAGTTAGGGTCAGGGGAGCCGCAGTTGGCCCGGGAGATGCGGTCGACATGCGGAGCTTTGTATGAATCAGCCCTAATGTTTCATTTCCCCTGTGGTGATGTTCCAGCAAAATTGAACATGTGATTTTTACAGCAGATATTTGGGGGGGTCAGCTTATTTGTGAGGGATCTCTCCAAAAATACAAGATGGTAAAAAGTGGACAAATGGATCAAGTACTGCATATTTCTATTTGCACTGATAGAAAACTAAAAGCATAAACAAATGCTGGAAGAAATGTATATAAAAAAAAATAAAAGCTGCAAGATGCCAATAAAAAAAAATGGACATATTTTTTATCCAATCTTTGCCCTGCTCTCTGTATAAGGCATACCTCCTTTATTAGATCTTAACACATCCAGCAGAGGGAGTATTCTTTATACAGCGGGTGAGGTTCAGGTGACATATGCAAAGAATGTCATGATCCTGACGAAACCAAAAGGAAGGACTCTTACCCAAGGCAAACGGCAGAGGTTTCCGGTTCAGCCTCATGATTCACTAATCAAGCAGTGTTCTGTATAAAAAACCTTGCATGCAGCATTCCTGACCATATACTAATGATGCTCCAAACTGAAGCTTACCTTCCATAAGTCTTGTAAAGGGTTCTGGACATGTGGAGGGAATTGGGAGGGACAGCTTATTCATGGCAACTCCGTACGCGACTGCTAAGCCATCAATGCCCCGGAAAGGTACTTCTCCGGTCAACAATTCCCAGAGCAGGACTCCATAACTGTAGTGAAGAGAAGAACCTAAAGTTATTTCATGCAGGGTCTTGGCCAAACTCCATCAATGTAGACTCGGCACACGTGGGGTGGAAGATTGTGAGTATACAGATAATCAGTTTTGCTGTCCGCAAATTATGAATACGTAAAACACTTTGTGAGTCCCGCGTTTTCCCATTTCGCACATCCCGTTAATAATGCCAGCAAAATAGGACATGTTCTTAGTGGGAGTGTAGAATGGACATCCGGATTCTGACAGCACGCGGTGTGCTGTCCACATTTTTTGTGGCCCCATTGAAATGAATGGGTCTGCATCCAATTAGGGCTGGGCGATATGGCCTAAATTCTATATCGCAATATAATTTGAAGCATGTGCGATATAACGATATATCGCAATATATTATTTTCTTCTGCATGTATACAAATTACATGGCCATCATCATTGATGTCCCCCAGCCAGCGCCATCAGCCCCATGCCATTGCCGCCATCATCATGTCCCCCAGCCAGCGCCATCAGCCCCATGCAATTGCCACCATCATCATGTCCCCCAGCCAGCGCCATCATCCCCATGCCATTGCCACCATCATCATGTCCCCCAGCCAGCGCCATAAGCCCCATGCCATTGCCATATCATCCATGTACCGAGCCAGCGCCATCATCCCCATGCCATTGCCACCATCATCATGTCCCCCAGCCAGCGTCATCAGCCCCATGCCATTGCCATATCATTTATGTCCCCCAGCCAGCGTCATCAGCCCCATGCCATTGCCATATCATTTATGTCCCCAAGCCAGCGCCATCAGCCCCATGCCATTGCCACCATCATCATGTCCCCCAGCCAGCGCCATAAGCCCCATGCCATTGCCATATCATCCATGTACCGAGCCAGCGCCATCATCCCCATGCCATTGCCACTATCATAATGTCCCCCAGCCAGCGCCATCAGCCCCATGCCATTGCCATTATCATCATGTCCCCCAGCCAGCGCCATCAGCCCCATGCCATTGCCAGTTTGCCACCATCATCATGTCCCCCAGCCAGCGCCATCAGCCCCATGCCATTGGCATATCATCCATGTCCTGAGCCAGCGCCATCATCCCCATGCCATTGCCACCATCATAATGTTCCACAGCCAGCGCCATCAGCCCCATGCTATTGCCACCATCATTATGTCCCCCAGCCAGTGCCATCAGCCCCATGCCATTGCCACTATCATCATGTTCCCCAGCCAGCGCCATCAGCCCCATGCCATTGCCAGTTTGCCACCATCATCAAGTCCCCCAGCCAGCGCCATCAGCCCCATGCCATAGCCATCCACCCCACCCCCCTGTAGATTCAGGCCCCTGCTAATATACTTACCTTTCCTGCAGGGTGCGCGGCTGAGTCTTCTTCCCAGCATGTACTGGGAGGGATCTGAGATCACACACAGCGTCAGCCAGCGCGCTGACGATGTGTGCACGCAAGGCCCTGGCCAGTGCAGCGCGGTGCAGAGTCGGGAGGCCACGGAGCGGTGAGTGCGAAGCTTCTTCAATTCACTACCCCTCCGTGGTCATCTTTCGCGATATGGCGATATAGCTAAAATCTATATCGTTGCCCGTATTTATGGCGATAATATCGCATATCTTTTATATCGCTCACCCCCATATCCAATACACAAAAAAATGCAGATCGAATGCAGACCAAAAATACAATTGTGTGCACGGGGCCTAAACAAACTTGGAAAAGGACAATAAATGCTCTTCTGTTATCTTGCCATGTCCGGGACAGGACATCCTCTCCAGGACGGGAGGACTTTAGGACAGACATATTGCTTTCAACAGCAAATTCAATGGCTATGACCTTCAGAGCAAATTATGAAAAACTTGAGAGTCAATCATACAGATTTTTCAATAAATGTAACATACTGGGGAAAAAATACCGTATTTTTCACCCCATAAGATGCACTACCCCCCTCCCCTCAAAGTGGGGGAAATGTTCCTGCATTATATAGGGTCAATACTAATGAGCGCCCTCATTAGTACTGGAGGACCGGGAAGTGGTGAAGGCTTTGTTCTCACCTCTTCCTGGTCCTCGGCTGTGCAGTGGCTGCGCACAGCGTGAGGGCGCTCTGTGACCTCACGCTGTGCGCCGGTTCACTGCACAGCTGACAGCAGGAGGAAGAAGAGCGCAGGCGGTGAGGAACGGCTTGTGTGGAGGAGCAGGCGAGGCAAGTGGTTTATTTATTTTATGATCTGAGGCTGGGGGCTGATAACATATGGCTGGGGGCTGCTTACATATGGCTGGGGGCTGATTACATATGGCTGGGGGCTGATTACATATGGCTGGGGGCTGATTACATATGGCTGGGGGCTGATTACATATAGCTGGGGGCTGATTACATATAGCTGGGGGCTGATTACATATAGCTGGGGGCTGATTACATATGACTGGGAGCTGACTACATATGGCTGAGGGCTTACTACATATGGCTGGGGGCTTACTACATATGGCTGGGGGCTGATATGAGGCATGGAGGACCGATATGAGGCATGAGGGTCTCATCTGAGGTCTGTTTGGGGGTCTTCTTTATATAGGGCTCTGATCTGAGGTCTTATTAACATTCGGGGTCTGATTGCTGATCTGACCTGATGTCTAATGAAAAATGTTTTTTTTCTTATTGCCCTCCTCTAAAACCTAGGTGCGTCTTATGGGCCAATGTGTCTTAGAGGGCTTAAAATACGGTAAATAGTAAACAGTAAGATACATTAATTTCAATGAGCCATATTACATTACATTACAAAAAGATAGTAGATACAGATCTCACCTCCACACATCACTGCCCTTTGAGAACATAGAGGAGCGAATAACTTCTGGAGCCATCCAGGCATACGTCCCTGCTGCACTCATCTTGGTGGTCCGGTGCCATTCTCTTGCAAGGCCAAAGTCTGTGATCTTTAAGATCTTGTTGCTGAGGTCACCATTCTCCACAGCTTCCAGAATTAAAACTAATAAAAAAAAGACTTATCGTCAAAAGTGATGGTCTGCGTCCAAACTCAGAAATATACGTATGGTTATCAGTCACACATCACAGTGGCATCACATTTTATGAAGTGCAGTGAGGAAAAGAATGAATAAAGGGGTTGTCTCACTTTAGTAAGTGGCATTTATCATGTAGAGAAAGTTAATAAAAAGCCACTTACTAATGTATTGTGATTGTGCATACTGCTTCCTTTGCTGGCTGGATTAATTTTTCTATCACATTATAAACTGCTTGTTTCCATGGTTACAGACCACTCTGCAATCCATTAGTGGTGGCCGTGCTTACACAATATAGGAAAAAGCATTAGCCTATGTGTGCTCTCATGGTCCCGGCCACCAGAGAGGCTGACGCTTTTTCCTATAGTGTGCAAGCATGACCACCGCTGATGGATTGCAGGGTGGTCTGTAACTATGGAAATGAGCAGTATATAATGTGATGGAAAAATTAATCCAGCCAGCAAAGGAGGCAACATGGACAATCACAATACATTAGTAAGTGTATTGTTTTAACTTTCTCTACATGATACATGCAAGTTACTGAATTTAGACAACCCCTTTAATACAAGCCACTTACTAATGTATTGTGATTGTCCATATTGCTTTCTTTGCTGGCTTCATTTATTTTCATATCACATTATACACTGCTTGTTTCCATGGTTGCGACCATTCGGCAATCCAACAGTAGTGGTCGTGCTGGCACACTATAGGAAAAAGTGCCAGCCTCTCTGTTGGCTGGGACCATGGGAGCTCACATAGGTTGGTGCTTTTTCCTATAGTGTGCAAGCACGACCACCGCTGCTGGATTGTAGAGTGGTCTGTAACTATGGAAACAAGCAGTGTATAATGTGATGGAAAAATGAATCCAACCATCAAAGGAGGCAATATGGACAATCACAATACATTAGTAAGTGCCTTGTGTTAACGTTTTCTACATAATAAGTGCTATTTGCTGAAGTGAGGCGACCCCTTTAAGTCTGCTGATCTCTTCATGAACGTACATGATATACGCAGGTAGCCAGAGCTGCCACCACATAGAAATCGTGGGGGCACAAGGGTCACAAAGAAGAGGAACGTAACGGCATAATGTATGTTACAGGGTTGCAACAAGCATTATGGCATGCTGACACAACGTCAGAACTGAAATCCACAAGTAATCTACCTCCCATTGTTTTCAATGGAAAATCCATATGGTCATTCATACGGCGCAAATTTTTAATTTTTTTTTGCCACATTTGAAATCCATGTCACTTACAGAAGCAGATACTGAGCAGAAACCTGCGGCTGGTAGCTGCTCGTGAATCCGCTCCACTGACTAATCCACATGCAGATCCACGGCGCAACAAACTGCAAATCCGCAAGAGAATTTGGAAGGTCAGCCTCATATTTCTGCTGAGGATTCTCTTAAAAATCTTGTTGGATTTTCTTGTATGAACGTGTCCTCAGAGCTTAAAGTATGCACAATGAACTCTGAGGAACGTCAAGACTCAACTGATTGAAGATAATCCAAGTTTATTGATACTATGACCCCAACACGTTTCGAGGGACACAGCCCCTTCTTCAGATGGATGATAAAGGGGTTGTCTGCTTTCCTGGAACTGCCCATGGGTTCCACAGGTAAAACAGACCACCACATCCCAGCACAGCTGTAGAAGCCTTCCCACTGCCCATGGGTGCCATAGGTAAAACAGTGTCGAAGACGGTGGTGGTGTTCATATGCTTATATGTGGCCACCTTCTCCGGCTGCTTCCTGTACTGCGTAGGTGCTACTAGTGCCCACCACAGATGCAGGCAGCAGTGTCTCCATATTTTTTTAATACGTCACACAAAGGCTCTATTTGATTGCAATTACACATGCAGTTTTTGATTTTTCCCTTCTAGATAGTACCACTATGTAAACCCTACAGTATACAGAACTTCCTATGTAAGGAACTGCTCGCTCGGCATCCATGTGCATCAGTATTTCTGCTGGCTGCAGAGTGTTAGGCTCAGGAAGACAAAAGCTCTGTGTTGTTCTGGCCTTATCTTTCCCACGAGCCCAGCAGGCCAGGAGTACATGTGATCCGAGCTTTTGTTCTGCTGCCGCACGAGGAATGTAAGGACCTGCTCTAATATACAAGACAAGGGATGAGATTACTTCCAGGACGGTGTGAGGTCTTGGAGCACATGACTGTACAGTCATCTACTAAGCTACAAGCAACGACTTGTGTCACATCCACCTAAAACAAAAGCTGGAACCCGTCGAGGGCACAAGATGTCTTCTGCAGACGAGCAGGCTAGTCCTGGATGTAGACGAATACTGCAAACGCCAGTTTAATATTTTATAAACAGGTCATCCATCCATCTATCGTAGACTAGACAGTAAGGCACCCACAGAAAGCTTGCAGAGGCACTGACTACCTGGTGCTTAGGATTTGTCCCGTCCTGGATGAAAGGCTGGTCCAGCTGGTCAGAAGGTCTTTATAAAATGCAAAAGAAATTATACTCAACTCACCGTTTCCTAGATTCCCCCGATCCGGCGCTAGCCAAGTCCCTTCTGAAATGAACACTCAACCAATCACCGGCCACAGCGGTGACCCACCTAGGCCAGCGATTGGCTGATCACCTACATTTCCATGTTGAAAGGGACCAGAAGGTAGACGCTGGCCAGAGGACGTGCAAAATGCTGGGATGAGAGAAGCAGGGGGATTGATAAAAAAAAATTATAATAATTAAGAGAACATAAAACAGTAAAAAGTGATCCTGACCTCAACAATCCCCCACCGCTCCTGTTCTGATGCCATCCAGGTCCCCGATGATCTCTACTTCCTGATCCCTCTAGACACACAGAAAAAGTCCACTTAGCCAATCACTGTCTGGGGCAGGTCATCTCTGCAACCAGTGATTGGCTAAGCAGTCATTTCCTGTGTGTCGAGAGGGGCCAGGAAGCAGAGACTTGTCGGAACAGGCGCGCCATAGGATTGGGAAGCATCACTTCTTTTGATTTATGCTATTCTGACCCTTTGCAATATATATATTTGTCCCAGTGGGACAACCTCTTTAATCCTTACATATCCAGCATGCTGTGAGCCTTGGCACCCCAAACAAAATGTCACCCTTTAGAATGCATTACAAGGTTAAAGGGCTTCGGTCACCCCCCAAGAGTCATTTTTCATTTTTGGGCTAATTAAAATCCTTATAGTGCGATTATTCAATATATAGGGCTCTTACCCTTTTCTGTTGTCTAGTTTCTTTAAAGGGCTTCTGTCACTTCACTAAACTAATAATTTTTTTTTTGTTGGTCTCCTTAAAATCCTTATGCTGCGATTTCTCAATATATAGGGCTATTACTCCGTTTGCTTCAGTAGTTATATAAAAAAAACTGACTTTTATAATATGCAAATTACTATAATATGCGAGATTTAAAACGCAGACAGGGCCAGTCAGAGAACGAGCGCGTCCGCTGGCCCTGTCAATCAACATGAGGAGGGGGCGTCATTATGAATGGAGGATGCGGCTGCTAGCAGCAGGTAGCCGCCCTACCTGCTGCTAGAGAGGTAATTTGCATATTATAAAAGCCTGTTTTTTTATATAACTACTGAACCAAACGGAGTAATAGCCCTATATATTGAGAAATCGCAGCATAAGGATTTTAAGGAGACAAAAAAATAATAATGAGTTTAGTGGAGTGACAGAAGCCCTTTAAAAACCGCACTTTTATAATATGTTCATTACCTGGCTACCAGCAAGTAGGGCGGTTACTTGCTGGTAGCTGCCGCATCCTTCTTTCAAAAAAACGCCCCCTCCTCCTGTTGATTGACAGGGCCAGCGAGCGCTCGCCTCCTCAGGCTGTCCCGGTCTGCGTTCTAAATCTCGCGCCTGCACCGTAGCAGTCTTCAGTCGGCGCAGGCGCACTGAGAGGAGGACCTTGCTCGGCCGCTCCTTCCTCAGTGCGCCTGCGCCGGGTGTAGATGTGACGTCATCGGCGCAGGCGCACTGAGGAAGGGGCGCACTGAGAAAGATATCGTCATGCACTGTGATCTTTGTTTTTCGGTTTTTACACCAATCATGGCACAAGCCCTTTAAGGCTTCAGGAAGCGATGTATATGAAATCTAATGATGCTGAGGCCACTTACAGCGCTCCTGTATTACCCTGCAGCTGCATTTCTAACCTTGCAATGTGGCACAAGACATTTTGACTCTTTTCTAACCCCTAAGCTTTCCGATTCCACGGGCCGGACTCAGATGAATATCACAGAGCTGTAAGGGGTAGGAAATCCTTCAAAGAGGCAAGGAATTAAGAGGTTAATGGCTGACGCTGCAGATCTCTCGACTTCACGGACAGCACAGGAAGTCTGCCCTAGGCAGATAATTGGCTTCCTGAGGAAAGGCTTTATGCTAAAATTACTGACATTCAGTGGTAAACCCCCCCCCCCCCCCCCGGCCGCCTCCATAAACGCCATGTAACACCAGCATCAGAGCACTGGCTGTGTGCATACTGGGGCGGTAGGGTGTATTCACACACTGCAGATTTGTGACTAAAAATCAGAGCCATACATCTGAATGCGTTTGTGTTTGTAAGCCCCATTCAGACGGATGGAACAGTCGCAACCATTCTGCAAGAAAGCCGCCAAGTGTGAATGTATCCTTGGGTGCCGCAAATTTGTAGACAACCTTGTGCTCTGTCCCTACATAATATAGCAATACACTGTATATAGAAAATTGTATTGTAGGCTAGTAAAAAACGCTTGCAGCAATTTGGTGTCCGCCTGGCGACGCGGAGCCAAACTGATCCGTCCTGACTTACAATGTAAGTCAATGGGGACGGATCCGTTTTCACTGACACAATATGGTGCAAGTTTTTACTTTGTTCTTCATAATGCAAACGGATCTGTTCTGAACGGATACAAGCGTTTGCATTATAGGTGCGGATGCGTCTGTGCAGATACCAGACGGATCCGCACCTAACGCGGGTGTGAAAGTAGCCTAAGAGATGTCGTTTGTATACCTTCCAAACGCATTAAAGGGGTTCTGCACTTTATTTAAACTGCTGATCATCAGCATCTGACCGGCGGCCGGGAACCCCGACGATCAGCTGTTTGAGAAGGCAGCGGCGCTCCAGCAGCGCAGCGGCCTTCTCACTGTTTACCGCAGGCCCAGTGACGTCATGACTAGTATCACTGGCCTGGGCGCGGCTAAGCTCCATTAAACAAACTGCAGAACCCCTTTAAATCACATTGCACCTGCGCGTTAAAAACTGAACAACTGAACGCGATCGCAGGCAAAACTTTATGAACTTGCTTGCAAAATTGCTCATTTTTCACTGAACGCATCCGCAACGCATCTGGACTTATTCCGCTCACGCTCGTCTGCAAGGGGTCTTAGATCGTAAGACACTTACCTGCTGAAGAAGTGCCCGGCGGACACTCGGAGAGTAAATTGCATATAGCATTATAAATTCTTTGTAATGTACAACATAGTCGGCAGCGATGTACAAAAAGTAGCATCACATCCGTCCCTGTCAGTATCTCAATTAAAGGGGTATTCCAGCTGTGGCAAGCCATCTCCTATCCACAGGGGGAGAGCAGTAGGATGCCCAGCGACCTAAGGGCTCATGCGCGCACACACGTTTTTTTTCTGTGTCCATTACGTGTTTTTTTTCTTTTTGCAGCCAGTATGTGGAACCATTCACTTCAATGGGCCAAAAAACAGAAAGGACTCTGTGTGCGTTCCGTGCCCGTATGTCCGCATGGCCATTACACAAAAAAAAAAGAACATGTCCTATTATTGAAAAGAAGAACAGGCACTCCTTGCGATGCAATCGTGGTATTTTATTCGCCACAGTGGCGAATAAAATACCACGATTGCATCGCAAGGAGTGCCGGTTCTTCTTTTCATTGAAGCATTTGGGGTGACGCCCGCGGACTGTGCACCCACAACCTACGCAGTGCCGCCCGATATTTACAACATGTCCTATTATTGTCCGCATTACGGACAAGGATAGGACTTGTATTAGGGGCCGGACGTTCTGTTCCACAAAATGCAGAATGCACGCGGCCGGTATCCGTGTTTCGCGGACCACAAAACACCCAACAGTTGTGTACATGAGCCCTAACAGTTATCTCCTATTAAAATGTTGTATCCCTTTAAATGTTTTTCTATTCCATATATATGGCAGTTTAGGGTCATCAAAACAGCGTACCCAGAGCAAACCCAACCACATACAGAGAGAACATGAAAACGGATGTTGTCCTAGGTCAGAACCCTATTCTGCCGGGCACCAATGCTGACTACTGAGCCGCCATGCTGCTATACATGGAAAGGTCTTGAAATTTTTATATAGCAGTTTACGGTAATTGGAGCAGATGATGGGTTCCCTTTAATTGTCACCTTTAACACAGCCTTTCAGAAGCTGATAACCTGTCACTTTGTCATCATGTTTCACCTATAGCAAAGTAATATTTTACCAGGAAAAAATAATTCCAAGTGACAACCAATATGGCTGACCACATCCCTGCTGTCACTTATGCTCATTCTGAGCTTAGGAGTCCAGTGGGCGGCCCTATGCAGAGCTGAGCCCCACCGATCTCTATATGGAGGGGAGAGAGACGCACGCCTATAGCGCTCTCTCTCCTCGCGGCTAGAGAAGAAGTCTATGGGTCTGTCTCCATTTCGTCCTCAGCGGTGATAGGAGCAGACCTCTTTCCCCTCATTCTAGTAATACATTAGTGCTGGGACCCCCACCGATCAAATCTTCTATCAAAAGTTTTTTGAAAAATAAAATAAAAAAAACATGGCGCGCACATCCACATTATACATTAATCTATTAATTGTATACGTTTTGATCAAAGCCCACTCACCACGTTAAGGTTGCCTCTTTCAAATGGGTACCTACTCTAATTTAGCGCAATACTACGTGGCAACCACCACGCATGCAGGCGGTGTGACCCAACAATCCAACAGAACCCCTGCTGTCAGACTGGGCGGGTCCACCCCCCCCCCAGCCCACAGGCCCAGCACCAAGTTTGAAAAGTTAGTGATGCTTAAAGGTTACCTATCTCTGATGCGCCCCCTGGCAGAGAGATCACCTGTAATTGCTGGGCCGCGCTTGTACTTGATATTTGATGCAAACAGCCTATAAAAGGTGTCAGCCGACAATTACAGGAGCCGCCTGACAATTAGTGGTGAGCCACAAGTGTGAAGGGATGCAAACCATAAAATGGGAAATGTAATGCTATTAGGCAGGAGGGTGTCAGCAGCGCAGCAGACGACACCACATGCGGCCAAGCCACCCTTACCCGCTGCAACTAATGACCGTACCATCTGCAGTAAAATTATGTGGTCGTTGACAACTACAGGCGGGTGCGGCCCGCTCTCCGTCACTGGAAATGCTTACCGTCACCTGACTTTCCTGGAAAATCCTCAATGTATTGACAACAAAATCTGCTGGTTAAGGGTGCATTCACACGAGCATATTTTTGGGTCTGCATCCGTTCCGCAATTTTGCGGAATGGGTGCGGACTTATTCATTTCAGTGATGCGGACAGCACACAGTGTGTAGTTCCGATCCGCGGCCCCGCAAAAAAGAAAGAGAAAGTCCTATTCTCGTCAAGAATAGGCATTTCTGTCTTAGGGCCGGCTACATTCACACGGCCGGTATCCATGTTTTGCGGATCTGCAATTTGCAGACTGCAAAACATATACGGTCGTGTAAATGTATACAACATCCACACCAGGTACTGGAATCTGCAGCATGCGAATGAAAAAATAAGGAGAACGAGGGAGTTTCCAAACTGCATACAGAGAGGTAAGGAGCTTGAAGTTTGAATCCGTGTCTGAACCACATCTACGTGTCCGCAAAAAAAATAATAATCTGTGTGCTGTCCACATCCGTGTGCCCGCTCTGCAAATTATACAACATGTGCTATTCTTGTCCGTATTGCAGACAAGAACAGGCATTTCTAGTGATGAGAATGCAGAATACACACAGAAGTTGTCCGTATTATCTGTGGTTGGCGCGCCACTACTTGCAGTAGAGAGCACAGCGTATATTACTGTTAACAGGCACATAAAATTGATTTTGTGTGTATCTGATCGGCATTTTTGCAGAGGCGTTGCCTTTACACCTAGAGGCTCTGCTCTCTGTGCCACGCCCTCTGCACTCTCTTTGGGTCCATTCACACATCCGTGTGTGTTTTGCGGATCCGCAAAAAACGGACAGCGACAATGTGCGCTCCCCATTTTGCGGACCGCACATTGCCGGCACTAAGAGAATATGCCTATTCTTGTCTGCTATTGCGGACAAGAATAGGGCATGTTCTATTTTTTTCAGGATCGGAATTGCGGACCCGGAAGTGCGGGTCCGCAAACCTGGATCAGGGCCAGAAATGTATGGGTCCGCAATTCCATTCAGCAAAATGCGGAATGGAATTGCGGATGTGTGAATGGACCCTTTGACAGGAACACACATGGTCCTGCCAATCAAAGTGCAGAGGATGGAGCAGTTGCAGAGAGAGCAGAGCCTCTAGGTGTAATGACAACGCCCCTGTTGCTCCTAGAGTCTCATTTGCATATATTAAAACAACATTTTTCTCAGTAATGCGGGCAGATATGAACACGGGACCAACACAGATGTCTTCAGCTGCCAAGTGCACATGTAACAGGTCAGCCAGTGTCATAGGTACAAAGGCTTTGCTGGGGAAAAGGAGCAGTAGGCTAACATTATTAAAAATTAATCTCCACTCCCTAAAAATATAAATAAAGTACTCATAATGTTCTCTTAAATGGGCACTGTGATTTCACCAAAGTTAGCATAAATCAACAGTACCGGTGATTATAAGAATATACAGTATATTATATCAGAGAAAAATGCCTCTTTCTCCCTATAGCAGCCCATTTCTCTTTTCTCATCGCCATACACTTCTATGGGCAGCATGTAATCTTAGGCTACTTTCACACTAGCGTTCGATCGGATCCGTTCTGAACGGATCCGATCATAATAATGCAGACGGAGGCTCCGTTCAGAACGGATCCGTCTGCATTATTTTGGCATATAAAAGCTAAGTGTGAAAATAGCCTCGGATGGATCCGTCCAGACTTTCAATGTAAAGTCAATGGGGGACGGATCCGCCTGAAGATTGAGCCATATTGTGGCATCTTCAAACGGATCCGTCCCCATTGACTTACATTGTAAGTCTGGACGGATCCGCACGCCTCCGCACGGCCAGGCGGACACCCGAACGCTGCAAGCAGCGTTCAGCTGTCCGCCTGTCCGTGCGGAGGCGAGCGGAGCGGAGGCTGAACGCCGCCAGACTGATGCAGTCTGAGCGGATCCGCTCCATTCAGACTGCATCAGGGCTGGACAGCTGCGTTCGGGTCCGCTCGTGAGCCCCTTCAAACGGAGCTCACGAGCGGACCGACGAACGCTAGTGTGAAAGTAGCCTTATTCTTCAGGGAGCTCAGTCTGACTCATCTCTCTAGGCAGTTTTAGCTGAGAATGTTAGATTAGGAGGGGGGAGAAAGAGGGATTTTTTCGTGATAAGATATATTAAGATTTCTGTGTTTATCTGTCCTATTCATTTGTGCAAATTTTAAAAACACAGTGGCCAACAGGGTGGATAAAAATCAATGATTTTTTTTGAAAAAAAATCGGATTTTTTTTTTATTTAAATCAGATTTTTTAATATAAAATGCTTTTTGAGGCAAATATATTACCATCCAAAGGTTATTTCATTATAAAATAAAGATTACTTTTTTAATTATGTAGAATAAGGCTGTATATGTTTAATTTTTTGTTAAATTCTATTAATCCATTCACAATGTCATGCTCTTCCAGAGGTCTTTGTAAGATTACTGGGTAGTTTCTCTGCCTACAAGATATTATCACAGATGCTTGGTTTAATTTTGGAGTTCTCAAAACTCAATTAATAACATGAAAAGAGTTGAGAAAAAGATCTTAATCCTAACTTCTACAAACCTATAAATACAGAATCAACCCCTTCAGTGCTAAGTTTAAAGTTCAGTGAATAGAATATAAACAATATTTTTCTGATTGTTTGGAGTGGAATAGATCTGCACAAGAAGAAAGTGAAACTAAGTGAAAGGAGGAAAAGGCAAGCAGACAAGGAGTACTACAAAATGAAAGTGAAACTTTCTGAGCACAGTACTGCACAGCCACAGACAGACAAGTCTTTGGATCTTTTTGTGTGCATGACCTGAGGTTAAAAAAAAAAAAACTATAATGGCAGCAGGCCGTAAGAGAGACCCAGTTTGGCAATATTTTAATGAAGTTCCTTTACCTATCGGTAAGGCAGGCATGCGTTCAAAATGCAAACACTGCAACAAACATGGATGTTTAAGCAAATAACATGCTGTAATGTTATTGTTTCAGTTGAATAAATCCTATTTAAATTGTTATTATTAAGGTAATGATTATTTTTCTCCTTCCTAAGTACAACAGAAAAATTGTCCAAATATGAATCTTTATGTAAAAAAGTATGATTTAAATCAAGCCTTACTGACTAGTGATTTAAATCGTGATTTAAATCGTGATTTAAATCGGTTTGATTTAAATCAAATCCACCCTGGTGGCCACCTGACATGTACGCCGGATTTCAGGCCTTTGAACATGCCGTCAGCTCAAGAGGTAAGCTGACGTCATAACTGGCGGGTACCTGCTGTCTTAGACACACATTTAACCCATCAGATTCCGTGGTCATTGTGACCAAGGCATCTGTGCGATCATTTAGAGGGAAGGGTCTGCCCCCATCACAACATAGTAGCAGTTCTGCTACTATGGCAGTCTCAAGCTTTCTGACGTGTGCAAACAAATACAATTAACAGACTGGTGAAATATGTTCTGGTTGAGCTCCTCAGCTGTACGTATTCCATGCTCTCAGGGGTATAACCTCACTGCTGATATATAGACTTTTGGAGGAATAAGTCCCCCATTCCTGCTGTTTCTCTGTGAAGACAAGTATTTGCTGCTCCAGGACATTCTCCTCCCAAGTCTCCTAACCTTCTGTAATGATGAGGTCAGACCGTAACTGAGAAGAATTACCGTAGATCCTTTGAAGTGCTGTGTTTTATGACCGATGGCTGGGCCCTGCTACGACTCTCTGGTGTACCTTTAACTGAACTTAATTAAAAACCTGTCAATAAGCTGTTGCTTGTGTTTAATGGAGAAGAGGTCAGACCCAGTAGATGGATCCTACATGCAGGTCTACAAAACTGGTCAGCACAGGAGCTATAAATTACAGGTTCCCCCTTAGTCTTTATACTAAGGGACCTTTTACAAGGGCAGCTAACTTGCTCCTAATGAACAACGATTAATGATATAGCAAGTCGATCAGCGCTCACTTACGCCTACTTCTATGGGGACTGTGCTTGGTGGTGGCCAGACCGAAGTCCTCCAGCCACCACTTTGCGGGGCTCCATTCCCGATATAGGTGCAGGTCCCAGCGGTGGGGCTCGCACCTATAAGACAAAGGGGGCATATCCTAGCGACATGCCCCCATTGTCTGAGATGAGACAACCCCTTTAAGATGAATGGGTCCGCATCTAATCAGCCAAAAATGCTAATCAGATGCGGACCAAAACTACGGCCGTGTCTATGAACCCTTAATATGCAGTCGAAACATTCAGTGTGGATTGCCTCTTCTTGAGTTCACAAAAAGTTTTTTTTTTTTAGTTTTTAGGGAAACCTTCAGAAAAGTGCTGATACAGAAAACATGCAGTAAGAGAAAAGTGAATAAATGTATTAGTTTTTAGTTATGTGTAATAGCTGGGTACTAACCCATACCGCCTCTGGCCCATGGGTTGCCACCCAGGCCTCTCAGATTTCTAGTTCTCACAGGCTGCATTCTGGAAAAGCTGGGTGTGAAGGATGCTACGGGCTATTCATCTGAGATATCTTATCATTTTTGGTGTTTGTTTTTGGATGAAACGCGTTTTCAAAATTCACACAAAATGACTGTGGAAATTCCAAAAAGAAGGGTCAGCCAGACTGTTATAAACCGATATGAATGAAGCGGGGACAACGTCCGGGGCCAAGTCACATGAATCATCTTCCTTTCAACACTGGAGAGGAAATTGTGACTTTAATACACAGATAATGTAGTAAGCAGTGTGCGGACTGGTTCACGCTGAGCTTCTGGAGGAGGTCTTGAGGCTGATATTTCTGCAAGTCCTTCCTTTATACAATGGTCCCTCAAAATACAATAGTAATTGCTTCCAAGACAACCATTGTATGTTGAAACCATTCTAACCCGAGTCCATAACTCTATGCAAAACTGGTCATTGGTTCAAAAGCCCCAAAACGTCATCTCAAGGTAATAGAAAATGAAGATCTAAGGAAAATAAGACGAAAACCAAGACGACTATAGCAAGTCCTTACATAGAACAGTCAGGAGTAGATGTTGGAAGCTGTAAATTACTGTCTATGACGAGGACAGGAGCTGATTCAGGGTCCTGTATAGCTTTGGCTAAAAAACCTGCTGAAAAATCTGCTCAAAAAATAAAATAAAAAAAATTGTGAGCCTACCTTTGTTTTTTTTTTTACAGAGCGAGCAGTGATCAGGAATCCCCATCAATTGCCCACTCGTTCGCTCTATTTATATGCAGCAATCATCTCCTCATGGGGATCAATGCTTGTTTCTACGATCATTCATTCCCATACAGTCAACATGACAATTCTAAATGCTGCATAAAAGATGCAATCACAAGACAAAAGTTTCTGATATTTTTTTAAGCTGATATATGCCTCCTGCAAGCTAAGAACTCCTGAGAAGGTGAAAAATGAGGGCTTCACCATTCTGTCATCCAGACAATCTCCATAGCAGGTTAAGAAATAAAGGCTGAGCCGTGATTGGCTGTTTCTAGCAAGGTCTGTTTTTCTTTTAGACATACGAGTTTAACCCTTTCGCTCCCAGGGCCGTTTGGAGATTTTGCGCCTCTGGCAACCAGAACAAATTTTCACAGTTTTGACAAATAAAACCTAAAATTATAGACCAATCTCTCTGATACCGCGCACTACCTTCCCCGAATGAGACATGATCCCCCAGCTGAAAGAAAACCTGCAGTAGTAAAATCAGTTTCTATTCCAAATTACCTTACCGATGGTTTCTTTCTGTCTTTCTCTTAAATGCAGTGTGGGACTCGCGCTGTAACGGGTCTGGTATCTAGGCTATGGATTTCGTTTATTCAGAATTGCAACTCGAGCTCTCAAGGAGACAACTTGTGACGTCACTATGCAACTACGGATGGTTGGGAGTGCCGAACTTCTTTCCAACGCGTTTCGAACAGTGCGCTGTCCTTCATCAGGGGCACTCGCTGGCGCTCCTAGATACCTTACTTATATACACTCTCTCTTAATTACTCTGTTTTAACCCCTTGCCTACCGCCTCATAGTGTATCGAGTGGCCCTTGGTAACAAGAACTTCTACCACGTTCACTACATTTCTATCACTCCACATTACTATTCAAACGCAAACAGTTCTATTTCTGCATTTAAACCAAAGTGTTCATATCGAAGATCCATTTTGTTTCTGATCTCGACATATTTTTAATATAGTCACCTCCCTTTTATCTTTCTTCACCACTTCTATCCCACAAAAAGTTGAGCCTGAAAAATGTCCTTCATGTTTCTCTTTATAATGTTGTGACAATGGATGCCCTTCAAACCTCCTTAGAATATTGTATACATTCTTCATTGTCTTTTTGTGCGGCCGATGTAAATCTTACCACAGGGGCATGTTTTTGCGACTTTTTACAACCTGCACATTGTTTACATGGATAGAATCCTTTCAATCGACCTTCCTCCTTGTGATGTTTCACGTTCTTATTATTTGTGGCCATGCATCTACTCGTGGATGCCACCATATTTCCTATGTTTTTTGCCTTTCGGTAGACAAATCTCTGTACAGTAGGAAAAAAAATTTCCAACTATTTTATCCTCCTTTAAAATATCCCAATATTTACTGAAGATCTTTTTAGGCTACTTTTACACTAGCATTTTAGTTTTCCGGTATTGAGATACGTCATAGGGTCTCAATACTGGAAAAAAAGCTTCAGTTTTGTCCCCATTCATTGTCAATGGGGACAAAACGTAACTGAACAGAACGGAGCGCTCCAAAATGCATTCCGTTCCGTTTAGTTGCGTTCCCATACCGGAGAGCAAACCGCAACATGTTGTAGTTTGCTTTCCGTCCTGGGATGCGGAGTAAGACGGATCCGGCATGTCCCCAATGGGCTGAACCTGGACATCCCTTCATTTTCACCCAGGCAGCCCCCCTGACATGAGCATCGGAGCAGTTCATGCTCCGATGCTCTCCTTTGCCCTGCGCTAAATTGCGCAGGGCAAAGGCATTTTTTGGAGATCCGGTGACGTACCGGGGCTCTCCATGGGGCTGCCAGGAAGCCCGGTGACGTCACCGGCTCTGATGGGCTGGGATTTAGCTCTGCCCTAGCCAGTAAAACGGCTAGGGCAGAGCTAAAGCTCGCCCATCAGAGCCGGTGACGTCACCAAACACACTGCCGGGCGGAAGTTTCCGCCCGGCAGTGTGTTATTTAGCGCAGGGCAAGGGAGCGCATCAGAGCATGAGATGCTCTGGTGCTAGCCTCAGGGGGGCTGCCTGCTCTGAACCAGGACAACCCCTTTAAGTAATAACCTACAAAATACTGGGATCACAGTCCTTGAAAGTAAGTGAACCCCCAAACCCTATATATTTCCTGAAAGCAGACAACCTGGCGATTACAGTTGTTTTCACAGATTGCTGACAAAAGAGTACACTTTCACATAACTGTGACAAATTATTTTTTTTAAAATGCATTAAAAACAACATTTGGACCTAAAACACATCCAAGCAGATGTTTACACATAAAACAATGTAAATGTAATGAATTAAAATGTGCAAATCTCCTACATACCACAAGCGTATACATCAGCAAGAGCTTGTGCTCTTAAAAACACTGGAACAGAGGCAGTGTAGTATATAGTATATCATCCACATGTGTAAACTGTAAAGTGATGGCAAATCACTTCTAAAGTTACCAAAATCTACATTTTCAGAGAGCGCAAAACATACAGTGTATAAACATATCACCTATTAGTTAAAGGGGTTTTCTGGGAATTAAGAAAAGTAAAATACCGTATTTTTCACCATATAAGACACACTGGCACATAAGACGCACCTAGGTTTTAGAGGAGGACAATTAGAAAAAAATATTTTTCATTAGACCTTAGATCAGATCAGCAATCAGACCCCCAATATTAATCAAACCTCAGGTCACAGCCCCAATCAGATCCCCAATGTTAATAAGACCTCAGATCAGAGCCCAATATAAAGAAGACCCCCAATCAGACCTCAGATGAGACCTGATATCAGTCCTCCATGCCTCATATAAGACCCCTGGAAGCCATATGGAATCAGCCCCCAGCCATATGGAGGGGAGTGCGTCTTATGGGGCGAAAAATATGGTACCTAAATATTACTTCATTATAAATATATTACTCCGGGGAGCAATGATTAGGAAAAATAAAATGGCCGTCATCCTACTATTCCACACAAAACCTGTCCATCAGTGTTTCACAGACATGCGCTGTACGTGTTCTCCACAGACAGCACATGTCCCTATTCATTTTAATGTGTGTATTCACACATCAGTGTTTTAGAATGGTCTGTGGGTCCATTTTTGTAGCACGGATGAATTCTCTATTTTGTCCGTGTTCACAGATCCATCACGACCATTATAGTCCATGGGTCCATGAAAATCCTTCACAGACAGCCTTCACGTATGCTTCACTGACCACCAGCTCATGGATTTGAGCACGGATATGGTCGTGTGCATGAGGCCTTACACAGGAGGACAAGTTAAAGAGTTGCACCATCTTCCTCTCTTACTTGTCAGGGATTATGATCCTGAATATAGTTTAATATGCTCTTCAGATGAATCTCTATAGGAATGGAGTTCATGAGGAGACATGAAGTACAGAGAGGATAGTGAGTGTGTGGCTGATGAGCAGCAGCACTTGTGTGCAGTTTCCATTACCACAGTCTATCCTGTCCGTCCTCTCTGTACTTCATGTCTTCTCATGAACTCCATTCCTACAGAGATTCAGCTGAAGATCATATAAGGCTACTTTCACACTAGCGTTCAGAGCGGATCAGTCTCAGACGGATCCGCTCATATAATGCAGACGGTGGCTCCGTTCAGAACGGATCAGTCTCCATTATATTGTTAAAAAATGTCTAATTGTCAAAGTAGCCTGAAACGGATCCGTCCAGACTTTTACATTGAAAGTCAATGGGGGACGGATCCGTTTGAAGATTGAGCCATATTGTGTCATCTTCAAACGGATCCGTCCCCATTGACTTACATTGTAAGTCTGGACGGATCCGCACGCCTCCGCTCGGCCAGGCGGACACCCGAACGCTGCAAGCAGCGTTCAGGTGTCCGCCTGCTGAGCGGAGCGGAGGCTGAACGCTGCCAGACTGATGCATTCTGAGCGGATCCGCGTCCACTCAGAATGCATTAGTGCTGGACGGAAGCGTTCGGGACCGCTTGTGAGCCCCTTCAAACGGATTTCACAAGCGGACACACGAACGCTAGTGTGCAAGTAGCCTTATCTGTATTCAGTATCATAATCCCTGACAAGCAGAGCAGAGAGGAGGATGAGGCAGCTCAGCGTTGTGAAGTAACTTGTCCTGCTGTATGATTAGGACAGATTTTGTGTGTACTGATAGGACGGCGACCATTTTATTTCTCCTCATGATTGCTCCCTAGACAAAAAGAACCATTATAGCTAATTAAATGTATTTGGGATTATATTTATACTAAAGTAATATTTAAGTATTTTCATTTTCTTAATTCCCGGAGAACCCCTTTAATACACACAACCTCATTTCTGCAACTTTGAAGCAAACAATGATTAGCAAAAATTGGACAAAAATTCAAATTTTTGACTAAAATGCATATTATAGCAGAGTACAAATAAAATACAGCCTGCAAGAAAAAAAAACTGTAAGATGTGAGGAGTTCATACACACCACACAACTACATTAGGCTACTTTCACACTAGCGTTAATATTTTCTGGTATTGATATCAGTCATAGGCTCTCAATACCAGGAAAAAAAACGCTTCCGTTTTGACCCGAATTATTGTCAATCGGGAAAAACAAAGCGTAACTGAACGTAATAGAATGCTCCAAAATGCATTACGTTTCGTTCTGATACTGGAGAGCAAACCGCAGCATGCTGTTGTTTGTTTTCCGTCATGGGATGGGGAGCAAAACGGATCTGTCATGACCCACAATGCAAGTCAATGGGTACGGATCCGTTTTCTCTGACACAATAGAAAACTGATCTGTCCTCCATTGACTTTTAACGGAGTTCATGACGGATCCGTCTTGGCTATGTTAAAGATAATACAACCGGATCCGTTCATAACGGATGCAGATGATTGTATTATCAGTAACGGAAGCATTTTTGCTGAACCCTGCCGGATCCAGCAAAAACGCTATGCTGCATGTGTTGCTGTGAATTATGCAATATACAATTTACATCTCCTTATACAAACTGGGAGGGAAGGGATGCAAATGAGCTCTTAACAAGCGCTGCCTCTGATGCCACCAGATGTAAGGCAGCTATCCTATAAGTCAATGTTCAGCTCTTTAACCGCCTCCGGACCGCCTAACGCAGATCCACGGTCCGGAGGCGGCAGCTGCAGGCAGAGTGACGCATATACGCAAGATGACGCGCTCAGCCGGCCTGCACATGCGCATCGCGGGCCGGTATTTCTTCCAGGGGGGTCGCGTCATCAGCTTGCCAGCCAATGATCGGGGCTGGCAAGCTGAAGATTTTTAAAAAATCCAATCAGAAGCCACATAGCACATCATATTAGTAAATATGATCTGTTAAATGGCTTCACAGTGAGAAGCACCAACACTACACTTTAGCCCCTTTGATCACCCCTTCTTGCCCCTGTCAATAACTAGTGAAAGGAAAAAAGTGATCAGTGTAAACGGTCACTTTTTTTTTTCACTGGTATTGACTTAGGTTTTAGGTATAGTTTAGGCCCCTTGGTTAGGTAGTTTAGGGATCAGTCAGCGCCCAGCCCACCGCACCGCAGTCACTTATTAGCTGATTAGCGTATCGCTAATCAGCATTTATACTTTTATAGTATCTGGAAGTGATCAAAACTGATCACAGTCAGATCTATAATTGTATTAGTGTCACCTTAGCTCGCCCTCCACCCAAAACGCAGTGTTTGCCCGATCAGGTCTGATCGGTCGCCCACACGTGCGTTCGCCCACACCCGCCCCAGTGACAAAAGATTTTTTTTTTATCACTGCACATTCACTTTACACGCGCTGCGACGATAAAAAAAATCTGTTTTGATATTTTTTATCAACCGCAGCAGCCTCCGGTACTTCACTAGCCTCCCCTTTGTAAAACAGGCTTGCTTTTTTTCTTGGGTAGTCTCAGGGAATACCCCTAAATTTAGTTGCCCAAATGTCAAACAGGGGGTATTCTTCTGAAGAGGCCTACAGGCTTCTGACCCAGTCGGATGAGGAATGGGAACCCTCATCTGACGAATCTAGCGGGTCAGAATATGAACCTGTAGAAAGCAGTGGCAGTCTGACTCAAAGTTCGGACTAGGAGGTTGAGGTCCCCGATAGCACCAGGCGTACACGTCCAAGTTTCCGAAATTAAAACTTTTCTGGGCCTTCTCCTCAACATGGGTCTAACTAAAAAGCATGAATTAGGCGTGGCTTGGCTGCCGAGTCTGATGGACGCTTAGCTCAACAGCTCCTGCACCATAGCGACTCTGAACAAGCATTACTCCCGCAATTTCCACCTGAATTACGCCGAAAAGAGGACGATTCAGACCAGCATACAATGGGGAAGAATAAAAGACTCCCAAGGCTGAATAGCGAAAATCTGGAGAGATATTTCGAAAGAGGAAAAATCCAAGATGGCACCCGGAGCCCTGATGCCGCTTCTGCTCCCGCCTCACCACCGCTGATTGCTCCGTCTCCATTGCAGACGCCAGACGACTTCCCTTCTGCATCACCTCCTACCCTACTGGACCCCTCTCACCTTATCACTCCTCAGTTCCCCGCTACGCCTGAAGACATTAGAGCGGCAGGGCCGGGATACAGGGACACTCAAGATGGCGACGTAAGCTCTCCCTCCTCAAGCCCTCAGAAGAGGAGACCGAGGGTAGAACTACCAGACGATTTCCAGGTTGGTCCGGTTCCCTCTCCTCAGGAGTCTGAACCTTTTATTAATTATCCAGTCTCTGACAAACCAGTATCAGAGGACTCGCTGAAACAAATGCTGTCAGCTTTGAAATCTGCAATGCAGCAAGATTTAGCAGCTTTAATTGCTCCGATGTCTGCTACTTTACATAGCGTTGAACAAAGGGTGACGCATATTGAGTCAAAGATGTCAGACTTTGCTGCATCCCAAAATGAAGTAATAGACGCGCATAACGAAATGGCGGATGAAATGGAAAGCATTAAACTGAAAATGGCAGACTTAGAGGATCGCTCGCGACGGAACAACATTAAGTTTCGCGGCATCCCAGAAGATATATCCAATACAGAGCTGCCTTCCTATATTCAGAAGCTCTTTGTGTCCCTTGTCCCCCACCTCTCCTTTCATGATTTAATTGTAGATCGAGCCCACAGGGTCCCAAAACCGAAACATCTGGGTCCAGATATACCCAGAGATGCTCTAGCACACATTCACTTTTTCTCAACAAAAGAAGCAGTGATGCTTGCAGCCAGGAGAATGGGCACCCTCCCAGCTCCTTTCCAATCTGTTAGATTGTACACAGATCTTTCAGCAGCCACTTTGAAACAGCGCCGTGAGCATTTACCCATCACACTGTCTCTGCGCAAGCATGAAATTACTTATAAGTGGGGATACCCAATGAAACTACTTATTTCAAAAGATGGACACTCACACCTGGTCCGATCCCTTGAGGAGGGGAAAACTTTACTGAAAGGGTGGCAAATCACCATCTCTACCCCAATTCACAACAACTCATATGGTCCTCAATATCAGAAATGATGAACTCTGTTGTCTCCTCAAAGACACTCCCTGCTTGTCACCTCAAGTGACAGTCACTTAATCTACCCGTACGGTGAAAAGAAAACCGTTGACTCATCGTGGGCAAGCCGAGAAGACTCCTAAGGAGAAGTTACGAACTCCTCACTCTCTTTCGTCAAGAGACTTGTTAAGTGTTTGTTCTCCACCAAATGATTGTTCTTTGTTCTAATTCTAAACCACAGGTGGTATGTTGCGTTTCTCAGCCACATACGTATGCATACTTACCATAGGTGCATCCTAGGTCATGATATACCTCTCCTAGGCTGAATAGATACCTATTCTTAGGTTCAACATGGAACTTTTGCCCCTACTTGTAGACACATTGTTAGGTCTACTTCTGTTTTTTCTGTTATCTTTTTTTAATTTACTCAGAAATTTTGCTTTAGTGCTTCACCTTACATTGTTTTTAATTTTGCTTATGTCTCCTCCAGGTCCTTTTGAGCAGGGCGGTGGTCATCCTAGGCGTCGTGGTTTAAATCCATGGGTCTGACGATTCTTTCCCTCAACTCCAGGGGACTAAACTGTCCACAGAAGAGAGCTTATCTTTGGAAAGAAGCGATGTCTGGTAAAGCTGATATACTGTGTGTTCAGGAATCTCACCTTCTGCAGAAGGACGCATGCAGGATTAGACACCGCTTGTTTCCAATTATAATTCATTCTCATAATACACAGAAAAACAGAGGTGTATTTATTGCTGTTAAAAACTCAGTGTCCTTTTCTCTACTCTCACAGGTGATAGATCCTCGGGGTAGATACGTTGTCTTGGTATGTATGGTGAACAATATCAAATATACACTGGCGAACATTTATGCGCCAAACGAACACCAAATTTCCTTCCTACATAGAGTTATGAAGAAAGTCCACAAAATTAAACAAGGTAAACTAATTATCTGCGGTGATCAATTGTGGATCCCTCTCTTGACTCCACTAATCCTTCTAGACGTTCTCCTATAGGCTTAGCGGCATTTCTTCACTCCGAAGGCCTTATAGACGTCTGGAGGGCTCAGCATGGCCAAGAAAGGGACTACACCTTTCCTATTCAAGGATAGATATGTTTTTAGTAGACCAAACATCCCTTTTCCATACCTTAAATTCATCCATAGGTATTATTAAATGGTCCGACCATGCCCCTATCTTACTTCAACTAGCGGAACAGTTTCAATCATCTCCCCCTCCAGTATGGAGAAATAACTCATTTATTTTTTCTCATCCCAAGCACAAACTTGAAATCACAAAATCCCTTCAGGAATACTTTTGTTTAAATGCAAACTCGGTTCCTGACCCATATATAGTATGGCAAGCGCACAAAGCTTTCATAAGAGGCATCTTGATACAAATAAACCACATCGAAAGGAAAAAGAAGGAAAAATAAATAATAGATACCCTAGCACGGATCTCAGCTTTGGAATCTAGAAATAAGCAACTTCCAACAGCAGAGATAACCGCCGACCTGCGTGGTGAAAAGGGACAGATTAATGTGTCTCCTTAATAATGACTTCACTAAGTCCCTCTCGCGCACTAAAGCCAGGTACTATGCCCAGGGAAACAAAGCAGGGAAACTTCTAGCCTCAAAACTTAAGCATCAGCAAACAAAGTCTAGAATCCCCTTCCTTTTGCACCCCACAACTAAATCAAAAATTATTGACCCTAGAGATATAGCAGAACAGTTCCGCCTTTACTACAAAGACTTATATAACCTTAAGGATACCTTATCCCTTCCTACTGACTATGAATCGCTTGTTCAGGACTTTATAGAGAAAGCCAAATTGCCTAAATTATCCCAAACTCACCTTTCACAACTAAACATCCCAATTACGGACTTTGAATTAAGTAAGCTGGTCTCTTCCCTCCCTCTGGGTAAATCTCCAGGTCCAGACGGGCTATCGAATGAATATTATAAACAATTTTACCCTACTCTAGCCCCTTTCCTTCTCCCATTGTTTCAAAAAACGATGTCTGGCTCCTCCTTCCCCTCCGACATGCTAATGGCATTAATTGTTACTTTACCTAAACCTGGTAAATCCCCAGACTCACCCCACAACTTTAGGCCAATATCCCTCCTAAACTCTGATATGAAAAAAAGTATGCTTTTTCTGTTCTTGACTCCATGGGTTTTACTGGCCCCATTATTCATGCAATCCGAGGTTTATACTCGGACCCTATAGCGAAGATTTTTGTCAACGGAGTTCTCTCACAAAGTTTTCATATCACTAATGGTTCCCGTCGGGGTTGTCCTCTTTCTCCCTTATTATTTATTCTAGCCTTAGAACCCCTTGCCCAACACATTCGCCTATCGTCCGATATACACGGTCTGAAAATAGGTTTAAAATCCCATGTGATATCACTGTACGCGGATGATATTATCTTAACAATGACGAACCCCTCCCAATCACTAACTCATGCATTTTCCATTATCTCTCACTTTGGAGGCCTTTCGTACTATAAAATTAATAACTCCAAATCTCAGGTACTACCTCTTAACATTCCTTTACCAGAACTGAGAATCCTGAAAAACATGTTTCCGTTGGATTGGCAAACATCATATCTCCCATATCTAGGAATTAAATTGTCATATCCCTGTTCACTTGCATACCAACACAATTACGCTCCAATACTCTCCACATTGTCTAGGGATTTCGCTTCATTCAGCATGCAAGAGATCTCTTGGGTTGGCAGGATAGAGTCTTTCCAGATGATGACTCTACCCAAACTCATTTATATTTTCAGAGCTCTACTCGTTCCAATTCCTGAATCCTTTTTTAAGGATGCCCAAAGGATTGTGAATAGTTATATATGGAGATCTAGTCGTCCCAGAGTGGCTCAATCTATTATGTTTAGAAGGAGACAGGCGGGCGGACTAGGCCTACCCTCTATTAAGGACTATTTTCTAGCTATTAATCTTTCGTTTACTAGAGTGGTGGAATCTAGGGTTGGACGATATCAAAAATATTCAGACGATAACGATATTAAAAAATTTATCGCGATAACGATATATATCGCGATAAATACCCGTTTAAAAGAAAAAAAAACACAAGGAGACGTTATACTGTATGGGGGGCCACAAGGAGACGTTATACTGTATGGGGGGCCACAAGGAGACGTTATACTGTATGGGGGGCCACAAGGAGACGTTATACTGTATGGGGGGCCACAAGGAGACGTTGCACTGTATGGGGGCAGCCACAAGGAGACGTTATACTGTATGGGGGCAGCCACAAGGAGACGTTATACTGTATGGGGGGCCACAAGGAGGCGTTATACTGTATGGGGGGCCACAAGGAGACGTTATACTGTATGGGGGGCCACAAGGAGACGTTGCACTGTATGGGGGCCACAAGGAGGCGTTGCACTGTATAGGGGGCCACAAGGAGGCGTTACACTGTATAGGGGGCCACAAGGAGGCGTTGCATTGTATGGGGGCCACAAGGAGGCGTTACACTGTATGGGGGGCCACAAGGAGACGTTATACTGTATGGGGGGCCACAAGGAGACGTTATACTGTATGGGGGGCCACAAGGAGACGTTATACTGTATGGGGGCAGCCACAAGGAGACGTTATACTGTATGGGGGCAGCCACAAGGAGACGTTATACTGTATGGGGGCAGCCACAAGGAGACGTTATACTGTATGGGGGCAGCCACAAGGAGACGTTGCACTGTATGGGGGCAGCCACAAGGAGACGTTATACTGTATGGGGGGCCACAAGGTGGCGTTACACTGTATGGTGGGCCACAAGGAGGCGTTACACTGTATGGGGGGCCACAAGGAGGCGTTACACTGTATGGGGGGCCACAAGGAGGCGTTGCACTGTATGGGGGGCCACAAGGAGGCGTTGCACTGTATGGGGGGCCACAAGGAGGCGTTGCACTGTATGGGGGGCCACAAGGTGGCGTTGCACTGTATGGGGGGCCACAAGAAGGCGTTGCACTGTATGGGGGGCCACAAGGAGGCGTTGCACTGTATGGGGGGCCACAAGGAGGCGTTGCACTGTATGGGGGGCCACAAGGAGGCGTTGCACTGTATGGGGGGCCACAAGGAGGCGTTGCACTGTATGGGGTGCCACAAGGAGGCGTTGCACTGTATGGGGGGCCACAAGGAGGCGTTGCACTGTATGGGGGGACCACAAGGAGCGTTATAATAAGGTCTTATGGGAGCGAGGAGGAGGGAGAGCCGGGGCGGCCGCTGCGGGAAGTAGTAAGTTTATAACTTTGTCATCAGACAGAACGCACTAGTGAAGCAGCCGCAGGAAAAGTCTCTCCAGAGACAGTACTCACACAGTACTCACACGGCGCCCGGCACTGGTGGGTGACGACGGTGATTATGTCAGATGGTGGGTGGAGACTTGACTAAGGGAGGCGGAGCAAGAAGGAGGCAGGCCAGGAGCGAGAGGAAGAGCAAGGTGCAGGGGCGGGCGGTAAGTGATCAGTCAGTTCCTGAAGGCGAGTTGGTAGAAGCGGGCGGACGCACGTTTAGAAGAGGTCAGCGCTCAATGTGCGCTGACCTCTTTGATGACGTCACAAAATACCGCGGTATTTAGGAAACGGCGATATCGCCATATCGCCGTTTTTTTAATACCGCGGTATATCGTGATACCGGTATATCGCCCAACCCTAGTGGAATCCTCTTTCAACTAAACCATGGGTTGAGATTGAATCATCTCTCACTCCTAATGGATCGTTGAGGGATCTACTCTACCTATCTCTATTAAAACCTGGACAGATAGATCACCCCCTGATTATGGTAAAACAGGCTAATACAATATGGTCCAAGTTCCATTTATCGCAAGGTTCGTCTAATCTCAACATTTTAGCGCTAGTATCGATGAAAACCTTAAGTTTATGCATAAATAATATTGATCTTTCAACCTGGACCGCGGCTGGCATTTTATCTGCTGCTCAGTTGGTAGAGGACTCTGCCATGATCTCCTTTGACAAATTACGCCAATTGTATTGCTTACCTTCCTCCCAATTTCTCTCCTATATGAGAATAGATCACTGCATTAGCAATTTCCTTCGCTCCCCGCCTAGATCACACACAGAAGTGATGAGGATTTTTAAGGCACCTTCTCTGTTTAGATATCATACCACCCATCACTTATATATTAAACGATAAAGCTAATTTTAGTAAGTCTCCCCCCATTTTGAAATGGGAAAGAGAACTGCAGTTATCTTTCTCAGAGGAGAAATGGGCCGCGGCTATCCGTTTTATTGGATCCACGTTTAAATGTGTTACACATTATGAAGCCGGGATAAAAACCCTCTTACGGTGGTACTATACGCCCCATCGTCTAAGCATCATTTACCCTGGTACTTCGGCTTGTTGCTGGCGTGAATGTGGTAACACTGGTTCTCTCCTACACATCCTTTGGGCATGTCCAAAACTAACTCCCTTTTGGAGCGCGACGTTTGATCTAATAGCTCAGATCACAGGTACACGATTGCTCTTCTATTTCTCAACATTGAAGATCTTCCATTTGATAATAGACGTATAATTGGACATATCCTGCTTAGTGCCAAATTGGTCATCACCAGGCACTGGAAAGCGGTAACTCCACCAGCTATCTCTGAAGTAATCCAAACGGTTAACACTACATGCAGACTTGAGAGTCTTCTCCCAGAATCGATGATGAAACAAACTGTAAGGATAAAGACCTGGTCCCCCTGGAGGTTGAGCTCCCACTACTCACCTTGATTCACATAGTTAATACTGGATTGGCTGCTGCACTGCTCGAGAGGCCTTAACTGTCATGATTTTTAGGTTATTTTATTCTAATTTTATTTTAATTCTAATTTTAATTTAATTTAAATTTTATTTTCTTGCTAATGTGGAGCACTCTAAACTTCGTTCCCCTGTCAAACGATCTACCATCAGTGACAATTTTGCTACTTGCAATGTTTCTGATTCTTTGTCATTACTAAGAGGCAAATAGAGGGTTTGTGCCTCGCCCTCAACTGTGCTGATTCACTTTGTTATTGGTGTTACACCAATTGTTCTTTATATGATAATACTTTGCATAATATACAATGTCTGTATACACATGCTATGCGAAACCAATAAAAACGATAAATCATAAAAAGCATGAATTGCAGTCATATTGGTCCACGAACCCAATTCATCACATGCCCATGTTCTCTGCTGCTATGTCCAGGGCACGTTTTGAGGCCATCCTGCGTTTCCTGCACTTTAGCGACAACACCACCTCCCGTCCCAGAGGCCACCCAGCTTTTGACCGGCTCCACAAAATTCGGCCCCTCATAGACCACTTCAACCTGAAATTTGCAGATTTGTATACCCCACAGCAAAACATCTGTGTAGACGAGTCCCTAATACATTTTACCGGGCGCCTTGGCTTCAAACAATACATCCCAAGCAAGCGCACCCGGTATGGGGTCAAATTGTATAAGCTCTGTGAAAGGGCCACAGGCTATACCCACAAATTTCGAATCTATGAGGGAAAAGATCAGACACTGGAGCCGGTCGGTTGCCCTGACTACCTTGGAGCAGTGGGAAGACAGTCTGGGACTTGGTGTCACCCTTATTCGGCAAGGGGTACCATCTTTACGTGGACAATTTCTACACAAGTGTGGCCCTCTTCAGGCATTTGTTTCTAGAACAGATTGGCTGTTGTGGCACTAGTTCACGCGGGCTTCCCCCAACGGCTCGTTACCACCCGTCTTGCAAGGGGGAAAAGGGCTGCCTTGTGTAACGAAGAACTGCTTGCGGTGAAATGGAGAGACAAGCGTGACGTTTACATGCTCTCCTCCATTCACGCAGACACGACAATCCAAATTGAGCGAGCAACCCGTGTCATTGAAAAGCCCCTCTCAGTCCACGACTAACCTTCACATGGGAGGGGTGGACTTCAATGACCAGATGTTGTCTCCGTATTTAGTTTCCCGCAGAACCAGACGCTGGTATAAGAAGGTGTCTGTATATTTAATTCAATTGGCTCTGTACAATAGTTTTGTACAGTAAGGCTGGGAGAACAGGATCCTTCCTCAAATTTCAGGAAGAGATCATCGAGAACCTCCTGTACCCAGGAGGTTCCATGGCCCCATCCACCAGTGTAGTTAGCCGTCTACACGAGCGACATTTCCCCAATGTCGTTGCCGGTACCTCAACCCAACCGTCACCCCGAAAAAGATGTTGCGTCTGTAGCAGGAGTGGAATAAGGCGTGACACCCGCTATTTCTGTCCTGACTGCCCTGACCACTCTGCCCTATGCTTAGGGGAGTGTTTCCGGAAGTACCACACACAGGTACACTTAGCATAGGGATCACATCTCACCAGGACAGGCACACAGGGCTATTAGGGCCCATTTACACAGAGCTGCTGCAAACCTCTCCTTTCACCTGGGACAAAGTGCATAACGCACTTCGCCACATCTTTGGGCGATTTGCGCTTTGCACATTGTCCCATGGGGAAGGAGAGGTTTGTCCTAAAAAGGTAAAAAAAAAAAAAAAAAAATCACCAGTAAGCAAAAAGGTTAATGTTCAGTTCAAAAAGTTAAAGTTTATATGTTCTGTTCAAAAGTTACTAAAATTATTGCGTTGCGGCCTGGTTTTTTCTTTTTTGTTTTTGTTTTTTTACCTTCCAGGTGGACCAACCGATCGACTAGCTGCAGCACTGATGTGCATTCTGACAGAAGCATTGCGCTGCGGTCAGATTACACACAAGTCGGTATATGCGGCGCTGCAAGACGAGATTTCTCCTCTACAGTAAAAGATATGTTTGCCGAGGCATATGAGCTGAGGAGGCGGCGGTGTTCCTATGCTTTGGCAAACACTTTGTATATAAAAAATAAAATAAAAAATCCCGGCAATGATTTATTCATCTACATCGATTGATGTGAATGGAGAAATCTGGTTTGCCAGGGCATATGAGCTAAGTGGGTATGGATGTTGGGCGGAGCTCCTATGTCCTGGCAGACGCCTTTCCCCTCCTTTTTTTTTTTTGGCAGAGATTTTTTTATCCACATTGATCGATGCGAATGAAGAAATCTGTGCCGAAATCTGTGCCGCCCAGAGGCTGAACGGAAAAAAAAAATCTCATTACCTGTATGCTCAATATAAGGAGAATAGCAGAAACTCCTAATGCTAGCCAAACATGTAATGATTGCGGAGACCCTCAAATGCCAGGGCAGTACAAACACCCCACAAATGACCCCATTTTGGAAAGAAGACACCCCAAGGTATTTGCTGAGGGGCATATTGAGTCCATGAAAGAATGAAATTTTTGTCCCAAGTTAGCGGAAAGTGAGACTTTGTGAGAAAAAATAAATAAAAAAAATAAATTTCCGCTAACTTATGCCCAAAAAATAAAAAATTCTATGAACTCGCCAGGCCCCTCATTGAATACCTTGGGGGTGTCTTCTTTCCAAAGTGGGGTCACATGTGGGTCAAAGTGTATTTATACTGCCCTGGCTTTTTAGGGGCCCTAAAGCGTGAGAAGAAGTCTGGGATCCAAATGTCTAAAAATGCCCACCTAAAAGGAATTTGGGCACCTTTGCGCATCTAGGCTGCAAAAAAGTGTCACACATGTGGTATCGCCGTACTCAGGAGAAGTTGGGGAATGTGTTTTGGGGTGTCATTTTACATATACCCATGCTGGGTGAGATAAATATATTGGTCAAATGCCAACTTTGTATAAAAAAAATGGGAAAAGTTGTCTTTTGCCAAGATATTTCTCTCACCCAGCATGGGTATATGTAAAATGACACCCCAAAACACATTCCCCAACTTCTCCTGAGTACGGCGATACCAGATGTGTGACACTTTTTTGCAGCCTAGGTGGGCAAAAGGACCCACATTCCAAAGAGCACCTTTCGGATTTCACTGGTCATTTTTTACAGATTTTGATTGCAAACTACTTCTCACACATTTGGGCCCCTAAAATGCCAGGGCAGTATAACTACCCCACAAGTGACCCCATTTTGGAAAGAAGACACCCCAAGGTATTCCGTGAGGGGCATGGCGAGTTCCTAGAATTTTTTATTTTTTGTCACAAGTTAGCGGAAAATGATGATTTTTTTTTTTTTTTTCTTACAAAGTCTCATATTCCGCTAACTTGCGACAAAAAATAAAAACTTCTAGGAACTCGCCATGCCCCTCACGGAATACCTTGGGGTGTCTTCTTTCCAAAATGGGGTCACTTGTGGGGTAGTTATACTGCCCTGGCATTTTAGGGGCCCAAATGTGTGAGAAGTAGTTTGCAATCAAAATGTGTAAAAAATCCGAAAGGTGCTCTTTGGAATGTGTGCCCCTTTGCCCACCTCGGCTGCAAAAAAGTGTCACACATGTGGTATCGCCGTACTCAGGAGAAGTTGGGGAATGTGTTTTGGGGTGTCATTTTACATATACCCATGCTGGGTGAGATAAATATCTTGGTCAAATGTCAACTTTGTATAAAAAAAAATGGGAAAAGTTGTCTTTTGCCAAGATATTTCTCTCACCCAGCATGGGTATATGTAAAATGACACCCCAAAACGCATTCCCCAACTTCTTCTGAGTACAGCGATACCAGATGTGTGACACTTTATTGCAGCCTAGGTGGGCAAAGGGGCACACATTCCAAAGAGCACCTTTCGGATTTCACCAGTCATTTTTTACAGATTTTGATTGCAAACTACTTCTCACGCATATGGGCCCCTAAAATGCCAGGGCAGTATAACTACCCCACAAGTGACCCCATTTTGGAAAGAAGACACCCCAAGGTATTTTGTGATGGACATAGTGAGTTCATGGAAGTTTTTATTTTTTGTCACAAGTTAGTGGAATATGAGACTTTGTAAGAAAAAAAAAAAATCATCATTTTCTGCTAACTTGTGACAAAAAATAAAAAGTTCTATGAACTCACTATGCCCATCAGCGAATACTTTAGGGTGTCTACTTTCCGAAATGGGGTCATTTGTGGGGTTTTTCTACTGTCTGGGCATTGTAGAACCTCAGGAAACATGACAGGTGCTCAGAAAGTCAGAGCTGCTTCAAAAAGCGGAAATTCACATATTTGTACCATAGTTTGTAAACGCTATAACTTTTACCCAAACATTTTTTTTTTATCAAAGACATGTAGAACAATAAACTTAGCGAAAATTTTATATATGGATGTCGTTTTTTTGCAAAATTTTACAACTGAAAAATTTCATTTTTTTGCAAAAAAATCGTAAAATTTTGATTAATAACAAAAAAAGTAAAAATGTCAGCAGCAATGAAATACCACCAAATGAAAGCTCTATTAGTGAGAAGAAAAGGAGGTAAAATTAATTTGGGTGGTAAGTTGCATGACCGAGCAATAAACGGTGAAAGTAGTGTAGTGCAGAAGTGTAAAAAGTGGCCTGGTCATTAAGGGGGTTTCAGCTAGGGGGGTTGAAGTGGTTAAATAGGCCTTGAGACATGACTTGGATTTAATATCAGAGTCGTGTCTCAAGGCTTAAAAAGCTGAACATTGACGTATAGGATAGCTGCCTTACATCTGGTGGCATCATAGGCAGAGCTTGTTGAGCTCATTTGCATCCCTTCCCTCCCAGAATTCCAGAGGAGCATGTAAGGCCTATATATCGCCTCACGCTGATTAAGGCGCTCTCCCTAAGGAGAGATAGTACCCCCTTATACAAACTGTAGGGCACTTCATCACTGGCCCCCAGGCTCCTCCTCGGCCTGCTTTCACCTGGCATGTCTCCGGATGTGTAACAGCTAGAGATTCATGCCATAACTTGTTTTAAACTAGGGCTGCAACGATTAATCGATGTAATCGATTATATTCGATAACTGGATTCGTTGTCGACGAATCCAGTTATCGAATAATCGCCGATTCGTTGCTATTCGGGCGGGCGGGCGGGCGCTGCATCTTTATTTTACCTTTTTACAATGACGCTCCCGCTCCTGTAACAGCCAGGCAGAGCGGACGGCGGCGTAACGTCACTCAATCACGTGACGCGCCTGCTCCGCCTCCTTCATTCATGAAGTGGGCGGAGCAGGCGCGTCACGTGATTGAGTGACGTTACGCCGCCGTCCGCTCTGCCTGGCTGTTACAGGAGCGGGAGCGTCATTGTAAAAAGGTAAAATAAAGATGCAAGCGCCGGGGCTGTTAGGGGGAAGGGGGGTCTGTGTATAGCACTGCTATGGGGAGGGGGGAGGATCTGTCTATAGCACTGCTATGGGGAGGAGGGGGGGTCTGTGTATGGCACTGCTATGGGAAGGGGGGTCTGTGCACTGTTATGAGGAAAGGGATCTGTGCACTGTTATGCCCATAACAGTGCACATATCCCCCTCTCCATAACTACGCCGTCCACAGATCCCCCATAATAGTGTCGTCCACAGATCCCCCATAAACGCCGTCCACAGATCCCCCATAAACGCCGTCCACAGATCCCCCATAATAGTGTCGTCCACAGATCCCCCATAAACGCCGTCCACAGATCCCCCATAAACGCCGTCCACAGATCCCCCCCATAAGTGTCGTCCACAGATCCCCCCATAAGTGTCGTCCACAGATCCCCCATAAGTGTCGTCCACAGATCCCCCATAAGTGTCGTCCACAGATCCCCCATAAGTGTCGTCCACAGATCCCCCATAAGTGTCGTCCACAGATCCCCCATAAGTGTCGTCCACAGATCCCCCATAAGTGTCGTCCACAGATCCCCCATAAGTGTCGTCCACAGATCCCCCATAAGTGTCGTCCACAGATCCCCCATAAGTGTCGTCCACAGATCCCCCATAAGTGTCGTCCACAGATCCCCCATAAGTGTCGTCCACAGATCCCCCATAAGTGTCGTCCACAGATCCCCCATAAGTGTCGTCCACAATTTGTTTTAATATGGCCTTTGAACATAATTTTTCAAGTAAGATCATATAAACCTCTGTTTTGTAATTTTGTCGTTTTTCCCGATTAATCGATTAATCGTAGAAATTAATCGGCAACTAATCGATTATTCAAATAATCGTTAGCTGCAGCCCTATTTTAAACCTTAAAGGGGTAAACCCTAATTTTTATCGGTCCCCCTGATGTTAACAGTGAAAATGTTTAAATTATTATCTACCGGGCCCCTGCGCTCCCTGCTGTAATTCCTGGATCACTTGATGAACATTCAGCACATGATCCTATCCTGGTTATGAATGCGAGTTGCACCAAATACGGACGACACACGAGGGCAAAAAACTGACACACGGACTAAAGAACTAATCCTTCATGGTCGAAACACTGAAGGATTTTTTTCACGGATATCAAATGGTTAAGGAAACGTGAAATGTAAATGAGGCCCAAGGGTGGTTTTACTCATGCATGGCATTTTGGGATAATAAAAAAAAAAAGGGGAGGGGGGGCTAATTAACAAAACTGGTGGGCCCGTAGCAACCTATCAGATTCCACTTTTATTAAATTTTTCAGAGCGCCTTTGGAAAATGAAAGGTGGAATCCGATTGGTTGCTATGGGCAACTAAGCCAGTTCTACTTTACACCAATTTTGATAAATCTCCTCCACTGTTTTTGCCGATTTATGAGGCAAAGCCAGAAGTCGATCCGGGAGGAAGTAGCAGCGTAACTCGCTGGCTTTTATTTAAAAAATAAATTTAAAAAAAAGCCTGGAAAATTGTGTTTTTCCCTAAAAAATGAATGCCATGTGTATAACCATCCAAATAGAAGTTTCAGGTTTTGTGTAACCAAAGCTAAAACACTATGAAAAATCCCAATAATGACCCCCCCAATGCCGGGGCCCTTCGTATATATTTTACTTACCTGCTTCCAGGCACCCACGCAGCTCTGGGTCCCTGCACGGCAGAGGCTGCATCTCCCAGTCACAGAAATCAAAACATCCGGCAACGGGGGGAGCAGCCAAAAGAAGGCTGTGATCAGGGGGAGCCTCCCTAGCGTCACCCGCGATGGAGGCTCGTCCTCGTTGCGGCGGTAGTGCAGGGAACCGGAGAGATGCAGGTGCCGGGGAGCAGGTAAGTAATGTATATGAGGGGCCCGGGCATAGGGGGGTGTAATTATAGGGGCTGGTTGGATAAGGGTCCAGCTAAATGGCGTCAGGAAGTCACGTGACAAAAAAGGCAACAGCTACATTGCGACATGTGCCCTCGACTTCTTATTGCAATGATAGTCAATGGTGTTGCAAAATATCCATGCAAGTCAGAGTTTTTGTGACTCGCAGCATGTCGCATTGCAACACCATTGACTATCATGACAAAAAAAGTTGAGCGACTGTTTTGTGACACAATGCCGTGTAGCCGGACTCTTAGCTGACATTCAGAGACTGATGATCTGCTGTAATCGCGTCCCGCTGACACAGCCGCAGGATTCCTTGTAAGGGCGCCTTCACACGCAGCTGATTTTCTTGCAGAAAATTCCAAGACTGAAAATCAGTTCCTGAATGGAGCTTGCAGAAATCCATGTGCATTGAATGGAACTGACTTTCAGTCATGGAAAATTCTGCCACAAAATCTGCAGCATGTGAAGGCACCCTAAGAGGCACCTGGGTAAGGCTGCATTCACACGTCTGTGGAAGACGCACCACGAGATACCGGACTGGCATCCTGCTTAGTGCAGGAGCGCACAGCGTCATTGGTTGCAATGACGCCATGCGCTTCCTGCTGCCGCCGCTGTATAGTGATGCACTTGTGTGATTTATACAAGTGTATTACTGTACTGCAGTCTAACATGTTCAGGACAGATTTTCTGCATCTGAATCTAGGTTTCCATTCACTGAGAGCAAGCAGAGATTATAAGAAAAAAAAGATCATACCAATCTGACTACAGCCTTACTTTTTCTACCTTGTGGCAGTTGAAATGTACATATAACCCAGTAGAAGGGCTCATGCCCATGGTCGTAGCCATTTCTGCGGTCAGCAAACTGTGGATCCGCAAAACATGGAAACGGACCGAGAGCCTGAGGCCATATTTTTTTTATTTTTTTTTTACTGCTTCAGAAATGTCCTATCTTTGTCCTCAGAATGAACAAGAATAGGATAGGACATGTCTGATTTTCTTACGGGGCCACAGAACAGACATAGGGATGAGGACAGCACACGGTGTGCTGTCCACATCATCTGCGGCCCCACTGAGAGGAAGGAGTCCGCACCCGATCCACAAAACATACGGATCAGAATCAGATGCGGACTGAAAATGCAGCCGTGTGAATGAGCCCTAAGTCTACAAATCGAAAGCAGCCCCAAAATAGCGGTGGGCAACACACAGGTGAGCTACTCAACGCTGTAATCCACTGTGCAGACCAGCGGTTCCGCCATCACGTGGCATTAGTGAACACGCAACCCGTATCACACTTACTGTTGCTTGACTTCAGGTCCCGATGGATGACGGGGACAATGGCCTCATCGTGCAGGTAGTTCATCCCTCGGGCGATCTGTACAGCCCAGTTGACAAGTATATCAGGAGGAATCGTCTTCCCGGCCAGCACCCGATTCAATGATCCGCCTCGCGCAAACTCCATGACCAAACACAAGTTGGGCTCCTTTAAGCAGACACCCCTCAAGGCAATAATGTTGGGGTGATTGAGCATTGCAAACAGTTTGGCCTCCTGACGGACATTCTCAATAGTCTGGCTGATGTCTTCGTCAGGGTCATGGCGCGCCGCTTTGACCGCCACCTCCTCGTCGATCCAAATGGCACGGTACACTTTCCCAAAGCCTCCGATCCCAATAATTTCTTCGAGTAACAGCTCATTAAAGTCTATTTCTTGTACTGTGGAAACGCAAGAAAAAGAGGAAAGTGCATTAAAATATAGAACGCATAGTGTGCCCTAATACAGTACCAGCTAAGTAGGTGCGATTTCTAAAATCTAATGTACACGGTGCAGAAATGTGTCAAGTAGAGACTGGATTTTGTAGTCTGAGGTGTGCAATAAAAAGGGCGAGATCTGGGCCAAAACAGTGTCAAAATCCGCAAGGAACACATGCAGATCTTAACGCAGATTGGGTGCGGAAAAGCAATGAAATCTACACGAAAATCCACATAAACTACACTGCTGTGTGTGCGTATCCTGAAGCGGGCGATACAGAACTCCTCACAGTTTTGGAAAGGAAAAATAAATTTTCCCCTCAGTTTTCCTGAATGGTCAGTGAAAAAAAAAACGGACATTGGGGTCAGTTGTTGGTGTCCAAGTGACAAAACTTTGTCGGATAGGCCTTTTTCTTGCAATTTCCGCCACTTAGGAGTGGCAGGGGCCGGACTATAGGCCATGGTAAATTTTATAAAACTTATGCCTGGAAGCTGGCGTAAAATCTTGGCGAAAAACTCATCAAGTCAGGGGTTGGGGTAGTTTTAATAATAGGCGCACGGACTGATGGAGGTGTGACTAATTTAGGCGGGAGGGGAATCAGCAGGGCTCCATGTCAGATTGTTCAGGGTACCCAGCACACATCTCCAACTCCACAAGTGAAAGAGCTTAAATACTCCGACCAGTTAAGACCCTGGGTCCACGGTGCGGAACGGACATGGGGATGCGGAAAGCGCAAGGATGATCCGTTTGCTTTTTGCATCCGTATGTCCGTTCCGCAAAAATATAGAAACATGTCCTATAGGCCTCATGCACAAGACCGTGATGTTTGCCGGTCCACAAATCGCGGATCCGCAAAACACGGATGGCGTCCATGCGCATTCTGCAATTTGCGGAACGGCACGGACAGCCTTTAATATAAATGCCTATTCTTGTCCGCAAAGTGTGGACAAGAGTAGGACAGGTTATATTTTTTTAGCGGGGCCACGGAACGGAGCAACGGACACGGACAGCACACGGAGTGCTGTCCGCATCTTTTGTGGCCCCATTGATTTGAATGGGTCCGCATGCGAGCCGCCAAAACGGTGGCTCTGATGCGGACCAAAACAACGGCTGTGTGCATGAGGCCATACTTGTGCACAAAATGCCAACCGCTGACCCCTTGATGAATGGGTCTGCAGAAAACGCAGATGCAACAAGGACAGCATCGGTATTTTGAGGATCCACGATTAGCAGACCGCAAAATGGAGACAGACACGGTTTGGTGTGGCAGTGGCATAAACACAGGATCCACAGGACAAGCACATGTTTGAACACCAGGATTACGAGAAGCCAGAGACGCAGATATGATCCCGGCAGGTGGACGTCAGCAGAACATGTTGAAATCCTATATAAGCCACACAAGGAAGCCGGGCTCCGCCGCTCACGTCTACTGTAGACGCAATAGCTGAGATTCCGGAATAGGAAAACAATTAGTCAGTTTTCTGCAATGTAAAGCACAGATATTAAAAATGCAAAGCGCGTTTCAGCCACAAAACATCTAGCATGGTTTCCAATTTGCTGCCAATATGCGCGGTCTCCAGCGCGCTGGCGCAGTATTGTGCAGCGTCCTCTGACAGTATAGATGATTAATGGCAGCTCCATAGTAACACATTTTATATGTACTACTACTAGTCTATGAAAATGGTGATTTTAATAGAATATATAATATTCCTACGCCACTATTTTCCAAACCACGGTTTCTCCAGAATACGGTGTATTAGTGTTGAGCGAATACAAGCCAAATGAACTGACTTCGATCCGAATTTCAGGAAAAATTTGATTCGCCGCAAAGCCGAATTTCCTCGCACTTCGTGGTAACGAATCTATTTTTCCTGAAATGGCAGCAAAAGAATTAAATAAAATAAAAATACATACCTCATCCATTTGCACACAAAAAGCCAATTGCGGCCATCTTGATTGCAGAAACCGTGCAAAATCTCGCGTGAGGTCATGTATGACGCCGGCGCGCTGTGACTTCATCAGTGATGACGTCACCACACCCACCCAGTGTGATGATGTCATTGCGTGAGATTTCACACAGTTTCTTCAATCAAGATGGCCTCTACGTGAGCAAATGGATAAGGTGAGCTTTTTTTTTTTTTTTTTACCCCTATTAAGTCCAGAAAGGCCTACGTTATAGCCTAGGATGCCACAATCTGAGGGGTTCAATGATGGGGGGGTGGCACAATTGCCATTCATCGCCATTGCGCCCGCTACATACAAAGGAATGCGCTAATTGTGACATCACAAATCGCATTTCTTCTATGTGAAATTCGGTGAAGCAGATGAATTGAATTTATATACGGTGGAGAGATTTACTAATCCTGTAGATGGTGGTCTTGCTTTGAGGACAAGAATAGGCATGGTTACAAAATGGGGCCCACAAAAAGTGCGGGATGCACACAGTACGCATCTGTATTTTGCAGATCCGTAATTTGCCAAGTGCAATATACATACAGTCATGTGAATGACCCCCTTTAGAGGGAGACAGAATTTTACCAGAATTGTGGAGCAATTAAGCTGCTTGACGGCACATCTTAAATCCTGCCCCTTTCCCACAAAGCCATGCCCTCTGGCTAGGCGAAGATCATTTCTCTAAACCCGCCACAGTTTGGCACAATGTAAATATGTAAAATGTGGAGCACTGATTCCATAAATGACCGCCTCGGTGTGGCTGAAAGCGGGTTTAGACAGTGCAAGAATGACTTTTGATCAGAGATGAGGAAATCAATTCAAGAATTGTCCTCAAATTTTACCAAAATTTCTGATGCTGAATCTACCGAATATGAGTTGTGTGTGATTCTATTTGGGAGAATCAAGGAGAGGAGAGTAAGAGACTTTTCCAGGCAGAGAACTTTAAATATAGATACAAGTTATTTGGAGCCAAAACGCATTAGCAATTTGGCAGAATCTGACCCGAAACTAAATTTTGAGCAATTTGCTGATTTCTACTTGTGATGAATCGTGAACATGCAAAAACATGGATAGCTCAGATAAGACATCACATGCTCTCCACACCCCTGTGCATCAGGCATTACTCACCAACAGGTTATACAAAATACTATCACCGCTGCCCAGGCAGTTTATACTGGAGGCCATGTTCACGCAGCAAAATACGCATATTTTGGTATGAAAAACACCTGTTTTGTGCAATATAACACTCTTCAAAAATGCTTGAACACAGCGTCCCATCATTTATTATACACCTATAGTTCACAAGGCGTGTAATTTTAGATCACTATTTTTATACATGGCGCGAGAAGTGGCATTTCAATTTGACGCGTTTTAGACCCCGATTTTGCCAAAACACATTCCATTGTGTATTTTGTGTGCCTTTTCGCAAAAAAAAAAAAAAAAAAGCACAACGCACAAAAAAACGCTCTGATTTCAGATGCCAATTTTTCTTGAAATCGGCTCTGTATGACCTCCGTAGAATTCACCCTCAAAACCTTGACGGTACAGCCACACCGGAATCCATGGCAAATCTGCATTTGTGACGACACGTGGACTTGTTGCCGATTTTGGTGTGCATTTGCCAGATTACGTTGTATACATTGAAAATTGTAAAAATCTGCAGCATAAATTGACATGCTATGGCCTCGTACACACACCGGTCCGTTTTTTTGCGGTCCGAAAATTGCGGATCCGCAAAACACGGAAGCAGACAGTGTGCCTTTCGCAATTTGCGGAACGGAACAGGCGGCCCATTGTAGAAATGCCTATTCTTGGCCGCAAAACCGACAAGAATAGGACATGTCTCATAATTTTTGCAGGGTCACGGAACGGAGCAACGGATGCGGACAGCACACAGAGTGCTGTCCGCATCTTTTGTGGCCCCATTGAAGTGAATAGATCCGCACCCGAGCCACAATAACTGCGGCTCGGAAGCGGACCAGAACAACAGTCGTGTTCGGATGCGGACCAGAACAACGGTCGTGTGCATGAGACCTTTGGGTTTAAAATTTTTACAGTGGGTCAATTTAGGCTACGTTAACATCTCCGGTGAACATGTCCGGCAGAGAAGACCCTGCCGGTAGTCACCAGATCCGGATTCAATCTGCCGGATTCAAAAGATCACCACTGGATCCCTATTGACCATAATGGGATGCGGCCACTTTACGGCATAAATGCCAGGCTTCGGCCGGACAAATACTGCCGCATGCAGTGGTTTTTGTTTGACCGACATCTGGCATTTATGCTGCATTAGGCTGCCGGCCGCTCATCTCTAGCGGAGATGTGAACGTAGCCTTACACTACAGACTTTTTCTTTCTTTCTTTTTTTGCAGCATGTAGATATTTCTTTAACTCTCATCTACTTTTGCAGCATGTATTTCTTTAACTCTCATCTACTTTGTCGATAGCGATTGCATAAAATCTGCATAAACGTCCAATGTGGACAATCCCCAAATGGTTTCTCCATGTCAGGCATTCACGGTTGAGATTAGAATATGCGTTTTAGGCCACTGACACGCGGGTGCGGGCGTCTTCCAGAAATTCCGCACGGAAATCCATACGGATTTCTGAGTGTTTCAGCATGCGTTACTTGCGGTTTTTGGCGCGGATTTGCTGCAGATCTCTCCATCGCATTGGAGGGGGTGAAATCAGCACAAAAGAATCGCACAAAGAAATGACATGCTGCGGGTTTCAAAATCCATACAGCAGAAATCTCATTCACTTTGCTGGTACTGTATTATGCTGCAGTTTTAAAGACATGAGAATTCTTGGGGGGAAACGCACGTAATCTGCAATGTGCGCAGGGGGCCGTACATGCCAGCCAGAATTACATGAAAAGCTGAGCCACGCTTAAGCAGCAGCATTATAAAATATATCTGCAAGGTAATTAGTGTTATGGGTAAATTACTGTCATTAGCTGTATAAGAAGAGATCCGCGGGCTACGCTTGCTTTAGCCGAAAAAAAATAAAACAAATGTATTCCTACCCAGCAGATGCCAAAAGGACAATCTATGGACCAGAGTATCTCCCAGTGAACATGGAGTACGGGCCTCGATCACACATGACACCGGTATATTTTGGTCAGTATTTAAAAGCCAAATCCAGAATGGACAGAGAAAGGCCCCTTCAGATGGCCGTAACGTGGGCACATTTTATCATCTGCATAAGGCTCTTTTCACATGAGTGAGTTTTCCGTCTGGGTGCGATGCGTGAAGTGAACGCATAGCACCCGCACTGAATCCCCACCCATTCATGTCAATGGGTCTGTGCACATGAGCGTTGTTTTTCACGCATCATTCCTGCTTAGCGTGAGAATCGCAGCATGTCCTATATTCTGTTTCTCATACAGCCATGGCCCCATAGAAGTGAACAGGGCTTCAGTGAAAAACGCATTGCATCCGGATAGAATGCGTTTTTCACTGATGGTTACTGGTAGATGTTGTTTTTAAGTCTTCCGTTTTTTTCCGCGCGCGTGAGGATGCTGTGAGTATGGGTCATTAAAGGGACTGCGCCTTTACCACCATAATCTGCAGTACTGCATGAGCAGGGAGTCCATATCTGTATTTTTTGTCAAACTTGCCGCCCCTTTCCTGGCTCCCAAAGCTCCACTGGATTAGGGCGCATTCACACAACCGTATGTATTCTGCGGTCCGCAAAACGCAGATCCACAAAAAATACAGATGATCCATGTTGCATACGTTTTTTTTGCAGATCCATTATAACAATGCCTATCCTCGCCCACAAAACAGAAAAGAATAGGACTGCGGAACGGACATGAGGATGCAGACAGCACGCTGTGTCCTATGTGTTATTTGCGGACAATGAATGTGAATGGGGGTCTTACACTGACTGCTGAGCTGCGTGCATATAAGGGGTGCTGCGAACGATGCAGAAAATCGACATGAATTCTGCACCAAATCTGCATATGAAAAAAGCATATATCCCCACAATTTATTGCGTTATTGGTGTGTGTTTTTTTTTTTATGTGGATTTGATGCAGATCTCACCCTTCCACTAAAAAGGATAAAATATTGACACTATTGACATGCTGCATATTTCAAAATCTGCACAGCGGGTCAATTTCCGCACCTAAGAAAAAAAAAGCGAAGAGTATGCGAGGTTTGTCTGATCTCATGCACTTTGGTGGTCCTCTACAAGGGTGCCTTCACATGTTGCGCGACAAAATCCGCACCATAAAGACATCCCCCCATGTTGGTCTATGGCAGGGCTGGCCAACCTGCGGCTCTCCAGCTGTTGTAAAACTACAATTCCCACCATGC